>NW_024870818.1:6410000-7017500 GCF_019054845.1 Dipodomys spectabilis
GTTAGATTTCTTGATTATAGTCATTCCAACTGGGGTGAGGTGAAATCTCAATGTTGTTTTGATTTGCATTTCTTTTATGGCTAGAGAAATTGAGCAAAGAAAGACAGCCTCTTCAGTAAATGGTGCTGGTAAAATTAGTTAACCACCTGTGGAAAACTATATGTCACCCTGCACCAGAATCAACTCCAAATAGATCAAAGACCTCAGAGTCAAAGCAGGCACCCTGAAAACATTACAGGACAGAATAGGAGAAACCCTAGGTCTCCTTGGCACAGGCCAAAATTTTCTTAATAAAGACCCAGAAACACAACAAATCAAAGAAAGGTTGGACAAATGAGATTGCATAAAGTTGCAGAGCTTCTGCATGGCAAGCGACATAGCTAGCAAGATCAATAGAAAGCCCATGGATTGGGAGGAGATCTTTACTAGCCATACAACGGACAAAGGTCTCATATCTAAAATATACCTGGAACTCAAAAAATTAAATCCCCCAATAACAAATCCTCAAAGAAACAACTGCCCAATAAATAAGTGGACTAAAGACTTAAAGAGAAACTTCTCTGAAGAAGAAAGAAGGATGGCCAATAGACACATGAAGAAATGCCCAATTTCTCTAGCCATAAAAGGTAAATAGTCCTTGTATTAACTCCCTTACTTCTGTCCTCCTTAGGTACTCCCAACAATCCTTTCCATTCTAAGTCCTTTCTACTCTTAGTTCTGATTTTCCTACGTCACCTACTTTGAAAAATTATATTGGATGAGCCTTCTTCTTCTTCCTCCTGTTAGACTAAATACATAGAAAACCTGAATGCTGACAACAGGGAAGTTCCTGACCTTTATATTCCAACATGCTGGTTCTGCTGGACTTCTCAGTCTTCATTTGTCCAATCAGATACACTCCCAGCATGAATTAAGGCATGATTTTCCTACTTCTAGAATCTTGTTTTAACAAAATAATCATGCATAATGGCACAAGGTGTGTGCACGTGTGCATGCATGCATGCCAGTCTTGGGGCTGGACTTCAGGGTCTGGGAACTGTCCCTGAGAGTTTTTGCTCTACTTCTCAAATCACAGATCTACTTCTGTCTTTTCAGTTGTTAATTGGAGATAAAAGACTCACAAACTTTCCTGCCTGGGCTGGCTTTAAATCATGATCCTCAGATCTCAGCCTCCTGAGTGGCTAGGATTATAGGTATGGCTACCAGCACCTGTTGCAATTATTATTGTTATTGTTATTATTATTATTATTGTCAGTCATGGAGCTTGAACTCTGGACCTGGGCGCTGTCCCTCAGCTCTTCAATTCAAGGCTAGCATTCTACCTACCACTTGAGCCATAGCACTACTTCTGGTTTTTTGGTGGTTTATTGGAGTTGGGAGTCTCACAGGCTTTCCTGCCTAGGCTGGCTTTGAACCATGATCCTTAGATCTCAGCCTTCTCAGTAGCTAGGCATGAGCCACCAGCACCTGGCTGCAAGTATTATTTTTAACTGGGCATAATTCAAATGTCTAAGGCTGGTATACTTGTTCCATTTCTTCCACCACACATAATAGAACATGTTTTTGGGGAGCACTGGTTGAACCATGAGTTGGGTCACCAAAAAGATACATACACTATGCAATGATAATCAGTACATCCCAAGAAAGAAGGACCAATGTAGGGAACAGGCTCAGTATTTTTTAGGGCCATCTTAAATCTAGAAGCCAGCATGCTGGAGGGCCATGGCAAATTCAGAATTGAACTCAAAACACTGATGAGTGGCTATAGCTGGAGCATCAGACTTAGAGATAAAGAATAGACATAGTTCAGCCATATGCAGGCTACTCAGATGCAACCACAACTATTTGTTTCTGTCATTTCATTCTACTTCTTTCTCACTCTTTCCATTTCCATACCTTAGCTCCATCTGGGCCACTTTTCATGCCTCTGAGTCTGTGGGAAGATGTTCTTTTCAAACCTCAGGGCAATCTGGTGGCTGTTGAAGAGAATTCTCTTTTTCTCCTTCAACTTATAGATTTAATTTGGTCTCAAAGTATTTATAAGCAAACCTGAAACAAGACAGCTGAGACACAGCAAGGGGACATTGCTTAAGAGTTACCCTTTTTTGAAATGCACATGGCTTAATTATTCCAGGCTATTCCTCTGGGTGTATTACTACAAGTCCTATGTTTTCTTCCTATTTTTCTTTCTTTTCCACTCCTTTGTGTAAGTACCTTTACATATGTGTGCCTGAAATGTGTAATAGTGGAACGTGTGTGGAAGAAGGTGTGTGACCCTGTAGACCGGCACCATCCCCCAATTGGCGCTATTAGCCACTTACATGCACAATTAACCAGCTGATTCTTAGATTGAAGGCTGAGGGAACTAATTGCAGGTACAAAAATTGCACCCAGATAAAAGGAGGTTGGTCTGGACATTTAATCTTTAAACCTCCTTCTTCAGGGTGACTAGATAGAATGCATGTATGTATGTATGCATTTATTAAATTTATTTGTTGTTGACCCAGGTCCCTGGTTTACTTTCTTCATAATTACTAATGGCATCAATGGAATCCCCTGTTTATGCCATAAAGGAATATTCCATTCAGATTCTAATGCAGGGATCTGTTGCAGGCTCTTTCTGTGTAGCACAGTTCCTCTTAAATCTTGACATAATTTATTGGAAGATAGATATGATGTGGGTTTTGAACATCTTATTAAGAAGTATCTTCTGGGAAAATCTTATTTGTTAGTAGTCTACTTTGTACTCATTATTATTTTTTTAAAATTTATATTAATAACCCAATGGAATTAGTAGGTTGTTGTCATTTAACAAATTATATGATACGGTTTTTTTCCCTATGTGCCCAGGCTTACATTATAGGTTTTAGATATATTTGTGTGAAATCCTAATTCCTTTCCTTCCAACTTGTAAGATTCCATGGATTGGTGCACCAATGCCTACATCTTGGAGTAAGTATGAACTGTTATAGTTCAAATGATCTGTGGAATTTAGAGCTTGTGGTGGTCAGACAAAATGGACCCCCTGGAACTACATATGTTACACAGACCATCCAGTGTTGCCTTCATGAAAGCACCACAGAGATGGAGATGAAACATGTTAAGTACATTCTCTTCTGTGCGTCTCTTCCAATTTCATACTACTTTTCTGGCATCTCCCCTGCTTCTTCCCTCTACATGCCCCAGGATTCCTCCCATCCGGTTCTTCTCCATCATGAATGCATGACCTGAGTATTTTTTGGTCTTCCCTTTCCATCCACTCAATTATTGGATGGACAACCCCAATAGTTGAAAGAAAGCAAAATTCTTACATTCCCATCTCTCAGGCCAGGCTCTGTGTATTTTAGATAACTAGTAAAACCATCCCACATAAGTCTAGAGATTGTTAGATGTTAATGGACTAATGATGGCTCCGCTACTTTCTCCTACTGCTATTGTTTCCTCCTAAAATGATGAAAGGGTGAGTAGAAGAAGCTCTAACTTCTCAATTTAGTTCCTTATTTACCCTTTCTATGATTAGTGCTACATTCCAGGTTTCCCACTGAAGAAGTTGGTTGAGTTCTATGTTTTCCTACTTCCTTACCTCCTATAATCACTCCAGCCACCATGACTTATTTATTCTTCATCTTAACCCTAATTCTCACCCAGACAATGCCATTAATTCCCCTAAAGAACTCTATCACTTACGTCAGATCTTTCCGTCACATCCAGCCCAGGGATTGACTAGAAGAAGAAAATGAGACATAGAACATAGATATGACTTGCAAAATTTAGTGTTCTGTTAGTATGCATCATTGTTTGATGATTTGGAAAGCCAAAGAGCTGTCTTTGGCTTTACATATCTTTGTGCTGTTTTCCATGTCTAGAATGGTACCTTTTCTTTACATCTACTTTTCCCTCCCTCCTCTTCCCCTCTTCCTCTGCCTCCTCCTCTTCCTCCTTGTTCTCCATCTCCTTCCCCTTCTTCTTTTCTTTTAGGACATCGTTTCCCTATGTTAGCCGATAGACTGTGAACTTCTGAGCTCAAGTGAGACTCCTCTCAGCCGTCTGAATTCTCTTAAAAATAATAGTCCTTTTGAAGTCCTAGCATAAGTCCACATCTTCCAGAAGATCTAAACTTCTCCACTCTCACTAAAATTTCTTCTCTCTAAACCCATATGGTTTCACTGTCTGTGCTTACTAATTGTACTATTTGATTTCCGAATTTATCATTTGTTCTTCATGATCAGATTGTAAAGTTTCAGCAAGGTAGGGAGCAGGTCTTGTTTTGCCCTAGAGCATACTCAAAGGGTCTCAGAAACACATGATTAGATGGATGAATGGATGAAGGACATTTCAGTGAGCCTTTATTCAGTTTGGTTTGGGATTACAAATCTGACCTCTGGTGATTTATAAGATTCATTAGATTCCTAGGTTCCATTGTGAGACAGACTCAGACATCCAAGCAGAAGATCATCTGAGTCATGAATGCCTGCCTCCACAAACATGTAGAGGAAATGAAGCTAGTTGAAATGCCATGAAGCAGGAAGTTCTGATACATCCCACACCTAGTGCTTCTCTTTCTTCCGGTGGCAGTGTTACTGGGAGGAGATTGCACTGGCAGGTGCACAAGCAGAGGGCAGGATGCAGGAACTTGCAAGCCCACCTTGCATCTCTCTTTAGCCAGCACATGCTTTGGCTTTTCTTTTCCCTAATGGCTCATTCAGCACTTCCCCAGCTAACATGGCCACTGTTGCCTCTTGTTTATCCAAATACAGAATTGGTCAGTGTCAGGGGTCTTCACTGCTGATTTTAAATGAAACTTGATGCATAGGATGAAAAGAGCCATTATCGGGAAAAAATTTTAAACTACATTAGAAAGAGGAGAAAATTGTCCAACATTTTGGTCAGTCTGACAAGGTAAAAGGGATTGGAGGTGGGGGCAAGCTATTAGGGAAGGAAAGACTTCCTCACACAATGAACAGGCATGGGGTGAAATAAAGTGCCTGTGCAGATCTGGAAACAATGCATAAATGCATGCAAAGTCACTAGGTGGGAGAACAATTCTTTCTCTACAACTGAAAAAAATACTACAAATACCTTCATGTCTCTTCTCCCAACTAGATGTTTTTCCCTTCCTTCCTTTGATTCCTTGTCTATGGAACTTAAAGCATATTTGAAGTGCGTAAGGGAAGCCTTCAACTACTGTTTAACAAGTCAATACTAATTATTGTTTAGCACTGGATTATGGGCCGGATCATGGAATTAAAACAGAGCTGTTAGGACACCTTTGTACCTGGCAAAGAGTTAATGAGCACATGCTGGGTCCCTGTAGTAACTGCCAAGCTGGTTTCCTATTTTATTTCAGTGGCACAGGAACAAAAATCTAATAAATCATCTTACTTTTAGTTTGATGGTTCCTTCCTTTATTAGAAACATGAGGAAGCTCCATCGTAATGTTTATCATAAGTTGGGAATGCACGTTTTAATATTATATAATTAGTTGGTTATCTACAGAGTGGTGTGATGTATATTTTAGAGAAAGAAAAAAAATTACAAGCAAATTTGATGTGAGCATATGTACTGGATTAACAAAGAGAAGATGCTTTACTAATCCTGAGACTATGGAGAGTGACTGGATTCTCATGACTGTGTGTGTATATATATGGTTTATGGTGTGCGTGTGTGTGTGTGTGTGTGTGTGTGTGTGTGTGTGTGTGTGCAGTTGGACAGTCTGTCTCTGAAAATGGGAGGGTTTCCTGTTAAAGGCTTCATTTCTTTGAACAAGATGGGGGAAGGGAAAGAAGCTGGATAGAAGAGGGGTGAGTTAGGAACAATCTATTTGTTCTGATTAGATGTCCAGCTGGGACGGCGACCAGACTTCCCATAGCAACTCAATTCACCAGATCCCTGAGCAACTAAATGGTCATGGCTTTGGGGTCCTGCTGACTAGAGTGGGATTTGAACCAGTGACCTGTAAGCGAGAAATGCTATTTGCTATTGCTGGGTGCATGTGCTGTTTAGCTTGACCCTTTCACTGCCCCCCACTGGCTCCTCAAAATTAACATTTAGACATGTTCAGCACTGAGATGTGGGGTACAGCTAACTGTTCTAAATCTGGTGGTCAGATATAAGGCCAGAAATAGTTGGTGAAATGTAGAATCTGTACAAATTCCACAAATTTGTATTTTTTTTTACATGAAAGTAAGTCACGGGAAATAGTCCATGCATTTGTCAAGGTATGCAAAATATAACCCAGATTTCCTATTTCCTATTTTCAGATTTCCTATTTTCGTTCTCTTATTTTCAAATTTCCTGTTTTCTTTCTCTAAGGTTTTAGTACTTCAGTGATACACAATATTGAGTTGCTTGGCAGTTACTAGGAATCCATTAAGATGTATATCTTATGCAATTGATATTACATATATTTTTTATAAAAATACTCTTAATCCTTAACCCTAGTATTGCATGAAGGTAAAGGGATCAATTAGAGATAAAAAGAGGGGAGATCTCAGAGGATTTGCAAATCTATTGGCAGTTTCTCAAGATACAGTACTGGGTCTGTACATATTGGTATTTAGCTTCCCATGGCTCAGACAAGGAGAAATGTTGTAATTGATTTTATTTGAAAGCAGGAGATGGGGCCAAAGGGAAACTTCTAGTCTCTAGTATTTGCTTTCAGCCCATATAAAGTAGGTGTTTAATAGCTTATTCAGTCTTTGTTTTAATACAAGTGTGAATGGGTGCCTCAGGCTAGGCTAGCCCCACCTTTCAGAACCTCAGAGGCTGTGGGAATGATCCCTGCCCTCCAGACCCATCCTTAATTGGCCTATAGTACAAGAAGCAATTAAAACTAAGGGTCCGATTCATAAAATGTGAACATGCCATTTAAATGTGTGCAGAGGATTCTCATTTATAACTCTGGAATAGAAGCAGAGGACTTTGTTTTTTTTTTTCTCTTCTTAAGATCACTCCTAAATTTACTTTTCATTTTTTCCTCTAGGTTCGAAATGCCCTGTACTCTCTCTGACAGGCCTAAAGTTAGCTTCAGGCCCAATGCTGGGCCTAAGCCTTGGAGTACTGTGTGTCAACAACTGGCTAACCTAGTCAATTGTTATTCCAATTCATAGCCCTTTCTCCAGGCCAAATATTTTGTTTTCTATTTTATCTATCTTTTTTTAAAATTCATCTAATTGTCTATTTTACCTAAGAGTACATAAAATAATAAACTCCAGGAGCTGAGTTGAGAATTGCTGTCTATGGAGTTTGAAGCTAAGGGAAAGCTGCCAGACCCTGCCATAGATAAGCTTCAGAAATGAGCTGGGGAAAGAGAAAATACCCCAGAATTCCAAGATGTTTAATTACAATACCAAGGAAACCCTCATCTGAATGATCACTATTTCCATTTTCCCACAATGTATACTCCCTTTATGCCTACCCTTCCATCTCTCATTATTAAGTTCTGAATGTTGCTGACATACTGAATTATTGAAACTCATGTGGAAATATTGTTTAAGTTGAACATGATTCTTGGGAAGTGTTTCATAAATTTCTCTACTATTTGTTTTAGGACGAACTCTGAGAAATAGAGAGAATTTCTTGTAGGAGAGACTAATTAGAGCTTAGAAGTCATACATTTTTTACTCAGCCATAATTTCAAGCACTGGAGTCCATTTGAGATGTCTTTTAGACTAATGTCCAACCCTAGGAAAGAACTGTAATAATATACCCTGGAGAATATTTTGTTAACGGTCTGGGACAAACTAAGTTGACAAATAACCACTTGATTCAGCTCTCCTGTTTGCTTTGTTTAATAAACAATAGGCCATCCTTTATTATTTCCCATAGTTTATAATGTACTGCAGATCAAAGTTTCCATTACTTTTTCAGAATGACATGACAGGCTTCAGTAACCTGGACTCTTGTTTTTTTCAACCTCATGGACAGGGCAGCGGGCTACGAGACTACTCTGTCTTCTGCAGGATTGTATCCACACCATACCAAACAACCAAGCAGAAAGTGAAAAAATTCAGTCCATCTCCCAGATGGCTCCAGATGCATGGCATTGTGTAGACAGAAACAGCCAGATGGCTGAATGGATTTTTCACTTTCCATCTGGGTGCGTGACATGGTAGAGATACAGCCAAAGCCTTGAGCCAAAAGAAAATGCCAGCCAAGGAGATGAGGTATTGCTACTTTCCAGGCACCTAATTCCTGCTGGGCAGTATGGATATGGGTGACCTTGATTTAATTTATTCTTTCAGGAACAGGTCACTCTTAGGAGGGTGAGGATTGTCAACTTCTGGGAGTCAAGAGAAGACAGACAGACTCCAAAAAACAGGGAGAAATCTTTTACTGATTTGGTAGGAACAATGGCATCTTGGGAAGGCCTTTTCCTTCCAGGTGTCTAGAGGTCAGAAAGCCAGAGGCAAAGCAGAAACACTGAGTGGAAAGGAAAACATCAAGGGGTTTGCTGTCCATCATGGGCATCACTAAATCTTTTTTGAACAACCCTGAGCAGTGAATTATGACAGCATGGAATTGACTTACAGTTTATTTCTAGTAACAGGCAGTTACTATGTCAAATCTGAAACCATTCAGAAAGGCCTATAAAAATATATGACAAAGTAACAGGCTACCTCTAGCTCTTTTTAGCATGTTTATGAGTCTAAACTGTATCAGACTTGTGTTTATAGAAATGAACACAAGGATTTCTTATGTTCTACTCCTCTCTCTCTCTCTCTCTCTCTCTCTCTCTCTCTCTCTCTCTCTCTCTCTCATTCTTCCTCTTCTCTCTACAGTCTGCTCTTTCATAACCATGGTATATCCAAGACCTTTAGAGTCCAACTCCAACTGGAGTTGCTATTCTGATAAGAGGTAATTTTATTGATGAGTAACACAACTTGATTTGTCTGGGATGGTTGAAGTTTTTTTGTGGATAGTTAAATGACAGTTGCTAGAGAAAAAAAATTTGCAAGTTACCTTTCACCCATTCTCCCCCCACACTAACCCACAACACTGTTTGACACTTAACTGAGAAACTAATTGCAGACTGAGTGGGTCCACGGGACAAATGCTGCAATCCAGGCATAATGCGACACCAAATATAATAAGGTAACATATTGTTAAAAGTCAATACCCTGAGTCTAACAATACGGTGTCACAGACTCATAAGCGTGTAACCATATAATACATAATTGTCATCTGCAGAGAAAAGATCTAATTTTGATAATGCATATTGAGATTGGTTGTCTGAAAAATGCTTATGGCTCCAGAAGGTTTGACAGTCCTGAATAACACATAATAGCATGTAGCCAAGGAACATGGGATGAAGGGAAGAAAAAAAAGACTCTATTCCAGTACACAAGCACTCCCACTCACAGTTTTATTTTTAAAAGAACACGATTCTGCTCAGACAATGAGCAAGTTTACTGAGCAGAGTAATTTGTTCCTAGGTTTCCATATCTGAAATCTGTGTGTGTGTGTGTGTGTGTGTGTGTGTGTGTGTGTGTGTGTGTGTGTGTGTGTGTGCACTCAAGCCTTTAACTCCATTCTTTAGGAGTACGGTACCCTTTTTTGTAAGCAAATTGACTTGTAAGACTGAGTTTAAATTCCAAAGAAATGAAGCAGAGTCAACTGATTTTTCAAGCGTCCTACTTACTTTGTATGGCATTTCCTCAATTGCGGTGACTTTTTTAGTTGCTCACAATACCTGTGATCAACACACTTCCATACTGATTCATAGGAGGATCTATATGAAGATTTAATACAATTCCCTACCCCCTTTTATTTCCTTCCTAAAACACTGTGTTTGAGTCAACCCACATGCTTTAGAGTTGAGGAAGGTATTGTGAGTATTGTATAATTAATATTTCAGCTATCATTTAGAAACATGTGGTGTCATGTAGATAACACAAGATGTTTGGTAATATGTGTGGGACAAGTGCATAGAATTAAAAATATGAGACCAGTATTTTTTCAAAATTGCTTTGTTGGGCTAGGAAGGTGGCTCAGTGGTAGAGCGCTTGCTTTGCATACATGAGGCCCTGGGTTCAATTCCTCAGCACCACATAAGCAAAAAGAAAAAAGCTGGAAGTGGCGCTGTGGCTCAGGTGGTAGAGCACTAGCCTTGAGCTAAAGAGCTGAGGGACAGCGCCCAGGCCCAGAGTTCAGGCCCCACGACTGGACCCCCCCAAAAAATTGCTTTGTTATTAAATAGTTGTACAAAGAGGTTACAATTCCATGTCAGGTTATGAGTACAATGTTCCTTGACTATTATCATCCCTCTATTATATTCCCCATTTCCCCCTTCCCATTCCCACTCTCAAGTTATATAGCTCAATTTTACATAGTATACATTGAATATTTTCTCACTCTTTCTCCCTCCATGGGTGTGTGCTCCTCCAAAAGAACATTTTCAACTTTCTGATACTCTTTTTATAAACAGTTCACAAATTGTTCAGAGGAGTTATGCCTTTGGACTCCTCCCCTAAGCATACCATCCTTTAGTTAGTTTGTGTGTATATGCATAGAACTCTGTATATATTATCATGCATGTTTGCATGTTAGATCTAGCTTTCAAATATGAGAGAAAACATTAATCATCATCTCTCTGACCCTGACCAGATCAGTATTGTTTAATGAGGGTAGAAAGATTCTTGAAATCATCAAGATTACTTCCTAACTGCATCTGACTTCTTGGTGGTTTTCCTTTGAGATTCATTATTTTTTCCATTTTTTGATCATTTGTTTGTTCATCATCCATTCATTTCTACCTCAAATGGTTCATGTGCAAAGTGTTGGTTCCCTGGAACACAGAGAGGAATCAGAAACAAAACCTCTATCTTTGAAAAGATTGCATCAATTAGATTATAGTGATGCAATAAATCACATAGATCAAACCATTATACGAGACAGTGGATGTTTGAGGGTTTTATAAGAGGTGGGAAGATATACTGGGGCAGTAGCATGGAGATGGTTGCTCTGTAGGCCAGCAGCTTTGAAGGCACTGAGTGGTTGAGAGATGTGGAGAGAGGCCTGAGCAGGTTTCTTGGAAGATGGATGGTTTATTATGGGATGATTTGTGCCCAGAAATGGGAAGTATTATGAGAAACTGAAGAACACAATTCCTTAAGTCTAATATTCCACCAAGGAACACATTATTTCTACTTCACCTATAAGAAAACTGAACCTTGAAAGAATTTAAATGACTTGCCAAAATTACAGGAGCAGCTTTCATTTTGGGTTTCACCCCAAGAATTCTGTGGGTTCTAAACCTGTTGAGTGCCCTTACTCATATTGGCATAGCAGATCTTTGCCTATTGTTTAGGAAGTTTGAGTCTCTGGGACAGTAAATACTCACCACCTGCATCACTCACATACCTCTAGGTCTTTACCATCTGGATCTTACCTCCCTCATATCATGGGAAGATATGTGTATGATGGAGAAGCCAGCCCACTCTTCAAAGGACAGAGCACAGATGACCCAAGTTTAGTTCTATTCTGATTTTCTTTTGGCGTTCAATCTGGATCAGGAGAGATGTTCCAGTTAGACACCCAGCTCTCTGAATCCTGTCTAACACTGTGAGGAAAGCAAAAAGACACATTTGGGGAAGGGATTGCTCCAGTGTAGTTTTACTTACTTGCTATAACTCCTCCCTTTCAGCACAGGCTGGAGCAGCCACAGGGTACTGTGATTTTGCATTTCCAAAGACTCAATTTGTCATTGATCCATTTCAGATGTCCTCTAAGGTAGATTTGGGGAAGGCCAAAGTGCTAAAACCATGAGCTTCCTTTATGAAAGTGTATGAGGCTCATACCTCTAATCCTAGCTACTCAAGAAGCTGAGATCTGAGGATCATGGTTCAAAGACAACCCAGGCAGGAAAGTCTGTGAGACTCTTATCTCCAATAAACCACTAGAAAACCAGAAGTGGCGCTGTGGCTCAAGTGGTAGAGTGCTCGGCTTGAGCTAAAGAGCTGAGGGACAGTGCCCAGGCCCAGAATTCAAGCCCCATAACCAACTATATATATATATATATATATATATATATATATATATATATATATATATATATATATATACGTATATATATATATATGTATATATATATATATATATAATATGAAAGTACTTCCCAACACTTTTAATATCATAGTGCAAATATAAAATGTTAATGTTTGTAGGGGACTCGGGAAATGGTAAATGAGCTGTTTATGGCAGAAGCATTAATACAGGGCTCTGGGCCTCTCCATTTTTTCTAAGGCTCAACTTGTATCTCCATACAGAGCTTACCTGTATGAATACTGGCTAGATAGTCTGGGTTGAGGAAGGTCATACCAGTGATCATATGCCTCAGCAGTGGATCCATTGTTTCATAATCAGAAGTCAGATTAGGTCCTTGGTGTAGCTGTTATGTTTTAGATTTTCAGTATGTTAGGTGAGTGAAGTCAGGGCCAGAGAGGCAAAGGATCTATGATTTCCCCTGTATCTAGAAGCTAATTTAGCTTACAAACCCACAAGTAAATATGTTGGGCAGTATGCAAGCATATACGTGTTAACTGAAATATGGTGGATTCGATGGACATCTCAATTAGTGAAATTCCTTAGAAAGACAAAATCATTCAGCAAAATAAAACATTGGGAAACAGATACTTGGAAAGTGGGGTGTGGTCAATGGAGAAGGGGTAGACAAGAGGAAAAGAGCGGGGGCTGGGGGCAGAATAGAGTAAAGAACCAAGTGTATATCCTGCTAAATTAAGAAGAGTAAGGGTGAGTAGGGTAGGGATGGGTTGGGAATGTTGAAAGGGGTGACATTGATCAAGATGTAGTGTATTCATAAACTGCTTTGTTAAATGGCAACTCCTTTGTACAACTACTTAAAGATAATAATAATAATAATAAAAGATTTACAAAAAGAGATAGTAACACTTTTGTATAACCTTAATAATAACAATAAAATTATACTATATATGTAAATAATTCAAAAATTAAAAAAAAAAAAACAAGAAAGGCTCCCAATAGTGTTATAAAACTGATGGAGTGAAAGTGTCCTATTCATTCACCTAATAAACATAGAAATTATAAAATAAAATTTGTAGAATACAGTGGGACAGAAATCTAAATCTACATTGTGAATAGATTTAGATTTAGGCAAAAATCTAAATCTACATTTTCTTTCAAGTGTGGCTACGCAAGGACAAGGATAATGGTAAAAAATCTTGGGTGGGGATCATGGCAAAAGTTTACATTTGAAGTCTTTAGCAATCTGAGTCCCAGTTGAATGTACCCCTTGGCCATGCAGCAAGTTCCAATAGATGATGGTAATTATGTCCTATGGAAATATATCAGGTGCTTGCTTTATGCAAATTACCATGCTTTTAAATGAACTTTATTTCTTATGACAACCCTAATTCTTGCTCTGAGTATACTCACAGCGTAAGGCTTAGAGGGAAAGGTTAGCTCAAAATCATATGGCCATTGAGTGTTGGCTAATGTGTTCAATGTGTTCCAGAATTCTTAGAGAAATCTCCTTAGATACAGAAGAAAAAGAGAAACACATTCCAGTGGCATTTGCTAAAAACTGGCCTTAAAGATAGACCCCTCGTTGTTATAGTATAGTACAGTTAGGGAAGCCTTTAGTACCTGTAAGTGGCCAATGGACCAGTATTTAGGATTGCCAGAGTTAACAAAAATATATGATGTCCAGATAATGCCAAATAGTCAACAAATAACTCCGTATAAATATGTGCTAAATATTTCATGGGATATACCTAACACTAAAACATTGTCCACTGTTTATCTGAATTTCATACCAAAAGGGACATGCTGTGTTTTACCTGACAACCTATCTGTTGGCAGATAGGGACTTCCTTTAATGTTCATGACTCCTGGATAGCATTTCACAAAGGAAGTATTATTAAAATGGTAAAATAAATAATTATGGCCACCGAATCACAGGAGGAGTGGAGAACAGTG
Source organism: Dipodomys spectabilis (assembly GCF_019054845.1). Taxonomy (NCBI): domain Eukaryota; kingdom Metazoa; phylum Chordata; class Mammalia; order Rodentia; family Heteromyidae; genus Dipodomys; species Dipodomys spectabilis. The sequence continues at coordinate 6,423,957 of NW_024870818.1, forward strand.
CAGGATTGTTACTGCTCTGGTGTTCTTTGCTAGATAGTAGCTGTGTTCATATGGATAATATACTAGGTGTCTGTGTCTTGCCCACAAGACAGACCAGAGGAAACTGTCGTGGTACAGAAGCTCACTGTAGTAAAGATCTGGGAAATAAAAGGAACATGATGGGCTATCTTAGCTGTGGATCTTTAGACAGCAGTTAAGAGGACCTTGAAGAATTGAGAAGAGGGAAAATGTTTCTAAGTACAAGAGAGGAGATAAGAGGGGACAGAATGACAATATCCTCAGGACTATTGTACAGGAAGAGGTGGGCAAGTTGGCTTGAAAATTGGACAGATTGTATCATGAAGGGCAAAGAAATAATATTTAATTCCAAACACTGATTTGTTGAGAATTGAATAATTTCTCTCTAAAATTCAAGTCTTTTTAGAACTTGTAGCTGTGACTTTAAATGGACACAGAGTCTTTGTATATGTAACCAGGTTAAAATGGGCTCAAATCAAATTACAGGGACCCAAATGCAATATATATGTTACATGTATGAGTGTGCAGCATTTGGCTTTTTCACTCAAGTTTGGTGTTCTATCTCTTTTGCTACAGTTCCACACCCTAACTGATTTCTTTGTGAGAAAAGGGAAATTTAGATAGAAAGACATATATGAGAAAGACCATATGAAAATGGAAGCAGAGATAAGCCAAAAAGTGCCAAGAAATACTGGCAACCACTACAAGCTGAAATAAGCCAAGTGAGAATTTTCTACAGAGCCTTTAGAGAGAAAAGGACTCTGGAATAACTTGATTTTGGACTTCTAACCTTCACAACTATAAAAAGTTATAAACCACCTCGTTTGTGGTAATTTATTATAGCAGTAGTTTGTGATGAACACACGTATACACTAAATTCTACTCTGACATCTTCTTTCGAGATGAGAAGACCAAATGCCACTGAGGAAATTTAGGGAGAAAAGACAGTTCATTCCTAGCTTAATTAGCTTCTAATGCAGACTTGATGAAAAAGGACTGTTGTTGGTAAACTTTTCCTTAAAAAGTTCAGATAGTAAATAGTTCGGGCATGGTTATCTATGGATTGTCTGGAAGTAATTACTCAATGCTACCATTGTAGAATGAAGGCAACGGAGTTATCACCAAATGGACATACTTCTGTTTCAATAAAGTTTTATTTGAAAGACAGCTGGTGGGCTGGTGGGCTGGTGGGCTAGAGGACTAGATTTTTCCCTTGGATCACAGTTTGGTAAGCCCTTACATGAAGCATGACTTTTGTAGACATCTTGTGCCTTGTGAGTATGTGGAATATTCATAGCTGGTTATATCGTTTGAGATTCCACTTCTGGGTCTTTGTTGCTTCACAAAGACAAAAGTCATGGAACCAGTATTTTCTCAGGCCAGGTGATATCTCACTGAATGTGTCTTTGGAACCTTGCATTTATAGACAAGCCTTCTATTGCATAAGATACTGAGTAGAACTTGTCTTTTTTCACCATGCTCAGAACCAGGATTTGAATCATCAAGGGAGACTAGACTCATGCTCCCTGGCTATATCTGGTTTTGAGTCTCATTTGGCTCACTAGACTTGATTCTGGGCAACATTGTAACTTCATTCCTAAAGTTAAATCTATCCTTCAAAGTAAAGTTTGTTATTTTGAGTGCTTTCAAGAGAATTTGCTAATGATTCTGAGAAATAGTCCTCACGAAGGATCCAAAAATCTGATGGCATCTGTAGAGTAAGGGCTCAGTTTTCTAGTGGCTCTCGGGAAAGAATGAGGCCTCTGATCTATGTGTAAATGATGCTAGGTTTATTTAATTGCCCTTTCCATCATTTTTAAGATGTGTTTTCTTCAACTGTCCAAATATGGAATGAAGAAATGTGTACATTCGAATCACACAGGCATTTAGATATTGCAGATACATTTAGTAGTGCGACCATGACCTCTCTGCCTCAACCAAGTGACAAACACCTCCAAGCAGTGGTACCTTCTAGAGGGGATTTCCTGAAAACATCAGCAACTGGTAGGCCTCCACTCTGCCTTGGCGAAGTGCAGCTGCACACATTACAGTTTATCAGTATTTCTGAGAGGAACTGGCTTCCCCGTCCACTGCTGCAGGCGTGGGTCTCAGAGGAGCCCTTCTGGTTGATATTGCAGGACATTTTCTTACCCTCTCCACTTTAGAGTGTTAGTTTCCTACTCACTGCAGTGTTCTTTCTTGTTAGAGGGATGCTGAGTGTGTGAGAGCAGGTATCACCTGAGACTCACTTGAGGCTGTCAGATGTGATTTCACCTCTTTTTTTTTTTTTATTTGTTTTTTACAGTGCCAGAAGAATGCTGTTTCTTATGAAAGTTAGATCTTAGCTGGACATGACAGTGTTCCTTAGACCAACTTCCCACTTTTCACTTGGAAAACTTAAATAGGATATATTGTATTATTACTTATATTTTATAGATGTTAATTATATTGCCTATGCTACTATGAATTTTGATGATAATAAGGCGTTTCAGATTGCCAAAGAATAACTTCCTTTCTATGTGGAGATGAAAATGATTTCAGGTTTGGACAAATGAACTATTTCCCAGTAGCAATGCATCTAGAATCATATCTGCAAATCGCTTGGCTCTATCCAGCTTCTGAGCATGCCGCATTGGCCGACTGAAAGGTACCATATTAGTAAAATCACCTGTCTGTGCTTTGAGTCCTATTTATCTGCTAGAGAAAAAGCAGAATTTCTGATCCTTTTATGAAACACTGAACTGTTTCTGCATAGGCTGAATGTTCAGTGATGTGTACCCTAAACTTCGCAGTATGTGGTTTGCTAGAATTCACTCTCCTTTATATAAGAATCAGCCTGAGCAGATAGAGAATGAAAAATAGTAACTTTTCTTGTTAGAACACTTAGATTTCTAGGCAGTCATTTTTAGAAACTTAGAATGACTGCATGAGTGAAAACAGGTAATACTGGAAGTGCTGAAGCAGGAGATATGTAGACATCTCTGTTTAAGCAGCATTTACAGAGGACCGGGAAAAAAGCAGTGTGAGGATATGAAGCTGGAAGTCCACTGGCTGGATTGGAATAATAGAGATGGAAGTTAATGGTTATCGGTTTGGGTCTAGAATGTTCCATGAAGGCAAAATGTGTTGAAAGCTTGGACTCCAGGTTGGAAATCAGTGGAAACTTAATAAGTGGGGCCTAATAGGAAGTCTTCTGGACATTAAGAAGCTGTGTCTTTGAAGAGGATATTGGAAAAGGACCCCAGAACATTGGAAAAGAACCTCAGCTACTTGTTACAATAATAGAAGGCTGACCTATACAGCGATCTTGAGGATGTCACTACTACATCATGTGTTTAACAAAAAGATCCTCTGATCCAATAGCCCATATAGAGTCTGAGAGCCCTGGAGTGGGATAAACTTGGGAAACATTCTGTGAGCATCCCACCCAAGTCCACCATTTTCCAGTCCTAGGCCCACTCAGCAAGGCATTAAAACAGCTGCCTTATTGGTTTACCAATCCATTTCTCCAGTGGAAGATTATTTCCTTTGAGAATATTGACCTCCTAATAGTCCATGACAGGTCAGTAAACTATTAAAAGCCTGTTGGTAGCTGTCATTACTAGTTAATTTTGCCATTGTATTGTAAGCACTTTGATAGCATAAATGAATGGACATAACTGTATTCCCATAAAACTTTATTACCAAAACAGGCAACCAGCAGTGTTTGACTTGTAGGCCAGGCCAAGGTTTGCTAACTATGGGGTTGAAAGAGTCTACTGTTGGACACTTAAAGGTATTTATAAACTTAACATGGGATAATAAAAAGAAGACTAAATCGGGAGTGGAGAGACACGGGCTCTCATCTTGGTTCTTTCATGACTTGTGTTAACTTGCTTAACCTTAATTTCCTCATTAGTAAACAAGATGATCTAGATGATCTCTAAGGGTCCCTACAGTTGGAAAATTCTGATTTCCTCTAAGCGTTAGTAGTTGTAAAACGATAATTATATTATTTATAATTAATTATTTTCCAAGGAAAATCCCTTCCTACATCTTCATCTTCATGTAGGGCTCTTGTTGGTATAAGTGACATTTTGAATAGGGGGCCTGAGGGAGAGAGATATTTCAGTAAGTGCTTCCTTGCTGTTCCACTGTTCTGCTTCTTACCCCTAGTCATAGATCATCTTAGTCTGGGGCCTCTGTTTATTTCTTCAGAAAATCTTGGTCTGAAAACATTTCTACTCTAGCCATTTTTCTTTACCAAAGACAGCAGAATAAGGAACTGCTTTATTTCCTGTTCTTGTCCTCTGGCCCCAAAGAATGAGGTCCTATCATATATAGCTGCTTTTCGTGTCATTGAAAGGGTCCTTCTCATCTGTGAAATGGAATGGAGCCCAGACTTTCTTGTTGTGCCCTTCCCCCAGAATCTAGTGTGGTGACAAGCACATAGCAAGTGCTTATTATGGCCTTATTGGTTTGAGTCCAGGGAAGAATATATCTGTCTGTCCATATCCAATTGAAAGGCTACTGTAGAAAGTTTGTGGAAACACTTCAAGGTAGACAATATGTATAGTCAACAGTAATTGCAATGGCTATGGGATTGAATATTCCTATGATGTTTCTGGCACTATGTCCACATGCCCTCAGACCATTTTTCTTTCTTTTATGGTCAGTCGTGGGGCTTGATCTTAAGGCCTACAGGCTGTCACTGAGTTACTTTTTTCTTCTTAATGCTAGTACTCTACTACCTTTAGCCACAGCTCCACTTCCGATTCTTAGGTGGTTAATTGGAGTTAAGAGTCTCACAGACTTTCTTGCCCCATTTGGCTTTAAACCTCAATCCTCAGACCTCAGCCTCCTAAGAAGCCAAGATTACTGACATGAGCCATCAGCATTAAGCACATCTTTCTTTTTATATCATTTTGTGCACTCTTCAGATATTTTGCTTCTACTAGCCAGAAACTACAAATTTTCTTCTAGAAGACTCTACCAGGCTGCTAGAGTTGGCTTTGTCCATGGTTTGGAGAACTACAATGTTCCTAGGGAGTCACCAATGACAAATAGACCAAGGAACATGAATGCCTAGTTTTTTGTTTTCTGGCAACTCTGGCCATAATTTACATTCTAGCATTTCCCTGGGGGTTACAGGCCTTCTCCTAAGATCAAGTTCTTTTCTATTGCTTCCCCTTTCTTCTCTTGCTTCTACTCTGAGACTACTTTCTTATCAAATATCTTTCTCTCTTTGTCTCTGTCTCTGTCTCTGTCTCTGTCTCTCTCTCTCTCTCTCTCTCTCTCACACACACACACACACACACACACACACACACACACACACACACACACACACTAATCCTTGTGCTAAGGCCTAAGGTAGGAAATTTCTTAAAATAAGAACTTGGGGCCTGGGAAGGTGGCTCAGTGGTAGAGCTCTTCCCTTGCATACAGGAGGCCCTGGGTTCGATTCCTCAGCACCACATAAGCAGAAAAAAAAAAAAAAGGCCAGAAGTGGCACTGTGGCTCAAGTGGTAGAGCACTCTCCTTGAGCTGAAGAGCTGAGGAACAGCACCCAGGCCCAAAGTTCAGGCTCTAGGACCAGACCCTAAAAAAAAAAAAAAAAAAGAACTTGGTATATTGCACCCACTCTAGTAGGCATATTTAGCACCTATCTGTGGCCCAATCCTGTAAGGTAGGTATTAGTATTCCCATCTTTCAGGCAGGGAAATTACAGTCTAGAGAGATCAATTACTTTTCCAGTTTCTCCCAGTAGAAAAATAGTAACTACAGAATTCTAAGTTCCAAATTCTGCTTTTTTTAGACCTCATATTTTTTCACTTCAAATCAAATGGACTATTCTTTGTGGGAAATTGTAACCAAGGTACCAGTTTTGCCTTAGTGGTTGTGGGGAGTGAGGTGGGCCTTGAGTTTTTCACTCAGCTGTTTTGCTCATGGCTCATACTTTCTTACTTGAGCCAAGTCTCTAGTTTCAGTGTTTTATTGATCAATTAGAGATAAGAGTCTCTCAAATTTATCTTCCTGGGCTGGCTTTGAACTGTTATTCTCAAATCTCAGTCTCCTGAGTAGCTAGGAGTATAAGCGTGAGCCACTGATATCTGTCTAGAAAGAGTCTCTACATGTCACGATATGAGTTGGATTTTACTTTCTCCTAGGAGAGCAGGCAAACTTTGACAATGGGAAAAGGTTACACGTCATACACATACATCTATGTCCATACATGCATATATGTACGTGCATGAAAAAGAACCCAAAATAGCAGGCTATGTAACATGGCAGTTGTCAGAAATATCGTTCCTCATCTCTCTCCAAGTGCCAGTAAAAAATTAAGTTATGATTCTATCCTCTGCTGAAATGGGCTTTTGTGGGATTGGAGTAGTTATGGTCCTAATCCATGAACTATCCATCACAGTGGCATTGGCAAATGTTTGCATGCAGTAACTTCCCCCCTGTGAATCTCTTGCATTTCCACAGCTAATGGTTAAACAGGAGTTGGACCAATATTTGCATCTCTCCCTGCCTCTGGCAATCTGATTATTAGTGCAATAAATATACAACATTTAATAACTCTTCAGTTTTCCACTTTGAAACCATTAGTTGTCTCTAGGTTGACTATGAAGAACTTGGAACTCAATCCATTAGCATTTCCTGAAACACTCTTAACAGTGCGGTCTCACTCTCCCATTATGCAATGCTACTAATAATGGTTTTTATTTCTAACCTATTATTAATTAAAAAATAAGAAAGAGTCCTCCAATCTCTTCATTTCTGAATCAGGTTTATATCCTCTCTGTGTGAACTGCAAAGAGGACTTTTAGAGTGTGGCTTGGAGTGTTTGATAATTGCTATTGAGGTAAATAATTTAGCTGGTCAGAGAGAGTGTACTTTTTCCTACCTCAAGTGGACCGCCCCAAGTGCTGGCCAGCTGGAGAGACTAACCTGAGGCAAAGACAATCAGAACTGCAAATAGGAAGAGGCAGCCTTTCTTGGAAAGGCTGCTATGAACCCGGAAGCTGGCTATGACCAGGGATACAGTATCTTAGGCACATCTGCAGCTAGATAGGGACCCCCGGACTCTTGAACCCTTCCCCAACCCCAGACAGAAGTATCTACCCCAAAGGCTTCAAAGATTCTGTCATGAAGGACGAATGAACAGGCACAGATCCTCTGGATGCCCTAATCTTTTTTTTTCTTTCCCTACTTCAAAGCCTTTTGCGTTGCCTCTCAGCCTGTAATTACCCTGGAGGTATTTTAGACTTGAAGCGACACCAGCAAAATTGCACTTCCTGATCATCGGAGTCCATAGTTGTGTTTAATCAATTATGAAGCTGGTCACGAGATGGAGGTTTTCAGCCATAACCATTAAAAGGGAATCATGATCTAGCCCAACTCCTTGCACTCAGGGTAAAGGGACTCACGATCTGAAATTAAAGAAACACTAGCCACTTGATGTGGTTTAATTTAGTCTCTAGCTCCTTAATTAAAAGCATACCATTACCCACCCACATAACAAACTGACACTTTTATGTCAGACTGTAACCAGGGGGGGAAAAACCAGCAGAAGTTAGGTGGAGCTAAAACACTGATTTTATTTAAGATACCAACAGAGGCTCCCAGACACCACAATAGGATCTAGATTTATCTAAATTGGAAACTTCAAACCAGCTTCTAGGCTATTCAGAGCTCTGTGTCTGTCTGTGTCTGTCTGTCTGTTTCTAGTACACACACACACACACATACACACACACACACACACGAGGCTCTACAAACACATTTGCTTAATAGTCATCACCATCAGCAGACCCAGGAAGGAAAGGGTTTCTTTTTTGGGTGTTCTTTGCAGAGACCTGCATGTCTGTGTCATGAGCTGTGAGTGAAGCCTGGAGGGTTTCAGGGAGAAAGCAACTCAGAGATATCCTCCAAGGATGAGAGTTCTCTAGGACCTGGCCCTGTGGTGGCTTGCCCAGAGAGGACCTGCCCGGAGAAACCAGACGGGTGCAGGGCCACACAAGCTGCTCTGTATGCAGATCTGCTCCAGACATCCACAGGCTTTCAGAGACTTAAGCTGTCAGCAAGGAAGCTAATTCCATACACTCAGACAGGCCAGGCTCTGCCCTTTCTGCTCAGATCTCCTGCCATGAGCTCCATTGTGGCTTGAGCCTCAATTGTGGAGGGAGCAGGACCACTCTCCCACCCTCCTCATCAGCACACTTAGTGTCTTTCTTACCCTAGCTCCACCCAACCTGCCTCCTCCTCTGCCAACATTTTTTTTTTGCCTAACTTTGAGAAGTAGCCTAACAGTTTTGCATTTGTGTTTTGATTTTCTCCTTTGGGTTCAAATCCTTACTTTGCAGTTGACTAGCAAAGAAAGTTGCATCTTGGTTTCCTAGGCTGTAAAATGAGGATGGTAAGAGTAACTCTTGCAGAGGTTGCTGTGAGGACCAAATGAATTAATTCAGGTGAAGTTCATAGAATGGTTTACAACAACTACAAGTTATTCCCTTTTCAAACTTTATACTGCTGCCACTTCCCATTTCCAGCTCTTGGAATACTTCAATCACAACAGGTCTGGACAGAAAATTCTACCAATTTAGAACCACATGATCTTTGTTATCCACTAACCAGATGGCCTTGCTGTGTTTTTTTTTCTTAAATACATTATTTATTTCTTGTTGTTTCATAATGGAGTTCAAACTTAGGACTTCCCACATGTTAGACAATGATTGTACCACAGAGCCAGCTATCCCCAGTTCTCACCCTTCATTTTACAATGCAAAAACAGAGACCCCCAAATAACCAACATATCAGACAGATTGAGTGGTGGAGCGAGGCCTGCTTAATCCAATGCTCTTCTGAACACACTCTTGCAAATATTTCTCCTCACTCTGGATGAGAGCGCTCTAGGAATTGGGATCACTGGAAAGAAAAGCAGCTCCGAGGGAGGATTTTATTGTACTACAGCCTTGTTGATTGGCCTCAGATTCAGAAGAGGCAATGGTTGGTCTCCTTGGAATATTTTGAATATATTGACTTTGCTCACAAAGTCCCCAAATTAATACCCCTACTCTTGCTACTGGACATTTCACCACTCTCTAACTAGTATTTTTAGATAATAACTGCACCATGAAGAATGATGAGCTCTCCTTTATTAAAACTGTTCTCAGTGCTCTGAATATTCAGAGAACATCCAACATTTTCGTGAATGAGATAGAGACCTTCTCTATTCAGAAGAGCCTGGGAGTCTGAGGCTGGGAGTTCTGAGGGAAGAAATGATTTTTGAAAAGGAGGAACGTGTGTGGAGAGAACAGAAGTCACTGAAAACAAGGTATGTGGACTTGGCCGGTTTTGCCCAAGACTAACTTGTTGCCCCATTCCCAACTGGAGCTCCTCTGCCCCTTTTCTGGTTCTGCCTATGTGAGAAATTGATTGACAGTGAATTCTTAGGAACATGTCTGAGATTGATTGACCTGGAGTTTGCAATGGCTACCCAGATGAATGTTGACCATTCATGTAGGGTGCGGGACATCCTGCAAGTCTTTTACAAGTGTCCTGGTCTTGCATTGGAACAAGACAAGGAGGTCCTTTTCTGTGTCATTATCCCAGTCAAGTCCACAGGATACAAGGCCTGGACAAAGGTGACTGCCACTCCATGGCCCAGAACACATCCTCCTCTCTGCCAGTCACTTGTCAACTTGTAATACTTCTCAGACAGCCACCTTCAAGAAACTGGAAATGCCTACAACTCATTCTACCTGAGTGAGGCAAAACCAAATGGGTAGGCTCAGGTATTAACTCAGTATGACATTTTCTTCCTTGTGAGCTAGAAGCCTGGCATGCTGCCATGTATCTGTGTCCTGAGAACTGCCTTCCCAAGTCCCCATGCACAGCCAAGGTCTGAAAGAGAAAGCAAGCAGCAGGGCAGAAGGATAGCATGAGCTTCCTATTGCAATGTCCTAAGGATTTCCTGCCTCAAATCCCAAACCCCAATCTAGCCCTAAGAAATATTAGGCAGATCAGAATTGAGCAGCAGTCTACAAATAGCTAGCCTGTACTCTTCCCAAACATCAACCTGAAAAGATCAATCTAAGTACCAGAACAGCACTAGGGCTCTGCTGAGATTTCTCTTAACTGCTTCTCTGGACAGAAGACTTTCCTTTAAGGAACATTCAAGGACATATCATTCTTATGATAGCTCTAGATTGGGAAGAAAAACAAGAACAAATACCATGAATTTACTTTACCATGATATGGAAGAACTCTCCATAATCCATTGTGAGGAAGAGGCTGGCCAGCTTGTATACAACGTATTTAGAAATTTGAAACACTCAGGTACACACAATAATGAAAAGAATACTGTACATGTTGATTAAATTGTCTCCTTCTGCAGAGCTTGTTCAACCATAGCCCTATGGGAGCAACCTTTTACAAATGAAAGGGGAAGGGGACCCAAAGCCATAACACCTGCAAGCAAATGCCAGATTGTCCTCAAGGAAGGTTGGCTTGATTTCCCCCTAATCCCAGACCCTTGATAGCTCTTCCCTAGTGCTTAATTCAGACGTTGATGCTGTTCTGAGGCAAGACTTGCTCTGTGACCTTGGGTCTTAATTTCTACTTATACACAATAAGAGGTGGTTTCTGTGGTCTCTTCTAAGTTTGTATGACTATATTAATAATATATAATAGACTACAAAGATATATACATATATACATCAAATGATATATTATTGGTTTGTGTTATCTCTTACAAGGTCTGTAATTTAATGTTTGTGAAGTAATAGGGATGACTTCTGGGTAGCTTGGCATTTCATTCATTAATCACACTTAGAAATAAGAACACATTAAGAGTGCTTTGTTATAGCATGGTTATATTATCTGAGAGAAGAATGCATATTATAGCTCTTTTATTTTGAGTAAAAGGGTCTATAAGCAAACATCAAATTCTTATGGTCATCCTCTACAATGTACTCAACATATCTGGAAAGCATGATCTCATAGACTTTGTAACTCAGAACATCATTTCTTGGCTCTATAACACAGATCCATTTTTTTCCCCTTGTACCAGTACTGGGACTTTACCTCAGGGCCAGGGTACTCTCCCTTAGCTTTTTTGCCCAATACTGGTGCTCTGCTACTTGAGCCACACCTCTACTTCTGTTTTTTTTTTTTGCTGGTTACCTGGAGATGAGAGTCTCATAGACTTTCTTGCTTATGCTGGCTTTGAAACTGGATCCTCAAATCTCCTGAGTAGTCTCTGGAGTAGCAACAATTACAGACACGAGCCACTGGTGCCTAGCTAGATCAATGGTTTTAAACCAATTTTAGGTAATGGATCTTTTTGAAAATCAAATAAAATCCACGACTCCTTTTCCTAACATGTTCATAAATGCAAGATGCTGAATATAATCTTGGGGCCTTCTTGGACTTTCCAGAGTTCTTAAACATTATTTTGATGAGGAAGGAACAGCTTCTACAATTTACTCAGAGGTGTTGTGGGGGAAAATGGTCAAAACAATTTTGGAGCCTAAGAGAACATGAGATAGCCAAGTCTCTTGTACCTTAAAAGTAGAATTTCCTAAGTCATTGTTATCACCAAGGCAAGACTCCCTAGTGAGTCTCTGTAAGATTTTGGGGGCACCCTGGCAATGCCAATCTCCTTTTGATTTAGGAGGACTGGTCCCATTTCTCAAGGACCTACAGAGGATCAATGCCAAGTCCAGAAAACTATGTTTATGGGGTATAGAACCTGGGTGGGTGAAGATAATCCCACGTATCACACAGCTTGGTATGCAGTCCCTGGTATGTATGTGGGAAAAGGCGTACAGATTTCCTTCTTGCAACATTACTCTGTTCTCTACCCCTGTATTTCCATCACTTTACAATTTCCAGAGAAATGCTGAAAGAGATAGAAAGAGTGGGGGGAGAAGGAGAAGGAGGAGGAGGAGAAGGAGAAACACATTGCTCATTGCTATGTAGCGTTGGAGTTTTCTCTGTCCTTTGAGTTTGAATTTTTGGTTGTTGACCATTGGCTGAGACCATATGGTTCTCTTGTTTTCATTCACATCTCCTTTCCAGCTCCCCACACAATATGGGGACTGTTTGCAGGGCTCCTTTCCATCAGCTCGCCCAGCAGCATATGACATCTTGGGGATTTGCATTTTTAATTTAATCATTAACTTAATGTTTGGGGGACATTAGTCATAGGAAGTTACTCTCACTCATCCAGATGCATTTCTGAAAGTTACAGCTCCTCTTTCTCTACCATAAAGCCCCCTTTGAGCATACCTTCTCCCATTTCCTTAAAATGAAACAAAACAAAACACTCTGTTCTTCTGGAACTCTCAAATGAAGACATCAAAGCTGGAAAAAAATTATTAAGTCAGAGACTACATTTGAGACTTCCAGAGGAGTTGGATCTGACTGGAGTTTTGGAGGAACTGTACTGATGCATGGTCAGGAAATGACTTAAACTTAATCTTCAAGGACTTGAAATCTTTTCCCTGAAAAGAGAGAGAGAGAGAGAGAGGCCCTTTTTTTGCTTACAGCTCTCTGGGGAGACCTGAATCCAGTGTTTTCTTCCCTTTCTGTATAAATGAACAAATGGAGTTTGCTCCCCAGGCTTCTGGCTTGTATAACTGGAAGCACTTTTGGAAGTTGGGCTTTGTGTGTTCATGGGCTTTGTAAGACACTGCACAGGTGGCTCTGGAGGAGAAGGTCGGTTTGACATGGTCTCTGGAAATTTGACTTGAGATAGGAAGAGGAAATATTATTTCAAGTAAGGAAACCACATGAGCAAAATGTGAAGGAAAGAAGAAGGAAAAATAATGGATATTCTGACACCATTAATACATCCATCTGAATGTAAGCAGATTAGAATTGTTGAGGGTGGAAAGGTTGGAATGTGGCTAAGGGAACAGGCTTTCTCATCATGACCTTTAGACTTTATTCTGGGGAGAATGTAGAGTCACTGACATCATGTGAGTTTCAACATTTGAGCATCAAATCAGAGTACACAAAGAGTGTTGGAATTGTGATGTAGATAGAGGTTATCATGAAACTGTTCTCACAGGAATCCCTTTTTTTCTCATAAACAAAGGGCAATGATTTTGTCCTTATTGAAATTCTCACAACTAGAGTATTGCAATTGTTTATATGGCTAAAGCTAAGGACCCCTTCCCTCTCACTTTAAATATGGTTTAAGAGATCTTCCTGTAAGCTTTTCAAGCTGACCCATCAGGAGGCACTCACCCAAGTACAATGAATACCTTGCCAGCATTACACTACAGTCTGCACTCCAGCATCTGATGAGCAAGTCAGCCTGTGTATGCCCAGTCCATCCTGAAGCCTGAGACTGAGTATGGACCATACCCTCTTGACTTGTGTTGTGTCTTTTCCACTTTTCTCTCCTTGATGGCTTTTCATCTAATTGTTCCTTTGCTCACTCAGAGAACTAAAAAATATACTTTTTTGTTCATTCGAAGAACTAAACAAAAAATCTACCTTTATAGCTCATCTGTTCATGACTCATGGTTCCTCGTGATTCCCTCTACAACTCTTTAGAACCTCATAGTGACATTAATTCATCAACTTCTGTCTATACTTTGATGTGTCACATATCTGGTTTATTATAGTGACAATTCATAAATATCCTTACCCTGTTCCCTTTTTTCCACCTGCCAGAAAGTCATCTCTAGAGGATCTCAGCAATCTACTATCTACCTACTATCTTTGTATCTATAATCAACCAGCCAGATAATGCTGTGATAGAGAAGGGGGAGGTGGAAGAGAAGGGAAGAAAGAGAGGGGCAACAATATGACCATATGACAGTATGTTTCTATTATAAATTGACATTTATCATAATCAACTAGGCTTTCCACATTGCCCAAAGTTTTCTTTATAATACACACACACACACACACACACACACACACATGCAAGCACTCTCTCTCTCTCTCTTTCTCTCTCCAATGACTAGTGGATCATCTATTCTCTTCTATCCTCACTGTCTTCCACCTCAGTGAGCTACAAGGATTAATGATATATCGAATAGATAAACTGTTTTATCCTTAACTTAGACATAATTCTATTTATTTTGGTCTTAAGCTATATGTTCAAATCGTTCCAAATACAAAAGATTTGAAAATCAACCTTATTCTCCATTTCTCTATATTTCTAATTCTCAAGCATCAATGTTCTCATTATAAATGCCTTCTGAGACTATGTGTATAAAAGAAAATACAGGGGTAGATTCTTTACCTTCTCTCTTTACTTTTACATTTATGGTAGCATTTTGCTTTTTTCTTAACTATATATATATATATCAATCATAGATGAATCCATTTAGGGACATAGAGAAATCCTTATTGTGTGAGAGGGTACTATTGCATTTCACCATAAGTATTTACTGATTCATTTAACTAGTGTACTAATGATGGCTATTTCCAACATTTTGTTGTAAATGATGCAATGATAAGGATAATTTATGCTTATTTCATTTTCATATATATTTTTCTAGATAAGTTCCAAAAGATCTCATGAGTGAGTCAAATGGTGTATGACTTACAATTTTATAGATACTGTAGGATTTGACTTTACAAATGTAGTACCAATTTCCACTTTTTCCAGCCATGTGTAAGAATGTCTGTTTCTCCGGGCCTCCAGGAAATATGAGTTACATCTTTCCATGCCTGCCCAGGAGACCCTTGGAATAAGGCTCTCAATGTAGTTGAAAGCTGCCTTTCCACAGAGAAAACTGAAGCCATTGAAGACTTCAGTCATTTTATTTCTACTTTATCATTCTAACTCTATTAAATTCATGTCCATGACATTTTTAATTCTTGTTTGTGGTCCCTTAAGTAGAAAACTGGTCCCTCTATGTAGATTTCTTGTCTCTTTTTCTCTTCAGAAAATGATCTGCTTTAGTCTTCCCCCTCTTTGCTGCATCTTCTTTCCATTGACTTTAAGCAACCATTAGTGATTCCCACTCATAAAACACCCTCTTTTGACCCTGTAACTTCGCTCTATTACTCTCTTCATTCGATACCTTTTCTTCACATCTGAGCCAGACAAATGTTTTCCCTTCTATTTCCTCATTGCAAACTAATTCTTTAACATATCCATGTGTCTTCTCTACTACTCCTGCCTGCTCTGATACAAGTCATCAGTGATTGCCAAGCTCCTTCTTTAAATTTGCACTCCAGGTCTTAAGTTACTTGATTTCTTTTTACTACCACCTGTCAGGGTTGACTTCTCCCTTCTTGTAACATTCCATTTTCTTCATGTCTCTGACACTATTTGTTACTGAATAACCTATACTCTGCTCATTCCTTTGGATTCTTCTGCTTGCTTCTCTTTATCTATCTGGTCCTAAGTTGTTTCCCCCAACCCACATATCCTTTTCTATTTTCTATTCTTCTCTAAAGAGAGAACTTATTTCAGTCCAAGTGATTTAAACACCAATTATAGGCAATAGCTCCCAAATATTTACTTGCTTCTTCTCTTCTGAGTCCTAGGCCTGTATGTCCAACTGTCGACTGTCTACGTCTTCTGTTGGATCTCTCACTTGTATTTTAAATTTAATATGTCTAGAACTAAAATCTCTCTTTCCTCCACACCCACGTCTTCCGCTTCCCCAGTATTTCCCCTCTCTGTAAGTGATACCTTCTGCCATATGGATGTACATGCCACTAACTTAGGCATCATCCTGGAAAATTCCTACAGCTCCAACCTCATATCAGATACACAAACATTTCCATTCTTTGGATTTCAAGACTTATCTCTGTTTCACCATGTTTTCTCATTTATAATAACCGTGTATTCATCAAAGCATGGCATTCCTTCTCTAAACTATGACAAAAGTGTGTAGCTCAGATTCTACCTCTGTTTTTACCTACTCGGCCACCTCTTCTCACAAAGCAGCTGAAGCTTCTAAACATGTATTACTTCTCTTCTTTAAACTTTCATAGACTTTCTATCATACTGGAAATGAAATCCAAGTCCATACTCGTGATGATATGCCTTTTCTGATGCCTATTTTTCCTCATTCCTAGTTGCAGAATCTGTCTGATTACATGATTTCATGATTAAATGATTTCATTTCCCTTTGTATACATGTGTGGTTATGCAACAGATCTCATCAAAGATCTGTAAGCAGAAATGTTCCCTGGGGGATGTGAGAAGGGTACTTGGAGGAAGCTCAGTCAGATATCTTTTGGCCTGTCTTTCCTCCTTTCTTTCTTAGTTCCTGGAATCAGGTAAGGGCTAGATTTCCACTGCATGTTTTGGATCACAATGAGCCTCCTATGTGGAAGGTACACACTGGATGGCAGTATAGAAAGATGGGAAGAAACCCTTCATCGTAGGGCCATGAAATTGTCATATTAATCCTACAGTGCTCATCTCTGATTTATTTTTACATGCTTTTGTTTTCTTCATGTCACTACTGTTTTATGCTTCAGTTACATGTGCCTGAACTTAATGTTAACTGATACATATGGCTCATAAGGCCCTGTGTGATGATCTGGCCCTTGTTCTTGCCTTTGACCTCATCTCGCATGCCTCTACCCTTGGGTATCCTTCATGGCACCCTCCAGACTACGCTGGCCTTCTGTCAGTTTCTTGAACTCCTTGCCACTTCAGGGCCTTCCTACCCGTCTGTCTCTGACTGCAATGCTCTTCTGCCCCTTCTCTGCCTGGCTAGCTCCTGTCATCTCTCAGGTCTGAGTTTAAATGTCATCTACTTGGACAGGCTTGCCCTGGTTCTCTCATCTGCATTAATGTTTCATATTTCTCTCACAAAAATCTTAATTTTTTCCTGCATGCTATGGGTTGAAGCTGGGAATAACCTGTTTATTTGTGAGTTTTTAAATGTCTCTATCTATTATGGGAAAAGATGTCTATTTGATCAGTTTTTATACCTTGTACCTCATTCTAGGCCAGCCATACATTCAAAGAGTAATCAAATAAGTAGAAAAAAATAAAGATTTATGGCTGAGGAATCTAAGAGTCTAGGTTTTATCCCAATTCTCACTGGTTGTGTGACTTTGGCTGAGTTTTCTCTCTGGCAGCCTCATTTTACCAGATCTTTAAATGAGGTCAGTAGCAGAACATTCCTGAGGGGACTGTGGTGAAGATTAAGTGACAAATAAAACTAAAGAATTCAACATGGTGACCTTCACAAAGGAAATGCTCAGTACACATTAGCTATTATTAATGAGTAAAGAAGAAATCAATGGAAAACCCAAGGTCATTTTTGGCCATTTGTTATCTGACCCAGGAAAGACATCAGTGCTACAGTCCTGGCCTTCACTTGCTGAGGCCACAGTGCCTTCAGTAAAAGGATAGTGTTTGTCAAGGGCATTTTGGATGTCCACCTTGGCCTTTTGTGTAAGGAAAATTCAGTGTCCTGCTCTAACAAGGCCTGCCCTTGGCTTTTATACTTGCTCTTTTTCTTCCAACAGTGCTTTGATCCATCTCCTAGAACTACTGTGTGGGTTCAGCTCAGTCACTCTGAAGTGAAGATCTTTTTCCTCCCAAATAAGTAACCTTTCTGCTAGTTGTGTTGTCTGACTTGTGAGCAAAATCCTTTGGAAGTGTGGCTTTAGTCTTATTAAACAAAAGGAAACCAAAACACCAATAAATGAAGAATGTGGGAAAAGGAGGCAATGGCTGGTTTCCTGTCTACCAACAGCTCCTTATCTAATTACTTCAAATCCATGCCCATACAAGATTCTGAGATGCCACCTCAGAGATTGTTTTGATTCTACTAGGGAAACTCCAAAGCCACAGTTTTGGAAAAGCTTCAAACATTCCCCAGATGAGTCATCTTTCCATTTGTAAGACATTCTAAAATCCTGTATTTAGCAAGAATGGAAGCAGGACACACACACATACACATACACACACATACACACACACACACACACACACACACACACACACACACACACACACACACACACATCCAACAGCCCACTCTGGATTCACTGTAATCCTAGCTTGAACATTCAAGAGAATACTTGAATAATACTTACCTACCTCACTTGGGTGTTGTTAACGATTAATTAGTTAATGTTTGTAAAGCACTTTGCAGATGTAAAGTGCTTGTTTAAGTGCTAAAGTATTATTATTATTAAGCAGAAGTTCTATGGTTGAGATGAAAATATTTTTTGTAATCATACATTTAACTGTAAATAAATGGAGTTTATTTATAAGAATGTTTTCCTTTTAGGGTCACCTCCTGCTTATTATCTGTAGTTCATCTCTTTTATTCTCATTTGAGGAACAAATAGAGCTGCCTCATTCTGAAAAATTTTATTTTGAGATAATTTCAAGGGCATCATTGATAAAAAAAAAATTCCCAGAGAGATTGCTTATTTACTCAGGAGGCTGAGTGTGAATTTCTTTAACAAGATCTCCATACTTTCTTCAGTAGCCAAAACTTCCTCTGAAAAATTTCCAATTTAGGCCTAAATTTAAAAAAGGAAAAATCTACAAACAGTCAAATCCTGTCAAATAAATTGGTGAAATAAATGTACTAGGCTGGATGACAAAAATGCTAGCAACAGGAACAAAGATAGGGTTTGGAAACACTTTGGCATTATCCTCTCTTCTGTCTTTAATCTATCTTGGTTGTAAGGGTTGGGGGATTGGAGGCTGAGAAAGAAGCAAATGGCCTCTGCCATATGCAATCTGTCCAGTGAAAGAGCAGCCTTAATGAAGTAGTAAACTGTCCAAGTCCATAGCAACCTGCAAGTCAAGTTTTGGTGCCTTAGGCAATTCCATGGGAGTCACACTGGATCTTTAATGAACTTAGCAGACTATAAATCAACGAGGGATATGACACTGGGAAAAGGATGAAACTAAAGACTATCAGACGAGGCAAGCTGCTACTGTTTCTTTAGTAGAAAAAAAAGCAGGCTGAGTTTTTGATAAGCCATGTCCTTTGGCATATTTTTGAGCTTTCTCCCCTCTCCCAAGATAGGGTCAGGCAATGGCTATTTTTAGCAGCGATACAAGTTATCCAGATTTTTCAATCAGTACCATGCAACGTTTGGGTCTTTAATGTATAATTCCAGGGTAGGTGGGAACAATCCAGCTGAATTACCGACATTGGAAGGAAATGAAATGTCAAACTGCTGATCATGTATATTTTACATTATTTAATTAAAAGTAGATAACAGTGTATGAATGAACCAGAAATCAGATAAAAACGGCAGCATTTTCTCATACTTAACACTTATTTGACTTGTGGTTGTGGGAAAACTTTCCACAACAGGTCTGTGATATCTCCAAATAGAAAAAAAAAATCAGGAGTATAATTAAAAAATACTGCAGGGAAGAAGTGATATTAACTTCAACCTTGAGCAGAGCTAATCACAGCCACAGTGCCCAACACTTCTTATTCCAGATTAATGGGAATCTCCTTTCTTGCTTGCTTTACCATCAAGTGAAAATGGGGAAATTATCAGAATTTTGCTAACTCAAAGTATATATTTCAAGTATTCAACATACTGCTTATAGAAATAAAGAAAAGAGATGGGTTATAAACTCTAGGTATTAAAGATTCCCTACCTACTTTTTTATTTTAATAGAGTCTCATTAAATGACCTATAGCACATCTTTCCTAGTTGTCCCTTAATACAGAACTACTAATTCACTGGGCTATCTTTAGAGTTCTGGGTTTTAGGGTTTCATCATTGAATGTCCATCTACTCCTCTTCAGAAACACAGGAGTGACTATTCCTAAATTGGATGGATTATATTCTTAGTGAATCCAATCTTTTCTGTACCCATTCAAACACACCTGCATAAGTCAGAGCTGAGCATCCACAGACCTTATGAGGGAGCAATAGATCACAGAGACTCTAACTCTCTTTGTCAGGCTCCATTTCACTTTCAGACCAAATGGTGTATTCTTTGCTTTCTGATCTAAATTGTTTTAGGATCCAGTTTTAGAAATGTTCACAGAAGAAGGGATGGGAAGGGGAAACAACGAGAAGACAACAATGCTTGATAAGAAATGTACTCATTACCTTGCCCATGTAATTGTAACTCCTCTGTATGGTATTCTCACAATAAAAAAAAGAAATGTCCACAGAAGTCCCTATCTATACTTTGCTTCTTCTGCCAAAGATAACACCTAAATTTATCAAATGACAAATTATTCATAATCGCTTGATATTTCAATAATATTTCTGCCTCCGATTGGGCAAGACTTGAGGTTTTTCTTTGTTTGAACCTGATCTAATACTGCTACCATTTGTTCCTACTCCAGTCCCTAAGCAGAATATATCAAGAGTTCTTTAAAACAAAATCTTGTCATTTTTACCCTTTGTGGCCCAACATTAAGAAGCTTTCTTTACTGAGTTTTATTTTAGAGTACTCCTTGGTAAAAGGCGAAAGATTTATATGATCTGAAGAGAAACCAAAGCGTTAGAGTACTCCTTGGATTTAGAACAAAGAATATGTCATTTTATCAACAGAGAACAGTTTCAATCCATAAGAGACAGGGAGGTATATAGAGGTTATTAATTCCAAGAAAACAAGAGCCTACCTCATGTTGTATTTAAGTCTGCTGTAGGAAGTTTCCAGGAAGGATGGTCCTGAAGTAAGTTGTTTGGGCAGACTGATTGAGTTGGCATCCCATCTACTACTTGGGGTTGAGAACATTCTGGAAAACTGGCACTATCAAATCCACAAGGGGAAGTCAAGAACAGAACAAAACTGAGTGGAGATATGATCCAAAAGAGCCTAGAGCTAAAAGAATTTAGTGGGTATGGAAGGATACCCCTTTCTCCTAAAATTTTGCCCAGTGGGCCTCAGAAGAATAATAAAGTAGTTTAAAGAACTTTCAAAAACTCTGGCAGAACATGGGAGATTGAAACAAGGTCAGTTGGGTAAGATTATGAGGCATACTGAGATCCCCAGTGAGAAGGTACAAAACAGGTCCAAATTACTGTTTATCCTAACTTTTAATATACACAAGCTCCAATGCTGTCTAAAGTAACATCCCTAGTATTAGCATCTTGGATCTAGAAATCGTTATTTCTCATGAAAGGCATGAAGAGGTAAACCTCCGGTCAGTAGATGAGTTGTGGGGGAATGTGCTTTCCATTGTTACTGGGTAGGAATCTGTGAGTCTGAACATTTTGTCTGAACATTTCCAAAGATTTAGAATATCTCACTCAGATGCTGGATCTCAATTCCTTCATGTCTGACATTCTCACTTGTTCTCCTGTTATTTCTATTCTAGTTAAAAGTGGAGATGGTACAAATGAAAAGAAGCCCTTAGGATTGGCTTCCCGGCCCACCTGTCAGATATACAATTCCCTCTCCCTCTCTATCACATCATCTTATTTTGTTCTCATAGTAGGATGTAAGCACAGTAAGCAAAGGGTTTGCTCACTCAAGTGTCACTCACTAATCTGGTTCCTGGCACAATATACACCCTTGAAAAGAGATGACCTCTTCCCTGGAGTAAGGCCATGGAGATTATATCCAGCTCATATATTTTAGGGTGCTTTCCTTATATCTTTATATAGAATCAAAAACTGTAAGAACTATGTGAGTCTTGGTCTTTAAGACAGCAGTCTGTAAAGTACACCTTGAGTTTCTCTAGAAAGTTAAATTAAAACCTCTCTATCTCCCTGTCTGGGATTGTGCATGCTTATCCAGCTTCACATCAGCAGGTAATTATTATTTTGCCCTAAAATTAAAAAGCAACAAAACAACCTCTCTTCTTGCAAAGAGACATTCATGAAAAAGTTTAAGTCTTGTTCTGTTGGCTCTGATCTTGGTGATCCATTTTTTAAATAGTTATAAAATCTATCTTTCATGTGTAAATAGATTTATTATTAATATCATGCTAGTGGTCATAATTACCAAAGTTACCACTTCTGCAATTTTTTTTGTGTGTGTAATGTCCATAAGCTTTTTTTTTTTGGTCAATTGAGGGACTTGAACTCTGGGCTTGGGTGCTGTCCCTGTGCTCTTCAGCTCAAGGCGAGCATGCTACTGCTTGAGCCACAGTGCCACTTCAGCTTTTCTAGTGGTTTTTTGGAGATAAGAGTCTCACAGACTTTCCTGCCTGGGTGGCTTTGAACCATGATCCTCAGATCTCAGCCTCCTGAGTAGCTAGGATTACAGGCATGAGCCACCAGCGCCTGGCTTTATCCATAAGCTTTTGTTCTCATGGCTAGCACTCTACTACTTGAGTCACAGCTCCACTAGGTTTTTTGTTTTGTTTTGTTTTGTTTTGTTTTCCTTTGGGTGGTTAATTGGAGATAAGTGTTTCACAGATTTGTCTGCCCAGACTGGCTTTGATCTATGATTCTCAGATCTTAGACTGCTGAGCAGCTAGGACTACAGATGTGAGCTACCAGTGCCCAATTTGACTTCAATTTTAACTGAGTCTGAAATATTACCAGAAGAAACTAACTTACCTCCATGTACATACAGCTCTTAAAATAGCTCATGTATTGCCTAGAAGTACAGACCATGCTAGAAGAAAAATGGGCATGAGTCATGGAACTAATTTAATCTACGTTCATCCCTTGAATGAGCAGCACTCCTAGAATGAAACTAACCTCTGGTAATAGTGTATTTAGACCTACTCCTATTATCCCCTCATTTTTAGTTAAAACTAAAAATAACAAAACATTATGACATTCTGATGCTAGCCAGGAAGCATTTAAGAAATTTTGGAGTAAATTTAAAAGAAAAGGCAGGAATAGATAAGGAGAATAATCTTTACCTGATCACACTAGGATCACCTTGATGCTAACAAGAGTCAGTGTCATTCTGGCCACAGTAGCCTAAACACTTTACCAACATCACCTTTGATAACACAAGGCTGAGGATGACTACTGAGAGATGGGTAAGCATTCATCATTCCTTCATTCTAGAACCTTCTTCTTTCTTCTGCTTATTAGGTAAACTTGTAAAATCCTCAGTGACCCAAGGGCTCAGTGACTCAGCAAGAATTCACTTTAATTCACAAAATCGCAGGTGTTGTGCTAGCTTTTGGGGATAGAAAGAGGAAGTACCTAAGCTTTCCTTTCAAGTAGTTCAGACATGCCTCTGGATTTCTTAATGATGTTATGGTTGTGTGTAAATGTCACTGGGACTTCTTTTTTTTTGCCAGTCCTGGGGCTTGAACTCAGGGTCTGGGTGCTGTTCAAGGCTAGCATTCGACCACTGGAGCCACAGCTCTTTTTCCTGCTTTTTCTGTTTATGTGGTACTGAGAAATAGAACCCAGGGCTTCATGCATGCTAGGGAAGCACTCTACCACTAAGCCACTTTCCCAGCCCTCACTGGGACTTCTACATCACAAGCAGAAAAAGAATCATATATCTGGATTCATTTCTTATTTTGGGGCTATTGAAATTGTGATAAGAATTCGACTCCTCAGTGATTAACAGAAACTTACCTTTTGCCCTAAATGTTTTCATCTTGATCATTGGATGAGGTTAGTCCTTGGGTACTTTTTGATTTGTTTGAATGTGCACTCTGTAAAGTACATATCATTGTCCCCATTGTCCCCCACATTTATAAATGAGGTGCTAAAGCTTTGGGAGTGGGTGAGTCAGATTCCCATATGTCTGTGATTACCATTATGTCACAGTGAATTCAGGATTAAGGTGTGTCTTAGATTCTGCAAGTCACTTGTGGGTTTGGCAAACCAGAGAGTGGTATGGTGTCTTCAATGAACTCCTAAAAGAGCAATTCCAGGTGCCTCTGTGAGCCCAATATATATATATATAGATAGATAGATAGATAGATAGATAGATAGATAGATAGATAGATAGATAGATATAGATATAGATATATAAATAGATACATATCTAATATATATATATATATATATATATACATATCTAAGACATCTCACAGTTCTATCTCACAGTTTTGCTTCCTGAATTCCCTTATCTTTTCTCATTGCTCAATTGTTTTTAAGTTACCATGAGACAAAACGGACAGTGGATCGGGTGAGTTCTATACCAGGCTCCAACACTAAGTATCTGTGTGCCCTGGGGCATGTTGCAGAACCTCTCTGGGACCCAGTTTCTCCTCTGTAAGAGAAATGGCTTCCACAAAGTGAAGATACCTCTGTGATCTTTAGATATTTCTTGCCTCTCCTTGCCCCAGACAATCTGTTTCCTTTTACCTCCCTTGCCCCAAGACCATCAGATTCTTTGTTCAATTATATTCTTCACTTACAATTAGTCTTCACTTACAAGCCATCTTCTTTCCTTTCTCTGCCTAGTTCTTATGGCTCAGTATAGTCAACACTGATATACCACAGGTTGGGGATGACATGAAGGCAAGCCAGCATACCCCAGTTCATGATACAAACAAAAGGATTCAGTGGAGAGGGAAGACTTAGTGGCTCTCGTTCCCTTTGTGAATGTATTCTTGTTTGTGTCTCCCCTATTAAGGGCATGGTTCCCATAGCCTCTTCTCGGAGGGAGGCCGAGAGGGCCCCCATCCCATCCCCTCCAGAGGGCTCAAATATCTCCTCTAGCACCACTGTGCACCATGTTGAATAAACTCTTAGGAGACTGTGTCTCTTCTTTCATCTGCAATCCCAGATTATACCTCCTTTCGAGTTTGGTTTTCAAAGACGAGACCACCTCAGAACATGGCTTCTTCCAAGAGAGCATTTGGCAGCTTTCTTCTAAGCCTGAGGGGAGACTGAGAAGTGGTTTCTTCTTTTTCCTAATACAGGTATTAAGCTGACTTAATATTCACTTACTCTGAAAAATCCCACTTCACAGAAACATTTTTTTAACACGAGCCAAAGTGTTTCTCCCTAATTCAGCACAATTGCGCCTGGTTTATATCCATTGATGTTAAATGATTTCCCGTTTAATATCAATTGGAAATGGCTGATTTCCTACCCCAAACAGTACTTAATGTCAATTATGGCAGGCAGGGCAGAGCTGTTTTTCAATTAACTACAGCACTCCATTTGGTTTGCTGGCGAGTGGTGCAAGATATGAGCACACACAGCCACCTTGTGAAATGGGGACAGAGTGGAGCTTGGGACTGCCCGTACCCCCATTTATGACCAGCCAATTATGAGGTGGTCATGTAGGGTGGAAGGGATTCTTGCTTCTTCCCTTTCCCCAGGGACTCTTTACAGTTAAGTGAAATCCTGCTCTTTTATCGGGGAAACTTTTGGTGTGTGATGACCAGAATTTCTGGCTGGAAATCTTGCTGGAACAAAGTTCACAGAGATATGAACAAGTGTGTACTCCTGGAAAGGATACGATCGGGAGGTATATTTTCTAGTTTTTCCCAAAGAGTGAAGGGGGGAATACAGACATGAGGCTGAGACTGACAGCACACACATTTAGCAATTTTGTTAATTTGAATCAGCTCCATAACCACAATGAGATATTCCGTTTCACAGGTGCCCATCTTTAAGGCTGAGAGGAGGGCCTGATGGCATAGGGCAATTTGCAGCTGGAGTTCAAATCCAGGTCTCAGTACATCTCGTGGACAAATCTTTCTAATGCACCTGGTAGTTAACAAGATCCCCAATGGTTATCCAAGTCTACATACTCCTTTGAGGAGCAGAACTTGGGATAATGGTGTATGTTGTCAAAAAGAAATAGACCCCAACTGTTCTCTTCAGTCCATGATCCCAAGGTCTCCACAGTCTTTTCTTGTATGCTGTAACCCCTTCATGAAACCTTGTGATTCCTGCCTCTGTGCATTGGACATCTTTTCTTATCTTTACCTCTGTTAATTCTAACCACCGTTCAGGGACTCATTTCAAAGATCTATAGAGTATTCTTGACTGGCACAGCCTAACTTGGATACTTACCTCTCAACACTTACAGCACATTGCTCTGTAACTCTGGGCTATAATTTCTCACCTATAGTTGTAGCAAATTCCCCAAGAACACAAATTAGGAAGAGACAGAACTTTGGCTGAGGGAACATATGGGTCTGGATGACTTGTGCTTCTTTATCTCACATTCAACAAAGATTTACTAAATGCCTACTATGTGCTATATACTAGGTTGGGATGAAGGAATGTTCTAGGACAGGAAATAACACTGCATGGGTATTCATACTAGGTGTGGTGAGTTATTGATACTTTTGAGTCAATTCTTCATTCACATCAATTTTCATATGGCTAATATAAACGTAGATAATGGTAGGCATACTAAGTATGTATTTATTACTAATGGCAGTGTATATTTATTAAGCACTTGCTCTTACTCTTAAGCATGGATAGCTATCATTCAATTATAGTAACTTGTTGAATTTTCATAATGATCTTATTGATTGTCATTACTGTTTTTATGCCCATTTTACAGATGAGGACACTGTCACAAAGAATGTAACTGGTCCAAAATAATCAAGCTTGTAAGCCAACAAACTGATCTTCAGACACAGCCTAACCTCTTTGTTGTTAAGCTATGGTGTTTCTTGAATGGACGAAAACATACAAAGTAAATTACCCCATTAATAGTTACTGCATTAGCTTCTTGGTACACACACACACACACACACACACACACACACACACACACACACACACACACACACATGCGTGCACACACGTCCTTCTTCATTAGAAAGACCATTTTTTTCCTCTTCATTATACCATCTTTGGCAAAGAAATGTCATCCCTGGTACCCACCCTGCTGTGCACACTTTGAGAACTATTTTAATGCTGAACAAAGAGAAATCACCTGAAACAAGGACAAGATAAAACATGGGATAAACACTTGAATAGATGAATGTTGTCAGTGGATTAGGGAAAAGTGAAGTTTCTGTTTTCTAAGAATGATTAAGCATCAGAATGCAGATTTCTTGTCTGGGTATTGCCAAGTAGACTGGTCACCTTTTTCTTAGCTTCTACTTCTAAGACTGGCTGGGAAGAAGACTTCCAAATGAGGCATCTGAAGCTTTCCAATTTCAGGATAGCAACCTGCCATTTTCTAAGATGGTTTGAGTGCCATATTTGCTAAAATAAATTTAGATTCTCATCTTGACCAACTTACTTGGAAGGAATAGCAGATAGCAGTGTGTGGCTATGCTAGCAGTTGAAAAATGCATGGCTATTATTTGAGCTGCATCCACGAGCACTTAAAGATGTACATTTAAAATTATCCTTACCTTTTGAATTATCCTTAAATAGTTGTACAAAGGGGTTTCAGTTCAACATGTCAGTTGGTGAGTATAATGCATCTTGATCAATGTCCCCTTCTTTTACTCTCCCCATCTCTCTACATTTTTCTTTTTCTCCTTCCCATGTCTTCTGCCAACCTACATGAGACATTCTAGGAACCACACATTGTCTGGAGTGTCAGGTCTGTACAACAATCTGTGGGATCATTTGGGAAAGCCTTTGATGAGAATTTGAATATTCTTTGAAATTCCTTATAGCGCTATTGATTTTTTTAAGACTCAAAACAATTGAAACCATCTATATATGCTAGTCACCATTACCCTGGTAGTTTGGGGGTCAACTTTTTAATACTAAACCAAAAGAAGAGTGAAAGGGGATATATACAGGGAGGGAGTGATACTTGAGAAGACCTTCAGAATTTACTGTTCTATACACTATTGGGTACAAAACTGGTCCCAGTGATAAAATCTATGCTATAATCCCTCCTCTAGGCTAACAATGAGAGTTTTGCTGTTAGCACTAGACAGTATTTAAGACCATTATTCATCCTCGTGGTAGCTAGAATGTCATGAGGATGAATATCTTCTTCACTTCAAGGTGTGTGTGTGTGTATATATATATATATATATATATATATATGTACATATACATATATATTATACATACATACCTTGGCATATATATACATATATATGGCATATATATATATATATATATATATATATATATATATATATATATATATGCCAGAACTTTGGATTCCTTTTTGTCACACATTTGACTCTGAGGGTTGTCTTGTGCTTTGATCAGAAGAGCCTTTCTCTGGGGAAGAGCTCTCAGAATTGCAAAGACTGGGAAAAGAAAAACTTCCTTATGATGAAATAAATTTTTTAAAGAATGGCTACTGAGCAAGACACTGGTGGCGCATGCCGATAATCCTAGCTACACAGGAACTTGAGATATAAGGATAGCAGTTCAAAGCCAACTCAGGTAGGAAAGTCCGTGAGACCCTTATCTTGAATTAACTACCCAAAAGCCAGAAGTGGAGGATGAGGCTCAAGTGGTAGAATGTCAGCCTTGAGCAAAAAAAACTAAGGGACAGTACTCAGGCCCTGAGTTCCAACTCAAGAATTGGTACATGCATATATACGCATATACACACACACACATACACAGACACCTGGCTGGTAGATAAGTAGACAAACTTAGACATTCTTAGATCCTTAGAGCAATTCTGCTTGTGTATCCCTGACCAATGTATCCCTCTGGTGATCTTAGAGAATCCCAGGTTTGGCCAAACAAATCAAGTATTTGGCATGATTTGGGGGTTCACATTATTGTATCACTCTCATAGATACAGCAGAAAGATTGTCTCAAGGTCCCTATGCAGAAATTCATCACATTTGGCACAGATCTCTTCTTGGTTCCTTTAATCTCTCACCTCCAAGGGGACCCAATCTGCCTGCTAATTAAGGGAAAAATAGACAGCAGATGAGAAGTGTAATTTTTTTTCCCTTTTCAAAGCGATTTAAGCCTTCCGAAGGTGCACAAATGTAGTACTATTATTCAAGTTAATTTACAATCCCTCCCCCGTCTACCACAAGGAATTTATGAACCTAGAGGAGCTGGAAGTCCCTTAGCAAAGTAAACAAACTGTAACTCAGGGTTGCACACTTCCAAGGATTCTCTATCAGCAGGTTTTATTTTCACACCAGAGGTGAAAGATAATTTGGTGAGTGGCACTCTGCCTCATTGAGAGCAGCCAAGGGGCTGCATGCCTCCTGCAGGAGACAAGGGGCTGTCTGCAGGTTAACACCCAGCAGCTGTCCTTGTCCTGGTGACTGACAATGATGATGGTAATAGGAGCTGGCACTTGCTGAGCCAATAGACACCATGTGTCAGGGACTCACCACAACTCTTTGAAACAGACTTCCTCAGGATCTCCATTTTACAGATAAGAAAACTGAGGCTGTCACAAGTATGGATTTTTTCTTTCAGCAATAAAAGGGATAATGTAACCTCAGAGAACTTGTCTGCAATGGGAAATGATCTAAGTCTACAGATTGGACCGATTAGTGGTGCTGCTGGTGGTGTGTGGGACTGGAATTAGAGCGGATATTTGTCTTCCCTTCCTTTCGCTTCCTTTCCCTTCTTTCAATTCCCTTCCCTTCCTTCAATTCCCCTCCCTCTTCTCCTCTCCCTTCCCCTTCCTCCCTCTTCCTCTGTCTTTTCCTCTCCCTCCCTCCCTCCTTCCCTCCCTCTTTCCCTCCCTCCCTCCCTTCCTTCCTTCCTTCCTTCTTTCCTTCCTTCCTTCCTTCCTTCCTTCCTTCCTTCCTTCCTTCCTTCCTTCCTTCCTTCCTTCCTTCCTTCCTTCCTTGAGTCACTACTGGAGCTTGAACTCAGGGCCTGGGCACTGTTCCTTACCTTTTTTATCTAGAGGTTGATATCCTACTACTTGAGCCATACCTCTACTTCTGGACTTTTGCTAGTTAATGAAGATAAGAGTCTCATGGACTTTTCTTTTCAGGTTGGCTTCAAACCATGATCCTCAACTCTCAGCCACCTGAGTAGCTAGGATTACAGGTGTGAGCCACTGGTGCCCAACTTGTTTGCATATTTTAAGAAAAAGGGAGCTTTCTTTTCTTAGTTTTCTTATATCCTCCTGTATTCCCCTTTCAAAGCAGACGAGGAGCACTGAGATAGGAGTCAGCAGGCCTGTTTCTTAGCTTAGCTTTAGGAGGAATTGATCTTGTACACACCCATGCCTTTCACCTGAAATCAGTTCCCTTAATTGTAAAATGACAGGGGGTGACATAGGTAGCTGATGTTTAGACCTTAGGCTTTCAATTCAATGGCTCCCTGATTCTGTGAAGCAGGGTGGTCTATCTTTCCTTTTCAAACCCACATCCATCCTTATGTGGGAGACTGTGATACTTTTCTCAGATGTGCAAGGCACTGAAAAGAAAGAAGTATGTGTGTGTGTGTGTGTGTGTGTGTGTGTGTGTGTGTTTGAGCTGTATAACAGACGACCTTGATGTGATAGACTATGGGATCCGGTGACACCGCACACTCAGTACTATTCAACACTTTGGCTGAAAGGGAGGAAGGAATGGATTTATTGACTTGTGACTTTGACTCAGGCCTGTGTATCAGGCCTGTTATTATGTGGAATGATTAGGCTGCAGTGGCAGGGACAAGTTAAACTAGAACAACAAAAGGCCTCTTTAACCTTTACCTGGCCACAAGGCCATTCATAATGACTTGCATGGTTTGGGAAACCAAGTCTTTACTGCCACACTCAATACTTTTTGCAGCTCCTGCAAACGAGCAGGGAAGGGGAAGATGGACGCCTGAGAGAGATGAAATGTAATCCAATTCTGCATAGTCCTGTTTAGAATTCTGAGTTCAGGTCTGTGTCAAAAAAACAGCAATGACTGAGAGATCATTATCATTTTCTTTGGCTTGAGAAAAAGAATTTGAAACCAGATACAATGGCTGCTTGCTGAGAAAACTTCCAACTATTTGTTATCCACTAGGGCAAATTATGCTGTTTCTGAAAGATGTTTTCCCTCTCGAAGAAAACATGTGCCTTCTATTAGTGTGAAAGAAACAGGAGACATGAAGCTAACACACACACACACACACACACACACACACACACACACACACAGACACAGGTCTCTCTGAAAAACTAAAATAGCCACAACTATCACACTTCTCTAACTTCTGAGCGATTTGGCATGATTTGGGGTACAAATGATTACCCCCTCCTTCCCACTATTCCTACTCTATTGCCCTGCCTTATGCATCATCGCTTTGGGTGAAATGGTTGTAACCTCAAAGTGCTGAGTAGGATGGCATTTTTTAGACATTTTTACCTAAATATTTTCAAGTTTTATTTTGTTTTTTTGTGGAGGTAATTGGGTTTGAATTCAGGGCCTGGTGCTTTCTAGGCACCTTGATTCATGGCCCAGCCCTTTTGCTTTGAAGTTATTTTACCTGCAGGTTCTTGGGTT
Organism: Dipodomys spectabilis; assembly: GCF_019054845.1. NCBI lineage: Eukaryota > Metazoa > Chordata > Mammalia > Rodentia > Heteromyidae > Dipodomys > Dipodomys spectabilis. The sequence continues at coordinate 6,455,132 of NW_024870818.1, forward strand.
GGCCTTGGACCATGATCCTCCTACTTCTGCCTCCTAAGTAGCTGGAATTACAGGCATGAACTCCCACATCTGGTCCCTGTATTTTGAGTTTTAGACTGGCCAGTCTCTGTTGTAAAGATTCACTTCTCTGAAGCCATAGTCAATATGGAAGCAAGCAAGTGTGGCTAGCTTCCAATAAAACTTTACTTATAAAAACAATCAGCAGGCCAGATGTAGTCCACAGACTATGGTTTCCTGACTCTTGATATAACCTATTGATCAAATGATGGAGACTAAAGCCCAGCTGGTCCAAGGAGGTCATCTGGGGCCAACTCAGCCAGCTAGACAGGACTGAAGATACACGGAGGGACAATTAAATACTTACTTGATCCTAAGGTTTCTGGTCTGTAGACCTTTGTTCACTTGATCTCATTAATCTTCCAAACAGTTAATGATGAAAATTAATTTATAAATTAGAATGTCGAAATCGTGCTCAATTAGTAGAGGCCATGGCTAGAACAGAGCAGAGCTGTGTATGGAGGTTGGTGACTCTGAAACCTTTGGTTACATACATTAGCCAGGCTTTTATATGAGCCCCAGTACACTGGAAAGGAACTTAAATCCTATCACTGGGGCTTAAACACCTGTAGATGGACGTGTTTGGGAAATTCTTGTAGAATTGGTTCCAACAGATGCCAGTGGGGCTTGGTGAGAAGACCCCCCCCCACCATAATATTCCAGGCATATTTTCATACCTGAATACATTCACACACATGTATGTACACACATAGGCACATACACACATTCATGCACATGTAATGAAGAGATCTGGTTGAAATTGCCTAACTTATCCATGAGGAGGCAATGAAGCAAAGCACAGTGTAGTTCTGGGACAATGCAAAACAAGCCCTTGAAATGAAAAGCAAGTCATCTAGGTACACTCAGGAGCCTGGGTCACTGTAGAAATAGCGGGAGCCTGAGTACCTCAGGGTAGCCTGCCACCCACCAAACAGCACAGCAAAGCCAATATGCATTTGTGTTTTCTTGCTGGAGATTAGAGACTTGGAGGTTTGGATTGAATCAGCATTATAGACTAAGATGGGGACTTAGCAGCCTCTAGGACTTGGTCAGACATAGATAAACGAATCACAGGGGCCCCAGAGGGGATCGTGATAGCACAGGGCACAGGTGCAGTGGTCAGAAGGACTTCACAAGGTACCCAGGTGAGTCAGTGGGAAATGACAATGCTAAGTCAGTGGAGCCAATGCTGGTGTGTTAGGGGCTCAATCCCGGCTGGATCCGTGTGGGTGGCTTTAGAAAAAGACACGTTGTCTGGCAGGATTGATGAGGACAATACCTGGATCATATCCACGTTTTCGCTTACAGTTACTGTATGTCAGTTGCTCTACAACCTGCAACACTACAGTCTACAACTCTTCCGAGATATCTCATTTAATCAGCCCAACAACCCTACAAAACGGAAGCACTGCTATCATTTTCTGTGCCATTCAGCCATTGCTGCAGTAACAAGCCCCACCAAACTTGTCAAATATTGCTGGTCTACAGTGGAAAGAATTACTTCTTCAGTCACATGAATAGCAGGAGATCTGAAGATGGACTCTAGCTTTACTCCAGGTAAAAAGGTCATCTGTGGGTCCCCTCTTAGGTTTCTCATTTGGGGATTCTGCATAAAAGAAGCCATTTCTGTCTTGGATATATTGTACTCATGGTAGAACAAGGCAAGAGCTGGTTGAACTTTGTAATGACTAACAAAGCATCAGGTTGGATTTTAGATACGTCCACATAGATGCTACCAGCAGGAACAAACCATGGCTAAGCCTGACATTGGTATAGGGGAAGCATTATCTAGTTGCTGGGAGGCACAAGTCACATTTCTGTGGTGGGAATGGGCAATTTTTTAACTAGTTCGATCTATCATGTCATGCAGTTTTATAAATGGAGAAGGAGTACTTCTAGTGAATTGTTATTCATTCATTATAGTACACATTTGGAACTAAAGGATACAAAATGGACATAATTATATGATGTATTTCTTATTTCCTCTTGTACCCAGGTATATGTACACTTTCAGAACTACCTGGCAAGATGGTCTTTCAGGTGGTGAATACTATGTTTGCACAATTAGGGAAAAACCTAAGGTATCTTAAGTTTCATGAACTTAAAGCTTGGCTAATATTCAGATTATACTTGTTAAAATCCATGTGTAAATTATTTCTTGGTACTATATAGAAAAGTTTTACTTTTAAATATGCCAGATCCTAAATGTACAGGAAATGGCTAATCTTGATTGGCAACTTGATTGGATTAAGAAGCACCTAAGGGATTAGAAATGTACCCCTCTGGGTGTGTCTGAGAAGATTAACTGAGGAGGGAAGACCTTGTCCTGAATTCAAATCCCATCAACCAAGAGACTGGGGACCAGAGGGAATAAAAGAGGAGGTAGGAGGAAGCGTTCCTTTCCTGACTTCCGGCCGCCACTATGTGATTTGAATGTCTCTGCTCTGCTGTGCTCTCTTTACCATGATGGACTGAAATCTTTCCAACTGTGAGCCCAAATACAAGGGTCCTCCTTTAAAAGTTATTTCTTTCCGGTTTTTTTCTTTTTTCAGCTAGAAAAAGTCTAATTCATCTAGAAAATTGATTGTAAAGAAGTAGGTCATTGCTGTGATTACATGGCAATGTGGTTCAACAGTCTTTGGAACTGGTTTGTGTGAGGAATTTGGGGAAGTTTGGAGATATGAGCTAGAAAAGCTCTAGAACTCTGTAAGCACAGTTTTAATGAACAATTCTGGTGGGATCTCAGTAGACTAGAATTCTGATAGGAAACCAGACACTGCTGTCTACCAGGTTTTAGGTGGGAATGAAACCTCTATTAGAAATTGGACTAGATTCATGTTTCGTTATGTGAGAAAACTTGTCCACATTTTTTTAACATGCCCTAAGACTTTGTGGGAGGCTGAACTTAAAAGTTACACACTAGTTAATAATTCAGAGGAAATTTCAAGGCAGTCCCACATTCAAGCTGTGGCATGGGTTTGCGGGCTATTTTCAGACAAATATACAGTGATAATTATGAGCAAAAGACAGTACAGAAAAGTTTGAAAGACTTGAAGCTTTCCTGGAAGGTTTGGGGACAAGAAAAATGTGGCTGCAGAAGAGATTAAAGCTATATTATTATTTTTTATTTATTTATTGCTCTCTTTGTCCATTTGTTGTTTATTATTTATTTGTGTGTATCTATTTATTATTTTTTAGTAGTTGCACAAAGGAGTCGCCATTTAACAAAGCAGTATATCTTGGTTGATGCCACCCCTTTCAATATTCTCACCCATTCCTCTCCTACCTCCTTGTTTCCCTCACTCTTCTTAATTTTGTAGGATAATTTTGTCTGTATTTTCCTCCTCTTCTGCTCTTCATTTGTCTATCCCTTTCTTCATGACTACCTCAGCCTTCTGAGGACCTGTTTCCTGGTGTTTTATTTTGCTGAACTTTGGTTTTGGCTTTCTAAGGAATTACACTGTTTGAGTTCTCCCTTGAATCTACCACATTTCAGCTCAAAACCCTTACTTACAGAGAAACCAAGCAGTTTGTATTAGGACAATAGAAAAGATGCCTTGAGGGCATTTGAGGTATCTAAAGACCTCAGCTCTGTCTGTAGTGAGTAAAATGTAAACTTAATTTAAGACTTTCCCCTGAGAAGGAAGTGTGGTCTGGGTATCCTGCTCACCTGGGGCCACCCAGGAAGTTGTTTCCCCTGGATTCATCTCCCCACACAATGGAGAGTCATGGATTGCTCAGCAATCCAGACATTCAGAAGCTACTGAAGCCATTGTCCAAGTCAGTCTGAGCTGGCAGCAGATAGTGGTGTTAAAAAGGATGTTGCTTTGAAGACACACAGAAACGACTTACATAGTGGTGGAGGTTTTCATCCAGAGTTTAAAGGAAAGCCTGGGGGTCCAGGTAGGGTCAGTATGTCTACTTATGTGAAGCTATGAGAATAGAGCTGAAGATAAAATGGAGGCTTGAAATACCACGAGTGTGGCATGTCTGATAAAGTCTCTGGAAGTGAGTAGAGCCAGCCTAAGAGAGAGGCAAACAGAGCAGAGCACCCCAGGCCCTGTGGAGCTTGCTTCACGATGTATGCCTCAGATGCAGATGTGACTCGTAGGATTTAATGTTTATTTTCCCAGGTTTGGGTCTTCCTTTGATTTCAGCCCCCTTTTCTCTTCTATTCTCTATTGCTTCTCTATTGTTTCTTTATTTAAATTTCTTGTAATTGTGCATCTAAAGTGTACAATTTTCTTTTTCACTTCACAGGAATTCATAGCTGAAAGTTTACCTTGAACCTGTGAATCTCAGAGATGACTTTGAACTTGGATTGTTGAATAGTATTGAAACTGTTAAGACTACTGGAATTGTTGCTTATAGACAGAGTGCATTTATGTTTTTGAGAAAGGATTTGCCTTTTAGGGACTAGGAATAGACTTTAAGGAGGTGTGTTTGGGTGTCAAGTTGACAAGAGGTAGACTTGAGATAGTTAATCTTGATTGCCAACTTGATGGGATTTATAAATGCCTAGGAAATTAGTACAGCATACCTAAGGTTATGTCTTGAGGATATTTCCAGAGAGAATTAACCCAGGAGCAAAGACTTGCTCCAGATAGGCTGGGGACCCAGATGGAATAAAAAAAGGAATCAGGAAAAAATACTGTTAGTGAAAATGTTCTCTTTCTTTGCTTTCTAGACTCCATGATGTGAGCTTCTCTTCTCAGCCATGTTCCTTTGACCATGATGGATGGAAGCCTCTCAAACTGTGAGTCAAAATACACTATTCCTCCTTTGCAGTTATTTCTCTCAGATATTTGGCACAGTGTTGAAAAGTCTAATACGGGGCCATAATAACTCTCTGATCTTGCAAGGAATTGATAGCATTATTTTAGAGGTAAGACATTACTATAAAGCAGGCCTGTCTTACCAGGTTGCTTTGGTGTGAGATTAGATCAAGAGTTTTCCTAGATCTTTTTTGTTATGACTATTTTCAAGTGTACAGAAAAATCAGAAGAGTTGTCACCAAGTTTCAACAGTAATTACTTGCTCTGTCTATGAATATCTATACATACACATATGTGCACTCATCTTTTTACTGAGCCATTTGATGTTGAGTTGTAGACACTGAAACAGTTCCACTAAATGCTTCCCATAGATCATCTAAAATAAGAACATCATTGTAAGTAACCTTATTAGCAATACTGCAACTAAGAACAATTTTCTTAATCTTCCAAGATGTTCTTTAAAACTAGTTAAATGTTTGTTTCAGGATCCAATGAAGGTTTATACATGGCATTTGGGTAGAATGTTTCCTCAGATCCCTTTTTAAAGATTGTTGATACTAACAATCTTTAAATTTTTCTTCATGGTAGTGATTTGAGACGATATAAGAGTTGTCTGGATTGCTTATTTTCTCTTAGTATCCTTTGATTTGTGCCTCTGTCTCCTGTATTTCTTGCAGTGAAAGGTGGCTTTAAATTCTTATGGGATTCGTCACTAAACCAATGACAAGTATCCTTTACAGGAGTATTGTATGCTTGATATTGCTTTCTTGGTCCCAGGGACCTCAACTGGTAAAGAGGGTGTCTGAAATTGCTCTCCATGGTAGCTCTACATTTATCCCTTTGGAATTTTAAACAATGATTTGGAATATTGGGAAGGTATTTTTCATCTTAAGTCTTTAATTGAATGGCTTTAGCATCCTTTGGTGATAACTTGATTGCATTAACAAACCTGCACAATTTCACTTACTAATGAGGACAAACTATAATTCTCCTTAAAAATCCAGATCTATTTATTGAAGAAATTGATCATAAGAATTCCAAAGCTAGCAAGTATAATTTATCCTTTATTTGCTTTGTCTAGTTTGTATTTGTAGTACCATGGACTAATGGATTTTGATTTGTTCATGATGTTTTGATGTACAAGGAACCCCAAATTTGGCCACTGGAAGACCATTGAGTGGCTATCTATGTACTTTTGACTCATCCTCTTTAGACTTAAAGGGTCTTTGTCCCCCCAGCACAGTGAGTTATTCTAGATTAACTTTGTATTTTCCCTGCCCCAGACCTAGTAATTGTCTTTTTTTTTTTTTTCTGAGAAACTCTAGCTATATTCATCAGGCATGAGATTTATATGTAGATGTAGCCAAGAGAGATGCTGAGTGTTTGGGGGATATCATAGCATTTAAATTGTCTCTGTCAATTAATTATATATTTAGCTATCATTCAAATGTAACCCTACAAGTTTTATTAATTTATTTGTTTTAATTTATCTCTACTGTTTTATTCTTGTATTGAAAAGAGTGATTCATAATTTATTCTTTAATCTACAATAGTTTCCAAATTAATTCCAGTTCTAATTGGATGGGTGTATTGGTATATCTAGATGTCCATCATTCTATAAGTACCTTCTGAGTCTGAAATGTTCTCTTCTAAGTCAAATCCCTCCATCTGGCGTCCCAGTGTCTAAGTCTTTCCATTTGATGGGGCCATTTGCCATTCCTTGTTTCTTGTGAGCAACAATTCTTATCCCTGGTCACCTCCCATGTTAGAAGCTTTAAAATAAGACCTCTTTACATGGTATACCCACCCGAGAAATTCAGATTTAGTCAGTTATACAGCCTGTATATCAGTACTTTTTAAAGGCTTCCTTGGTTAAGAACCACTGTTTTGAAATTTAAGATTCATTTGGAAGAGTGGCAAACTCATTTATTATCACTTTTTATCAATTTTTTTCCTGATGGATGAGGGTGTTTATAATGAGGTTGCCAGATTTAGGCAATAAAAACACAGAATGCCCAGTTAACTTTTGAATTTCAGATAAACAATGAATATATTTCTTTTATAAGTATGTCCCAAATAATATACAGGGCATATGCATGCTAACTTTTTTTTGTTGTTTATCTGAAATTCAAATAGAACTGGGCATCTTGTATCTTATCATTCTATCTGGCAAGTCTAGTCTCTGAGAGCTCAAGCTGGGGTGTAATGGGGGTGGAGTGTTGTAGAAATGGAGGAGAGAGAGAAAGGTACCAAATGCTAAAGCAAAACTGCATAGATTTGGTGAGGCAACCTGAGGACAAGCTTATACCTCAAAGTTTGGGGATGTGTGACTGTGAAGGATGATGCTTGATTTACAGATGCAGCTGCAAGGTCACAGTGATGTCTGAGGATGATCTGAGGAAAGATCAGCTCATACTAAACCAACATCTCTGAGTGGGCACCAGTGTGAGGCTGAGTGATAGTGCTGTGGTTATAATAGATAAAGAGACTCTGAAACCAGCCCGGGGAATGGCCTGAATCAGTGATTCTCTAAGTCTGATGCTGATACAACTCACCAGCAGAAGAGAAAATACACTAAGGCTGGATTGGGACCTAAGAATTTAAGTTGGTAATAAACTTCTGTTTAGTATTCACATCTCCATGTTATCTCTAGGTATCTTACACAGCAGATAAGTGAAGGGTGGAGGAGCCACAGAAACCCAGATTTGTGTCCTAACTGAGAGTTTTGATCTGAGTGCCCTTGGGAAAGTTATATGATATTTTAAAGACTCAGATCTCTCTTCTACAAAACAGTATCAATTCCATCTTGCAAATAAGGTTGCTGCAAGGATTAAACCAGTGTCCACATAATGCTTATTGTAGTGCTTAGGGTCTTGTGGTAGCTTGTACAATAAATATTTGTTGTTTTTATTACTATTAACAGTAATCTAATAATATAATAACTAATCTAATCTAATAAATAACTAGATGTCCCCAAGCTTATTTATTTTTGCTCTGTTGGAGTAGAGGAGAGCCATCCACAATTCAACATGATTTATGATGAATGATATAAAATATAACAGTCAAAAAATGCACTATCCTCTTGGATATTTCTTCCTGTTGGTGGGGAACTCCACGTGTTTTCCAAGATGAGACACAGATTAATATCAGTGAAGTCTATGAAGGAAAGAAAGTTAGGAGAAATAGAACAGATAGTAGCCTTGCGATATGAAGAGTAAAGGGGAAGAAGGAAGGAGGTACCAATATGTAGATAAGCCGTGAGAATGTGCACAGGCATTTAGGAAAATGGTCGTGTACTATTGCATAGTCACTACTGGAATCCAGTTTCCCAACAGCAGAGATAACCATAGAAAAGAGTAATATATGAGGGCATGATCAATTCGTTGGAAACAAATGTCTGTTGATTTGTGATTCTACATATGGAAGACACTTTGTTTCTTGCTATTTCTTGATGATTTCTATCTGTGTGCATGTGTGCATGTGCTTGTGCCAGAATGAAACAGGGGTTCAAACTCAGGATCTCTTTCTCTTGTTAAGCTTTCTTGCTCATGGTTGGCATTCTACCAATTGATCCATGCCTCTCATTCTGTCATTTTGAGGGTTAATTGAAGATTAGATTTGTCTGCTCAAGTTGGTGCCAAACCTGGATCTCATATCTCAGCCTCCTGAACAGATAAAACTATTAGCTTGAGCCACAGGCTCCCAGCTTGATGTCATCTATTTTTTATTCATTGGGCCAAGGGAAGTTCAAGACGTGTAACAAGTCGTACAAGGACATCTGACTGAACATGTGATTTTTATGTCAGTTATATTTTTATCAGATCCAGGTGCTAGAGGGTAGTGGCTCAGAGAACTAGTCTTCAGGTCAGGCTGTCTTAGATGAATGCCATTAGGGCCATGTGACCCTAGGCTAAACATTTAATCTCTCTGTAAAAAGCGGAGGTAATAACAGTATCTTCCTCCTCACATTATTGTGAAGTTTAAAGTTTAAATTACACTTTGTATGCATGTTGCCTTCAGTGAGTAGTGATCCAATGAGTAGCATCATTACTGGTTCCTCTATTGCTGTATAGCTGAAAGACTTCTCTTTTATATTCAGCTAGAAAACATAATATTATCTATCCAGGATTAGGTGCTGTAAATAGCCAGGAAAGAGTATCTTTACCTCTGTTATATCTCACTGTGGCAGCCAAACAGACATGCAGTAACTAGAGCTGGACATGTCAAATGAGTTGAATTGAGGTGAGGTCAGGGAGGTAGGGAAGTGGGCAGGAGGGATGCTCACAGGACCTAAGCAGAAATGTGCAGGCATCCTGCTACATGAAGCCAGATGAATCACTGAAGGGGTCAGTGTGACAGCTCATCTGTTTATGGTTGAGGTTGAAGGTGAGCAACTGAGCACAGACAGGTTGGAAAACAGTCAGGAAAGTGGGGATATAATGGTAAATCCAGATCCAGGCTGTAAGGCAGTCTGTGGTTTGCCAATTGTCTTTCTAGGAATGCAAACAAGGAACCTAGAGGCTATTTGGACATATATCCCAATCCATATGTTTTTGCTTTTATCTCTTAGTGTGTTAGTCCCTCAGTCCTCATCTCTACCTTCCATACCACCTGTAACCAAGCCAAATTATTTACACTTGGATTTTAAGGCCCCTAATGGGGTTTCTCTGCTCCAGTGATCCTTGCTTCCTATCTTTTATCCATTCTTTCAGCCAAAGGAAGTTTTTTTAGAAAACCAATATGGTGATGTGTCAGCCTGAAAAAGCCTTTCACAGTTTCTGGGTCATGTTCAAATTCCTTAATAAGCATGGTCAGACCCTGGCACATGCTTCTCCAGCCTTGCCTTCTGCCACGCTCCTTGGAGGCTGCACTCTGGCATCCCTGGCCTCCCGTTGGTCCCCTCTGCTCACATACTGCACCCAGCTCTCATGAAGTTCCGTCTGCTTGGAGCCTTATTCCTCTAGATCAAGCATTGGGGAAATGCTTTCAATCAGATCAGCCAGCCTGCCTCACCATATTTTAGGTCCACATAGTGCATCATGAATTTCTGCTTTGTGACATCAACGCAGTTGAAGTTGATCAATAAACTCCATACATTGAGAATTATTTTTGCTTTTGCCCAACATTGTATCTCTTTATGCTGTTTAAAATATACTATGCATTCAGAAAATATTTGTTGACTAAATCTCTGCATTGAATGAATGAATGAATGAATGAATGAACGAACGAGTGGGTGCATTAATGAATAAGCAGCCATTCAGGCAGTAACCAGGATGGAGCATTATGTGATAGCAGAGGTTCACTGGATGGGGGGGTATTGATAACTGAGTGCTTAGGACAGATCTGTCATAAATAGATCCATTCCTTGGGCTAATTTTTCAAGCCAGGAGGGGGTGAGTGGGGCTTCATTCTATAAAGTTTGGGAATGTAGAAGCTGCTTTCGGATTGGTTCTCATGTCTGCATCCTTAGTTTCAGTGTGTGTTGGGCATGCAGTAGTCATCCAGAGCATTTTTCTTTTGACAAGTGTGTGAATAACTTAAGCATTGCCTAGGGAGGAATAATTCCCCATATTCTCATCTTTGTTATCATCTTACTGTTGGGTAGTTAGGCTAAGATGCCTGGCATCTATTGGGGTTGATACAAGCTAGTATCTCTGAATATGTCATAGATTCACCTCTCTCTGGGAAGATTCTGAATAATGTGTATCAATGCTTTAGGCCACTCTTCCTTAGAGTTTTAGCTTCTGTTTTACCTCTGCAGCTCTGTGACACAGTGAACCATAGCTCTCTCACCCTGAGGTGGATTTGGACCAGGGCTGTTATCATTGTCCTAGGACAGTAAGCTGAATTAAGACCCCTCATCTTTGCAGCCTGAGCATACCTCTGTTTTCTTGGTGGCCCTGAGGTAAAGACCCTTCTAGGAAGAACAGGTGCAGGCCCATTTCTTGGCAGCCACAAATGAAGAAAGAATGGATGCCAAGGGTCATCCTTTCTCCTTGCCCTTTAAATATCTCAGTCTTTATTTTTCTCCAACAACATGTGATGACCCCTTGGCAAGTCCGTAGTGCTAAATTTCCTCTTTATGGAGGCAGCAGAGTGAGGGCCTTTGATAGGCAGTTCTGGGCGGAGCATGGATGTAAATCACTTGAGCATTGGCTGGATTCACTTTACAGATTTCTAGGTTCCTTTCCCAAATAAATCAAATTCTGACCATGAATATCTAAGCGAGGGAACAATTCTGATGTGTCTGAATTTGAGCTGACTTAGAGTTTCTTCTTCTTGTGTGAGGAATACAGATTTTTAGTGAAAGAGAAGAGAAAACATTGAAGTTTTGAGCATTTTGCTTTTGTTTGACATTTTTAGAACTTTCTGTTCCTCCTTCTTTAAATGAAAGAGAAGAGCAGTCGTTGTAGCTCACACTTATAATCTCAGCTATTTGGAAAACAGACATAGGAAGATCTTGGCTTGAAACTAACTGAGGCAAAAAAAAAAAGTTAGCAAGACCTTATCTCTAAGAACAAATGAGCAATGGTGGCTCATGTTTATAATTCTAGCATGAAGCAGAGGTGAGAAGACTTTGATCCATGACTGACTAGAGCAAAAACTACCAAAAAGCAAAAAAGGATGAGTATGTGGCTCACATAGTAGAGAGATTACTTAACTTATTTAACTTACTTAGCACAGCCCAAAGTTCAAAGTCCTAATACCACTCTCTCTCTATATGCATAATTATATAGCTAAAATATATCCATATTTTCTCTTATTAGTAATATAATTACATAGACTGTTCAGGAGGTCTTGGATAAGTATTGAGAATTGAAGCATAGCTTTTGGGGTGGAAACATTTACTTGAAAGTAGTAGTGTGTGTGTGTATTTGTGTGTTGGAGGACAGAGACAAAGAGACAGAGACTGTAGTCTATGATCTCTTGTTGAAATTTATAATAGCAATGCCTGGAACCTTGAAAGGGCTTTGTATGTTGCAATGACATTGAGAAGATGGAATTTCAGGGCCACTCCCATCATATCATCTTTCTGTGACTCAAGGTGCCTATAAGGCCAGAAGAACCTCCATCTATGCCTTTGTTTTTCGTTTCTCTGTTCAAATGGTATATCAAATCCATGGCCACACAGGTTCCCATGAGCTATGCCATGCAGAAATTGTAAAGGATCACCTGGGGTCCAGAAAGAAAGTCAATACAATCCATCATGGAGAGAACCACCTGGAATGGAAGCGCATCGCTCCCCCAAGCCAGGTATCAGTCAGGTGTGAGACTGCCTGCACGGAGGTAGTACTGACACTCACTAATGGCCCAGTTATTACGGAATAGAATATTGCCATTAACAACTGATTATACACATTATTGGGTAGCTCACAGCTAATGGGACCTGTCACAAGATCTCAGAAGACTGGGCTGATGATCTGTTGATAAATAGTTATGTGCTACACGTGGGTCAGTCATTTTCTTCTTAAGAAGGCAGGAGGAAATGAAGCAACAGCCTTAGCAGATCTACATGGACCAGGGCTGTGTGCCTGGCTGGAGTTTGGCATCTGGACATGAGATCTATGGTGGTCTGAGACCCAGTGGCCCCAGCTGCCACTCTGGTCTGGCAAATACAAAGGATGGATAAGGAAATGACATGGAGACTTTTAAGTCTGTGTTTGAATGTTTACATTCCAAGAGAAGATGTTCTCCTAGAAGTCACTCTGGCTGCATGGGAGGATTTTCTTTTTTCTTTTTTTTTTTTTTTGGGTCCGGTCGTGGGGCCTGAACTCTGGGCCTAGGTGCTGTCCCTCAGCTCTTCAGCTCAAGGCTAGCACTCTACCACTTGAGCCACAGCGCCACTTCCAGCTTTTTTCTTTTTGCTTATGTGGTGCTGAGGAATCGAACCCAGGGCCTTGAGCATGCAAGGCAAGCACTCTACCACTGAGCCACCTTCTCAGCCTCCCATGGGAGGATTTTCTACTGTTGTCTTTATGCTTGAAATTTCTTGGTGGGAATTTTTTTGGGGAAGGAGCATATTCATTATGATACTTGATACTCAGATTCAAAAGAGTCATTTGCAAATGGCAACTCAATAAAGATGGGATGTCACTTCAGATTAGTCCTGTGTAGTTTGAACAATAGCCGAGCTCCACTGCCCATCCTCACCCGATTACCCAATGCCATGAACAAGTAGGTCTGACCGAGGCCACAGATGCAGGTAAGCAACCTGATTTTATGGGTATCAATTAAATGTGCTATAGCTCAGCTTGATGTGAAATGCAGTTTCATTTTTTATTGGCAGAGGTGAGGAGTGGAGTCCTTTCCGGTGTCAATCTAACCTGGGTTCTGTTCAGCCTGACCTGCTTTGGTTCCTTGAAATCTGGTGGCTTCCTTGCCTCTGTTTTTGTAAGGCTGGGAGACTTTCTTGTCTAGTCTCAGGCAGCTGCATCACCTCCTTAGACCACTTCACTAACTCTTACTCCTGCCCACATGTATAGACCATTTTAGTTTTAAGAAATCTCCCCATCAAAGGCACTTGCTTCTTTTGCTATGCCTCAAGAAGTAAATATTTTTAGGGAAAAAAGCCAGGTAGGGAACTTTTCCATAGGTGACTTCTTTTAGCTTTTATAATCATCCACTAATATAAGTAGCATAAAGGGTTTTGGCTACTCTTTGGGACCCAAGAAAGAGGAAATACAATGAGAACAAAACCCATGTGAAAAGCCCTGTACCCATGGCTCACATCTGTCTGTAATCTGAGCTACTCAGGAGGCTGAGATCTGAGTATCCCAATTTGAAGCCAGCTTTGGCAAGAAAGTCTTTAAGATTCTTGTCTCCAATTAACCACTATAAAGCCAGAAGTGGACCTGTGGCTTAAGTGGTAGAGTGCCATCCTTGAACAAAAAAGGAATAAGGAATGAAGATAGTCCTGAGTTGAAGCCCCTGTACACACGCACACACACACACACACACACACACACACACACACACACACACACACACACACACACACACACACACACACACACACACACACACACACACACACACACACACACACACCCTAAAACCAAAATAATCAAATAAAAATGTGAACATTGTACCTCCAGAGTGATGATAGTGCTGGTGATCATGGCAATTAGACTCCCTCTATTAATCATCAACATACTGCTTTCCATTTTCAAACTACTATCTGGTTAGTCCTCACAGTAGGTGGGGGAAACTGGATAGTGTGTAAAAGGGAAATGAAGACGTAAAGAAGATTTTTGAGTTAGTGAAGACCACACAGTAAGTTAGCAACTACAAGTTCTCAAGGGTTGGCCCAGCATTTGTTTTCTTGGAAGGAGACCACATGTTGCCATTCCCTGTTTAGAGAACACTAATTACAGTCTTGTGGGGGAAAGTACCTGGAAATGACTTAGTGACCGTGAGGATCCTGGATATGAGGGTTATTGACAGAGGAGATTCTGAGACTTGGTAAATCTAGTCAAGGCTCCTGCTCCGTAAGCTAGAGGATACTGCTTAGATCAGATAGATTTACCCTCCTGCCTTTGTGATGATACTCCTTGGAGAGGTAAGAAAGTTTACGTTGGTGCTATTTTTTTTCTCCTCTGCAGTAATTCACTGAATTTCTTCTGCTCTTTCCCTGGTACTAGGACTAGCTGTTTACCTAATTATTCTGCCAGTGAACGTGGTTAAGGGTTGGACAGAGGAGGCAGGAAAAAAAAATTGCACTAGCAGGAAAGAGAAATGTTCTATTTTTTCAAGGAGACACAGATTTATTTCCGTTTTAGTCCCTCTTATTCAAATTCATCAGAAGTAATTAATGAAAGCTAGAAATCCTACACACACACACACACACACACACACACACACACACACACACACACACACACACACACCCCTCCCCTCACCCTCCCACACCTCCCTCCCTAGCATTTTTTTTCCTTTTCTTACTTGAATTATGTTGAGCTGTTTGGTCTATTGGTTCAGTACCCCAAGCCTAGTGCAGTATTGTCATCCCTTGCTTTACAACACAGTCATTATATCCCTAAACCACATTGTGATACACAGTGCCTTCTGTTTACGACTCCCGAAACTCCCACTCCATATATCACCTGCCATAAAACCCATCAAACTGCTGCTACTAAAATGGTGCACAGTGGTCTAGGCAGGAGCCAGGCAAATTGTGTGATACCCTACTGTGGTTAATGAGAGTGAAAATGTGGTTAGGATTTTATTCAGGCGATGTTCATTTGCAAAGCCATTGTAATGGGATGGCAAAGAAAGGTTCTTTTGTTAACTTGAATGACAATATATTTTCTATTGTATGGAGTGGCTTGGTGTAGAGTTTGCCAAGTTATTTGTCAATTGTAAATAAGTCAAACTGTGACCTTGAGGGACTAGATTTTTATTGCTTGGGGGGTCTTGAAAACTAATTAATTACTAAGATTGTTAGATCTCCTACTGGAGACCTGTTGCCAGATTTAAAAGTACAGTAGTGTGTTCTGACTCTAGTAAAAGGAAAAAAAAAATACCCGGTAAAATAGAATGTTCCATTTGGGTAGAATAGTTATTATTTCTTATCTTCAGCTTGGGAACGCTTTCTAAAAAAGAAGATGGAGGATCAGAGTAATGGGGTTGAACCTCTTACATTTTTTTTTTCTTTCACTTGCTTGAAATCTGCACATCTGCAGAAACTTCTTAGTAATCTATACAACCATTGCTCAGGTTAGGAAAGATATGGGAGGATCTTCATTCAAAAATAACAAGAACAATTAAAGATAGATTTAAATAATGTTAATTCTAATGTAAATTCTTAAATAATAATGTTAATATTTATGTTAATCCTAAGGAACCCTCATTCTATGCACACTCTTCATTTCTAAATCAGGAACAGGGATTTTTTTTTAACCCAAAGAAGAAATTTCTTCAATTTAGGTTAGGAAAAGTAGTGCAAACTTCCCCCTTGCTAACCAGTGATCTACGTTGTTGTCTCCCAGCTTGCTCTTTGCTTGCAGAACAACCATGGAGGATGATATGAAAGACAGATATGGCCAATGATGTTAGAAAACTTTCTTCCACTAGCCATGGTCCACTCGTACTGACTTAGAAAACATGAAGGTGGTATATGTACAGTGTGTCTGATGTCATTAACTTACTCATTCATCACTGACATGTGAACGTCCCCAGAGCCTATGTTGGGCAATGTCACAGAAACAGGGCTTGTCAACCCAGCCTGACACACTCTTCCTGTCTCTGTTCGGATCTTCTCAGGATGACTGGGGTACTTCTGCAGGACTATGATGGCATTGTTGTCAAAGCCGGTGTGGGGAATCCCAACGACCCCCAAGGTCTTTGCAGTGTTTCCTGTATGTTACTCATTTGAGCTCTACAAAATGCTATGAGGATGGTTTCTGGAATATTTCCCACTTTGCCGATGAGAAAACAAATGTGACCCTTAGAAACTAGATCATTTTCTGAAGGCCAGTTAAGTAGGAAGAGGAGGGATCTATTGTGATCCCTCCTTGTGTTCAAAAGGTTTTTGGGGTTTTTTTCCTTCCTCTTCTCTTCTTCCTGGTCAGTGTTTCCTGGGTCTTTACCTTGACATGATGGTCTTACAGGAACTCTGCATCTTGTGTCTACATCAGAGAGAGAATCAGGAGAGAACTAATTAAGCCCATTTCTTAAGTATTGCTGGCTTAACTTGTCTGCAATGAATGTATTTCCTTAGAGATTCATATCTCTGTGTTCAGATCTTGGCAGCCTTGGTCATAGGAGGAAGTAGTGCTATTATTATCAGGAAAATCCAAACAGGGACTGAAAGAAGTATCCCACCCACCAAGCTTTTGTGGATAAAACTAATAAATTGTGTGTACTTGTAAGAGGCTGTTCATTAACCCAAGAGTATACATACCCTTATAAGCCTGAGGTGAGGTAAACATCATTACCATACGTACAGAAGGGCATTAAGAGACACATCTTATTCTCTGTGGTATGACCACTTTGCAGATCAGGCCCCTTTGTGATCTGTTTGATTTCTTCAGGGGAAATCTGATTTCAATTGAGTCATATTGCTTTAAAAAATTCCAACTCCAAACAGCACTACAAAAAGGAAATTAAACTATAAAAAGTGCATTAAGGTAAGGGTGGGAATCTAAGTTACTGGCCCAGGAACAAGTTAAAAATCAAAGTTAGGAACAGAACCCCTAAGTTGCTCTTGTTAGGCATTACAGATGCCACCAGTATTTACAATTGCTTGATATAAAACAGCCTACCTCATTGTAGATGTTGATATTATTAGCACAGCCCTAAGACTTGGGATGTTCAAAGTTTTTATAAGCATCCCTCACTTTTGCAGTTCTGGTGAAATATAGATGCATAGAAAGTACTACTCTTCAAGCCAAAGGGACTGGCACATTCCAGTTGGAAATGCAACTATATCCCAAGGGCATAGTGAGAATCTGGGACAAGCTGGGGCCATGGTGGTTCTCAGTAGATAAATTCTCTCCTTCATTCATCTTCTGTATGTCCTGGTATATCTTTCTGGTCTTAGAGATCCATATTATGATAGGCATCTGGGAAGGAAAGCTGTTTATACTCCATGCTTGAGGGTACCCCGATGAGCTTTATGACCAAGGCATTTACCCTTTTTCCATGCCTACCATGCCAAGACACTGTGAAGATTTTAAAAAAAAAGTAGACAGTCTCAAGAAAATACAAGCAAAAACCCAAGGAATTGTATTATGATTATGGAAGACAAGAAACAAGCAAAAGGCATCATTTAAAATGTAGACTTGAGATGAGGCCACACTGTTTTGCAGGCATGTAGATGTAATATGGAATTTAATACAGGTATGGTTGTGCCCTTCCTAATTATTTCTTACACCTGGCTGTGGCCCATGGGAAAATTCTCTCAGAGGCCATGCATTTAGGGTCTTGTATATTTTCAGGTTTCCTTATTAAGTAGAAACCAGAAGCCTTTTTATTTCTCCATGGGGACACCTCCAGAGCTTGTATCAGCAAAAAAGCAACTATAATCTGAGGTGTTGGGGTGAGGACAGAAAGCCTGAAGAGTCTTGACCTGGAGAAATGGGTGACATAGGGGTCCAGCTAGCCCAGTGTGCTGCTGTGGCTTTTTGCTGGGCATGGAAAAGTACTTTGCATTTTGTCAGGGAAGATAATTTATAGGTATGTGTGTATGTACATGCACATTGTGAGTATATGTACTCTGTATGTGTGTATGAGAGAGCGAGTGAGAGAGAGAGAGAGAGAGAGACGAGGGGGGAGGAGGAGAACATGTTCATATGCCCTTGATGGGAAAGATTTGGGTCTATTAGCAGTGGTAAAGAGGTAGCTAAGAGACAGGGAAGAAAGAATGGGCTGACCTTACTGGATGAAGGAAAACATTTAGCTAATAGATATTAATTGGACACTCAAAGACACAGATTATTGTACAATAGATTGTCTGTGATGGTCTCTTTTAAAAATATATTGGACATGCCTGTATTTTTTATTCCCCATGGCTAATTATTTTCAGACTCCCCATATCATTCGTTCTGACAGTTCAACTCACCACAATTCACCCAGTTTTGAGATAGATGTATTAGGGTTTAGAGAATCCTGGAGTCATTATTACTGGATGGGAGAAATTTATGGGCTGGCCAAATAGAAGATAATCGATATGAAGACATCACCAACAGAATTTGTATTATGCTATATCAAGTGGCAAAAACAACCTGATTCTACAGGCTCAGAAAGGAGAAACTTTAGTTTGGGAGCAAGCGGCACTTGGAGTTGTAGACCAAAGCAAAGGGCTATCCTGGAAGAGTTGGGACAGAAAGATGTGGTAGAGACTCACCTCCATAAACACCTTGGTTCTGCAAGCTTGGGACCAGCAGGGGGAGCACAAGGTAATAAACAGCTTTGGTTTGAAAACTGGACTGATGGTTGGAGTTGAAGGTCAAAAAATGCGGCAATGGGTCAGACAGTGTTTGTCATTTACCTCTATCCTGTTTCTCTTGTTTTACTTGGCACTTTTCTATCCTATACCTTATTCTCTTTCCATCCTTCATTTATAAAACATGTTCCATGCTAAATGCAGAAACAAACACCATTTCAAAGTATCCGAAAGAGCCCACAAGCAGACATAAAAACCAAAGGGGGAAAGAGAATAAGATTCAATTCTTAATTGTTCTTTAAAACAATTGCCTTAGGCCTCCTAGTTCTTGGAACAATCAAGGAACCAGGAGAAGCTTATAGAATATTATAGCTCAGAGACCTGTCACTTTAATATTCTCTCTGCCTTGGGAAATGGGCTAGTGAACACAATTCAGCAAATCAATGACTATTGAAAAGAGGTTTGGGGAAGCTAATACAACATTATAAGGTTTTAGTAGTAGAGCTCACACTTAAAGACCGTAGCCTCATGTTTACTCTTAGGAGAAATTTAAGTTTCTAGAAACTTGCTCAAATTTGAGCATCATTCTCCTTGTGAGGCTTCTGTTTCAATGAATTGATTCTGTCTGGCTTCCCATGGCCCACTCTTATAAGGCTTCTATTAGTTCATCAGAGAACAACTCTGCCTACTTCAGAGCCTTTGGATATGCTGTTGCAACCCTTTCCTCCCCAAGCTTTCCTTTGTCTAGAGAACTCCCAGCTCAGTGATTAAGGATTCAGAACTTAAGCTTCACTCTTTCGGCAAGTCATTTATAACCCATTGGCTAAGTCTAAGGCACTTTACAGTTTCCATTCACAGTATTTAACAAAGTTTGCAAATATATGTGCATTTTTGTGATGATTCTACTCCACTATTCTCTATTCTACTGGGCTGAAAACACCAAGGGAGAGAAACTCTGTCCTTTGAATATACCAGTGCCTGTCCTCAGCATGAAGCATAGTGCTCAGTCCCTAGTGAGTGTCAGAAGCTAGTCATTTGTTGAATGCAAAAAACCCCACAAACTATATTGTCTTCTAATAGCACATGTTATAATCTACTAAGGGCCATGGAAAGAGACAGAATTAAGACTTAAGGGAGATCAGCAAAGTCCTGAAAGTCTTTCCAAATACATCTTTGAAGGAGTGATATGGGACAGGGAAAAGCCAGAAACACAACAGAAGTGGGTATGAAGGTTGGATAAGGGCTCGGTAAAGTCCTGTGGCTGATATACTGGGCTCTGCTGCATTAGGCCTCAGGCTTCAGTAACAGCCATAGTTCACTGTACTAGGATCCAAGGACTGTTACTAATTATGCTAGTTATTCTCTACCCCTTCTCTGTGACCCTGGGAGCTGGCTTTGTCTCCTGGTTGGATTTGGGCAGTGCAATGCACTGACAGAGAATGAAGGCAGGAGAGAGAAGCCAGCAATCCCTTCTTGTATCTGTGGGGTTATCCATTTAAAAATCTCCCTGCCTTACCTCCACTGGGACCTCACTCACTTTCACTTACTTTTTCTGAGTGATGCTCTGTTTTTATTCAGAGGTTGCTTTTGGTATAGTGATGGATGCTAGGTCTGCTTGCCAACATTCAGACTCCTGTTAGAAATACCCAGTTTCTAGGCAGCATTTTCCTCATAGGCTGTTGGCTTTGTTGATGGAGGACAGATATCACTTTCTCCCCTGCTTCCACTGTGCATGGAACCTGCTAACAACCTGCTAACAAATCTAAAATCTGACTCAAGAAATCTGACTTAGAAAAGTTCCAAACTGACAGGGCAGGGAGAATAGAAGCAGTAGCAGGTAAGAATGCTTGTTAGACTCATAGCCTTCAAAATGCACCAGAACTTTTTGAACTTGGTTCCCTAACTTATTTTGCAGGTGCAGAGTCCGAATCTGTACCCTTTCTCTGTGCCCTCTCCCACCAAAAGGGTGGCAAACTAGAACAGAAGGATTACAGGCATGGGAAATTCTTTCCTGGCTCCCATTCTATTTTCATGCTATTGGTTAGTTAGATTTTTTTCCCCTAGAAGTATTGAACAGGTACCCCCCCCCCACCAGATCTATAAAATGTCCAATTATGAAAGCCTTCTGTTATTCTGATACATAATATAAGACTATAACAACATAAAATAACAATTTAAATATGTTTTTAAATCTATGGCATCGGATTTTTCCTGACCTTTACAGGTTCTCTGTCCCTGCCAGATTATTCATCGTGGGGAAATACTAAGAATGAGTTTTCTAAATTGGAGATTGAAAAAAACGACCCATTTATGGAAAATCAAATGCTGTCTCTCATGTTCTACAAGTATGTGGAGGAAATATCCAAAGGTCTCATTGTAGAATCTGCCAGGAAAAGGGTCAATGCTTGATCTGTAGGAGTATGTTCACACAGGAAGCTTTTCCTTGCTGGATGGAATGTGGGAAAAAAAGGAGGGACCTGGATCTGAGACTGGCCTGGAATGGACCCCAGTAATCAATGGCCTGAATGAAAGGACAAGCAATAGAGATTTAAGATGACACAATAAAGCCAGGTGCAGGTGTCTCATGCCTGTAATCCTAGCTACTCAGGAGGCTGAGATCTAAGGATTACAGTTCAAAGCCAGCCCAGGCAAGAAAGTCTTGTGAGACTCTTATCTCTAATTAACCACCAGAAGCCAGAAGTGGTGCTGTGGCTCAAGTGGTAGAGTGCTCTCCTTGAGCTGAAGAGCTGAGGGACAGCGCCCAGGCCCAGAGCTCAAGCCCCAGGACCGACAAAAAAAAATGATGATACAATAACCTCATTAGTACTTACTCCAATTTTACTTTCCCTCACATCATTTTATTTATTTATTTATTTAATTTATTTATTTGTTTGTTTATTTTGGTCGATCCGGGGGCTTGAACTCTGGGCTTGGGCACTGTCCCTCAACTCTTCAGCTCAAGGTGAGCACTCTACAGCTTGAGCCACAGTGCCACTTCTGGTTTTCTAGTGCTTTATTGGAGATTAGAATATCACGGACTAGGGCTGGGAAGGTGGCTCAGTGGTAGAGTGCTTGCCTTGCATGCCTGAGGCCCTGGGTTCGATTCCTCAGCACCACATAAGCAAAAAGAAAAAAGCCGGAAGTGGCGCTATGGCTCCAGAGTTCAGGCCACACGACCGGACCCAAAAAAAAAAAAAAAAAAAAAGAATATCATGGACTTTCCTGCCTGGGCTCGCTTTGAAGTGTGATCCACAGAGCTGAGCCTCCTGAGTAGCTAGGATTACAGATGTGAGCCACGGCACCCAGCTTTCGCATCATTTTAAAGAACAATCTTGTGTTATCCTACTAGTGCTTTTCCTGTTTGTTTGGAGACTCTGCTACGGTTTCTCTTTTGTCCTCTAGGAGGAAATCCTCCTCAGAGGTTATTGCCTATAGTCCAAGGATTCTGAAGAGCCAAGTAGTTACCACTGTCTGATCTATGTGCAGTCTCCCTCTGTGTTGATCCATGATGGAGGTGAAGAAAGAGAGCGCGAACATATCTGGATGCACCTGAACTGATCCTCTGGGCCACCTCTCTCTTTCTCAGGATGCATTTACTAAAGAAAAAGAAATCTGGCTTTTTCTTGTTGGTGTTGGAATATTTCTCATATGTAAGAGACTACTACTAATAGGGCTGATTACAAGCATATTGACTATAGTTAACAATAGAAATTCACCTAAGTAATAATTCCAGACCTTGTTGGATTGTTTCTCCAAGGTGGCCCGAATCACTTCCAGGAAAGGCAAGAGTCTCAAAATAAATTATTTTTAATTTGATTTTATTTAAAACAAAAAAAAATCCCATTAGATATAACTTCATTTCTTTCACAAGCTCATTGTATATGTTGGGGCTGTTTTTCTTACTATTCTAATTCCAAGTGTCTCGTTCCTTGCTGGAGATGAAACATTTGGGGTCAGTACTTGTGTGTTGCATGCACAGCTCAGTGGGAGGGAGGGGGCACTGTTCATACTGTGTTTCAGGTAGAACTTCTAGATCATGCTGAGAACCGGGTCCCTTGGAATGGTGGTACTCTACAGGGTTTGGCCTTTAATTCAGTGCATGTCTGTTAAGGACTTGTTTGCCCAACAACAGTGAAGCACATAGAAGTCAAAAGGAGTTATGCAACATGGAGAGGGGAGAGGGCCAGCTAGAGGTGAAAACAATTTCATTAATGCAGCGATGGACTTGTTGCGTGGACATGTGTTAAGAATCTGTAAGTGCCAAACATTGCGTCAAACCTGACTGTCTTCATGAACAGCCATTCCCTCCTCTAGAAGCTCACAAGCTTGGGGAGATGGTGGATTATAGACAAATAGGTATGTGCGATGAGCCCTAAGGTAATGGATGAGTGTGAGACAGAACACAACTTAGTCATAGGGCTTTAGTTTGGACCCCCTTGTGATTTAGCTTATTACATTTTTCTCCATTGGTGAGTAGCTGAGACATGAATGCATTTTTAACACGTATGTATTGAATGAGGAAAGCACTCTGAAGAATACAAAGGTTGGGGGTGGGTAATGTGTCAGATGGCAAGTCAGATGGATTTATACATAATAAGAATAACTTTTTTTATAGGCTTTGCCATGTACTTTGGGATTCATGAGACAGAGAAAACAAGAGATGAGGGGAGGGGACTGAGGGCACATGCAGACCTGGCATAAAGTGTTAGGAGGTCTTCCTGTAAGAGATGCTTTTGGGATTTCCCCTCTTGTTTTTCTAACTAGGCCAGGCAAGGCCTCTTCTTGGTCCCACCTTCCTAGCTCCTGGTACTTTACCTCCCCAGTGACCTATATCCCAGTTATAGTTACACAGTATTTTGTTATTTGATCAATGTTTATACCCATAAGTTATAAGCTCCTTCAAGGTAGAGACGATGTTCTTTGCTCAGAAAACCCTGACATGCCTGGGTCTTGAGTGATGTCAAATGGGCTTAGAAGACAGTCAAATGTATTTAAATAAATTGATGACTGGGATGAGCATTAAAAAATAGGTGGAAATGAGAAACAGAGAGGATGCTCTAGGTGAGAGAGGAGCAGTGAACAAGTGCCATACAGGAGTGTCCCTTTTTAAACCCTTGGGTTGTGTGTGAATGTTATCAATGACAAGCTACATCCCACCCTTTGATCTTCTCCAATAACTGAAGGGCTCACTGAGGCCACATCATTTCTCCCTAATCTCTCCTTATGAACTCAGGATACATTTGTCATATCTGCTTTGATCCAAACTCTGCTGGTACCTAGTAGATGTTTATTTAGTGTTTGAGACCTGAATGAGAATATGGATGGGTTTACTGATGCTTTCTGTCCTATAACCTTTTGGAATAACAAGCTAGCCTTCCCTCCCCTCTACTCACTCCTGCTTCTCACTTAAGCCATGTCTTTATGCTGTGAGAAAAATGGCACAATATGGGGGGGAAAAGCAGGGCATCTGGTTCACCAGATATGCATATGGCCACAGCATATGGCAAACCCAGGGCATTTGACCATTGTGCTCATTAGAATGTGCCGGCAAACCGGATGCCTCCTGCACACTGGGTCTGTGTCGTTTTCTTCTCAGCGTGCTGACCTGGTGTGACTCATCAGGACACACTTGCCTTTCCAAGAAAATCAGTTCCTCCACTCCTCTCACTTGGATTCCCCCGGCCCCACCCCCCAAATTCCCTTTCCTTTTGTGTTTACTTTCCATTGGTTATTTGATTTCAAAGGCCCACAGGTTGGTCTCACCCTTCAAGTTCTACTAAAAACATCCGCAAACCACAAGCGATGACAGTAGTTTAGGGTCTTCTCGGGTACATGGGAAGAAAAATACAAGGAGTATTTTTTCTTACAGCACTCAAATAAATCTCTATTTCTTCAAGTGTCTGAGATAATTAACTTCGCAGAAAACAAAACAGAAATGTAGCTCCTTAGATTGCCCTGGATTTTACTTCCTAACTCTTGGAAAATGAAAGCCAGGAAGGAATGGCAGCCCCACCCCAACAGTGAACAAGACAACGAGCAACTCAAACTCTCCAGGGCGAATCAATCTTTAAACGCCAGAGAACCACTCTTTCATTTTATATATTTGATAGCTTTCCATAGACCATTCTGGAGGCAGCCTTTCCAAGCCCATTGAATGTTTACACTGCATTCCCCGCTCTCCTTACAATTCCTCCTCCCACTTCTCTAAGAACATTCCATTTTTCCATTCCCACTGGCAATTGCAGCACCATTCATTTAGCACATTTACATATTCCATTTTTGTCCAGGTTGTTCCTTTCCTGTTGCATTTCTAAAAATGAGAGATGAGATCAAAACTCACATTAACCTCCATGTCGTCCCCTTTGCTTGTCATTCACAGCTATCCTTTGTTTATCAGCTTTCTGCCAATTTTCAACCCATATGACAATCCGCTCATACAAATCAAGTAGAACCAGTTCCACAAAATAGACTTCCCGATGCCCTGTCATTCTTCCTGAATTCCCTCTACAATCCACACACATTTCCTGATTGCAAGATACACACTATTCCTTTCATCTGCTGGTAACTATCAAAAAGCAGTCACAGATTTGTCCGGAAGGATTTATTCACTACATAGTTTCCTTCTTCTCTTTTCTTTTTAAGTATTGCTAATGATTTGATTGAACTCAAAACAGTTACAGATTTTTCGGATTTAATACCCACTCCATTATTTCCAAGGTAGGAAAAAAATGCCGACTTCTCTCCCCTCCTCCTTTGAAATAGTTTTAGAGACAAAGTGAAAGATTTTTCATTCTTGCTTCAAATTCATTGTGAAAACAGAAGGCAGTTTTCCCAGATGGAAATCTGTCATATCATTATGGAAATGTCAGATTTCTACCCGGGGCAGATTGACAAAAAGCCATGGTTTTTGCCCAGGGGGTGGAATTTCACAAATTTTCCCAAGAAGAGCTAGAGAAGACAGAGGCAGTTTCTTTTCCTATTGCAGATTTGTGGGACTGAGAGCTAGGAGACTGGTTTCAGGCAAATACCCAAAACAGAGAAAAGAGGCCGTTGACATCCCCTTACCCGCTAAGGGGCTTAGTGTTCTCCTTGGAGATTCAATCCTGGCCATATTTACTTCTGTGTTAGCTTTCACCTCAGTGGCTGTCTACTGAAGACAACTTGCCAGACTGAAGAGAGATTAAATTCTTTGGCTTACTTGATTTTACCATATAACGATTACCCACTAAAGAAAAGAGATATTCTTAAAGATATCTCTCTTAATTTGGGGAATTGGGTTTTTTTCTTCCTTTCTCTCTCTCGAGAAAGGAGCATTTATTTGAAATCTTTGTTAGTAAAATCATGTGTCCATGGTATGAATGATAAGACTTTTAGAGTAAAAGAAAACAATCCCCAAACATTTGCGTACATTTCTAGTCATCAGAATCTCATGCTTTAAATAGATGAAAGAGCTTTGTGAGTGGCACAAGTCATGGCAGAAATAGCCTTGGGACATGAGTTCTTCTATTCTATTACGTGGAAGTCTTGCTGCCTCATATAACTGCCTGCAGATTAACAAGTACAATGCAAAAAGGATCTAAATTTTTTTTTAAATAAAGATTTGGTGTTCTTAACCAAAAGCCTCCCCCAAAGATCATGTTAGTACAGACACTCCACTCCATTAATTTAAGTGTCTATTATTTTTTTTTTCCTAGCAGAAATACCTGCATTAAAAAAAAAAAGGCAGCAATAACTTCAAACTTCAAAGGTCTAAACTTCAAAAGGTTTCTTGCATTCTGCTTGATGGGACAGCATCTTATGCACACATGCTTTTTTTTTTTCCCCCCTGCTAAATGCCTTAATAATGAGCTTGGGTTCAGATTTTGTGAATCGGAGCCAAGTAACTCTATTTTATTATATTTGCTGGGAAATGAACTAGCTCAGGGTAATTAGGAAAGCAATTTTATTAGCTTCTATTTCATAAAGATTGTTTTTTAATCAGAGTCAGAACTTACTAGAAATGATTCTGTGCTCATTGCTTGGGTCTCAGGAAATGAAGTGGGGCACCCAGGGTCCTAACCGGCAGCAAAGCCGATGTGATGCGGACAGAAGCTTCGCTCTTAATCTCTAACAATGCTGTAAAACTAAACCCAATCTGATGGCGTTGTAAATAAAAGGGTCACAGCTAACGAGTACCTGTGTCTAGTTTATTATAGACTGCAGCCTTGCTCATGGAAAGAACTGAAGCTTACTTTTGATTGACCAAGAAGTCCTGGATTCAAATTGTGAACCATTCTGGGTGTGGGGACGGAGTCCTGTGGTAAAATGAGGGAATACTGTGCTCTAGGTGACCGTGTCTTCGCAAGACGAATGGGAGAAGGAATTGGGAATGATTGTGTATTTAGATAATGTAGTGCAGCTGCGAAAAAGACAAATGCTCTAACGGGTATGGGACGGATCATGGGGGCGGTGGCTGTTGATTGCAGGAAAACTCAGCGCCCCGAGCTCTTGGCTCTCTGGCAGCCACTTCGGGAGCAGGACACACTGTTTGGAGGACCTCATTATAAAGAGAACATCAATACTCTAAATTAGAGAGAACTGCGAGGAAGGGTGACAAAAAAGATAAAAGGATTAGAAAAGATGACCTATAAAGAAAGGTTAAAGGAACATAACATTTAAAGCTTGCAGGAAATGGAGCTGGAGGAACAGAAGGGTATGCTAACTGTCTACAAATATTTGAGCACTAATAATTTTAAGGAAAGCAGAGGAGTCCTCGCAGTGGTGGAGAATGGCCTAATAAGAAGTAACGGCTTGAAACTGAGGAAAGGGGAAAATGTCGGTTAGTAGACATTAGGACAAATTTCTTCCCAGTAAGGGCAATTAGGCACCGAAGTGAACTGCCCGGGAAGGTGGTGATGGCCCCTATCCCCTCAAGTGTGGCGTCGATTTCAGGGGTGGCAAGGTACTCAGGGAAGCCACTCCGAAAGGAAAATCTGCCTACCCTTGCCTGAGAACAGGGCCATGAGAACTTTTTCCAATGGCCCCAACTGTAGCTGAAGCTCATAAATGAGCATGTGGCAGGCGGGGGTGGAGGTGTTGATGCTGTCCAAGAAAAAGCCCATCATCTGTGTATGGGAAATGTCTTTCCATAAAGCTGTTCTTTTCTACTGCTGGTCATTAGTGTTGGTGTTCTTCATTCCCCTTTATAGCCATCGAGACATTTACATAAATCATCACACGACACCTCTAGAAGTCAGAGCATGCAGGAGTGGGAAGGGACGGATGCTTCTGACAACGAAGCACATCTAAAAATGAATGGTGTGAGGCTTCATGCACTGGTTTCTGTTGTGCAAGCGAAGGGAAATGGAGAAAATTGCCATGTTTTATCATGTCGCTTGAGCTGCAGCAGGTGACACCCCGATCAGGTGTGCATGCATACTCACTCCCCCAAATAATCACCATGTGGAATAATTTCCCCCCAAATCTTGCAGCTTCAACTTCTTCTCTGTAAGTGACTCATAAATCTTGGCCTTGAATGTGAATCAAGATTCCAAGCTGCAGGCTCAGGGGTTTGTTGGATTTATTCAACTTTACTCTTTATTTATAGACATAAAAGTGTATTATTGGTTGTAACATCCAAACAAAAGAAAACAGATTGTAAGCATCCATTAATGTTTTCCCAAAAGGGAAATCGCACGTTTCTCTCGGGTCTTTCATTCTCTCCCTTGTAATATTAAGATGATGTCATAAACTCGTAATTACTTTGTGATGTTCTTGTGCACTTTATATCTCTTGGTTCCGAGATGCAAATCCCTCTCTGATCAGAATGCAGTAAACACACAAGCAGGTGGAAGATAAGTCTTTGGTGGCTGGCAATTTAGAAACCTGAGAAGTTACTTGAGCTATTTTCTGGGAGGGGAGAGATACATTTAAATGTTTGGCATTGTGCATGTGAGATGAGGTGTTAATTTTCTAGAACAATTTTTACTCTTGAAAGAGAAAACCATTTTGACTGATGGATGCAGAGGCTATAGGGGAAAAATAATACTGCAGAGATCAGGTGGAATTTTTCACTCACTAATCATATCCAGGAACAAGATGCTAAATATAATGTATTATTAGGTGTTGACTTCTGCAGCATTGGGATAAGTAGAAGACACCAACACAGGTCTGTAAGAGAGAAAGTGATCTCAAGCTGGTGACTCTCTTGTTTTCTTGGCCACATCTTTGTTCTTTTATTCCCAGCTCATCTTTTCAACTCTGCAAGAAAGAGGCCATAAAGTATCAATTTTCAAGTCCTCTTTAAGCCTTGCTCAGATTTCTTATTACTCATTGCTAAGCATTTTAATTTCTGACCTCTTCTGCTCCACTAGTTATAGACCCATTCACTGACCCTCTAGGATTTCCAGCTCTGTGATTTATGTCTTTGCCATATTCATGGGAAACATTAGTATCAACGAGAGAGAGAGAGGGAGAGAGAGAGAGACAGAGAGAGACAGAGAGAGACAGAGAGAGACAGAGACAGAGAGACAGAGAGAAAGTCAGAGAACAAGAGAGAATAAGAGAGAATGAGAGAGAGAGAGGAGAGAGATCATTCTGTAGAATAATTTTTCTTTGTATTTTTTCCCTTGTAATCTTGATGCTGTTAGTTTTTTAGGCATTCCCAGAAATAAATAAACAAACAAATACATAAAATAATAGATAAAGAAATAAAATAAAGAAAGAAAGAAAGAAAAGAAAAAAGAAAGAAGTATGGAAGGGAGGGCGGGAGAAAGGCAGAAAGGAAAGAAGGAAAAGGAAAACAAAGAAGGGGAGGAGAAAAGAAGGAGAGAGGGATATTAGGAAAGGACTTTAAAATCTTATTTTGAATTCTAATTGCTGAAACGTCTATATACTGAGAGCTGCTTTTGTTTTTTTCTTTTTGAGTGCCAGAATTTGAGGTCAGATGTAGAAGCATGAATCTAATCTGCAATTCTCTAATCTGATCAATAAAGTTACACACTTTACTGAATGTCAGAGAGTAGGGTCAGGTTTGGAGAAGCTTGTTTCTCTTTGGCCTCAGCACAGTCTTTCTGTTATGCTTTGTTTTTGTTTTTGTTTTGGTCAGTCGTGGGGCTTGAACTCTGGGCCTGGGCACTGTCCCACAGCTTTTCAGCTCAAGGTAAGCACTCTACCACTTGAGCTACAGTGCCACTTCTGGTTTTCTGGTGGTTTATTGGAGATAAGAATTTCACAGACTTTCCTGCCTGGGCTCACTTTGAACCATGATCCTCAGATCTCAGCCTCCTGAGTAGCTAGGGTTACAGGCGTGAGCCACCAGTGCCCAGCTTTAAACACTCCTTTATTATCAGGAATCCAGTAAAAAAAAAAATAGCTGAATCACTTGTGTTGTTTACTGTCTGCTTTTCTTTTATAAACTGACAAGTAGACTAATAATCACTGATGCCCTTCTCCATGATCAACTGCCATTTGCATGTTAGGGTTTAGTGAAAAGTAAATCTTGGCTCTAGATCTTTGCTTTGCCAGTTGCCCTTCCCTCTCCTTTTGCTCTCCCCTCCTTTTTCCTTTGGCTTGAACTCAGGACCTGGGTCCTATCTCTTAGTAGCTGTTTGACTCAAGGATTGCCCTCCATCACTTGAGTCATGCGTTCACTTCCAGGTTTTAAGTGGTTAATTGGAGATAAAAGTCTCACAGACTTTTCTGCCTGGGCTAGCTTCAAACCTTGGACCTCAGATCTCAGCCTTCTGAATAGCCAGATTACAGGTGGGAGCCACTGGTGCCCTGCTGTGCTTTGCCAATTTCTTATGCACTCCTTTGTGTATCTTTTTATCACTCCATATTTCATTTCCAGTCCTTTCTCCAATTCTCTGCCTTCTTTAGTTCTTAGGACTCCAGAAAAACTACCTTGACATGTGAGTTCTGAGCACCAGATACCCACTTTATCTCCCACTGGGCATGTGGTAGGTGCTGTCACTGTTCAAAACTGAATAGGAATGCAGGCTTAATGAGCTTCTTTGTCAGGGTATGGACATGCCCCACACATCTATGTTCCTGTTTAGTTATTAGAATGTGAAAACTTAATCATACACTCGAAGAGGAGGCTTTGATAAAGAATTTTACTCCTGCATGTTCATTTAAGACTTAGACTTGACGTATTAACGCCAAATTTAAAATTGTGTCCTCTTCATTGCAATCCTCTGTAGTTACAAGGTTCTAATAAATATTATGTCCTCCCATCATGCAATTAAAATTTTCCACCTCATTTCACAATGCAAAACATTCACATGTTGTCAATCATTTTGAAACATGATTTTCTGACATCATATAATTTCACTTCATTTTTGCAGACAGACACTGCACCAGGAAATTATTGAAGAAAGAATCCTATTATATCTTTATTTTTCCACCAAATTTCACCTTCAAATGCAGTCATTTGTATACATTTCAGTAATTTCAACAATAAACTTGCACAGAGAGGGGATGGGAAGTCGTCAGGCAGAGACTCACATATGGGATTTGTAAGTCTCTCACGGCTGAGGCTGGCTTTCAGGACTCGGTTAGAAAACATGGTTTAAGCCATGGGAAGTTTACAAGTCTTACTGCATAAAGTGGAAAGGTTGCTGCTTGAGACAGCTACCACCTGGGAAGCTGGTAGAAAAACATGCGTGGGCTTTTGAACTTTCCTCTGTTTAATAACTAGCAGACACTAATGATTTGCCAAACATCCTGATTTAAAATGGCGGTAGTCAAAAGCAAGGCTGCCTGCTGGTTCTCAGGTAGCCCACCTGTTCTCTCTACCAAAGGTCCCTTGACCTGTGCCCCACACAAAGCTGTTATTCTTTAAACCATAGCTGCTACATGTGCCTGTAATGTCTGGTTGGGTTCTCTCGCTAGCATTCCAATCTGCTGTCGAGGACAAGCTTCTTCCTGGAAACTTCACATTGCCTTTTTAATGAAGGATGCTCCTTGGGGAATGATCTCATGCATGGAGAGGTTGCAATGGGAGGTGGGCCAGGGCAGGAAGGAGGAGGGTTCATCCTGTCTGAGCAGCAAGGGAGAGCTTATGAGGACTAAGGTCTGTTCATTTCAGTGCAGAATGAAGATCTCTTCCTAGATTTTTAAAAAATAATATGGTAGATTGTTTTAGAGAAAGGTTCGACTGTATTATGAAGGTCTTGTGAGACCTTGTCATGGGGGCCAGGGAAGGGAGTTGTGAAACCGAGAAGTGTTGAAGTGGTATCTACAGCTTCTCACCCTACTCCATGATGGTTTGGGGCTAAAGCCCTGGTTCCTCTGGAAGGAACAGAACCAGTTTTGGTGTGAGCTAACAAAGAGGGGGGATTAGAAGAGCTTATAAAGTGCTTATCTTATTATCATAAGAAAGTAATTTGATTAGCCTTCTTGTGATACCTAGGATTGTCTGGACTTTGCAAGGAGTCTGG
Organism: Dipodomys spectabilis; assembly: GCF_019054845.1. Classification (NCBI taxonomy): domain Eukaryota; kingdom Metazoa; phylum Chordata; class Mammalia; order Rodentia; family Heteromyidae; genus Dipodomys; species Dipodomys spectabilis. The sequence goes on from NW_024870818.1 coordinate 6,487,270, forward strand.
TCAGTTTTGTTTTCCAGCTAATTTTTTTTTTTTAATTTAATTTTATTTTATTTGAGAACATACTGTACAGAGGGGTTACAATTACATGGTCAGGATAATGCATACATTTCTTACCAAGCATTGCAGCCTCCTCCTTTGTTTACCCTTCACCTCCCTTCCCAGCCTCCCCCCTCCCCCCACCCAATCATACCCCCCCCCCCCCTCTGACATTGTAAAGCTGGTTTTGACATGACATTTTGTACTTCTCATTGTTGCAACAGGTCCACCTGAATCCTTAAACGACTTGTTTGTCCCCATCTCCTCCACATGTTATACTGACATCAAATATAGTGAAAGCGGGGGTTACACTGTGGGGGAGGGACATACAAAGCAACCAAGAAATAATCTTATAAATGCGTTAGAAACACATGCATGAAAGAAACAAAAACATTAAAATACATATTTGAGGGTTCGTTTTCCTAACATCACATTCTCTGACTTTTTCCGCTTGACTCATACCTATACTAGATATTGCAAATAAGGGAAACCATGGGACCTATGTTTCTTTGGGCCTGGCTTACTTCACTTAATATAAATTTTTCCAAGCCTTTCCATTTCCTAACAAATGGGGAAATGTCATTCTTTCTGATGGAGGCATAGAATTCCATTGTGTATATATACTACATTTTCTTGATCCATTCATCTATTGAGGGGCATCTGGGTTGGTTCCATATCTTAGCTATGGTAAATAATGCTGCAATAAACATAGTTGTGCTGGTAGCTTTAGTGTGGTCCTTTTTGTAAACATTAGGGTAAATGCCCAAAAGTGGGATTGCTGGGTCATAGGGGAGTTCTATGTGAAGTCTTTTGAGGAACCTCCATACTGCTTTCCAAAGTGGTTGAACAAGTTTACATTCCCACCAACAATGAAGTAAGGTTCCTTTCTGTCCACATCCCCTCCAGCATCTGTTGTTGTTAGAGTTCTTGATTTTTGCTGTTCTAACTGGAGTGAGGTGATATCTCAATGTTGTTTTGATTTGCATTTCTTTTATGGCTAGGGATGTTGAACATTTCTTCATGTGTCTATTGGCCATCCTTCTTTCTTCTTCAGAGAAGCTTCTCTTTAAGTCTTTCGCCCACTTACTTATTGGGCAGTTGTTTCTTTGAGGATTTGTTGTTGGGTGGTTTAATTTTTTGAGTTCCAAGTATATTTTAGATATGAGACCCTTGTCTGTTGTATGGCTAGTAAAGATCTTCTCCCAGTCCGTGGGCTTTCTATTGATCTTGCTAGCTATGTCATTTGCCCTGCAGAAGCTCTGCAACCTTATACAATCCCATTTGTCCAACCTTTCTTTGATTTGTTGTGTTTCCGGGTCTCTATTCAGAAAATTTCGGCCTGAGCCAAGGAGACCCAGGGTTTCTCCTATTCCATCCTGTAATGTTTTCAGAGTGTCTGCTTTTTTCCAGCTAATTTTATAATGATAAGAACACAGGAACCACTTACCACCTACTCAGCCTAATCTTTTCTCACTTCTGCTTGTTTAAGATACTTTAGGCTTTTGTAGATGCTGCAATGTAGATACCAATAAATATACTGATGTGGAACATTCAACAGTATAGGAAAGAATTTTATAAAAATGGTTCCATTTAAGTATTATGTTAAGTAATTACATTCAGGATTTTGTTAATAGTTAATCTGTGTCTCTGATATGTAGTAAGATTTGATAAAACATTCTTCAATATCTACTACGTACTCTGATTTATAAAATTGTTAATTTAAAACCACACAACAGTACCATAGCATTGGTATTAATGTCTCTATTTCACAAGATGAAACCTATGACCAATGAATGCCAGAGCTCAGAATCAAATCTCATGAATTCCAAATGTTTGCTCAATGTATACTGATAACAATTCATATGCTTTTCACTTATGGACATTTATATATCCATTTATTAGACGGACATGTATCAGAATTCTCTTTTTTTTTTTTTTAAAGAAAAGAACTTGGAAAATCCAAAGAAGATTCTTAATGATTAAGGCAGAGAGACTGCTTCTTCCATCTTGTACTTAGAGGCCTTTGTAATGCTCTTTAAACCCAGGGGCTGGTCTCCAGGGATCAGGGGATGCTTAACTTTGTTCTCTAAAGCCAAATGTGCTACAAATGAAGATAGCAATTAGCATTCATCATCCTTGGTGATTTTTATCTCCCTCTCTGGGGTTACATAGTGCTTATCACTGTGGTACATAAGTGCATTGACATGCTTGCTAACTTCTGAAATAACACTGGAGGAGAACTGCTGCTTTCTCTGAGACATTCAATGCTTCGTCTGTAGAGAATCATGGACTTTTCTCACTCTTGAAGAGTCATCATCATTGCCTGAACTCTTGTGTTGTCCATCCATGCCAAACATTAGTACCATGAAATCTGGATGTGGAAGCAAGTAATACATAACAGGATGCCAAAGAATCTGCTATGATGTTTCTAAATGCTAGTTACCACTTGTAGGAATTATTTGGTATAAAGAATAGAACCTACTCAAATAAGTTAAAAAATAGGGTCATTAAAAGATTTCATAGGCATCCCATGAAATCTGTATGTCTATATCTATATCTATCTATCTATATCGATCTCATTCTCTTTATCTCTCTCTATAGATGTACAAACATAGATTTCATGGGATGCCTATGAAATGGGATGCCTACCAATAGAATGTTGCCTCACAGAAATGAAGAAATTAGCACCTACTAGTTTCCCTTTCTAGACTCCTCTTTGCTTCTGTTTTTAAATTTTTTTTTGTTTTATTGTAAAGGTGAGGTACAGCGGGGTTACAGTTACATAAGTCAGGTAATGAGGACATTTCTTGTCAAACACTGTTATCCCCTCTCTTGTTTTTCTCCCACTTTCCCTTCCCCTTAACTTCCCTACCCCCCAAGTTGCAAAGTTCCTTTCCAATATAGTATCTTATGAGTATTGCTGTTGCGTTGGTTCACCCTTTATTCTTTGTCTCACCATTTTGTTATTCCCCTTCCTTTCTCTAAGTCAGATAAATGTATGTGTGTGTGTATATATATATATATATATATATATATATATATATATATATATGACACGGGGTACCAAAATCATAAACAGTGACAACAGGGGATAAAACAAAGCGGGAGAAGAAAGAAAGAAAACCCAGTAACTCACACAGTACGTTAAGCACACACACACAATACAACCACTCTTCTTGTTTCCATATCTTGGAGTTCATTTTGGTTAGCATCAAAAAATATACCTAGAGCTCAAAAAATTAAAACTGTCAGTAACAAATCCTCAAAGAATCTACTACCCCATAAACAAATGGGCTAAAGAATCAAAAAAATACTTCTCTAGAGAGGAAATAAGACTAGCCAATAGACACATGAAGAAATGTTCAACCGTCTGGCCATAAAAGAAATGCAAATTAAAACTACATTGAGATTCCACTTCACCCTAGTTAGAATGGCTATTTTCAAGAAATTTAATAACAACAGATGTTGGCAGGAATGCGGCCAAAACGTAACATTATTGGTGTTGGTGGGATTGTAAACTGGTTCAACCACACTGGAAAGCCTATGGAGGTTCCTCAAAAGACTACACATAGAGTTCTCCTAAGATCCAACAACCCCATTCCTGGGCATCTACTTAAATAACTACAAACAAGGCCACGCTAAAGCTACCAGCACAGGTATGTTCATTGCAGCTAAGATATGGAACTAACCCAGATGCCCCTCAGTAGATGAATGGATCAAGACACTTTAGTTCACCTCACAAACTGTGAAGTAACTCTTCACTTCTATTTGATGCTATATTTTATTCTCATCTACCATGTACAGAACTATTGGCACATAGCTCACTTCATCATTGTGGCCTTAGTCTGAAAATCTCTTAACTTTTCAGTTCATATTTCTCTGAAGTAATAGACTCTAGTTTCCCTAATTTATATTCTTGGGAGAAAAAAAAAAGTCTGCAGCAGCCCAAGTCACAGATTCACTGAGTCTAAGCAGTTGCTGTGGGGGGTTGGTGAATAGAGAGGAGAGGACTGCATGCTAGCATTGGCCAGGTTACCTAGAAATGGATCAGGGTTTTATAGACAGGCTTGTACCAGTAGAATGAAATATAGTGGGATTGTATAGGGGGCCGTGGACTATATATGACAGTGACTTTTTAAGTCACTTAATAGAGAAAAACGAAAGTCTCACTCAGAAAAATATATACTGGATATTTTAGATATAGATGCGCCTATAAAACACCCAAGAAACAATATCTAATCTTAGATGTTCAGTCAAGATTCTCCAAGCATTAATTTCTGTTTCTACTCACAAACCTGTCTTAACAAATCTAGGGAAAAGAAAAAGTTGAATTCAGATAACTCTTCTTCTCCCCCTATCCATCCTGAAAGACTACTTTTGTCCACTTGAATCCATATGATTTTCAAATGTAGACAAAACCATCACTAAGTAGGATGGGCTTTGTATAGAGGGCCCCAGTAGTATTGAGGAACCTGGTTCAGTTTTCTAATCTCATACTTATATCAGGATTTTAGAGGTTAAAATCAAGATTCTATTAATCCTGTGTAGATATCTATGATTTGCTAAGGAAAGGTTAAATTAGAATTTGTACTCAGAGAAAAGCTCTATTGAAAAGCAACTTTTCTCAGTGCTTGGGAGCTCCCTCTTTCTCCTCCTGGGGCACCATTATGATCTGGTCATATATAACCACTTCTCTCAGTTCAATTGCTGCTTCCCCAGACTTTAGTTGTACCCAGACAGTCAATTCATTCTTGTGAGATGAAGCATCTGTACTTCAACAGGCTAAGATATCAAAAAGTCTCTTCCTTTCATTTTTATGGTGCTGAGCAGAGTTATTATGCCCAGCACAGGATAACCAGTATAGCCTATTAGATAAGAAATGTGATCCTATTTCTAATACCTTATTTTCTTTCCTAAAAAGTGCTTTTGTGCAGGTCACCAGTCATCAAGCATGTGCCTGAGGGCTGGTGAGAGGCTGATTTCTCTGTGACAGTGTTTTACTCTCAACTTGGAGATGGAATTGCCTATAGGTGAAAGGGTGTGTTCCAGTCCTACTGAATGAAACATGTTAGCAGGAAACATCTTTGCATTTACCCTGTCTTCTAAAAGCTATGTAGAAGCATTATATTTTTGTTTCTACAGCTTTAGTCCCTTATCTGTCTAAAGGAGTTGCCTTTGGTGTGATGAAAGAAAGTGATTTTTGTGCATCCTACCAACTTTTTCTTCATATAAAATATGAGAATACAAGGGACCCCAAATTGGCTATAACCATACAACAGAGAAAGCCAGTGGGTGTTGAAAAAGCCACTTGTTTCTACCTTCTTGAACTTTGAAGGCTAATTAACAAAAGACTAATATCCCTGAACAGCATACAAACATGAAAAATAGCATCTAGTGAGCATTTATTGGACACTCCTCTAAATGACTTATCTGGATCATCTCATTTATTTTTATTTTGTTCTTTTTTTAAAAGAAGTGTTTTTGTTATCCTAGTTTAGATGAAGAAGCTGAGGCTCAAAGTAATTCAGTAACTTGGGAGTAGATTAGAATATGAACCAGTACCAGTCTAGCCTTTGTGTTTATAACCACTGTATTTTACTATCTTCTATATATGAGCCAAGTCATCAACTGTGATATGAGCATTTTAAGAACATAACCTTGCCTCTTAGTCATTCCCTCTCAATCATACTTAAAATCTCCCCCTCAGACCCTACCTCTTAAATTGCATATGTCCCAAATAATCTACTATAGACAGGTTTTAAAGACAAGGGACAAAAAAGGAGAAAACAAGATCAAAGAAAAGAAGGAAGATGTAAGAGGAGGATATAGGAGAGATGCTGAGACATTCATTGTCCGGTGAAGAAGGCGAGCTGGAGAGGAGACCCACTGCCTCCCTGTTTGGAAGTGCTCATCTACGCTTCGATAGTCTCTTTACCGAGGAGAGCCCTATTAGATGACAACAAACAGAGAGTATCAGAAAACAGAACCCGAAGACTGAGGGAGCGCTCTTCTGGATGTGGGAAGATAAACCCTGCATGGGAATTGCCCATGATTCTGTGCTTAGGGAATTATCCCATATGGAGAATATGAGAAGTAGAGTCTGACCTCTCTGTGAGAAATTAAGACTCAAGACTCAAGTGCATTTTAGCGAAGAAGGCAGGGTAAAGTTGACTAGCAGAGTAATCAGATAGCAATTAGACAAGTAGTCTAAACATCAGCTCCTTCATTTGTAGACTGAAAGCTATAGATTGGAATAGGGAGTGGGTGAGGCCCAGTAAGACCCCTTCCAGTGGTACTTACACCCTACCCTCCTAACCAGCTTGACTCCGCCCCCTTTAGTCCTTCTTATCATTTAACATGTTATGTATTTTAGTTATTTGGATGTTTAATTTTTGCTTTTTTCTTCTATGGGAATATAAACCTCACAAGGGCAGGAATGTTTGCACATGTCAATCACATTTTAGGAGTCTTATTAGATGCTCAATGAGTATTGGTGGATTGAATGTGCAGTTAAATGGAACAGTCTGTCTAGCAGGCCACATGTCCTTGGCCAACTTGTTCACAAATGTAATATTTATTTATATTATATTTATGAATAGATCATTTCTGGTTCATTTGATTGTTTTTGGTCTTTCCTCTTCTCCCCTCTCTTCTCCTCTTCTCCCTTGCCCTTCTCTCCTTCCACTCTCCCTCCCTTTGCTTTTTTCTCATTTGTCTTTTTCTCTTCTTTGTCTCCACTACCCTCCCTCTTTCCCTATTTCCCTTCCTCCCTCAATATCAAATTCCATCCAATACTTCTCACTGTCACTTCGAATTTAGCTATCTCCCTTTCTCTTCAAAAAATCTTGATGCTAAGCCATGAGGTAGATGAGAACCACAATTTATGGTAGACAGGTGGACTAGCAATGTGTTCTCAGAAGATATGTAGTTGAAGAGCAGATCCAAGTGGGTGCTATCTGTAAGACTCAAGTTCTCAAGTGACAGACAGAACAACACATCAGAGAATAATATACTACCTACATCTACACTAGATTGTAGGTTGTTGACCAGAATAACACCCTCAGGTCAAATATTGCCCCCTCCATACTTCTTTTTTTTCTGGTGCTTATCTTGGGGCTTGAACTCAGCTTGATTGCTGTCCCTGACCCTGAGCTTTTTAATTTTTTTAACTTAGCCTAGTGCCCTATCCCTTGAGTTTCAGCTCCACTTCTGGCATTTTGTTGTTGTTGTTGTTATTGTTGTTGTTTTGGTAATTAATTGGAGATAAGAGTCTCACTGACTTTCTTGCACAGTCTGGCAATCCTCAGATCTAAGCTTCTTAAGTATCTAGGATTATAGGTGTGAACTAGTGGCATCCAGCAAATATTTCACTTTTTATGGAAATGAAAACTTGAAACATCCCTTGGTAATATTTTTCTGGAGAAACTCTCTTTGTGTCAATACTTTCATTTAACAAAAACTTCTATAATGCTTACTATGGGCGGGGGCTGTTCTAAGTTGTTTAAAAGAAGAAATATGATAGAACCAAGTAAATTGAGGGAATGGGTGGGGCTAGAAGTGATGAGGAGAATGAAGGAAGGGGTGACTTTGATTAGATGCATTGTACTTAGAAACCAATGTGTTGAATGGAATCCCTTTATGCAACTAATCAAAGATGATTTTAAAAAACCCATCAATACATACAAAAAAACGATGAAAAACTCTGGGAGTATAGCTCCGTCTAGCATGTAGAAGGCAAAAGAAAGTTTTGATCCCCAGCAAAGATTGATAATAGTAATAATAATTTATAGCAAAATTATACCCCAGTATTATTATATATTTCATATGATAATAATACTCAAATTCTTTTTATAAATGAGCTTATGCAATGGTACATTCTATAGCTATCACTCCCCTTCCTTTTTAGAGGAAGAAGCAAAGTAAGAAGGGGTTAAGTAACTTGCTTGAGGCTATGAGAAATTATTTCAAAGTTGCAGCATTTACGTAGGCTTTTAGATCTGGCTCTATAGTTTATGCTTCCATCCATTAGCCAGGTTAATTCATCAGAATTTGCCAAAATTTTTGAAGAATTGGTTGTGGTCTTATTAAGACTCTTCATAATTTTCTGATGATAAAAACATTGGGACAAGGAAGCTATTTTAACTTCAAAGAAAATAAATTTTCAGATTGATTTGACTTAATACTGTGACGTTCTACTGCATGTATGGTGCATATGTAAATAAGTATATATTAAGTATATAAACATACATCTATTGGAAGGTGTACATGCATATACATATATATTCAAATGGTGCATGAATATATTTTGTCTAACTCATACAGAGCTTCATCAATATTTCTTCTTTATTTTCCTTTTATGCAGCAGCTTTCTTTATGCATTTCCGTTTTCCACATTTTTCAGAGGGATTGGATTAGGTTGCATACACATCTGCTGAAATATTAAGTGCATGCAATCCGCATCCATACACATTGGACCTATAGTTATGATCTATCATTTCAGAAATTCTACATGTTAAAAAAAAAAGAACAGAAAAGGCATTGAGTGCTCTGAAGTACTAGGGCCAATGAACTCCTTGCCATTCATCTTCTCCCTTCTACAGGAACGAACAGGATCAGAGTTTGTATCTCATTGGCAAATCCCTTGTCCTAAAACTACCAAAACTACATACAAGAATACACACACATATGTGCATGCATGCGTATACACACACACACACACACACACACACACACACACACAACTTTCTTGCCTGATGGAATATGCCTTGTGGACAATGGGGAACAAATCCATTCCATTGTAAATTGTTATAAAAGCAAGTAGGTGGAGGGCAGTCCACTATTCCTGAATGTTTACCAGAGATGTAATATTAGCACAAGTGCCAGATTATTCAGCTTTGTACTTAGAACTGGATACCAAATGGTGAAGCCAGATATCATTTTAAACCATTACTTGAGTCCACCTGGTATTTCTTTTCTTTTCCTGTCTCAATGTTCCTATCTTTTTTTTATTATTGTGAAAATACTGTACAGAGGGGTTACAATTACATGGGCAAGATAATGAGTACATTTCTTATCAAGCATTGGCATTGTAGCCTCCTCCTTTGTTTCCCCTTCCCATCCTCCCCCTGCCCTCCCCCTGCCCTCCTACCCAACCTTCTCCCCCCCCCCCCCCCCCCCCCCCCCCCCGCCAACCAAAGTTGTAAAGTTCGTTTTTGGCATAATGATTAGTACATCTCATTGTTGCAATGGGTCTGATAAGTTGATGTTAGGGAAATGAACTCTAAGATATGTATTCAAATGTTTTTTCTTTCATGCGACTGTTTCTAACATATTTATAAGATTATTTCTTTGTTGCTTTGTATGTCCCTCCCCCATGGTATAACCCCTGCTTTCACTGTATTTGATGTCAGTATAATTTGTGGAGGGGAAGGGAAAAAACAATTCATTTAAATAGGGATACAGGTGGACCCATTGGCAACAATGAAATATTTCTTTCTCTCTCTTCTTACTGTTTCTCTCATATGATCCAGATCATTAAATATTCCCAGTGTCTAAAGTTTCACTGCTGGATCTTTCCTCTTTTTTCCCCCCATCACCTCTTGAAAAATTCATCTTGAGGGGTAGATTTTCTTATGTGGCTCATAGAAATCAGGCTTACTTCTTTAGAGCTTAGCCATGTTTGTTATAGTGTTATTTGATGACTGACCGGTGTGTTTCACTTGCTAACTTCCTGGACAGCCCCTGGTCTCAATGGACTTTCATGATTTTTTTTTCTTGTATTATCTCTCATCCTGGCAAATCCCTGCTTTGATGTTCACACCTCTGAACATACATACTTCTGCCTTCCATTGAAAACCCACAGTGAATGTTCAAGCCCTGTCTTCTGCCATATTAAGAGTTTATAACGGGTCTAATATTGAACATACAAGTAGAAACAGAACTACCAACCTCTTCAAAATTTTTATAGATAATTCAGGAGACAAATCAATTTGATTTAATTAGACAGTTTATTCCATATAGAAAATTATTGTGTCCTGCTAAGACATGACATTATTCCCTGAGTATTCCAATCCATAATTATTTAGGTGAATATAGTCTACAATGCCTGAGCAGCCAGATTTAGCCAGTCATTTTTTGACTGTACAATTCACCAAATAAGGAGACTTTTACCTATGTACATACTCGAATGCTTAACATCAAGGACTAAACATCCTGATTATTTTGTGAATTTTTCATAATTTAGCTGGGTGTTCAGGCTTTGTGTAGACAGACTACAGCATGCTTTCCAGTATGTAACCTTTTGAATCTGTTTTATTGATGTAGAACAAAGTTTCATTTGCTCACTGATTTTAATTTAAAAAAAGAAAAGCTAATGAGTGTTGGATTGAATTCTTCACTGAAGGTAATAAGCCTTGTATGTTTTGTATATAAAAAAACTACTGCCCTCTGATTGTCAAAGTTTACTTCCTTCTTTTCAGATTCTTCTTTGTATTGTTGTACAATCTAGGTATATCTGTTTAACATGAAATGCAGAAAATGACAGGGCTCAGACAGCTACTGCATCCAGTGACAAAGATTACTGTCATCCTGGCTCATCAGTTAATTCATCATTGGCAATGGTCCATTCCATTTCCTGGTAACCTAGCAACAGCCAATGATGGGGAGGGCTGTTTGCCATGTGACAATGGTATGTGGTACTTTCCAGAATGCTTTTACATAAAAATAGGATGATAATTTATAAATTTACATTTTTATTTTAATAAATGGGAATATTTGGTTTTAGGGGTTGACATTCAAAAGGGAGACAATTTTATTTCATAGACCATGACTTTAAAGTGCTGGACTGGTGACTTGATCACAGAAATGGAGCTATCAATTTCACACATAAATAGGGCTTAAAGTTGAAACTGTGAATGCCTTACTTTACCTTAGTGTGACACCTCCCTATAGATTAACTGTATAAATTAATATAGCAAAATAAGAACTATTCTTATATCAGTGCACACACACACACACACACACACACACACACACACACACACACACACACACACGATTTTGAGTCTAAACTTTGGCCCTTAATTATTTTTAATCAGTGGTTTGAAAAAAAAACAAAAACAGAAAAGTCTTTGATTAACAATGATAATTGTTATCTTCAATAAAAAAATAGCAGTTTCATATAATCTTCCTAACCCTCTATGATGATTCATGGTTCGACAACTCATTTAAAAATCTGCTCATTTGTTTTCCCTGATTGAATTTCCTGATGTTAGTATGTATAAATGTATTAGCTCCTATTGAAGCTATCTTCTGTTAAGGAAGTGATAGAAAATCCTATTTAAGTGTCAGAATGCTTTTTCTCTTGTTATGACAGTATCATTGAATAAATAGTTTTAGTTTGGTGTTATAGTTAAAATCTATAATCACCACTACATAAATTCTTTTAAAACTATATTTAGCCACATCTGCAAAGAAAGAACTGGAAAATAGACAACTACCTAAGACATGCATTCTGTTAAATATTAAAGAGATCTCATCAATGATTTTATTAGTCATTGAGCTCAGTAAAGGCCGCACTGCCATCTAAAGCCTAATGATTTTTTTAAAATATATTTAAAGCCTTGCACTGCACCTTTAAATATTGAACAATATTGAAAAATATTGAAGCTCTTTTTTGTATATTAGCTGTAGGCAGAAGTGTTGTATGATTTCCACTCCTTTCGTGACATTGTAATGATGTTACCACATACAACTTTATCTTGCATGAAAAGGTGAAGTCATGAGTGATTTCTCCAATTTAAAAGCACTCAACCCTCACAGTGCTAGAAATGAATATTTTGCATATATTCATGCAACAATGATTCAATTTAAGATTTCTATTTTCAAACATTGCTTGAAACCTTCACTATGTTAGTAGTAAAATTGCCAAAATGTGTAATAAGATTTATTATAGATGAGTAGCATTTTATTTAGTATTTCATGTTAACATGCTTTTAGGGTTACCTGGTTTAGCAGGAGAATTCATCTTTCTTTTCTAATCAGAGATAACATTTTATTGTGTTTTAAAGTATTCTTCCCATACACATATTAGCAATAGTTCTATTTCTCTATCTATCTATCTATCTATCTATCTATCTATCTATCTATCTATCTATCTATCTATCTATCTATCTGTCTGTCTGTCTGTCTGTCTGTCTGTCTGTCTGTCTGTCTGTCTGTCTGTCTATCTATCTATCTGTGGCACAAACAATTTTTTGCCTGCCAACACAAACTAAAATACTGCTCATATCAACATTCAATGGAACAATACCTTTTTAATTTTCATAAAGGGAGAGAAACATTGACTTCTCCTCTGTAATTCCTGACCTTTCTTCCCATAATAACAGCAAAACTCTTTCTCTCTGAACATCCTTAAAATGGGTTCATAATTGTTTGTGAATATTTACCTTTTAAGGACCCTGCAAAAGCCTTGTTTATATGGTATAGATGCTTGATGCTCTAGTACTATAAAAATGCATGTGGGTTTCCTAAAAGCTACATCAAGGCATATGTCACAGGCACAGAAAGTATAAATTGGCAGAAGCTCTTAATTGAGGGACCATGTTTCTGAAAGAGATATGCACAGACGGAGGAAAAGATCTGTATAAACATGGTTACCTGGAGGCTAGGGGTAGAGAAATAGGGAAAGTATGTAACCATTTCATGACTCCAGAGAGATGGTCACAGTGGAGGTACAAAAATGTACACATTCTTTCCATTTCGGTGGTCATTATGCATCTGTAGGCTCTTAAGTCTCTTTTGCATTCAGGATTTTCAACCACATCAACAATGAAACAGGGAGCTTTCCACAGACTCGTCTTTTAAACAGCATCTACCATCTACCCCCTGCCATGTGTTTTGAAAGGATGCACACATGTGCACAATTATGTAAATATGCACTTGCACACGAAGTAAGGCCTTGTGTATGTCAGTGATCTTTTGGCATATACCTGAGTACAGAAAGCAGTCTGTTCTGATTTTCATTCACACAATTCCTAGCATTGCTAGCAACTAAACCATCTTGCCATTACAAAGTCACTCACAAAAGACACAGATATACAGATGCTTCTTTTCTTTGCTTACCTTTCATTTTATAATATAGAAAGCTGTTGCACACTGGGAGGGGTAAGATGGCAGTCAGTGACTTTGCTCTGCTTTTTCGGGAGGGAAGGAGAGCGGCGATCTTATTAGGCTCCTGGGTGTGCCAAATTTTCCTAATTACATGGAAATCAGAGGTAGCCCCTAGACTGTGGTATCTTACCTGCATGGAGTAAACACTCCCCTGCTGTCACTAATGTCCTATAAATCATGTTAAAGAGAAGCATAATTAACATGCTTTATCAAATTGAGCTTCAAAGCCATGAGGTTCTGAAATGAGTAAAATCATATTTCTAAGTTAGCAGTTAATAGATTCTCCAGGAAATAACACTATTTGTGGGTACCTTTACACTTTTCTACTCACCCCTATTCTATGGACATCTACAGAAGGCAATGACAGTCTGGGTGAGAAAAATCATCAGCCATAAACTGTGTTCAGTGTCACAGATTAAATCTCTCTAGGAGACAAAGGATGTAGGGTCAGAGACAATGGAGAAGCCATCTCAGATCTGACCCCCTCCTCCCAAAAAAATCCCCCCAAAAAAACATTTATAAATTTGCAGACTGATAAAAGTATATCTTTCCCACTCATGTCCAAATTAGTTCTGTTTGCCTTTCAAACATTTAAGGCTAGTGTCCCTGGTTTCAGGACAGGACAGGTGGCTTGGAAGAAATGATTTCTGTCTTCTTCACTTCTTTTTTTTTCTATTTTCTTTCTGTATCTTGAGAAAACATTCATCAATTTGCCAAAAGCTAATTAGAACTCCAGCTCATCTGGAGGTAGGTGCCTAAGTGGAATAGTTGAAAGATATTTCGAGGGCTTCTGGCCCCCAGGACTTTGTCTGTAGAGAATCTGGAGACTCTTGTGTAGGAGAGCACTTTTTTTTTATTTCAATGACAGAAAAAGACCTAAGTTGCAAGTTTCCTTAGAAGGTAGTGGTTAAATTGCATTCATAACAAGGTTTACTTGGTTGATAATAAAGGTGGAGAGAAATAAAGGCTAGTGAACAGAAGCAGAAAGAGGACACATAGGGGAAGTCAGGTATGACATGTAATTGTTTCCCTAAAGGTCCCAGTTTGTGTGAGTTTAGCACTAATGATTGGAAAGGAATCATGAATCATTATGTGTAATATCCATAATAAAAACAGAGGTGAAAATGGAGAATCTCTATCACCATACTACCATATCCAGTCAAACATGGGGAAAATATTTGTTTTTACCTCTGTTGGCTGAGTACCCAGGGAGAAATGTCCTCTGATGGTTTGGAATACTAGTAGTGATAGTACCTGGAATTAGAGTTTGAGGCTCCTCCTCCATTCCTTGTTATTCCTATCTGAATCACAGTATGTGATTTGCTTGTACTAAATTTTCTTTTTTCTTTTGCTTTTTTTCCCCTTCTTTTTATTGTCAAGGTGATGTACAGATGGGTTACAGTTACATAAGTAAGGTTTTAAGTACATTTCTTGTCAAACTTCTTACCCCTTCCCTCATTTTTCTCCAACCCCCCAGGAGAATATTTTTATTTTATTTTTTATATGTTCTTTTTAATTGTAAAACTACTATACAGAAGGGTTACAGTTACATGAGTAAGGTAATGAGTACATTTCCTATTGAGCATTGTTACCTCCTCCTTTGTTTTTCTCCTACCGTCCCTTCCCTCCCCACCTTCCTAACTCCTCCCTCTTCCCCGCCCCCCAAGTTAGAGCCAGTAAGGACTGAGCTCTGGCCTCTGAGAGGAAGGGATCCTGAACACTTTCTGGACCCATCAGTTGAATATGTGGCTAGGAGCTTGGAAGGATGGATGTGTCCAGAGCTGGGTTAAGCTAAGTGTTTTTTATTTAAATAAACATAATTTTAAGAATCCAGGAACTGTGTGTATGCTGAAAAAGAAGAACATTTTCTATGAGGGTAATAGAAATTGCATTGTTTTTGACCATTGTATTAAAACTTTGAATAGAAGGATCATAGATTCTGGGTTTCTGGAGTCTACTTAAACTTAAAAGTTGCAAATACTGTGTTTACTTGTATAGATGTGTGTTTGTATGTGTGTGTGTGTGTGTATGTGTGTGTGTTGTTGAAGTGTTTATTTTTAGTTATATTTATATTCTTTGCAAGAAATGTTTTTTTTTATAACTCTGAAAGGCTTTTTTTATGAATTCATAAATCAGAAAACAGCTCTCTATTAGGCCATGAGTTCTAGATCTTTACTGAGGATCATATTAACAACTCACTCTGCATATGCTTACTATGCCATATTTTTGTCTATGCTATATTTGTCTCCAAAGTACATACTACTTTTGAATCTACTAATACTTTAATTATTTGTTTCCTTCTCCCCAACCCCTAATAGCTATCTCTCACAAATAATATTTGTTACCAAATCCCTAGGGTTTGAAATAGTGTCTGATACACAACAAGCAATCAAAAGGTACTTGTTGAATAAACAGAATAAATGGATTGAACTTATCAAGCTGATTTTGTTTTTCCAAATATGCAAAAAATTTGAATTCAAAGAGCCAACTTTATCTTTTTTGCTCTCTACTACTTCATTTCCTGTTTGGTCCCGTGTGTTGTTTCTTTGACAATTTACATGACACCAAAATGTGGAGAAAGGAAAAGAAACTCACTTAAGTTCTTCTATTTCACAAACACCGAGGAATTTGGCCATGTTAGCACATTTTCCACCATCCAACTGGTTGCTTTGACACTTTGAGGATATCACTTTCCCTTTCATGCACTGGTATTTAGTCTTCATGGTTTCCTAGCATGGGAATTTGACCACAGGACACATAGCATATTCCCCAAACTAAAAGCAATTAGATGGGTGGCTTCATGAGGTGTTAGGGCCCTAAGTCGGAAAGTACTACAGTCTACAGAGCTGCCATTTGCTCATCTCATTGATACAAATACAATTTACATGGTATATACCTATTGTTGATCGACTTCCATTAAAAACTTTGTCACCATATATGTCTAATCCTATTTTTATTTCTTGAAAATAATATATATATATATATATATATATCTGCAGAAAACACCTAGCTATTTATCTATTGGAGAAGAGATTGGAGAAGAGAATAAAGAAATAATACATTGAATGGTGCTTGAGTCAGTGTAGACTTTAGAGCCTCCTTCTGTCCCTCTCTGGCTTTCTTTGGATGAGGAAATCTACCTTACACCTGCCTGTATGTTTTCAGGAGATGTTTGGGGTTTCTGGGGGCTTCTCCAGAGGTGACTGTGTTTCAGCTGTAAGTGTTGAATCCAAAATAGTCTACTGGCAGTGTGTACATGGAGCAATCATGGAGAATTCTTCAAAACAATCTCAGGTTGGTAAAAATTTTCCACCCCAAATAATAATAACAGTAATAATAATGCCAACAGCAACAATAAACAAAGATATGCCCTGTGTGTTTCCACCCAATTATTAGCTAATAATGCATAATTATGATTAATTCCACTCTTTAAATGCAGATTCTAAAGAGCAATAACCATTTATTTTATGTTTTCACGTTATTTTCCTGCACGTCCTTTCTGTCAATTATGTGTTGTCAGGCACATCTGATTGTGCTCCACTGTGGTTTCGATGGTTTGGTAATTGTACATTAAAAAAAAAATAACAACACGTGTTTAGTATAAAAATTAATTACGTTAAGCATTCCTACTAATTTTGCCAAGCAGGAAAAAAAAAATGGCATCTCACAAATTTTCAGCATAAAGCGGGTGGCCAGCCTACTTAGCAGCTTTATGATCTGTGGCTGGGTTTCTGAATGAGACTCTGTCATGGCAGTTTTCTGGAACTGAGACAGAATGCAGTGGACGGCAGGCTGCCCCCTGCTCTTTCCCCTGTGTTCCCTGAAAATTTTCCTCTGGCCTCCACCTAATCAGCCACTTCTCACTTACAATTATAATAACAGTGCTGAAAATATCATTTTGAATTGTCGTTGCATTCCAAATTGACAGAGAATCTGGCAGCAAAGCTGGACGGTCAAGGATACGGCTCTCTTCTTTCCGTTTGGTCCTGTTAATAAGGGGCTGATTCTGGGCACCAAAGAAGAAACCCCATTAGATAGGCTGTAGAATTCTACCCAGACAATGTGGGCACAGTGACGGGAGATAGCCAAGGGGAGAAAAGGAGCGGCAAATTCAGAAAATTGGGTGAATTAAAAAGGGAAAAGTCTGTTCAG
This sequence comes from Dipodomys spectabilis, assembly GCF_019054845.1. Lineage (NCBI taxonomy): Eukaryota > Metazoa > Chordata > Mammalia > Rodentia > Heteromyidae > Dipodomys > Dipodomys spectabilis. The sequence continues at coordinate 6,504,628 of NW_024870818.1, forward strand.
TATTGCAATCTTTTGAGAATATTTTCTTGGGAACTATTAAAAATATCTGATTCTTAAGCCAATTTTTCTGCTCCTGTAACTGAAAATAGTGTTTTATACTGTGTGTGGGGGGGGGGGGAGGGAGGTGGATGGAGCAATTAGTTGGCTTTATTTCTGAGGTTTTATGACTTTAATTCTTTTATTGATTTAATCAGCCACAGACACAGCCACTAGCAGACAGCAGACGGTGACGACTTTGTATCCTACCCAGAACAGTGCCTTTTGATTGTAGGTTAATGTTAATGACACATGAAAAGGTAGACCCGTCTTAGGAAAATTTGTGATGAACAAATAAAGGCTTGGGTAACATTTCGAATCACACCAGCACTCACACTATAGGAAAGATGGCAGGAGCAGATTCTAGACCCAGCCTGCCGTGCTCCAGTGATGAATTTGTTTACATCCTTTAAAAGTTCTAACTCGGTACCGACAAGGTGACGCCCTACTTTTCACATTCATGTTCAATTCACAAACATAAAGAGACTCGGAGCCATTAGGGAAGCTTTCATTTTGGCTGGAGAAGGATGAAATGATAGTGATAGTGGCTTTCATAGCAGAAAATAATTGTATACTTTTCTTCTTATTATTTTTGGCAAGGCACACACAGTTCGGCTTTCCGGTGTATTACATCATTACATTGTATAATGCATCATAATGATAGAGTGAATAGAGATGAGGAAATGCCAGCATCGGCTCCAAGTTTAAAGAGAGAGGAGAGAGGAGACTGTGTGGATTTTTCAGCTGGGAGACTGCTGTTCCATGAAGTATTCTCTGAGATGAAACAAAGCTGCCTTCCCATTTGGCATTCACATTAATTGTGGACTTGCCAACTGGCCAGTTTCATTGGTGTATAAATTAGTGGGGCATAATTCCACTTGTCTCAAAACCCAGAATATCTGAGGCATGCTCCCTGAGACTGTGAAGCTAAGCCTGTGAATCTCGTTGTTCTATGGGTTTGTACCCAGGTCTCAGAGAATGCTTCCTACAGTCTTCCAAATATGAACCCGCCTCTCCCCAGTAGTCTACCTCAGCATACCTGTTTGAGAGGTAATGGCCGTCATTAGGATAAATTGGAGTTTCATGATTTTCAGCGGTGCATTTTTCAGATGTATTAAAATAAATCATTTTTTCAAGTCCTCGTTATGGTAAAATGAGACTACTGAAGTCTCCAGAGAGGAAATTGAAACCTACTGTCATTAGTAAGAATACGAAGAAATGCTTCGTGAGAGGCGAGGATGATCTAGGGTCCACCATTTAGGATGTACCAATGGGGTGCCAAGAAATTCAGTGACAAAGGAAAAGGGCTTTTGCTCACTGTATTTACTTGTGATATTTATTTGCAATTATGTTGTCAAACATATGCTTTTTCCATGGCTAAATTTTCTTTAGTATTTCAAATCTAGCCAACCCAACTGACACTGTCTCCTACAGAATCTTATATTTTCAATTCTATAGTAGATGATTTTAGTAACTACAGATAGAGGACCCAGGCTTAAAATGCCTTCTTGACCTTTTTGTTTTATATTTATTTATTTATTGGTGAATTTTGTTTGCTTTTTTTTTTTGAGACAGTCTCACTAGATAAGCCAGACAGACTGGCCTCTAACTCCCCATCCTCCTCCCTCAGCCTCCTGAGTACCATGCTGAGATTGCAGGTGTGTACTGCCACACCTTGCCCCCTTAACCTTTTATGATTACAATTGCAGTTAACTGAATGGTAAATGCTCACTCTTTAAGTCCACAACTGAGATTATTGTATGCTTTGTATTCTCCTGAACCAGGCACACTAAATAGATCTCAACCCTCTTTCCTTCCTATTTTTGTTTGTTTGTTTTGTATCTGTCTTGGAGCTTAAACTCAAGGCCGGATCATGCTCTTTTCATCTGCTCATGCTCTTATTCCGCTCAAGGCTGGTGCTCTACCACTTGAGCCACTCCTCTACTTTCAGCTTTTTGTTGGTTAGTTGGAAATCTACGAACTTTGAATCTACAAACTTTCTAGCCTGGGCTGTCTTTAAATCACGATCCTCAGATCTCCTGAGTAGCTAGGATTATAGTTGTGAGCTACTAGTGCCTGGCTCTTCTTCAAGTTTATGAACTAGAGGCATAGGCTTTATTAAAGAAGTGGAAGAAAGGAAGAAAGAAGGATGAAAGGATAAAAGATTTAGAGCTGTGTGTAAAGCTCAGTGATACAATGTTTGTCTAGCATGTATATGGCTTTGGGTTCAATACCAGTTTTGAAAACCAATGACAAAAACCAATAATAAAAACCAAATTCTCCAGTTTGTGTGTGTGTGTGTATGTGTTTTGTTGGTTGTGGGATGAACTCTGGGCCTGGGCACTGTCCCTCAGCTCTTCAGCTCAAGGCAGCGTTCTACCATTTGAGCCACAGTGTCACTTCTGACATTTTCTGCTTATGTGGTACTGAGGAATCGAACCCAGGTCCTCATGCATGTGATGCAACCACTCTACCACTGAGCCACCTTCCCAGCCCAATTCTCCCATTTTTAAGATACAGAAATATTTTGAGTTTTCTCCACTCATGCAATACAAGGTTTACATGGTCAAATAAAATAGAATTGTATTTCATATTTGTGAAAATTATGATTCCTTCAGTGGCTAGCTTGCCAGTTAACTCATTTTGGTATTTTTTATTTTGGGTATTGACAATGGCTGTGAGTGCATGTTATAACTACCAAGTAACCCCTGCTTTCACTGTATTTGATGTCAGTATAATTTGTGGAGGGGAAGGGGAAAAACAAATCGTTTAAATAGGGATACAGGTGGACCCATTGCAACAATGAGATGTATAAGTCATTATGTGGAAAATGAACTTTACAACTTTGGTGTGTGTGGGGGGGCAGGAAGGATTGCGGGGGCGGGGGCAGGGGGAGGATGGGAAGGGATGGGAAGGGGAAACAAAGGAGGAGGCTGCAATGCTTGATATGAATTGTACTCATTATCTTGTCCATGTAATTGTAATCCCTCTGTACAGTATTTTCACAATTAAAAAAAGTTTTAAACACAGTACCAGATTTGCTTAGTTGTTAAAGTCATGGGCTTTGGACTCGTATGGATGAATATGTCTGAGTGCAAATAGTGGTTCGGCTGGATACTTCCTAAATGACCTTAAATTTTGGTAGCTTTATTGTTGCCTTTGTAAAGGAGAATGATAGCTACTTCTCAGGTTTGCTAGGAGCGTCCATGGAATGCGCCATTAAACTAGCTTATTGAGAACACTCAACAGATGTGTTCTCTGGAACACTCAACTCAGCTATTATTTTTTAAATAAATTTCCAAACCTCATTACAATTTTATGAAATAGCCAGTAATGATTCTATTAAGTTCTCCTATTTATTTGTTTTGTACTGGTACTGGGGCTTGAACTCACTGCCTGAACACTGTCTTTTAGCTTGAAAGATCAAGGCTGGCATTTTACCAGTTGAGCCACAGCTCCATTTCCAGCTCTTTGGTGCTTAATTGTAGATAAGAATCTCAGAAGCTTTCCTGTTTGTTCTGACTTTGAACCACAATCCTCAGGTCTTAGCCTTCTGAATAACTAGGATTACAGCTGGGAGCCATTGGCACCCTGCTTCTTCCTGTTTATTTTTATGTCTACATGGGTACAAAGAAAGACTCCTTTTCCTGGAATTTCTATATCTCCTTTCTTCACCTAAGTATTTTCTTCTCAGTTAAGGTTTGTTTCCTGAAGTTAGCACTTAGTTCTATTTATTGCCTCATCCCAGATATTTATCTCATCTCACTGTTTTCAAGTCATCATGTTAAGTGTTAGAAATATAGCATTAAAAGAAGGGGCACTGGGCTCATGCCTATTTTCCTAGCTACTCAGGAGGCTGAGATCTGAGTATCATGGTTCAGAGCCAGCTTGTGCAGGAAAGACTCGTGTGAGTCTTATCTCCAATTAGCTATCAGAAAACTGGAAAGTGGAGCTGTGGCTCCAAGTGGTAGAATACTGGCCTTGAGTTCAAGAACAATGTCCAGGACCTGAGTTCAAGCTCCAAGAGGAGAGAGAGAGAGAGAGAGAGAGAGAGAGAGAGAGAGAGAGAGAGAGAGAGAGAGAGAGAGAGAGAAAGAGAGAGAGGAGGGAGGGAGACAGGGAGAGACAGGGAGAGACAGGGAGACAGGGAGACAGGGAGAGAGAGAATCCCTGCCAGCATGCAGTTTACAATCCAACATATAAATACTGCAAAGGTAAGGTCTGATTTTGGGTAAGGTTTAGGGTATTAGGAAAGTACATCCATGGGAACTGGTATAGTCTGGATTGAAAATGTTTCTGGAGCAGGGTTGGAATCTACAAGATGATGAGAATGAACTCAAAAGCAGAGATGGAGAGTGAATGTATCATGTTCAGCACCTGTGCAAAGGCCCAAGAGAGAAATGTGGCTTGCCTCCTTGAGCTGCTGATTTGTAGGCTCTCTTTCCTAAACCCTTAGTGAACAAGGAGTTCCCTCTTTTTGAAAGTTCACATATACTTCCTGTTAAAATTATTCATTTGACTGCATTCTGAATATACTCTTTATTCTATCTATCCATCTATATGTTCAACAAGTATTTGTTGAATATTTAGGGAAACTTTAAATAAAGGAAAGTTTGTATTTACATGCCATTTCTATAACCACATGTCTCTCTGAAGTGTGTTATAATGTTATAAAATATGGTCTTATTTACTACATACTATGGCTTGAATGTTCCCAGAGTTCAAATGTTGACAATGTAATCCCCAATGCAATAGTACTGAGAGGTGGGCATGAGGTCTCTAACTTTTGGAATGGCTGGATGCCGTTATCATAGGAGAGAGTGAATTATCATGAGTGTAGGCTGCTGATAAAACAAAGTTGCATCCCTTCTGTTCTCTGTCCTCTTGCCATATCCTCTCTTTTGTCACGTGGTACTTTCCACTGTGTTAAGACTCAGTGTGAAGGCTTTGGTAGAGGTGGCCTCTCTGCTCTGGATCTCCCAGCTTCCAAGAACCTGAGCCAAGTAGACTTCCAGTGTTAATAAATAATATGGCCCATGGTATTCTGTGACAGTAGCACAATTGACACTGATAATCAGGGTGAGAACTTACATTACAACCCAGATAGTGAAGAAACTTCTTCTGTCACCTGATGTCCCATTCAGTGACCTGTATTTCGTTGGCACTCAGTAGATGCTGCTGACTTGAGTGACCTCTGTGTTGCTCTCTCTCATACTGCTATCATTTGCCACATTTTATAAGTCCCTGGCTGCATTCTGAGATGTTGAGTATTTCTAGCCTAACAAAAAAAAAACACAATTAGGAAGGTAAATCTGCTGAAGCTGAAACAAATCATTTAATTCATTCCACAAGCCAAATGGAAAATGATTTTGAGATTATCCACCGTATTGGGTTATCTGCTCTACTGCTCTGTACCATTAGCTCAGGCAGTTGGGAATTGCTTGCAGTTCACAAAGAGGCAGATTGTGTTTGGTTTGCATTGGCTGTGTACCCTCCTCTGAAGGGGCTGCAAGTCCTCTCCAATTCAAATAAAGGCAGCCAGTCAGAGTGGCCAACAAGTCAAGACCTAATCTCCTGTGTTGGTGCTTCTATGTGGTGTGAACATCTGTACATGTGATACTTCTTCCCATCAGCTTCCCATCAGCTCAAGTAGTGCTGGGAGGTATTTAACTATCTGGATTTTTGTGTGCCTTGATTTCTTGTTAGCTTTTCTTATAGAAGAGAGACCTGATACTACCCTGCCCAGAGTATTTCATATTTCACAAGAGATGAATGCTGACTTCTTTTCCTAGGAAATTCTATATGGGCAGCCCAGCCATGCTGAAGTCCTTTGTCCATGATACAGATAGTGATGCTGAGGGTCTTAGCAGGTGAATTCCTTGACTACTTTTGTATAGTTCACCCTGCTCTTCGGGTTTTTTTGGCTTTTGCAATTTCTTGGTCCAATATGACAGAATAGGATAGGGCAAATTTGCACTGGTCACAAACTTGAAGGGAATGTAAATCTATATTTAATTTAAAGCAACTTGTCTTAGTTGATTAAAAGACATTGAAAAAGAATAGCTGAGGGATCCCATGTGTTTGAAAGGTTTAGAGCTAAGTAAGGTCACTGGATCCCAGTGTCAGGGTTTTTTTCTTGAAGGTTGGGCCATATATTTGAAAAGAGAGCCATATATTTGAAAGAGAGCCATTCCAAAACTGATTAGTAGTGAAGAGAAAGGGGAGCACATAGATAGACGGGAGGGGAGATAAGTAGGGAGGTGGTCTTTGGGGATGGAAGAATTGGTATTCCTTTGTGAACTTGCTCCCAGTGTGGCTCAGGAGTTTCGTAGATCATCTTCATGAATTTGCTTTCTTAACTTCCCTCAATAAATCAACCTGGTGACCCTTTCTGTCCTTTATTCAGAGCTATGGAAGGGACAGGGATAGCAGTGGTTTCAAGCCTAGCTGCACTTGCCAATAGGGGCCATTCCAGCAAGGCTTGGCTGGGTAGACCCAGAGGCAGATCCAGGCATTGGCAGGTGCCACAGTGGTTAGGAAGGCTATTGATGAGTTCAGCTATATGTTCTCAGAATGTAGGAAGGCGAAAGTTTTAGTGGGGGACTAGAATGCTAGCCCAGGTAGACTAAAAGACGGCTCAGGACATCTTATAAAGAGTACCATGAATTTTCTATCAAAAAATATTGCTACAATCAAGATGCAAGACAGTGTCATCTGCATTGGCATGTTTTTGTTAAAGCACAGAAAGACCTGAAAAGAGCATATAAAGCTAGCATGATGGCAGGATAACACCCCTTAATGGAGATTATGGTCAAGACTTTTTTTTTGTTAAAGGAAAAAGAAAAACTAGCTACTAAAATTATCTATGTATGTATGTATGTATCTATGTATCTATCTATCTATCTATCTATCTATCTATTTATCTAGTGCTGTTGGTAATCAGACCCAATGTTTTGTCCCTACTAGGCAGTTGTGCTTTTATTGAGCTATATTACTAATGCATGACCCTCTTAATCTGAAGAACAATGAAGAATATTGGTTCACTGTGGATTCTCTCCTATGTATCTTTTTAAAAATATTTTTATTATCTTTAAGTAGTGGTACAAAAGAGTTGCCATTCAACAAGGCAGCTTATGAATACCATGGGCAATGTGTTTTGGTCAATGTCAACATTGACCAACATTCTCTTCCAACATTCTTTTTTTTTTTTTTTGGGTCTGGTCGTGGGGCCTGAACTCTGGACCTGGATGCTGTCCCTCAGCTCTTCAGCTCAAGGCTAGCACTCTACCACTTGAGCCACAGCACCACTTCTGGCTTTTTTTCTTTTTGCTTATGTGGTGCTGAGGAATCGAACCCAGGGCCTCAGGCATGCAAGGCAAGCACTCTACCACTGAGCCACCTTCCCAGCCTCTCTCTTCCAACATTCTTATCCATCCATTCCAACATTTTCTTAATTTTGTAGGATATACATTGAAATTTTGGCTTCGTTTCCCGCTGCTTGCCTTCTTGTCTTCATGCATCTGCCATTCTCTACACCTTCATTTGAATGGGTAAAAGTGTTACGACATGGTTCTTATGGTGACCGCTGATAAGAAGCCAGGGTTCACCATTACCCAGTCACAAGCAACTAGATCTACCAACCACCACATGAGCTTGGGAGGGACCCCTATGTTGTAGAAAAGAGCATAGTCTCTCACTGGCACGGTGATTAGCGCTTGAGCCAAGACCCCCTGTCCCCAGCTAGTTCACCCAGTCTCCTGACTTATAGAAACTGTGGCACACATATTTTGCTTTCATTGGCTACACTGGCTACACTAAAATAAAATAATTATTCTCTTTATAAAATTCTCCATAATAAAACTTTGCAGTAGTCAAGTCACTGGATACTGTAACAGAATTTAACGTATAAAGTTGAAATTTACATAGACTATGTGGCTGATGAGTATTATAGGTATTACAAGACTCTTTGTGTATATGTTTAGGTTTGCATTCCTTTGCTGTCCAGTCACCTCCAGCTCCACGGGAGGAGAGGTATGGTATGGTATGGACCAGTGTAGTACTTACAGACATCTGGCCTGTCTCATGTCAGTCAGTCCAGAACTTGCAAGTTCCTCTTCAGTTGTCTTAGCTTAAACACACTTGACTCAACCAGGGGTTATTATTATTCAACCAGGGATGACAATTCTCCTTCCTATACTAAGGGCCTTAACCATCCTGGAATTTCAATAAAAGCTGTATGTTGAGATTCTAAGGGTTATCCAGACAGCCTTTCATGTTGGTCCTTTCCTGTTTCACCCCAGGGAAAATCTGACCAACTATATATTCATTGCTATTTTTCCCATTATTTATTGCCTAGGCAGAATAGCATGATTAATTATTGATCATAGACCAGTAACTGATTAAAGCGTAGCTCTGATCGGCAGTCAAAAGTCATTTGTTTCCAGGCGCTCGTAGCTCCTTCATGGAGAATGGCAGAACAATACTCTCTCTTTTCAGTGCATAAAATATGACACCTGTAGACAGGCTATAGTTATAAGCCAGCAGCAGAGCCTTTCAACAGTACTTTGTCTTAATAAATGTGAAATAATGATTTGCCAAAAGAGAGAAACTGTTTGGAAGATTTACATGAAGAGAATGCAATGTGAAATATAATAGGAGGATTCTAATTAGAATTGTTTCTTGTGGACTAAATACTCTGCTGAAGAGAAACTCACTAGGAATAGCTCTTCACCATCTGGAAGGGATATCATGTTTTGTCTCATTCTTACTTTATTTCTGAGTTTATTCTCTCTCTACCTTTTCCTCTCTACTTACTTTCTCATTCTGCTTTTTCCCTCCTCTCTCTTTTCTTCCCTTCTGATTTTTTTAATAGGCTAGTATATGTTAGGAGATGTGATCCCAGGATAAAATCTGGCCCACACATGTTTTTGTAAATAAATGTTTTTGAATACAACAAACTCATTCATTTTCACATTTCTGCACAATGGCCACAGATCAGTTCTAACAGAGACCCTGTAATCCATAAAGCCCAAATACTTCCCATGTAGCCCTTTGAAGAAGAAACTTTGATGACCTCCCTCCCCCTATTCTATGTTCCAGTTACTGGAAACACAGTCTATGCTTGGTGTCATCAGAGTTCCATGAGTGTCTATTTATGCCACATTCTAGAAGGTAGGAAGATGGATGATGGACATCAGACTAAATTGTTGTTGGAGCCAAGTATAAATGCTGTGAATTTAGCATGTGGGAGACATCTCAGGGAAGGTAACATTTGAGCGGACTGCCCCAGTAGTTTGTAAGTAGAAAAAATTAATCAATACTTGAGTTCTATACGTCAAGCATCTTATTTTAGCCCCTATAAAATACCTAATTCCTTCTTTGAAGGGTATGATGCTTTTTTTCCTTTTCTAGACAATACCAGAATTATTACTGAGTCCCTTTAGCACAGCTCCTGACCTAGATGGCTTTGTGGGATCTTGTTTTAACTTTGGTTGTTGATAAAGCATGACATTGTTGAATGGGGAGTGATGGGGAACCTGGGTTGGGGTCATTCAGCTCTTCCTTCTGTGGACAGCAGCTATTGATTTTGTTTCAGACATTATAGGGTGCATTCCATGGCTCTGAAAATTCCCCATGGATGTCAGAGAGGAGGAGACTTCCACATGGAGATAGACCTTGGTGACTTTTGGGTATTAAGTACTCTCTGCTTCCAGAGGTGACTGTAATGCTGGTGATGATCCATCCCATCCCTCTGTCCCAATCTGAACTTCCCCGGAAGCTCAGATCCTTCTAGAAACTCACAGACATTTTGTTTTGCTTTTTTCTCTCCTTTAAAAAAATGCTGAAACTCCAAGTGGGCAGTTTAAAAACTTGGCTTCAGTCTACTTAGGATGCTTTCCAGTCCATGAAAAACAAAATTCCAATTATGAAAATCAAATAAAGCCCACTGTGTCCAATTTACAAACTCTTTTTTCATCAAAGTTTAAGGTGAAACTGGTACTAGACTGTACTCTATGAAAAGAAATTGTAGAAAAATAACAAGTCATTTCAAAAGAAGATTTAAAAAAACTACACACACAGAGGCACTAAGCCTTTGTCAAAAAGAAAAGAAAGAAAAAAGACTGAATTTACCTAAATAGGTGAAACCTTCAGAGTTCACAGCCCAGTTCTCATGACTACAATTCTTGTGTGGGAGGATTGTAATCCAAACTTTCTAATGTAAAGAAGGCTCTGCTTAATGAATGGAGAGTGAGTGATAGTTGGATAAGGGTCTCATTTTGGCTCTTAGAAATAAACAAACAAGTAACTCTGGACTTACCTTCCTGGAGCTGTTAGGTTCTCTAATTTACAGGTTCCAGAGGCTTCTGGAACACCTATGAAAGGTGATTGAAGTTACAGACACAGGACTTAAGCCAATCAAGTTAGTATTTGAATACTCTGTCCTCTATTTCTGTATCTTTGACCAAGTCAACTATAACTTCTACCAACCCTGATTTAGCCATCATAAAATGAGTGTAGTAATAGCAATGCCATATGGCAATTGTGAGATTTATATGAACTAATATACATAAAGCAATCAGAACCATACAAAACATGTAGCAGAAAATTAATAAATCCTGGATGTTTTTATTTTGGGGTCAATGTTTTGGTAATTTGATTTCCTAAGAGGCTTTGCAGATGCTAGAGAATGAGTTAGACTTAAAGCTCATACTTTTATCCACACTTACTTAGAATGTTCTCTTGGGTCAATTCAAACCAGGAGGACTTTTATGGAGCAATTTGTGAATGTGGATTTCAGAATATCTGCTTAAAGAAGGGACACCAGAGAGGACAATAGAACCTTTTAGACAAGAAGTCTACTTCTTCAACAGCCATGAATGTGCATTATGTGTTAGACACTGGGCGATGGCTTGGGAAACAAAGATAAATAAAATATTGTTCTCAGTGCAAGATTTTATAGTCTAGTTACACTATGGACATGTTAAGTGAAGATTCTAATTCTGTGTGAAAAGTGCCACTGTGGAGTCTCTGGGATTCAGATGGTAGCAAGGAGACCAGCATGGCCTTGTGGAAAGAAAAGCTTTTGAACTGAAATTCAAAGAACAAACAGGTGTTTTGTAGTCAGACAGGTGAAAAGAAACCATGCAGAAAGGCACAGAGGTGTGAAAGGCCATTGTAATTCAGCACTGTTGGAGCCAAGCCATGTATATGAGCTGATGGCAGGGGATGCAGCTGGACAAGTTGCCAAGCCCTATACACCACACCACACAAGACATTCAACTGGAATCCTATAGGTTAGGGAAAACATTGGAAAATTTGGAGCAGATGAGTCACTGAATCTAACATGCTTATGAGGGAGATAATCTGGTTGGAAGCATACAGAACTAATAAGAGACAAGGAAATAGAAAGTTATCAAAATCAGATTGAGTTATCAAAGTAAGTCTCCAGGCAATGGGTGCTGACCCTTGGTGTGAAGCAGGGAAGGAAAGGCACAGGACTGATGCTGAGGAGGGAAGGTCTGACACAGATGGAGTGGAGCTGATTATTTACTGGAGTACATTCTGATTTGGTTATGCAACCCACTCATTTCAGTGATAGAAATTTCATGTGGTCATTGGAGGGCTTCTGTAATCTAAGGTGTGACAGAGACCACAGTATGAAGTCTGGCTTATTTCATCTCCAAGACCAACACTGGGCAACTAATTCAGCTCCTCAAATCTCTAAAGTACAGAAACGGTTCTCCAAGGCCAATCCTAGTTGATAATGTGATTGTATTACTCACAGTGGCTCCTCCTCAGTCAAAGTGAAGAATAGCCAGTTTGTAGACTTTAGTTTGTGGTTAAAGCAAAGAAAGAAAGAAAGAAAGAAAGAAAGAAAGAAAGAAAGAAAGAAAGAAAGAAAGAAAGAAAGAAAGAAAGGAAGAAAGAAAGGAAAAGAAAGAAAGAAAAAAGAAAGGAGAGAAAGGAAGAAAAAAGAAAGGAAAGAAAGAAGAAAAAGGAAAGAAAGAAAGAAAGTAGGGGAGAGAAAGAAAGAAATGAGGGAAGGAAGGAGGAAGAAAGGGAAGGAAGGAAAGAAAATAAAAATGAACAATTAATACATTCCCTGTAAATTCTGGCATCTTGGAAACTCTAATAAAAGCGACAGCTTCTTAGAGATCATGTTTAAATATTGCTCTACTGGCAATTACCAAACCATTCATCTATCTATCCATCTGTCCATCCATCCTGGATTAACTTTGATGAACCACAAAAACCACCCGTGACTTTCAACTGGTAGAATGAATCAACTCACCCATCACTGTCCTCACAAATGGGTTAGAAATATTAAAGATGCAGATTTGGAAACATCTGTCAAATCTAAAACACACAGTTTTCTTGCTCTTATAAAGCAAATTTTGTGTTTGCTGCTATAGTGTATATAGCTTTATAATTGTAAACATAAGTATTTTATACATACAAGATTTTGTATTGTGCAAGGACCCTAATACAAAAATCATGGAACACTAAGCCTGTAATCCCAGCTCTGGGAGGCTGAAGCAAGAAAAGCTAGTCTGTGCTATATAGTAGGACCTTGTCTCAAAAGAAAGGGAGGAAAGGAGAAAGGGAGAGAGAGGGAAAGAAAGGGAGAGAGATAAAGAAAAAGAGAGTGAGGAAGAAAAAGAGAGAAAGAAAATTGTGTGTATGTGTGCAAATAAAATTTTTCTTACTCACAAGATACTTCCTAATGAAGTACTTGCTACGAAAATACATTTTTGGTGTACCTGAATGTGTATATATATATATGTTTATATGTGTATAAATGTATGTATTCAATCTGATTCTTAACATATGCTAATATTCACAACACATGTAATATTAAAAAGAAAATCTGGTAATGCTTTAAATGTCCTATCATTGTGAATTCATTTTATATTCATTGCAATAGCATTGATCAAAATGAATTCATTTGGTATTCATGTAGATGTCACATGCACTTCCATAGGTGTTTCATTGTAAATTAGCATTTCTCAGAGGACACTTAAAATAAGTGTTACTGAAAGTCCTCATTACACATATTGCTGAGATTAGTACATTAAGGATCATGTACTTACATGGTACAAAATGCATTTCTGGCACTTAAAATACTACATTACTATTTCTGATATCTCGCAAATATCTAAGGCAATTTTGAGAATTACTGACATCCTAAAGAAAGTGGTACTTTTATGATTAGGCAGGTTGCTTATATTTCACTTTGACTTTTTTTGTAGGCTAAAGTTTTCTTAGATGTTATAAAAGAGGCTTAAAAGTGAAATTTACATAACAACCATGATATTTAAATGGGTTTATATAGTCAAACACCAAAAAAACCTTACCTATTTTTATTTTTGATACATCACATTTTTAGTGTACATTTTTAATTGTAAAGACACTGTACAGAAGGTTTACAGTTACATGAGTAGGGTAATGAGTACATTTCCTATTGAGCATTGTTACCTCCTCCTTTGTTTTTCCCCTACCATGCCTTCCTCCCCCACCTCCCCAACTCCTCTCCCCCACCCCAACGTTGTAAAGTTTTAAAGTTCATTTCATTGTTACAATGGGTCAACCTGTATCCTTAGTTCAGCATTTTGTTATTTCCCTTCCCTTCCCCAAATTAGAAAAATGTATATACACGATGCAGGGCACTAGAACCAAATACAGTGAAAATAAGATTATCCATGGGGGAAGAACATACAAAAGAAACAAAAAAATCACATATTACATTATAATTAGAAACAACAGCAAGAAAGATAAAACCTTTTGTGTCCCTATTTTGAGGCTCATTTCACTTAGCATCATCTTATATGGTCATATGTATATAGCTTTTGACTTTTTCTGCTTGTCTCAGACATATACTAGTAATTGCAAATAAGGGAAACCATAGGACCTATGTTTCTTTGGGCTTGGCTTACTTGACTTAATATGTTTTTCAAGTCTTTCCATTTCCTAACAAATGGGAGGTGTCATTCTTTCTGATGGAGGCATAGAATTCCAGTGTATGTGTGTGTGTGTGTGTGTGTTTGTGTGTGTGTGTGTGTGTGTCTGAGAGAGAGAGAGTGTGTGTGTAATGTATCACATCTTCTTGATCCATTCATCTACTGAGGGGCATCTAGGTTGGTTCCATATCTTAACTATGGTAAATAATGCTGTGATAAACATAGTTGTGCTGGTAGCTTTAGTATGGTCTTGTTTGTGATCGTTCCAGTAACTGCCCAAAAGTGGGATTGCTGGGTGATAAATCACATTTTTTTAAAAAAGCAAGTGAAATAAAGAGTTTATGGAAAATAAATTTGCCCAGAAAACATAAAACTCTTCTAGATGGACCATTTTTTGAGTTGGACTTACCTCAGAAGCTACAAACAAGCATACTAGTAGATAGATGATCATCCATATTGGCTATTTATGCCTTTCTTGCAAATTTTTGCAGTACTATTTTTGGCAGAATTTTTGTTGAGATTGAAACCAGTGTTTTGGGTGAAAATACCCCAGTTCTGGGTCTCAATTGGATTAAGTTCTGCCACAGTTCCCTATTAGCTGGTTAAAGCATCTGTTAGAGAAACACAGTGTCTTCAGAGGCAGCGGTAACTAGAAAACAAAGGGACTCAGGAGATTGTCTTCAGAGAACTGTCCCAGACATTAGGGTTAAGTAGGGGAAGAGGAGGGGACAGGGTGAAAGATATGGGTGATTAAACAATCCTTGGTTGTGGATGGCAGACAGCTATTACAGGATTGATCAGATGGGGCCTTGCTACAGTAAGAATCATTGACACCTGGCTGGCTGGCTTTGATTTTTCCTGGATTCCAAGATGGCTGACAAGTGATTGTTATGCTGGTATGTGTAAGGGGAAGTTTTCCTGAGGTGTGCTCCATTTAACCATTATCCCAAGATATAGGGCATCTGGTCATGATAAAAAGAAAACATTGTCTAAGGGGTAATTTTGTCACAAGATGCTTATCCATTAATTATAACCTCCCTGGAGTTCTGGAGTCCTGTGTGGGTATAGCAAGGAGGAGACAATGAGGAAAAGAAGCAAAAAGTGGAAGAGAGGTCTGAAATGGAACTAGCTAGTCTAGTGTCTAGCATCCTTTAACAAAGTCATCATGATGTTGAGAGGGCTCATAGGTAGTGTTTGCCTTTAGGAGAATTCATGAACAGGACCACAGAGTGCTTTAACTTCTTCTCAACTGCCTGAACATTCTGCCAGAGCGTAGTCTGGTGAGGACCATAGTACAGCATCAGCCATGCAGATTAGCCAGGTGACAATGGGATATTGCAAGACACAAGAAATACTGATTGGCCTCTTTCTTATATCTAGAGTCACATTTTAAAAGTATTAAGCCAGGTTCCATTGACTGATACCTGTAATCCTAGCTACTCAGAAGACTGAGATCTGAGGATCATGGTTTGTAGCTAGCCCATGAAGACCGATCTAAGATGTAGGGGTGTGGCTTAAGTCATAGGGTGCCAGCCTTGAGATAAATAAATAAATAAATAAATAAAAGCAAGCTAAGCAAGAATATAAGGTTCTGAGTTCAAGCACAAGCACTAAATAAACAAATAAATAAATGGATTACAATATGCTTTGAAGGATGGGGCTTCCCAATACGTACTGGAAAATAGTATGCCAGTTCCTCAAAAAAAAATCATAAAATAGATCTACTATGTGGTCAAACAATCCTACTTTTGGGTATTTATCAAAAATAAAACTATAAAAACGTATGTTGCATTATCACCAACACGTGGAAAAAAACTAAATGTCCTCAGACAGATGTATAAGTAAAATTATTATGGAATATCACCCAACCTTCCAGAAACAGACTTTCTGCAAGATACAACAATGTAGATGAAGACTGAGAACATTAAGTTAAATGAAAGAAGGCAGTCACTAAAATAGAAATATTGCATGATTCCACTTACAGGAGGAATTTTAAAGAGTCAAACTCATAGAATGGAAAGGTGGGAGAGCAGTTAGTAGTCAGATCCAAGCTGGACAGTCACTAATCCAAAGGGTGTAAATTTTGGTTCAACCAGATGAACCACTTCTAGAGACCTCTGGCCAATACTGTACATATAGTTTAATGGCTCAGCATTACATACACAGTCCAAAACTTGTTAACAAGGTGGATGGACCACATGCTGAAGGTTCTTCCAAAAATAAGGTGAAAATACAATAACAATAAAATAAAATCATTGAGTTTCCAAGTTAAAAATAAAAGGGGGGAGGTCATGTGGGGAAACTGTGCTTCTAGGGCATAGGAGTCCTTAATGGTGGACCCCATGTTCTTTCTCCTTTTGTAGATTTGCTTGTTTTTGCATTCCTCTGCATGGACTGTCTGCTAGCTTGGCTTGTTAGCCAGCAGACAGTGTTAGCATGTTTAAGGGCTGTCCTAGAGACAGACTTTCTCCCCTCCAGCCACTCTGTCAGGACACAACACCTTATTTGGTGCTGACTCAGTGGGAGCCAAATTTCTAGCAGTCTACCAACTCACACCTGCAGAATTTGCCGGCACATCCATTTTGCAAACACACAAAATGGGTAATTGGGCACACAAATGCCTATTTGCATTGCAATTTGGCATTTGTATACACAGTGATGGATTTTTTTTCATGTGCAAATGAGAGGAAGGCAAATGCAAAATGGATGTCCTCATGGAAGAAGGGTGCTTCTAAACACATAGAGATCTTTGCAGAATCCTGCTACATATTTGAGAGCGCCAGGAAAACAGACAACTACAATGGATCTCTTTCACTCCTCCTCACCCACTTTTTCAGGTAAAGTCTGGACAGAACACAGTTCATTTGTGACTTAAAGAAAGACTACCTTTTTTCTCCCAAGAGGCAGACAGACATTGAGTTTCCACTCTCACAAAGGACTTCAGGAATATATATATATATATATATATGCATATATATACACATATATATGTATATATATACCATAAAATCAGCTAATAAATATTAATTCTTTAGGCCTTATGGATTGGGAAAATTTTTAACATCCTTAGAGTTTGGAATTTTATAATGAGGGCCATACACTGTTTTAGAGAGGTATTGTTCTGTTTAGTATTACAGTTATACATACCTACACACAGGGTTTTGTAACTAAATAGAATGAGGCGAAAAATAGTGATGGTCCTTGTGTAAGAGTTGGATCTTGAAGTTATTTACTTATTGGTGGTACTGAGGTCTGAGCCATGGACCCAGCCCTTTTTTGCACCGATTATTTTGAGATAGGGTCTTGTTATACAT
Organism: Dipodomys spectabilis; assembly: GCF_019054845.1. Taxonomy (NCBI): domain Eukaryota; kingdom Metazoa; phylum Chordata; class Mammalia; order Rodentia; family Heteromyidae; genus Dipodomys; species Dipodomys spectabilis. Next base: position 6,521,936 of record NW_024870818.1, read on the forward strand.
AGGGCCTTGAGATAGGATCTTTGCCAGAGCCCACACCTATACCATAATCTTCCTATTTTCCTTTGTAGCTGGGATAGCAGGTATGTGTCCCCAATTCCAGTTTCTTCTATTATAATAGAGTCTCTTGGACTTTTCTACCTGAGTTTTCCAGGAACCCTTGAGTCTTCTAATCTCAGCTCCCACATAACTGGATGTCAGGTGTTTACTACCACACCTAGCTATTGGTTGAAAAGGAGAATCTTTTGTGTATTACTGAACTGGCCTCAAACCACCATCCTCCTGGTAGCCTACCTGAGTATCTAGAATTACAGGTACTACCACTAGTGCTTGTTTGTGGATGCAGAGTTTTATGTGCTACCCATATTCCAGCTTGTTCCTGGCTTCTTTGTCCTTTCTGTATGTCCATGGGCCTCTACACTTCAGCATCACTCACTTGAAATCTCACCATGTCCAGAGGGTCCAGGAAATGATGCTAGTAGCACTGGAGGTGACCCATGACTCCGAGTTGTGCTCTCATTTGCAAGCCTCTTATCTGTATCTGTGTGATCTCGACTCTGGCCCTTGGCCTGTGCATCACAATCCAGATCATCTTCTATGTCTTGTGATTCTGGCAGCCTGCATAGACTCCCAATGCTCTTTTCCTATTCTGCTAGGGTTCCCCTCTTCCTTTGTCCTCACAGCACTATACTCTGAGGGTCTGATTGAGAGGAGGATCACCACGTGGGTCCAGCACTCTGTTCTCAGGACATTCTCATCTTTCTGAATTCAAGCTTAGCTGTCACTTAGTTTCTTTTTCCCTATACCTATCTGACTCGATGGCCGGATTTCTTCATCTTTCTAGCCTTTTCATCCATACCAGGCCTTTATTTTCTCTTCTACTCTTAACCAGAGGACTTTTAGCTTTTCTGTAAACCAAAGCCAGCAGTCTGTCTGCTGTCTTAGCTATCTCTGGGTTGACTGTCTTATTCAGTGCCTCACTTCCCATGACACTCGTGGGTAGGGAGCTAGGGACATTCTCCATCATCAGATCAGGTTCCACTGCCCATCCTGATCTACAAGGTACTTGTTCAACAAGACAAGAAAACAACTCTTTGACTCATTTTTCAATCCAGATGAACTTTACTCCTCTCTGGTGCCACATGTCTCTTTCTCATGTGTTTCTATGCTATTTTCTATATACATACCCCAACTGGAGTTCATCAAAACCCAAACTGATTCTTGAGTTCCCCAGAATGTCTTGTGTTTTAAAGAAATGACTTTTGGCTTATCCCAACCCCAACACACAAGCTTTATGACTGATTGCCCAGAATTTAGAACCACATGCCAGCAGCTCTAAGTAGCCCAATCCCACCTCATATAGAAAGTGAGGTGTAGTGGTACATGCCTGGAAACCCAGATACTTGGGAGGTGGACATAGGCCCAGGCAGAGTTAACGCTGGCCTTTATCTGAAAATAAAACTAAATGCAAACAGCCTGAGGGCATGGTTCCAAGGGGTAGAGCATTTATCTCCCTTTTATCAGGCTCTGAGTTCAAATCCTAGTATATTATACACACACATACATATATATATGTGTGTGTGTGTGTGTGTGTGTGTGTGTGTGTGTGTGTGTGTGTGTGTGTTAGTACGAGGGTCCTAATACATATATATATCTGTATATTTGTATGTATATATCTTTTACAATATTCAGCACTGTTTCAGTCATATAGAAAAATTCTAGCCTAATACTTCTTTCTTCCTTTGTCTTCACATCTTGAAGGACTGAAGATCTAGTAGCTGGAGGGGAGTCTAGCAGCTCTATTCAGTATTCTCCCTTACAATGCTGCCAGCACACCAGGTTATTATTATTGTTTTACATTTAAACATCGGTCCCTCCCCTTTCCGCCTCCTCCAGAGAAACAAGGGCCTAATAGACTTCATGTACAAGTGCCTATTTTTATTAAAGACAAGTGTAATCTTTTGTAGACCAAATGTCCCTATCATAAATGCTAACGGAGAAAAATATTAGGACTCATTTATTTATGAACCTGTTAATAATGAGGTGCAGTTAGGAAGGAAAAAAAAAGGCTTCCTCAGCACAAAGCTCCTGAGCAAACAATGCACACTGGGGGAAAAGAGCTAGTTAGCCTTCTTGACTTAGATAAAGCTATGGAGAAATGACAAGTGCCAGTAATTAGCGCAGCCTCTTCAACAAGATAACCCTATACATCTTTGTCTATTTCAATCACCAAAGACTCCGATCCAGTGTAAAATTAAACCTTGGATGCCATCAATTTCTGTTAACCTCTTTATATTGTTCTGTGTTCGTGCCTATGTGATAGATTTTGTCATTTTATTAAATGGTGACATCTCTACAGACACGTGACCTAAAACTCTATTTGCTCCTGAGCAAAATAGTCTCAATAGTTTCCTGGTGGATTTCACAACCAAGGGACAGGATTTATTCCCACATGCCACTGGGGAACTCCTAGACTTTAAGAACTTGGAAATATTTTTGTCTCTGTGTGTCTAGTATGAGGGCTTGAACTAAGGGCTTTAGTGCTGTCTCTTATCTTTTTGGCTGAAGGACATGTTCAGTTTTTTTTATTTTTTGGTGCTTAATTGGAAATCAGAGTCTCACATGGACTTTACTTTTCTACTTGGGGTTGGCTTTGAACCATGATCCTTAGATCTTAGTGTCCTAAGTAGCTAGGATTACAGGCATGAGCCATTGGCCTCTGGCTGAAGTTGTCCTTCAGTTTATTTGAACAGCCCTACAATACACTGCTCATCTGAATCTGCCTCCATCCCAATTTAGTTAGAATATAAATCAAGATTTGGGTTCTGGATCAAGCTTTATGGCCATATATCCATTAAAGAAACCGTGGTTTGCCAGTGGCTTGTGCCTTGTAATCTTAGCTACTCAGGAGGCTAAGATCTGAAGGTTGTGCATTAGCCTTGAGTTCAAAAGCTCATGGACAGTGCCCAAGACTTGTGTTCAAGCTCCAGGAGTAGCACACACATACACTCTGTCTGTCACAGATGACACAGATCAAGATGCACTGTGTACATAAACTGTTTTGTTAAATGGCAAAAAATTCAATACACATCCTCAAAAATTAAGGAAAGTAAGGGAAGGGCTAGGTTGGGAGGGGTAGAATGTTGAAAGGTCTGACACTGAATCAGGATGTACTGAATTCATAAACTGCTTTGTTCAATGGCAACTCCTTTGTACAACTACTTAAAGATAATAAAAACATTCAAGCAAAGGAAAGGAAATAAAAACATTCAAGCAAAGGAAAGGAAAAAAGAAAACAGGTTTGATGTATCTTTTGCCTGTGTATTTATTTCCTTCTTCTTACCCAGTCCAGCCCCCTCCCCCAACCTGTTTTAAAGGTTCTTGATTACCCATGACTTCAGCAGTTAGTTTTAATCTAGGCTCTTTTGAAATTTTATTGCTTAATATCCTTTGCTGCCAATAGTCTTTTATTAATTTATTCATTCATTATTGCAAGGAATAACAATCAGGGTTATCATCCAAATTGAGAAATAATTGGAAATTATAAGAAATCAGTTTGACCTTGGGGGCCGGGTTTATAGACAGTGAATCTCTTGCATGTTCAGGATGAAGTTGGTAGATTCAGTGGGCCTGGGGGTATTCAAACAATCCTGCTCTGCCTGGCACTGTCCTGGTCACTATGCTGCTCATGTAGGAGGGAAATTGCCAACCAGGATAGAAGAAATATCATTTTAAAAAATAACTGTTTCTATTCTAACATGCCCCCAGTTCTCTATACCCCTTTACTAACTTTCTTCAACATTTCATTTCATTCTGCCCAGATCTGCATTCTTCCTCATTGTCCTGACTGACCAACTTTGTTTTTTTGTTCTTGCTTTTGTTTTTGTTGGTCATGAGGCTTGAACTCTGGGCCTGGCACTATCCTAGAGTGCTTCACCTTAAGGCCAGCACTCTACCACTGGAGCCACAATGCCACATCCAGATTTCTGGTGGTTAATTGGAGGTAAAAGTCTCACAAACTTTCTTGCCTGGGCTGGCTTTGAACCGTGATCCTCAGATCTCAGCCTCCTGAATAGCTAGGATTACAGGCATAAGCCACTGTTGCCTGGCCCAGCTTTATTTTTAAGTACTGAGGTTCAGTGCTCAGCTGGCATCCTACCATTTGAACCTCTCCCCCACAACCTGCATTAGGATTTTTATTTGTTTTTGTTCCCTGAGAGCTGTACGTTACCTTGAAAGCTCAGAGCTGGCAGTCTACACTTGAGTTACACCTCCACTTCCAGCCAGCTCTGGCTGGCTTTGAACCTTGATCTTCAGATCTTTATTTCTTGACTAGAAAGGATTATTGATGTGAGCTATTGGCAGCTGGCACACTTTAGTTATTTTTTGAATAGTGTCTTGTGTTTTGTTTTTGCTTTTGTTTCTTTGCCAGGGCTGGTATCAGATTATGTTCCCTTTGATCTCTATCTCCCAAGTAGCTGGGATTACAGGTATGGGCTAGATTACAGGTATGGGCTACAGTGCCCAAACCAACATTTTTGTTTGAAGGAGATTCTCCAAATTTTCCTGACCATGCATGTTGTGCCTCTCTCTTCCTCCTTCTCTTCTTCCTTCTTCTTCTTTTTCTTCCTCTTTTTCTATCACAGGATAATTAACATGCTGAGTCTAAAAGTTAGCTTCTGGAAACTTTGCACTTTGAGCCCTGCTTACAGTGGGTCCCTGGGAAATAATATACGCTATCATTTGAATATGTATTTACATAATATTCAAAAGTACACATTATCCAGCCAGTAGAGCAAAACATCTCACAACAACTGAATGGAAAAGTGCATTTAGATGCTGTTTGAAAGCAGAGGCTTACTTTGTGGTAAATGGGGAGAGACCCTAGAAGACAGGTATGTTTATCAAGGGGCCTCTGCTCAGGCCCTCTGCCTTGTTGCTGTGATATTTTGTTTCCCTATAGTGTAAGATAGGAAGGACCATTGAGTAAAACCCACTCTGACCTTTCAATCTGTGAAGCTTCCAGTTGCTGACAAAAAAGCAGTGACTGATGGGGGAAGAGACAGAAGGAAAATTAGGACTATGGGAGAAGAAAAGAAGCTTAGAAGAAATAAGCACTGACATTTTGGAAACAAAGGAAATCCACTTTAGATGGAGGTTCTGTGCTAGAGGTATGGGGCTCCGTAGAATAGACACACAATATTGTTTGTAGCTAGCAAGTGGCTGTGGCTGTGGAATTATTAGTGAGCTCCCTGAAAGGCTGGAGATTCATGAGAGAAACCTTGAAGCAGCCCAGGTAGGAATTTTATCTATAAGTTCCCTCAAACAAGCAAATAATAACAGAAGCAGCAGCCATTTGAATTTCTGGCATGGTTGCTAACCAAATTGCATCCTAAGGTAGCGACAGGTTTATAGAATTGAATGCTGCCCCCCGTCATATTCAAGTTTCCTTAAAGGGCAGATCGAACTCTTCTTCCTTCCTTCTATTCCTCACTATTTTCTAAATAAAATCTTCCTGGCAAGACAAGGCCTCTGCCCTGTCCTGGGACTCTCTCTTCTGCTTTGCCCCCAACTTTGTTTTTCCTCCCACTTTTCTTCCTCTGTATCATTGGGTTCTATACACTTCACCAGATAGATCTCAAATCTTCAGGTGTATTTTGAGTATCCTTTCTCTGGGGGAAGGAGGGAGAAGATAGTGAGAGAGGGGGGGGGAGGGTGAGCATTCATGTGGTTTAATTTTCATTATTTTTAGGTGTTAAGTTTTAGATTAGCATACTATGTCTTAAACTACTGTATTAGAATGCTGCTTGACTCACTTCCAAATTGAAGACCTTTTAAAAAAATTGAAGCAGTCCAATAATTTTAAATCACTCTACACTGTGCATTGCAATTTAAAATTATTGGAGTGCTTCAAATTTTTATAAGCCCTTGAATTTGGAAGTGATCAAGGTTCTAGGCATACTCAGTGTAGAGCAATTTAAAATTATAAGAGCTGTCAAATTTTTATATAAGCACTTCAGTTAGAAAAGGGATTTGGGTTCTGGGCATGTGCAGAGAAGAGCTATTTAAATTATTAAAAGTACTTCCCTTCTTTTTCCCTAAGCACCTGATTTTGGAAGAGTTTTGGTTTGTGCAGCCGAAAGTGACAACTTCCTTTCAGAGAGAGTCTGTGAAAGGGACTTAAAATCTTTCGAATAAGGCCCACACTGTGGGGATGTTAAGGAGCCAGTAGGCTTTCTGGTAAGATCTATAGAACACCAGGAAAGAACATTTCCTTACAACTTCTCAAGGGCTGGCCATCATGTCATTATTCTGGTGCTTTTCTTTTGGGGAGGAGGGTAAAGGCATTTCCTGAAGGCACTTGTGAAAATGCTCATCTCTTATGACAGTTGGGTTGGTGTTTGAGAGTGACATCTTTTTCTTTCACAGAGTTTAAATACATTTTGATAGTGAAGAGGAGAGGGTCAGGTAGCTATTACAACACCAATCTCTGGGGGAGGGCAGGTAAGGGCTGTGGTGCTGAGCAGTCAGCCCAGGATCCTTTGCATCCTAAGGCTGCGCCGAAGGCCTATCAGGTGGCATCATGAAGTGGCAGACACAAAACTTTATCTGGGTCAAGATTTTACTGAGTGCTGATGGCCTTCCCCCACTGAAACTAATCATTAAAAATGGTACTGATACGTTTAATGTTCATTTGCATTATGGCCTTCCTGGGATATCAATTTTCTCTTTTCTGAGAAATGAAATATTATTCATCTGAAGCATTTTAAGAGAAAATTGAAAGGAAGGTAGAATCGATAGGTTCAGCTGGAAGGTTGATTTTTCTCTCACTTCATCTTTTGGTTGGGAGTTTCAATAGGAAAAACAAGGGAACAAATTTAGCAAAGTGGAAATAATACCTCCCTTTCATAGGTTTATTTACAGCTAAGGAAAATGGGAGGCAACTGATGTAGAACATAGAAGTTTTACGATCACAATTTGGATTAATTTCTCACCTCTGTGAGTCTTGGGAGCCTATTTTCAAATATTTACTTTATCAGAAATAAAACAATCATGCTATCATACGTGACTTACTATTTGGAATATGTTCGTGAGCCATTCAATTTCCTAAAGGCTTTATTCAGGAATCTTAAATATTAAAGACAATGATTCACCCAACTGATCTCCTTCAGTGTGATGTTTCTTTTCTTTTAAGATTGTCACCCTCATTTATCCATTGAGTATGGAATACTCAGGTCTGCCCACTCTAAATAGAGAGCCTAGATGTGTCTCCATTAAGGCTCACCTTAGTTATCATTTTCTCTCCCAAGAATTCATACCCTAAGAAGTGGGGCTATAGATACCCTGACCTTCCATACCAGCCAACTGCTCTGGGCCTCCTTCTCTTGGTCTGCCCAGAAAGGAGATAGTATTGTTGTTGTCTTTCTGTTGGTTGGAGCTGAATCTTGAGTAGTGTTTGGATGCGGGAAGCCAATGATGTTGGTAAACTGTTATACTTCCTGGAAGAGTACAGACATTAGTATACACCCTAGACTGAGTCAAAAGCCAGTGAACTCATTGGAGGACCTACTGGAGAGTTTGTTAGTGGCCAGTAGGCTTTTTCTAGGCAGAGGGCATAGGATGTTTTTGGGGCTTGGCTAATCCTAGTCCATCAATGAGGGGGAGAGGCTCTGTCTCTGAGTTAGTAATGCAAGGACAGCTTCCTGTTTCAAACCAGACAAGCTGAAGTTAAACTGTCATTCTTTCACATTAATCCACAATTAACAAATTAATAAATACATTAATTAATGAGCCACCATCTGTTTATTGAATATGAGTCATTGTGTTAGGTGCTGAAAGATACAAAGACAAATGAGGAACAGTTATTCTCAAGAAATAAGGAGTTGAAAGACCTGCAGAGAGGGATAGGCTATACGATGTTATATTTTATGATAGTGCCTATTTGCAATGTATTATAAAAATGATAAAATATAGAACACATATTCCATATTATTGCGTCTTTTTTTATATTGGGCCTGATTCAGTGTAATATACTCTCCCCACACAGCACAATTGTTTCACGTGGTTTATTTGCTCAATAAATAAGTACTAATTAAATGTGAAAAAGTAGAAAGGATACAAAGCAAATAATTGAATAGGGCTTTTCAAACTTGGGCCATAGGAAAATAACCTGGGAGCCTGTAAGGAATGCTGATTCCCTAGGGTCTCATTCCCAGGACTCTGACTTAATTGGAACAGGAATTGAGCATTTTAAAAAGCTCGCCAGCTGTGAGAAGTGCGGTGCTCAGGGACCTCAGAGGAGGGAGCAATGCACTTCATTTGGGGAGCAAAGAGATTGCTTTTCAGGGGAGGTAAAGTTTGAGCCTGAGGGATGGAGACAATGTAGACAAGGTGTGTGGGAAGAGGATGGGATGGGGAAAATGGCCTTGATACAGGGAACAGTATAGGCAAGGGCAGAAGCAGGCAGAGCTAGTATGTTTTGAAAGACTTGAGTCTGGGCTGACCCTGACATCTGCTGTGGGACAAGATATACTGGCAAAAAAAGAAAAGATGTTGCAGCAATTGGATTGGGATTATGATAGAGGGACCCGTATGCTTTATCCTCCCTAAAGTTTAAATGTATTCCACATATGCTAGAGAAAACTGCTAGGGGTTTGGGTGGGAGGGGGTAGGTTGGAAGCTGAAAATGGTATACTATGATCTTTCTTTTAAGGAAAGCACAGGAGTGTTGTGGAGAATAAAGAAGACAAAGGGGGAGCTTGTGGCGGGAGACCAATTTGGAAGCCATAGCTTTCAATAGACTAGATGAGGAGGCAGGTAATCTGAGCTAGCTCAGTTTGTGTGGGATTGTAGTAGAGGGGAGAGTAGATTTGAGAGACAGTTGGAAAGACAGCCTTCGATGGATTTGTTGGGTAATTATATAGAGGGGTTAAAGACAAGTGTGCGGGGAAAGATTCACCTGAAGGGGAAATAAGGCAATGTGTAGGAAGGACACGCACATGGAAGTCTAATGGATAGCTAGTAAGGCTGGCTCAAGCATGTAAAAGTCATTATGGATGAGCCCCTTTGTCTCCTTGTCTCAGCTCTTTTTGCTTATTTTCCTCTAATCCCCATGAAATTAAACAAGGATACTTACTGTGTGTGTGTGTGTGTGTGTGTGTGTGTGTGTGTGTGTGTGTGTGTGTGTGTGTGTGTGTGTGTGTGTGTGTGTGTACATACTAGTACTGGGATTTGAACTCAGGCCCTAGGCACTGTCCCTTAGCTGTTTTGCTCAAGGCTGGCACTCTATCACTTGAACCTCAGCTCTACTTCTGGATTATTTGGCTGGTTAATTAGAGATATGAATCTCATGAACTTTCCTGTCTAGAAACTGCAGTTCTCAGATCTCAGTTTCCTAAGCAGCTAGGAGTATAAGTGTGAGCTGTAGATATAGATGCTGGGCTCAGGACACATTTTCTTTGTTTCTTTTTAACAATGTAAGTACAAGGCCCACTCTGTAGTTTTCATCACCAGAGCCGCTCTTTGACTCAGGGCTTCTAGAAGAAGGCCATTTGCAGTTTGTACATTTTCCTCCAAAATGAAGGTTTTGAATAAAAGCCAGTCCTGGAATTAAGTCAGGGCAAAGTGGTGTCAGGGGTGAAATTCAAAATACAATACATAATAATTGGTTTTAAAACAGGAGCCAAATGAATCATAAAGTTAAGTAGATGAAAGAAATGGCTTCATCCAGGAGACGAAGACTGAAACTACAAGGCTTGATTAGAAAACAAGGTCATGGTAATTGTGCTGGGGCTTCCAGGAGTGGCCTGCTCCCAGGAAATGGCTCACCATTTCCAACATGCCTGAAAGTCCTCTGTGATGAAGGACTAGATCTGTCTACTCCAACCTGTCCAGCTTCCACAGAGAGCTTTTACCACTGCGGCCACAGTCGTGGCTCTATTTCCTCTGGAGTTTCTATCACTTGAGGGAAAAGGAAGAAAGAGCCAGCATATCCATGTGTTTTCTAGAAACTATTGGTCACTGGTGAGAGTAGCTATTGGATTCAAGAGGGAAACATCAGTATTCCAAACACAAAAGGAGATGTGACATTCCAAATCTGTGATTGTATGCAGAAAAGTAGTTAAGTATTTGCTATTATTATTATTATTAATTTTTCCAGGACTATCATTGCCAGGCTTCAATAGTTTGGAGCTCCAGAGTCTCCTCCAGAGGCTTAGCTGTCAGCTTGGCACTGTTGGGAAGAGATGGCAACTTTAAGAAGTAGAGCCTCGGGCTGAAAATGTAGCTTAGTGGTAGAGTGTTTGCCTAGCATTCATGAAGTCCTGGGCTTTGATTCCTCAGTACCACATGAAGAGAAAAAGCCTGAAGTGGTGCTGTAGTTCAAGTGGTAGAATGCTAGCCTTGAGCAAAAGAAACTCAGGGACAGTGCCCAGACCCTGAGTTCAAGCCTCAGGACTGCCCCCTCACCCAAAAAAAAGTAGAATCTTGAGGGAGGTTTTTAGTCATTGGGCATATGTCCTGAAGGGGATTATTAGACACTGCTGCCACCCCATAGGACCAAAGCAACCAGGCCGATTGATCATGGACCCAAACCTATGAAATTATGAGCCAAATGAAGCCTTTCCTCTTTGTAAGCTGGTTATCTCAGATATCTGTTAGAGTGGTGGAAGGCTGAGTAACAAAGTGGCTCATAGAAACAAAGTCCTCATAGACTAAGGCTATGAGGAAAGTCAGCAGGAGAAATGTATAAGAACAAAATGGAGAATAAACACATAGGAGGTGAAAAGCACAGTCTAAATCTTGCTTGTTACCTCACGAAGGGAAATATGGAGAGAATAGAGTTCAGGATTTAACACCTCTCTAAGCCCAAATTCCATTATTTCTCAAATATACTTCTCCTTCTTGCGTCCTCTGAGCGACCCCTGTAGTGAAACTTCTCCTTGACATTCTTTGAGTGAAGGTTTGCTTCAAGACCAAACGATTCCTAAATAAGGATAACTTTAAATAATAAAAGACAACAGGATTCTGTTTCTCTGAATATTCTGCCTTCTAAGGGAGGCTTCTGGGCATAGCCCTCTCTTCTGTTCTTTGTGTGTCCTGCTGCAGGCACAGTAGATCTCTGGCCAAGCTTGATTTGGGATAATTCAGTTTCCATCAGTAAGGACTGCTCTAGTTATCAAGATGAGTGTGATAAGAATAAGACACGGCCACAAGAAGCTGTGATTTCCTTACATGTATTACTGTCTCCCTTCAGGAAATTATGTCTTACTCAATTTTGCCTTTCTAACACTTACCAGAGTACTTTACACATAGTAGGGGTAGCTAGTTTTGTTTGTGGCATAGATAAAAGAAGCAATGTGTGATGTGCTAAATAACCAGGCAGTACAAGTACAGAAAGTCAGAGGGAGAAGTGAGTTAAGGGACTAGGGGCAGGGACAGAAGGACTACAGTTTCATGCCTTAAAGGTGTCTTTAGAAGTGTCTTTGTAAGACACCTTGGGGCTGTGAACCTGTCCCATTTTTACCACATCCTTAGACCTTCTTCAAGCCTAATCATTTATTCCAAAAACTTCCAAAATAATCAACGTAGAAAAAAGAGGAGTTGTACTTAAATACCTTTATTTTAGATTTTATTTCTCCATTAATTTGAAAATTAATTAATGAGTTGCATTTTGAATTTCACGGAAGCTTAGGGTTTTTACTACAAGCTTTATAGAGCTTGGGGACCTTCCAAGCTTTTAATGAATGAGGATTCATTCTATTTTCTTTTTCTTTCCTACTTGGCTAAGGAGAGAAAACAGGTGTGGAGTAAACCTTTACCTTACACATTAGCCTTCAATTTCCTGGACTTTTCAAGGGATGGTATTTAAAATATTTAGCCTCAAAGCAACTAAGGATCTCTGACAAATGGGATAGACATTTGTCCAGTCAGAAAGGGCTGGCCCTAAACAAGCCACCCCTCAGTTTTCACAGAACATCAATCTTGTTATCTGCAGGTTTGGTTACTAAGCATTCAGCAAAACTTTATTTTTGATCCGTGTGCTGGACTTGTAAGGTATTTGCACACTAAGTGCATCCTATATACTCAACCTACGGAGAGTATGGAGCAGCTGGTACCCATGGGTCATGGCCACCAACCACCAAGCCCATTCCCATAATTGAATATAATCCCACTGTTACTTCCCATCTCCTCTGTCAGGAAAATGGAGGCAATTTTCAACACTTGCTTCATTTTATTACTTAGAAAGAAAATGTAGCCAAGGAGGTGTGTATGGGGAGGCGATGGAACATAGATAGATAGATAGATAGATAGATAGATAGATAGATAGATAGATAGATAGATAGATATTGATAGAGATATGGCATGATTCCTGGCCCCTGGCCTTTTGCATCACTCTCCAGCCACCTTTGTTCAGTGGTCCTGCCATGTACCAGACATAGTATGCAGATATATATCCAGGACATTGGGAAAGGACTCGGGGCCTTTTCTAGCATGAAGAATGAGAATGGCCTGACGCCTGTCCTTACATCTTATGATACCCTCCACAGAGAGACACAGGCAGGCAGTCGCCAGCCAGCTCCTTTTCTCTTGAACAGAAACTTCCCTCTTTGCTGTCTCACTTCAGACCCTGCTTTCCCTAAACCTTTTCTTGACTAGAATCATGCTAATGTTGACAGCTCTCCCCGCCCCCACCTTCTTTGTTCCAGCCCGCAACCCAGGGAGAATGTGAGGTGAGCTTGTCGGAGGAGATGAAAGATGGCAAGAAATGGGTGTTTGGGGACCAGTTCTTTGGTGACATGGGCTCTGCAATCCTTTTTTTCCTCTCAGAACTCACTCCTCTCTCGCCTTCTCCCTCTCCCTCGCTCCCCCTGCCGCTCTCTCCCTCTCATTCTCTCTGAAATGGTGTGTGCCTCCAGTAATTTACATAATACTCTTCTGACACCTTTACTTTAGTCATCAATCACGGTACCTTCTCTCAGTCTATCTTTTGTCTGAGCATGTCTCTTCTTTATCAGGCCATGCACAAAAGATTAATTTCACAGTTTTTCTCCCTTCTTTCTTTCCTTGCAAGATACAAAGCTCATGAAATGACAGAAGCAAGATAATGAAAACAACAATGCAAGCAATTTTTTTTTTGTTCTTGCAGGTTGGATCTCAAGATACTTTTTCTAACCTCATTGTGTGCCATCTGTCTTAGAAAAGGTCTGCTCTGTATTTTTTTTTTAATACCTTTCTGATGCTGCTCAGTAGACTACCTGGGGGGGGGGGGGAATTACATATTTAAATCAGGTCAGAGGCTTTGGTTTTTCAAATCTTTGGAACAATTAAAGCAAGGGGCCCATCTCTAATGGCAGCATGGACTACTGCACAATGCCCACGCCCCAATTAATATTAATGAGGTCTTATGCATAGCCAATTTATGACATTTGATTGACTCACCCAACCACCCTTCAACCTGTCTTATAAAGTGAAATATATGGCAAAGCGAGCCTTATTTGCATATGCATATGTTCCCAATATTAATTAGGCTAATGGATCTAAGGATTCAGAGATAATGTGGGCAAAGAAGAAAAAAATTTACCACCCACAAAACAGAAAACTATTCAGTGCCCTTTCCCTATGCTTGAACAAAAGAATTTGAACCAGAAGATAAGAACAACTGATGCAATATTTCCTCTTATTTTTTCCTTGTGTTTTACAGGATTTGTAGTTCTGAAAAATAAACATACTATAGATGTTGGTATTATTTGACTTTTTCTCTCAGTTACATCGGGAAGAGCTAAATAGATTATAGGATTAACTTACAAAAATGAAAGCCAAGTTTGATGGCATTCGGGTGGCTAGAGGTCAGGCCTCTCCTCTCAACTAGGGAGACACTGAGGCACTCAAGAATACACATTGGGTATAGGACAGGGGCTTATGCCAGGAGAAAGGATGCCCACAAACATTTGCCTTAGCAGATCACAGTGGAGTAGTGGGAGAATCCCTTTGATGTAACCTAATTAAGCCTGGTGAAAAGTGTTGATATCTCATAGATTTTGTTGTTAGAATGCAGGGAAACATGCTTTTCTTTTCTTTCTCTCTTTCTCTCTCTCTCTGTCTCTCTTTCTTGCTTGCTTTCATCTTTCTATCTTTATTTCTTTTTTCCTTTTTTCCTTTCCCCAAACCATCCTGTACAGCTCAACTGTGATAGTGTTTGACCTTAAAGGTATGACAGAAACCATTTCTGAGCCAAGGATGGTGGTTCCCACCTGTAATCTCAGCACTTAGTGATCTGAGAAGGGAGGATTATAGGTTGGAAGCCAGCCGGGGCTATACAGTAAGATACTGTCTCAAATCTCCAAGCTTCTGTGTCAGCTTACTTTCTATATGCTAAAAGGATCTTCAAACCTGCTACTTATCAAGATTATATGATCTTACTGCATGGTGCCAAAAATAAACATCATCATAAACAATATTAATATTATCATTGTTAATAATATTAATGACATGCAAAGTCTATACCAAATAATATGGAAAGCACTTTCTATATTCTATCTTATGTATAATATGAATTTAGATCTTTAGTTCAGAAATCCTTATTCATGTGAATCAAATCCCAGGTCACACAGCTAAAAATGGAGAGGCCAGAATACTGAAGCGTCTATCTTCTGACTCCAAAGTACAATCCCATTCTTGAGGCTTCCAAGGTCGAGGCCCCTCAAGAGAGGTTATTGTAGACTAGAAATACCTGAACCCAGAGCCAATTTAAAAACAAAACAAAACAATCCCAGAAAGGAAAAAAAAAAAAAACATAGGAAAAGAGCCTCTCTGTGCTTCCTTTGAAGATACTCTTTGGCTTCGCTAACCACTGTACTACCATGTCAGTAGTTACATTCCATAGTACAAATCATCATTTGTTCTATGGTGCTAAAAGAATGTGAGCTTAAAAAAACCACACAACCCACAATTCATTAATTGATAGGTCAGTGAAATACCTTATAATGAGGCATTATTTATATTCAACATTTTTGAGTGAGAGGACAAAGTGTTATGATACAAGAATTTTTCCATAGCTTACTAGGATGGTCACACATACAGAACAAAGAATAAGTGAGAAGGAGGTAGGGGGTTGTTATAGCCTATCCCACAGAAACGTAGGAGATATCATAACTTTAGCCGTCAATAAGAAATGGATGCCTCCTTAGCTAGGCATGGCTTTATCAGCCTTTCTTGCCTCAGCTCGTTATACTTCTGAGCCCCACTTACTGGAAACAGCTTGATCTTAAAGCTCCAAAACGTTGCTCCTGATTGGTGGGCTGCCATGCACCTCCCCTGGCTCTCTGGTTCAAAGTGATGTGTGTAATACCATGAACATGGGGAGAGGAAGAGGAGCAGAGAAGGATGAAGGGAACCCTTGCAAGGGGCAAAGGATTAGCTATCCCACTTTTTCAGAGATCTAGGCTCAAGCCCAGCATCCTCCTAACTGGTGGGGTCCAAGAGATCCAGCTCCTTCTCTGATAATCATCTATTCTGCCCAAGCTCAGGTATTTTTTTTTTAACCTCCTTCTTTTTAAATAATCTCTGCTGCTGAGAATGCTTTGACTGCATTGTAAAGATGTGACAGGTAGTGAAAAAGAGTGTGTATGAAGCAATCATGGAGCTGATGGGCTTTATTCTCTTCTCACATTAAATATGTGTTCATTAAACAAGGGCTTGTTTGCAGAGAGACAGTGGAAGAAGGAGGTGGGAAGAGGAGGACGGGATGCAGGTTGTGCTTTATGGTGTACTCCAGAGTGACTTGGTGAGGGTCAGCTTGGGAGTGTGCAGGCTGTGGATCCACCTGCCTGGGACCTCATTCTGGCCCCACCCCTAATGATCTTAAAAACTTCCCCGTGCCTCAGTTGGTCCTTCTGCAAACAAGCTCCAACTTCTTTCTTGTTGGGTTGTTGCAAAACAAATAAATGTGCAGTGCTAAGCATACCACAAATGCTCACTACATCTCAGCTATCAGGTTATGACTTCAGAGTTTCTCCACCCAAAGAGTCTATTAAAGAGCCGACCTTTCCCACTAAGAGTTCTTGCAGTTTCAGTCAATATGAAGTACCATTGCCAGTCTCTTTACTGAAGAAAAGAAGAAGATGGTGGGTGTCCTCCCAGAGCTTATGGCTTAGCCAGCAGATAGATAATTAGCAGCTAGATATAGCAAAGAATGTCCGGTGTTAAGAAGGAAGATTTGTAGAAGTCACTAGAGGAGGTAGGGAATTAGCTGAGTCTAATACTACCGAAGATTCCCCAGGTCCGCTAGGATGTGAAGGACAGGTCAAAGAGCCAATAGGAAGAGAATATGGAGGTGGTAATAATAGTACAAGCAAACTACTAGGGGAAGGCCAGAAAGACTGGACCTTATAAAGTACAAGAAGAAAAGTGTACAAGAAGAAAAGTGGCAGAGGGTAGGCAGGAAGGATGCACAGAAGCCAGGCCATGTGATGTGATGCTGGTCACTCAAAGGTCACCCCACACGATGGGATTTGTGCTGTGAATAATGAGAAATGATTGGCACTTGAGAAGGATAGTTATATGCAACCATATGTAACTTCTGAGAAGATGACCAGACTAGATGACAAAGCATGTGCAGGGAAATGACAAGGAGCCAGCTGCTGCTATGGTGATTCTAGAGAGCTGCTGGGAAGGAGCAAGGAGGTATGAGAGATGAGCTCTCCTCCCCTGCCCACTGGTCAGATGATCATCTCTTGGACAATGGCTAGAGCTCATGCAAAAGTAACCTGTAGAGGGCATGTCACCTGCTCCGGAGCAGGTGGGGCCTGCTAATGCTGAAAGTTCCAGGAACCTTTTTTATTGCAACCCTCCAATCCTAGGTCCCTGCTCCCCCCCCCCCACCCACCCAAAGCAATATACAGCATGAGCATTTTGGGGAGAAAGCACACCAACAATTCCTTCCCCCTCACTTCCTGTGTCTCTGTCTCACCTGACAGTGAGAAGAGCCAGACCCTTTGGAAAAGGAGACAGTATGCATGGGGCAGACACTGCTCTCTTCTTCCCTGTGCCCCTTCAGAGCAAGACTCACAGGAGGAGATCACTCCATGTACATTGATGGACCTGGATCCATTCTGCCCATTTTTTATCCTCTATAAGAGAATCTGGGCCTTCAGATCAAAGAACTTCTCTGCTGGTCCCATAGTCTCTTGTCCCATCTGCCCTGGGTTTACCAAGTCTTCTGTAGAGCAGAGACCATGGCAAGAGGGATCCTTGATGGAGCAAGCCCAGAGGCAGGGCTGCCTGTCATTCAGTGCAGCTGCCTGTCAGGCACTGAGGGTTCCCAGGCTTGCAGCTTGGCTTTTGGACCCACATTTGGGAAGCAGGATGCTTATGGAATCCATTTTGGGGTTTGGCAGCCAGAACAAAGGATCTAGGCTGGAATGGAGCAAAGAGGTGTAAATGTAGCCCAGAGCTGGGGACTATATCTGGTGTCTCCTAGCTGACCCTTATGTGGTGGCTAAGAAGGTGGGATTTTTTTTGTGGGGGGTTACTTGGAAGGAGTTCATTTAAACTACCACAGTGAACCAAAAGAGGAGGAGCCAACTGTGGGTCAGGATTCTCAGGCAGTTGCCACTCAGAGATGAACAAACCATACAGCTGTCTGTTCATCTGCAAGTCACCAAGTGATCATTGCTCTGTGCTATAGAGTCATGATATGCAAGTTGAGGAGAGACACTTAAATCAGGAAGATGGTCTTAGCCCTCTATAAAGATAGAGAAAATCTGCTTCACAGAAGCCTGGCTAGCCATGATCCCTGTGACCTTGAATTCTACAACATGCGGTGCTTGCTTTCCAAACTCTGGGTGCCATCTTCCCAGCCTCTGGCCCCCACTCCCATCCCAGTCAGCTGTGTTCTGCTTGAAAACACTCTAAAATATTCTCTGTCCTTCCTATATATGGGGGGAAACCCTTTAGGCGTTAGATACTGCAGTAATTACTATATAATGGAGTAAATACTATACTATAATAATTAACTTGTAAACCTTGAAATAACATTTACTGTAATTTAGACCAAATATGAACTGTGAGTAATGAAGCCCGATCCAACATGAAATCATTTGCAGGGTGCTTTAAACATATGCCTGGGAACGAGATAGCAGCAGTTTCCTGCCATTACCAAAATAGGCCCTCATACTGTAAGCACACCCCTGCCATTATTCTCAAATACCTTGTTAGCATTCTTTTTTGTTTTGTTTTTGTTGTTTGTGTGTGTGTGTGTGTGTGTGTGTGTGTGTGGCTTTTTAATAAATTGCTTCTCCTGTGCACTTACCTAAAAAGTCCTTTTAGACGGTCAGAAGAAGCCTGGGGTTTTGTTTTGTTTGGAATTTAGTTTTTATTCAAATGACTGCTAATGTTCTAGGCAAAACTAATATTGAAAGCCTGAATGAGAGTCTTGGATTTAAGTCTTGGAAAGTTCTGAGTTGCTTACGTCAGCGATAAACTGGCTATTCCTGGAAAGGGCATCTATTGGGCAAAGTTGTTTGTGACCAATATGATAGCAGTACCAAGGTCCTGGAATACCCAGAAAATAATGAGAACAGTTGTTTACTTCGTACATCATACCATTGTTTTCAAATGCCTTTGCTGTAGGCTTGCTTGACCTCTGGGAATTCTAGGGAATAGAAGGGTACAGAGATCAGAGTTCTCCATGTTTTTCTCATAACACTCCATGAAGGTAAGGAAAAGGTTTGTGATAGGGTGAGCCAAATAAAATTGCTATTTGTCAAGACAACAAAAATACACCCCAATATTTGTTGCCAGGCACCAGTGGCTCATCTCTGTAATCCTAGCTACTCAGGAAGTTGAGATCCAAGGATTTTGATTCAGCCAGACCAGGCAGGAAAGTCTATGAGACTCTTACCTCTAAGTAACCACTGAAAAACCGGAAGTGTGGAAATGTGGCTCGAGTACTAGAGTGGCAGCTTTGAGCACAAAAGCTAAGACCACAGACAGTGTCCAGGTCCTGAGTTCAAGTGCCAGTATTGGCATGCATGCGCACGTGCACACACACACACACACACACACACACACACACACACAAAGTTTGTGAGCGATGTCTTATGGTTCTGCCTAATTCAAGGTCCATAGCACATGCCTCCTGCATGTGACCCACACATCTTCCTCTAATCACTTAATCCTTGGACTAGACTAAGTGTATGAGGCACAATGTGGGTCTTACTCCTTAGAGTCACATTTTTGGAAAACTTTGTCTTATTTACTTTTCTAGCTTTTTTCCTCTCTCTGGCCTCTAAACACTCCATTCGAATTGATTAAATCATGTATTATTTTCTATTCATATTTCCAGCTCTAGTAAAGCTGTATCTTTGGGTTGATTTGAATCCTGTCCATCTGTTCAAAGAGACAGTGAAACTGTACCTTTTCTCTAACCTCTCCCATGAATAATGGCTCTAAGTTGGGAATAATAATAGATGGCATTCATCGGGCACTGACTGGGGGGATCAGATAGCTTCCGCACCATCTTATTTCATCTTCACCAAGTCCAGAGGAGATAGGTGCTATTTCTCATCCTTGTTTAAAGATGATAAAAATGACAGATACACTGGATGTAGCTATGTGTCCAAGGTCACATGGGTAGCCTGCCAAAGGATTTCTCTTTGGAGGCTGTGATTTGGAGCGGATGTCCATATTCTGGTCCAAGAGCAGTCATGAGAGGCAACTCCAGTTATGTGAAGAAAAGGGATGAGATGTTGCAGGTATTGTAGGACAATCAATCCAGGAGCTCAGAGATTACATTTATCGCACATTATTTATAGGGATGCCAAGAAGGTATGGGGACCAACAGCAAGTTTTCAGGCTTTACATTTTATGTCTAAACTGTAACCATTTCAAACTGAATTACTAACTTGTTCTCCTATTGAACTGTTGGTTGAATAAGCAATATTGATTAATTGATTAGTTGGATTTTTCTTCTAATTCAATAAAGCTAAGCTTTGATGATAAGAGAATGAATTCTTCAAGTACTATTTCTCCAGTAGAGCCCCTATCCTTCTCATTCTTTGCTATCCTGCAAGCTACTACATTGTTAAAAATTCCATATGATCTGCCAGGCTCCGGTGGCTCATGCCTGTAATCCTAACTACTCAGGAGGCTGAGATCTGAGGATCACAATTCAAAGCCAATGGGGGCAGGAAAATCTAAAGTCCATGAATCAGCAAAAAGCCAGATGTAGACGTGAAGCTCAAGAGACAGAACATCAACCTTGAGTGAAAAATCCTAAAAAAACAGCATCCAGGCACTCAAGCTTCATTACACACACACACACACACACACACACACACACACACACACACACACACACACACACACACAATTCTATGTGATAACCTTCTTTGACTATGTTAGGAAAATTGCTCCGAAATCACCTATTGAATTTGCTAGGGAGATGGGTAAGGTTTTGAGCAAATAGTGAACAGCAGGAATTTTGATCCATGAGGCCAGTAGTTTCAGTGATGAAGGTTTCTGCAGAGATAAATTGTTTTAGGAGGAAACACATCCCAATCAGTTGAATTAGGCCAATGTATCGTACTGGGTTTTAATTTCAAATAACGCTGCACCTGTGTGCAAGATCCTTTCAATGTGGGTGTTTAGAGAGACTGACCACTGGGGCTTTCACCTCTGGAGTGACCCGAATGTGTTAATACTCTTTTTTCTGTCTATTGTAAATTCTTGGCATCACAGATGGTTTTTTTTTTTTTTCCCCCCTACAGGCTGGATCCTAGAGCCTCTGTGAGCATCCTGATATTTTAACACAATGGATTGAAATCATATTTATTGTTTTCTTTTTCAGAAAAGGATCAGAGATGAGGGAGTTGAATGCTTTTAAGCAGTTTTACAAGAAACAAAAGGCTACATTTTCGAAATACCAGCTATTACCAGTCTACAGTTTAGACTCTACGACGACTCGTTAGCACTTGCAGGATCCCTCCCTTCCTGGAAGCAGGGCCAGAATTACACTCTGAGATGTGACCGTTGAAACAGACTCAAAGTCAATGTGCATAATTACTTACCACAACAGTGGTTAATGTGCCCTGAAATATTCCCAGCTCCCTTCGGCCTGGGGCTTGGTGTTTGATATTCAGATTTTCTTGATGAATGTCTTGGATGCTTTGCTTACACCATTTCCCAAAATACTTCAGAATGACATGTACGCGCCTTTCGTCTCCATCCTATGTGCAGGACAGAGTAGCGCTAAGGAAGGCTGTCACATCACAGCTGTGGTAAAGAATAAGTAATAGCAGAATGTTAACTATCTCTCTCCAGCACAGCGTAGCTATGTTTAAAATGAGGAAATGGAGGCCCGCAAAGGTGGAGTGACTTGCCCAGAGTCACACAGCTGACTAGTAGGTTGAATCAAATGAAAGCATAACCTCCCTCCACCTCAGTTTCTGCCTCACAGTGGACAACTTCTCACGTGGCTTGTATCTCACAGAGAAGATTCTCGTTGCCACACCCTGACCATGCCCTCTGGTATCTTCTATCTTCTGCCCTGGGGAGGAGGAGATTTTAACCCTCCAAGAATTATCTTGTTCTTATCCTATCCTGGACCATAACAAGAAGAGTTGAATTCAAGGTAGTGTCGTCTCTTGCCGTTTCCCCCTATATTTTGGACAGTGTTGCCCTTTTCCTTCTGAGCTCTGGTCCCACCCTGCAAGCTCTGCTCTATGGCTCTAGACATGATGCATGCAGTCATTCCTCAAGCCTTTCAGCAATATAACCTCCAGCCTTAGCCAGAAAGAGGAATGTTACTGTTAGGGCAAGATGTCCTGTGGACAGGGTAGGCAGGGAGATGTGAGATGCTCATAAAGTGCTCTGACAATGACCTCATGTGGACAGACTGACCTTGTCTGACAGCTTCCTATGGGAGGAATAGCAGCAGCCTCCAGTGGCAATGCTAGTATGAGCCTGGCAGGGGTCCTGGCCTTCAGACATGCATGGAAGAAGAGGTAACCAAGAACATGTCAAGACAATGTGCACTGTATGAGGGCCCAGATGGCAGACCAGAGGTCCCTATGGATCTAGGGAAAGCTTTACCCACTAGGTGGTGACAGAATGAGTCTTGAAGGGCACTACAACTCTTATGTACATCAAAAGGTAGGACTGCTAATCGTGGTGGTGGGGTACGGAAGGAAGACAGACTGGGAAGGAGGAAACAACATGACAGGAACAGAGCTGCTCAACAGGGTGATGTATGATTGCTTAGGTGATGAGATAAAAGTGCCCCAGTGACTAGGCATCAGTGGCTTACACCTGTAATCCTACCTATTCAGGAGGCTGACATCTGAGGATCAAGGTTGGAAGCCAACCTAGACAGGAAAGTTTATGAGACTCTTACCTAAAGCCAGAAATGGAGCTAATGATCAAGTGGTAGAGCACCAACTTAGAGCAAAAAAAAAGTTAAGGAACAGACATCAGATCTGAGGCACAAAAAGAAATAAAAAGGAAAAACAGAAAAAAGAGAGGGGGTTGAGGATGAAAGGAGAACAAAGAGAATGTGTCTCAAGAATGAATCTCAAAGTCCAATTCATAGGTCAATAAATGATCAAAATCACTACCTCATGCATCTTTTCCATTTTAGACCTATACAAGTTACCAGCCTAGAAAAACTCTGTGATTTAGTTTCATTATCTATAGAATGGCAACAACAACTATAATGATAATAGTAACTTCTAAGTTGTTACAAGAATTAGATTACTTAATACTTTCAAGTACCTGGACCATAGTTAGACCCTTAAAAACTCTGAGCTGCTTCATTAGTCATTATCCATTTGACCATGAACGTCCCACAGAGGGCAATAATGATTTTATTAGGAGTGCGGGGCTAAGCATGCACACAGGACTAAAATCCCCTTCACGCTGCAGTGCTCAATACGTTTTCGGTGATTCTAACTTGACAGAAGGAGCAAGATTTGTCCCACAGATCCCAGAGGAGAGTCTGCACCCTGAATAACTATTCCAACTATTGCTCACCATATGTCCACAACCAAAAAAAATAGTTTTGGAGGGCAGGAAATGAGCACACATGTGCACGTCTGCAGAGAGTAGCCTGCTGAAATCCGCACGTAAGACATATTTACCACTGAGGCAAATGCCTTCGTGTGTTTGTAAGTAGCTATTTCTGAACATCCAAAAGGGAAGAAGAGAGGAGCCAAATTCAAATGGCATCATGTGTTTGTTATTTTGGAGCAAGGTTATATGGAAGGAGAGGTTCCCTTATGCCTGGAAAACTTTAAGGAGGGGGAGAAATGAAGTCTTTAAAGGTATTTTAACGATCATGAAAGGCACTGGCTTAATAGGGCAGGAAACTACAGTTCTCTTTTTAGTCCCAGAAGGAAAATAACGAGGCTGTAGCTTAGCCTTCCCTGAAGAGTCATAAACTGGATTGCAAAGAGGCAGTCCCTAGAGACTCCCCTCTCTGGGTCTCTATGGCCCCTTTACTGTGGGTCTGTCTGCCTGGGTTTCTGATGTGCTTATTAATTAGTGATCATAGCACTGTGCTTAGGTAGCGGTAACCTGCATGGGGCATGGCGGGAAGTTGTTGCCTTTTAGACTGACTTGGCCTGATTAGGGCTGTGTTTTCTGCTGGGTTCTCAGTTTTTCATGGGTAGGATCCTCATCTTTATCCAACTTATCTTCTTTGCCTACATTAACCCAGAAACCCGTGCTACTTCTTACTTCCCTTACCAGCATCTTAGGTAACTGATTCTCGTCATTTGCAAAAGCTACACCTTATCAAGGCATCATGAATATCAAATTAGTGAATACAGAAGTACTGCTCCTGGGGAAATACAGGGTTAGGTTCCCACAAGTCTCTGGTCATACAATTTTTTGGTAGAAATATGAGATCTGTTTATAATGTGTCAAAATCTTGACTGTGGTAGCATACTATAGTTTTAATAATTTGGTGCTGGTGGATATTGGGCGAAAGATATATATTATCTTTCTTTACAATTTTTTGATGGTCTTTAAGTAGTTGTAAAAGGAGGTGCCATTTAACAAAACAGTTTGTGAAGACCATATATCTTTTTTTTTTCTTGGTCAGTCATGGGGCTTGATCTCTGGGCTTGGGCGCTGTCCCTGAGCTCTTCAGCTCAAGGCTAGCTCTCTACCACTTGAGCCATAGTGCCACTTCAGGTTTTCTGGTGATTAGAGATAAGAGTCTCATGGACTTTCCTGCCTGGGCTGGCTTTGAACCACGATCGTCAGATCTCAGCCTCCTGAGTAGCCAGGATTACAGGCATGAGCCACCAGTGCAAGGCTGAAGACAATATATCCTGATCAATGCCACCCCTTTTAACATTCTCACCCTTCCCTCCCTTACCCACCTCTTCTCACTCTTCACATCAGACAATAGCCTAATGCCCAGAGTATACATAGAACTTAAAAAATCAGTTGCCCCCAAATATCAACAACCCAACCAATAAAAGGGCTAATATGCCAAAGAAACTCTTTTCAGAAGAAGCAAAAATGTCTCATAGACACATGAAGAAATGTTCAACATCTCTGGCCATAAAGGAAATAGAAATAGACACAACACTGAGATTCTACCTCCTCCCAGTCAGAATGGCCAGTATGAAGAAACCAACGGTAGCAGATGCTAGCTAGGATATATGCAAAATGGTTATACCATTTCCACTAACTGATCAATACATTAGCTTCTTTCACGTTTCTGTCCAAAAACAATTTAAAATGTTGCCAACTGAGTCCCCTGGAGTTAGCCAGTGTTCTAGGGCTTAATGGAAAAGATGTGTATAGGGAGACGAGCCTGAGGAACTCATCCCTTTACTTTTATTGTCTCTGTTCCATAGTATAACCTGGACATCTCCCACTCTGGGATTTGATCATTGTTTAAGATAGTTACAGATTGTGCAGGGACACCTTGCATGTGTCCCTGTGCCCTTGTGCTTTGTTCTTTGCCAAACCCAGATGACAAATTCTTCACTTTCTCCTTGTTCTGATAGGTTCCCTCATACTGTGGTTAGGAGTGCTCCTATTCCCAGAGCTAGAGTACCCAGTTAAGTTCAGCAACAATCGTGGCTCTGCTTCAGGCTTTGGCACATGCTGTGCCTTCTGGGAAGTCTGTCTGTGAGAGTCTAATGCAATTGGATTTGAGTATGTGGATCTTAAGGTATATTATCATAAATACAGTCTTATGCTTCTGGAAACCTCTTCTCTGACAAAGTGCTTGCCTCATCCTATTTCTCCTCTGGTCTCTGTTTTCTTAATTGTACACTGAAGAATCAGTGTGCCTGAAATGCATCCATCTCCTTCTCCTCCCTCTTTGGCTCATTTCTCAAAGCTCCCTCCTTCCTGCAAGGGTGGTGGGAGAGGAAGAAGTATACAAACTGATTTATTTTAGTCTGTCAGTGGTTTTGAGGACTTCAGTGATGGAAGGTACCTGTTCCTCCTCAGTCATCAATAGGCACTGAACAAAAGCTCTGCCCGAATTTGATTTTGGCACCCTGGGTATTGTATGTACATTTATCTGAATTAGCGAAGGGAAGGGAAAGAACAAAATTAATGTTGAGACAAGTACAAAGGGGAAAGCAATGCAATAGTGATACTCATAAGAAAATTCGTTGGAAATGATCTGTACAATTAGGGAGGGACTGGGGAGGAGGGAAAGTGGGAGAAAAATGAGGGGGGTAACAAGTTCAACAAGAAATGCAATCACTGCCTTACTCATGTAACTGTAACCCCTCTGTATATCACCTTGGCAATAAAATTAAAACAATTGTTTTATTAGCACACAGTATGACTCTCCACTAACACAAACCGTTTCCAGTGCAGGTCTAGGATGGGGTCAGGAACCTTGCTTCCAGGCAGCCTCCTATCCTAACTGAGCAGAGAACAAACTGTAAGCCATTTTATTTTGGAAGGATATTTGCTGATACTGATACCATTCTGGAAAGTTTCATCTGGGGTATAAATGAGAGGCAAGCATTGCTAGTGACAGTTATGGCAAATCAGAGTACAGTGGATGACTCCAACCTTTATTCACTTTATACTTTATAATCGATGTCTCTTTAGGAATGACTGTGTGTGTTGAGTCAGATAGAACACCGCAGGCTACAGCTCTGCAAAGGAATAGAGGAATCACCATTAGAAAAGTGGGGTGGGACCAGAGGATGAGATCACCTGTCAACTGGATGGCCCAAATCCCCTCTTTCTATCCTCTCAGAAACGCACATGATCCTGGACCATTATCTTACTGTCACAGATAAGGACAATCCAGTTACATCAGGAGTGAGACTTTGGAATAGCATCTTTGGGAAGGCATTGTTGAGCCTTGATTTAGTTTTTAGCATCTTTCAGGTAAGATGTTCAAGGCTTACACAGATTGTGGGCTGTAATGTCCCAATAGCCAGTAGAAAAGATGGTCACAGGGTATATTTTAGCTCTGAGGAAGGCAACCATGAGGATCCATTACAAATCAAACTCTTTAAATGAGCAGCAAAACTGGACTCTCAATATTAGTGCATTTATAAGCAAAGGTAGGCTTTCTATGAATAGAAAGATATACATGTTATATTCTATATTAAGATATACGTGTACAATCACTCCAAAGCTTTTATCTTCTGATGTCCCTTATTTATAAGCCAATAAGAACTCAAGGTCTCATTCAAGAAATCTATCAGCCTTATAGGCCAAAAATAGTTCGACATATCATACATATTGATTTGACATATCATAATGTGTGTATACTCTTCCAGAGTTACATATCATAATGTGTGTATACTCTTCCAGAGTTACATATCATAATGTGTGTATACTCTTCCAGAGTTACTTCCTGAATCTAAAGCGGCTGGGGTGCTCAGTTGGGTTCTCAAGACTGATGGGGAAGGAAGGATTGTTTACATGGATCCTGAAAGGAAGCAAATCCTGAAGAAAATGGGGATAAACTTACCGTCCCCCAAGGTCTCAGTAGTAGTGACTGAAAGACTTGCCAGCTATTGATCATATGGCTCCCTATCATTACTTGACTGATTCCTAGTTCCATGATTAGTAAGGGTCTGTGTCCACAATGTCAACATCTCTGCTCCCAGCATTCCCCATAGTTCAGAGAAGAATTCACAGCTCCTCATGCAAAATATGGACCATGACAATGAATTTGAGTTCTGTGACAAAGTCGAACACACATTGTGTCAGCCTCAGTCTCAATGGAGTTACTAGGGGAGCAGGTGCGTGGAATATCTTAAAGGGACAAAGCCCATAGATGTAGGTGGGCAAAGTTTTTCATAAGAGACCAGACAGAGTGGCCCATCTGGATTCTATCATGCTTACTCAATTCTGCTGTTGTAGGGAGAAAGCCATGGCCTGGATATTGTCCATCAGCTGTTGTTTTTGACCTTTGATTTGTTTAACAGTGTTGAGATAGTAGTCTGATGTCCTTACAAAAGTAGTAAGCCCCTCCCTCTTTTACTCATCGCCCATTGAAAGGAGATTCCATTGTTGTTTCTGGGAGAAAATAAAGGGACAGGGTAGGACTGTTCCAGTGATGAAGTATGGCATCATTACTTTGTACAAAATCATTTTCTTCTTTTGCTATGTGAGCTAAATGTGTATCTACGCCGATTCTGACACCAGTCCCTTAAGAAACCCATGAGTGCGCATACACATACACACATCTATGTACAAAGACTTTGCGTAAGAGCACAGGTGTCCTCAACAGTCTGGGAACTCCTGAGCCCAGGAACCCAGGGAAGGCACCCAGGGACTTTCACAGTTCTATCTTATTTGATTCCCACGTTGGCTATTTCATCCAAATCTTTAAAATCACAGCTATACTTAGAAAGTCCTCAGGTGCACAAGCTTTTAGCTTCTTCCATTTCTCACTTATTCCTTGCTGCAAAGAAACCAGAATGTTGTTATCAGCAGGAACAACATTGTGTGTGCAAAGGTAATAATCCCTTCCCTTCCCCTTTCCTCCCAGTCTCCTTCTCTTGCCTGGGGGCTGACTTGGGGAGAAGACAAGGATCTTTCCCACTTTGTTTTGGTATTCAGTGCTGAGGTCTTGCCATAGGGAACTTTCCTTCTGCAGACCCAGAGCTGCAGGGTGAATGGTTGGTTTTCTGCTTCTGCTGGCCAGCTCTATGTGTCCCATTTAAGAAGGAAGGAGTGGAGGGAATCCACAGTCTGGGATGTTCATTCAGTTTCCAAAAAACCTTATAGTCTGCTTGGGGCAAGTCACTGTGAGAATCCAAATGATTCTTCTGTGGGGTTCTGGAGGTGAAGAGAAAGCATGGTGCAGGACTGCTGGGAGTTTCATGTAGAGAATTGCTCCTTATCTGTTTGCCATGCTAGAAATGTAAATTGTAATGATCCACAAGAATGGGGATGGATATGGTGGTATCTGGAAGATGCAGTGTCCTTGAACAGAGGCTGGAGTTGAACTGAGGATGTAGTTGTTTCTTAGTAGAACTCTTTTTAGAAAGTTGAGAATACTTTCTGGAGCCTAACAGTTGACTTTCAGATGTCATGGCAGGTGGGTATTGACAGTGCTTTAGGTGTTCCAGCGTTCATGTTTTTTATTACCCTTTCCTCTGGCATGCAGATAGGTAGAAACAGCATAGAAGTGACCTGGTACCAAGGGATCTGGGGCTTTTAGCAGAGAAGAAGGTGATCTAGCTCCCTGGGTTCATGAGCTGTGATGACAAAGCTAAAATTAGCTGCATAGTCAAGATGGCTATGGACTATCATTTTACAAGGAATAGAAAAGATGTTAGCCTTAGCTCCAAGCACCTTGCATGTAATAACTCCTTAAATCCTCCCAATTATTTCATGAAGCCAGCAATACAACCCAAGGCACAAGGAGATAGGCAGGTTGTTCAAGTTCTCTCTACTAGGAAACAAGTTTCCTTCCCATAGGTTGGAAGAGTTGTTGGCTTTGGAAGTGTTCTTCGCACAGGTCCTGGGCAAGTTCTCCACAGACAGCCAGCTCCTGCACCTCTATGCTGCCAGGCTGGCACACATTCCTGCACTCAGCATCAAGCCATTGTGACTGTGAATATGCCTTGCAACAGCATACAGCTCCTCTTTCTCTGACCTTCCCAACCATGGCTGCATCCCCAGTGGCTGGGCCTGCCAGGTCCCTGCTGCCCAAATAATCTAGCAAGAACACACTCTGTACTGACTGCCAGAGTCTCTGCATAGACCTGCTGACTCCTGTTTGGAATACCATGCAAGAGCTGGGAGCTGGCCTACCCTGTCCATTTCCTCTGTTGAGTCTCAGCCAGGGGCATTGTATCTTCCCTACATACTGGAACATAATAAGACATCTTTCCAATATGACCTTCATTGTGTAGTCGATTCCTCTCCAAATTTGGAACCCATAAGGAGCTTTCAGTAAATAGAAGTTAGGAAAAGGTCCTGTGTACCAGTGCTTGAGGAGAGGCTGGGAGTGGTGGGAAGGACAGAGTTCCACAGCTTGCTTTATTGTGTGATGCTAACAAGTTGCTTTACCTCTTGAGTCTCCATTCCATCTCTTTGAAAAGAAAAGCAAGACAGTGGCCTTTATTCTCTAGGCTGTGGTGTTCACATGAGGTTATACAGATGAAAGATAACTGGTTTGTATCCCTCCACTGCTGTTTCATTACTGTGGCTCAGAGTAGGCTAGGGAGAAAGGGTGAGGATTTGTAGGTTCTGAGACTCATAGAGGAATGAAAAAGATTCCAAAATGTGGAAGAGCCAGAGATGGAGACACAGAGAAGGTGAGGCCGGGCACTATTCAAGGGATGGAGGCTCAGGAAGGCCTGGTGGGGACAGCAAGGTCAGGTGTGGTGGGAAGAAAAGTTACAGGGATTTTTAAAATTTCATTGGAAACTTAGCTTGGATTTTTTTTTTATTAGCTAGATAATTGGAATGCCTTCAAAACATTTTCAAACAGAATTAAAACATGATAAGTGTCATTAAATGATATTCAAACAAGATTGGTCATATGAAGCGTGCAAAAAAGATAAGTTGCAGAGATTTTTTTTTATGAATTCCCTAAACCAGCTTGCTTTCCTCCTGAGCATACAATTTGATTTCATTTCCCAGTCTTTCTACCAGCAAGGTGAAGCCCCATGACTGAGTGCTGGTCAATGAAATGCCAGTGGAAGAATTTAGTGTCACACCCATTACACATGATCCTATACAACCCTTCCTTATCTCCCAGCAAGGATTTGAAGGTCTGATAGAGAACTTCAAAATCTTGTGGGATGATAGGAGTACAACTTGCAAAGGACCTGGGGCATGAGTGACTGCCTAGAGTTGAGCTTTACCCTACCCCCTCCAACCTTAGAATTTTATGTAAGAAATAAGAAACTCCTGTGCAATGTTACTAAGCAGAGATCATTTGTTATAGCAGTTAGCTTACCCTGACTAGTAGTAGTTAAAATAGAGAAAGATAATCATTGTTGCAGTCATTCAGCTACCAAGTGAAAAGCTCAAATGGTAGAGGTTAAAGTGAGAATAAGCGAACAGTTCCCTTAGATTCTCATGATATAGTGACTTAATTAGATGGAGGCAGTCTATGTGGAAAGGGCAGGAGATGTGAATGATAGAAATAACTTTAAAAGAATGCCTATGTTTTTTTAAAATCAAATGTCTAAGAAAATGTTAGTGCTATTTAAATAAAGATACCAGCAGGTGAGATAGATCTGGGGAGAGATGATAAGATTTATTCTATTTGTAGCACATTTGAGGGGATTTTACACAAAAATAGGGATACAGGTGGACCCATTGCAACAATGAGATGTACAAGACATTATGTCAAAAAACGAACTTTACAACTTTGCTGCGGGGGGGGGGGGGGTAGGGGGGGGGTGTTGAGGTGGGCACTCAGAGGTGGGAAGGGATGGTAAAGGGAACAAAAGAGGAGGCAACAATGCTTGATTAGAAATATACTCATTACCTTGCTCATGTAATTGTAACTTCTCTGTATGGTATTTTCATAATAACAAAAATATGTCTAGACATGCGTCCCTCAGCCTTGGCATGAGTGTTCATTAAGGGTCATAATTCTTGGTATGGGAAGTGGTTTTGTGCATTGTAGGCTATTTAGTAGTGGCCAAGGCCTCTACCCAGTAGCTGGTCCCCTCTATCTCCTACCAGTAGAGACAACTAAGATGTTTTTAAATATTTGTCAAATGTCCCCAAGAGAAGAACAACTCATCCTCATTGAGAGCTACTGATTTAGAGGAAATGGAAGCCGTGAGTCTGAATGTCCTGATGTCTGTTTATCATATCAAATATCATCTATCTATCTATCTATCTAATTATGTAAGCTAAGCACATTTAGTTCTGCAAGGTTCAGAGTCCATTCACTTGTCAGAGGTTAGTGGCTAGCTCAGTATAAGCCTACCTGAAGGTAACTCTACAGTCTCAGGTCTTTCTGCAGCCCAAGAGAGGCCCAAAATCTCTGAGCCATGTGTATTTGCTTCAGCATATCAGCTGAGCTTGTAACAAAGCTTTCCAAATGGCAGGAGCAAATCTCCAGGACGGCAACTGGCTGCATAGTTTGGGAGGATTCCCTTTTCATTTCCTACGCTTTATGTTTTTTTTTCTTCTGCTTTTCAAAGAGCATTTTTACAAGCTAGCATTCTATATTGCTCTTGCCTGTACTCTAAGAAAAGATAAATATTTTCAATGTGTTTTCTGAGGCATATGGTCCCATTGAGAAAATGTATCCCTTATGGACATAGCTATTTTGACCTCATTAGTTGAAGAGATCAGAGGGAATTTGACAAACAGGGCCTCTTATGCCTAAGAAGCTTACTTGAGTTTCCAGGGGAGCTGGGCATTGGGACCACTGGGGACCCACCTTTGGTTTTCCCAGTGGGTTTCCACAGGAGGCTGAAGGGAGACTAGTAAACAGGTCCATCAATGAGAGGCCTGGGAAGGTGACCTTGCTCCTGGTTCCAAACTCCAGGGTCCCATTTAGCAGTAGTAGTGAGGAGAGACTAAAGAGCAGGTTTAGAATTCTATAGAGGCCCTGGGACCACCCAAGGGAAGTCCTCATATAAGGAAAAATCTCTAGCTGGTGAAGATACTTTTCTCTCTCTCTCTCTCTTTCTTTCTCTCTCATTAAAAAGAGGCTTCATTGGGTGGAGAGGGATCTAATCACTATAGGCAGAGACTTTGAAAGTCTTAGCAATGAAAGTGTTGCATTCTGGGAAATGCTATCTGGTGAGTCTTGGCCACTAACCTGAAGAAATGGGCCTTGAGTGGGAGCTGTTTGTGTGTTAAGAAAAATGGGCAAGGTCTGCTGTTCCCAAGCCCATTCACAACAGTTCACAAGCTAGACATCTACTCTTTGGTCTTTGGATAACTTGCATTACATTTTGGATCTAGTTCCAGATTTCTTTTGAGATACTTTTACTTGCCTCCACACTTACACAGATCAAATAAGATTAGTATATGTAACATACTGTCACATACAGATTTCCACAGTGCAGAGAGAAGGCAAAGCTTATTATCATAATTGATATGTGGTTTTCCAGACCCTTTATTAATGGATACTAATTCCAGAGAAAGTGGATGTTATAAACCCCCATCAGCTACCATCCCAGCGCGGTGTGGAACTTCATCTTGCATTACTCACCTGCTCAATGACAATATGTATCTCTACTGGACTTTGTGTCTGTAGTCCTTTTGGCTTCTCTTTTCAGCCTCCTTTAGTAGATCTTCCTAAATTCCTGCCCTCTACTTGTTGTAGAGAAGGGTGATTAGGTTTCAGTTCTTGGAATCTCTACCCACATTCTTTAGACTATCTTAACCCTATCATATGACCTCACTGTTTTTACATAAATACATCTGAAGTTTCACCTCTCCCCATAACTTCTTCCTTTCCATGTAGGACCATACATTCAACTTCGAGGGCCCTCTTTCCTTCACGTCTTTGGCAAGACAGTGTCAGACGTGGGTTTTCCTTTTCCTTGATAAGATGAAATGATAGTGGGCTCTTTGTAACTTGTGCATCATTCCATCACCTAGCCCTATTCTGGTCCTCAAAGGCATGTGCATTCTCTCCAGTCTGCTTGCTATGAGAATGTATCTGAGACTTTAGACCTGGAGAAGCATCTGTGTAGTCCAATCTTGAAGCACAAAGGGCCAAACAAGAAAAAAAAAAAACTAAGCTCCTGTTAAATAGCCTGGACCAGAAATGTAGTTAGTCCTGTTCTGGGCTATACTTTTCTTGACTTATGTTTTATATATCTTATTCTGTATGTTTGTCTTTCAAAAATTAAGGTGGCTGATAAAATAATGTAAATGAATTACAAACTAGTTTGCAAGGATTTAATCATATTGCAACACTGCATACAATTCCATCATCTTCATTTTGAAGTTATTTTGCAATGGTCTTTTTGAGCATCTTAAAGTATCTGAAAGTAATTGGAGATGCAAATAGTAAATAGATGTTTCCTCATATTCATGATCTACTCTTTTGAGTAACATTAAAAATGGTTAATATTGCTCTCTGAATATGAATTTAATATTTGGAAACAACTAAATGGTGATAATTGTTGTTTTAATTTGCTGTGTTGCTTTGGAAAACTTTCTTTCTTCTTTCTTTCTTTGTTTTTTGTGCTGGTTCTGGGGCTTGAATGCAGGGCCTGGGCACTGTCTCTGAGCTTTCGTGCTCAAGGCTAGCACTCTACTACTTGAGCCATAACTTCACTTCCAGCTTTTTGGTAGTTAATTGGAAGTAAGAGTATTACTTTCCTTTCCAGACTGGCTTCAAACTGTGATCCTGAGATCTCAGACTCCTTAGTAGCTAGAATTACAGGCATGAACCACTGGCACACAGCTGGATAACTTTCTTAGCCTCCTTGAATAAGTTTTACCAAACTGTAGAATAAAGAAGGCATAGTTTTCAACCATCAACATTCTCTCAAACTGTTAAATTCTGTGATGTGGAGGAACATTTCATTATCTTGAAAGTTCAGAACTCACACTGATTCTCATATTGCTGCTCAAATATTTCTTTCTTCTAGGCTTTCTGTATGTGAAGGTAAGTGAGGGTGATAAGCGAGTGTGTAGATGTGTATGGAGGGGGAGGTAATAGACTTGAGGAGTCAAAGATTGAGAATGATTTCAAGATAGCATTTGGTCTACTCTCTGAACTTTGTTGTTGACTGTGGGCCAGTTATGGTCTCTCTTATTCTCCTTGGAAATGGCAGTGTAGAAGATAATGCTTGAAAATGTGAATTAACATTGAATATATAAGAAAAGACCAGTAAGAAGAATGATAGCTGTTACATAAAAGTATAACAAGAATATCTTTGCAAAAAGAAGAGGGAAAAGAGAGAGAGAGAGAGAGAGAGAGAGAGAGAGACTATACAATCATATACCTTATCTCTATCTATCTATCTATCTATCTATCTATCTATCTATCTATCTATCCATCCATCCATCTATCTAAGGCAGAAGAACTAATAGCACCCTTCTGTTGTACATCTGTCTCATTGTTAATGTGTGTCTGTTGTCTGAAGCAGAGATATCAGAGCAGTCATCCATGCTAATACTAGATACACCACGAAACAAAAACTCACACAGAAGTGTGAATTTGAGGGCCATTTAACACTGTAAAATTTCCCCTTGTATAACAATTATGGAAACACACATGCTAATTGACAGTGCAATGTGCAGCTGTGTGAATGTGAACAGTGTTCACTAGGCCTGGTAATTTCTTCTGGCTGCTGGGAAACTGTCCAGAGAATGTCCCCCCCTTAAGCAGTGACACCTCTCCCAGCTGTATATTATCTATCTAGCCCTCCCCACAAGTTATGCACACGGGGTCAATCTGGACTCCTAGTGCCTAGAACTTGAGTTTTAGTCTCCAAATGCATGCCACTTTCTTTCTTGGATTGGGTGGTGCTATTAAATGTTGTTCTCACTTGTTTCTACCTAGAGCAGCTGGGGAATATTATACTTAAGAAAGGCACCTAAGACAAGGGCTCTTTAGCTACCCAGCAATGATGGGAATCTGCTACATTTCCAGGTAAACATTATACTTACTGGGAACTAGAAGGGTGTCCACAGAGGGGTATCTAAGAGGGCAGTACTGAGGTTTGGATTCAAGGCATTGTGTTTGCTAGCCAATACCTCTAACACTTAGACCGTATCTTCAGTTCTTTTTGTTTTGCTTTGCTTTTAAGATAGCATCTTATGCTTTTGCCTAACTTCAGACTATGATCCTCCCATGTCTCTCTCCTGAGTAGCTGGTATTACAGGCATGTACCACTTGGCCAAGGAAGTTTATTTTAAACTTTAATTAATCTTGTTTTTGATATTCAGAATACTTTTCCCCTCTGAAGAATATGTTCCTATAATCTTACTCTTTTGGATAGGGAATTCCAAGAGAGAGGGCTAAAAAATCTGCTCATTATAGGATGACTACCTGGGTTTTGTCCTAGTGGCTAGATGTGTGATCTCAAGGCACATACCCAATCACATTGAATTTGCCCACCTGAAAAACAGGGATACTAGTAGAGCTGTCATGAGTGGTCAGTGAGATAATCTGCACAGAGCACCTTGCATGGTGTTTCTTGTATGCTGAATGTTCAGTGTGGGAAATGTTAGGTTGTCTGGCAGGAATTTGGAAAGTGCAAAGGCAACTGGTTTTGGGGACAGCCAGGTGATGCTGAAACTCCAGTTTGAAGCAATGGTTGATTTGTTGTTGCATTAACCCTCATTCATATCAGCCCCATGAGAACAGGCTCTGAGTCTATAGACCATACTTCTCATTGGCAGGGAAGTCCCAGCTGACCCCTTTGCTTCAAGGTCACTGGCCTTACCCTGCCATGTAATTGTCCTAAAGGAAAACCAGGAGAATGTACCATGGCAGTTTTAAGAACTGGATTCAGGCTAATCATCCTTCAGGCTAAATATTTGGTATGAACTGTGTAATAGTACATTTCCAGTTACAAATACAAAACCACAGAATAGATTAAGTTTAAAGAGAACTATAGTTTATGATGCTAGAGGTCCAGGGTCAAGAGCAAACATCTAGTGATGGCTTTTTGCTTCAGTTCTGAGGTGTACAAGACATCACAGCACATGGAAAGAGGTAAGGAGTGTATTTGTGTGTGTTTTAGTCTCTCTTCATCTTCTTGTAAAACAACTAGGATTCAGTCATTGGGGCTCCATTCATATGATGTTATCTAACCCAATAGATTAAATTTTTATATTTCACCATAGGGATCAAATTTCAGCATGAGGCTTTGGGGGAGGGCACATCCAAATCATATTCAAACCATAGCACAGCTTATTTCTTTAGAAATAAAGATGTGGGTACTGAGATTATACATGTATGCAGAAGTACAGAGGTCTTTGAAATTGTGTTCATGCCATGAAGACAGGAAGAGACTTGCCCTATTTAGAAGTGGGCCATTGGGCCCCCCTACAGATAGGTTTTCTACATTTGCCCTAGGATCCTCTATAGGACACTGATTTTACAGAGAGGACAGTGCTTTGTCTGTAAGGTTGATTTCATGCAGAAGAGAAAAATAAAGAAAGGTTGAGAATGGAACTGGGAAGAAAGAATGGGATTGTTATGATTGCTCGTGGTATTTCAAACTGATTAGATTTCGAATTACAAGTAGTTGAACTGACAGTTTCTTCTCTTCAAAGTGTGCTTTGTGTCTATATGGTAAATACTTAATTTTGGAGATCCAGAAGTCCCCAATGGCATGTCATTAGCAGGCACAGCCTCACAGCCATGTGCTTGCAGTATGTCACGGATACTACATAGGCATCTTTACTGCATTTGGACTTTAGTCCTTTCCTCATTTCTTTCTTTATTTACTTTTTGTCAGTTGTGGGGCTTGAACTCGCCTGAGCGCTGACCTTAAGCCTCTTTTTGCTCAAGGCTAGCTCTCTACCACTTGAGCTACAGCAACACTTACCACTTTTTCTGAGTTGTTTATTGGAGATGGACTTTTTTGTCTGGGCTGGGCTTCAAACTGTGATTCTCAGATCTCAGCCTCCTGAGTAGCTAGGACGGCAGGCTTGAGCTGCCAGCGCCCAGCCCTCTTTGATTTTTGTGCTTTTGTTTATTTGTTTTGTGTGTCAAATCCAGCCACAGCCTATTCTTTTAACATCAACCTAGTATCCCATCTATCCATATCTCTAATTCTCTTTTTGTACAATGTATCTCAGGGGCATGGAGGATGGGCTATGCCAGGCAAACGGTATTCGATTATAACATTTTATAAGTTGTCAAAGCTCTAATGATATCAGCCACCTAACTGCAAGGTAGAAACCTTAGTGATGTCACCTAACAGGTTGCCATGGGCTTAACAGACCTTTGTGTAATAAACAAGAGAGCAGAGATACAAATACCCACAGCCCATCTCTGTCCTCCACCTTCTAATGCCTCTCACCACACGGACATTCCCTTCCTGCTTATTAGCCCCTGAAGGGCATTTTTAATATAAAAAATATATAAAGCCTTCCCAAATCAGAAAGGTCTCCAAGTCTCCAATTTAATTGGAATGGAAAATGCTAACTAATTGGCATCAAAATTTGATTTGTGGGAGAAACCTCCTTTTTGTTGGAAACACAACAGTGTGTCTGGGAATACAAGCCCAGTCCTTCAAAAATCATCTGTGAGTGCCGCCGCCGAGGAATCAATTAAAGTTGATTTGGCATCTCTGCGCTTGACAAATATAAAGAAATCTCTGATTAGGTGGAGAAGAAAAAGAAGCTTTCTCTTTCTTGCCCTCTCTTCCTCTCTCTTTCCTCTGCCTCTTCCTCTCTTCTCCTCATTTTCCTTTAAAGGCAGTAGGTGTCAGAAGGGGGTGGGTAGTGATATGCAAAACACGGCCTCCATAACCAAAGTAGCCTGCAAAATTAGGTGTCAGCATGCAAAGCTTATTGATGTATGAATGCGGAAAATGAAAGGCGGCAGTAGACAGCCAGGGCTAAAGGTGAGGCAGGCACAGCGAGAGCAGCTGTAGATCCACGTCAAGGTGTTGCTATATGAGCTCGGGTTTTTTCTGGAGGGCCACAGCCTAACAAGGTAAGCCTGGCCATGAAATGATGGAACAATACAATATAGGCACACACCGTTTGAATACCAAATAAATTGACATGGTGTCTCTCCATCCCCACCCCCTCCTCCTCCCACCCTGCCATCCCCCCCCCACACTTCAAAGTATGCCTGTGTATTCATTAATAAATTCATATTCTGAGTTTTCAATAAAAGGAGAAAATGCAGTGTAAACTGGAGTTACTTAGTGACACCCAGCTCATTGCTTTTTATTGTTGCTTGCAGCTACGAAGCCTTCACAGTGCACTAGTAGAATTTATTACTGTCTGTCTCTGTGGCAAGTTGGGGAAGTGCGCCTTTTGAAGAAAATTGACCCACACTTCATGAATATGATGAAAAATGCCAATAACACTACAAAGACGAAGCTCTTGACATTACTCTGCAAAGAGCTAAAAGACAGTAATGAAAGTATTGCAATTACAAATCATTACCTCTTCTCTAGCCAATCGTCAGCTTCCCTCCTAGTTTTTTTTTGTGGTGGTTTTTGTTTTCTTTTCATTTTTTTGGTTGAGGGAGCACTCTCAGGCTCTGCTAGCTGCCTCAGGTTCCATTTCCCATAGCATCATGGGAGATGGAAGGTGTGTGAAGGTTCCAGCTGACTTCTCAAAGAAAGGAAAGGAAGAAAGAGGCAGGGAAGGGAAAAGTGGAAAGAAATGCCATAAAAGTATCCTTGGAAAAAGGAGGGGGAGGTAAAGGAAAGCTCTTACAACCAGAGGTTATAAGGTCATGACCTTACTGTATTACCTTCTCAATCTGAAATGTGGGGTTAGGAACAGCTTATCTGATTGCTTGCTGATTGTTCTCCCCTCAGTTGGCTGGGTCTCTGAGTTTTGCTGAAGGGAGAATAAGTTTAATCTCTTCTTTCATATTACTTGTTAGAAATTCAATTGAGACATTAGGAAATTAATTATCAAAAATATATTAATATATTTTCCCTAGAAGAGCCTAAGCCAAATACCAGTGACTCTCTTGCTTGAGATTTGAGTTTTATGGTTCAAAGCCAGCCATGTGTGTGTGTGTGTGTGTGTGTGTGTGTGTGTGTGTGTGTGTGTGTGTGTGTGTGTGTGTGTGTGTGTGTGTGTGTATGTATGTATATGCTGTGTTTATGTCAAAGGATCTAGTCCAATAACTGGCATGTAATTGTCACTCAATTGATAATGCTTGGATCACGTTTTTTCAGAAGATCAAAGGAAATGGGAGTTCCATTATGAGTTGATTTTTACGTTTAATTGATCTGTTCTCAGAAAGTCTAACATAAACACTGGGGAAAGGTCAACATTCAGGGGAAGCTGGATAACTTGACACTAGAGCATGTGTGTGAAAGGACAAGGCAGCAAGTGTGTTATGGGCTTGTATATCCAATGAAAGCCTACATAAATGTAGGCTTTCCCCCACCGCTCCTTTCATGATCTAGTGATTCAATGTATGAGTTGGACTAACTCTCAGCTAGGCTGCTGTAACAACTGCCAGCATTTCAATGGTTAAACCCCACAGAAGTTTATTCTTCACCAATAAACAATCTTACATGGGTATTGCTAACTTTCAGAAAACTTAACTCCCTATGGATCCAGTGTCTTCAATCAATATCTCGTCATCCTCTAAGGTGTTGTACTCCTGTGTCACAAGGCAGCCGATGGGAAGATAGAACTTAGGTGCTCACATCCCATCCAGAAGACCCACCTTAGGCCCTATGTAATAAATGGGGCCAGGCAGGAACTTTCTAGTGCAAATTATGTACCAGGGAAGTGGAGCAGGGATGTTTGGTAGACAGGCAGCCATCTTGCACGTATAGACTCATAAGCATGTCTCAAGCCATGATTAGTAGTGGCAGCTTCGACTATAATGTTCCAAGTAGCTAGGGTTTCCCTTCCC
The DNA here is from genome assembly GCF_019054845.1 of Dipodomys spectabilis. Taxonomy (NCBI): domain Eukaryota; kingdom Metazoa; phylum Chordata; class Mammalia; order Rodentia; family Heteromyidae; genus Dipodomys; species Dipodomys spectabilis. The sequence goes on from NW_024870818.1 coordinate 6,561,897, forward strand.
TCTGTCATGGATGGACTTTCACCATTAGACATCCTTCTGGCTTATTCATCCTACAAATTCTTCATTCAAATTTTCAAAGTGTAATAACACACTTGAAGGCCATGAGGCAATGCTGTGTCCTTGGATCCATCATGGAGGGAGGCTTTAGAGTTGGTGTAGGGTCATTCCTAAAGTCTAGGCTCCACATAGAACAAATGTAAAAAATAAAAAAAAAGAGTTTGTGTTCTCGGGATGGAGCCATTAGGAGAAGACATGGCATAGGCCTGTTTGGCAGGAGCTATTGGAAAAGGGATGGAGAATGTCCCAAGGGACACCCAGGCTCTCACCACTGTGTTTTGGTGTAGCTTCACTTAGAGAATCCTCACAAGCACTTCTCGAGGTCTGTTTGATCTGGCGGCTGAAATACTTTCCAGCTTGCGTGCACTGATTCTTCTAATACCATCATCCATCTCTTCTGAATACTTAGGGTTTATGTTGGTGAGGTAAGAGGGAAATTCTGAGAAGTGTCCTCTGTAGACAAATTTTGTTTCAGTTGCAAAGACTGGAGATTGTTGGGAGCAAAATCAACCTTTGGCTTTCTTCACAGTTTTGTTCCCAGTTAAATCTGTGTTAAAGTTGTCACTCAAAATCTATGGAGACAATTTGATTGCAGTTTTGATGTGCTTTCCTGGGTTCCTTAGCTTCACATTTTTGAATTTGGATTTGTTGTAAATGCTCTGATTGGTTTTTAACCAGGGACTGTTACTTTTTTTTTTTTTTAATAAGAGGATACATATCTACTTTGCTTTCCAAGGAGTAGGGGAGGGCGTTGACCTAAGGAGGGGCCTTGTATTGTACCACTAGCACTGTACTTCTGGTGGAAATAAGCAGCCAGATTATTGGAAGAATATACAGACTTGTTGAAAGTTCTGGGTCAAGGTAATTCAGTAGTTATATATGTATTTTCTATTTAGAATTACACTGGGGGAGAAAGTGGCCTCAGGTGCTCAGAAGACTGGCCATATAACTCCTTATTCCTTGGCCGAGAAATTTGAATGAGATTGTATACCTGGATTCTAATATTCCAGGCCATTTTCTTGCTGTGTAAGTAATGCAGTCTCCCCCTTCCTCCTCCCCCTCCCCACCGCCACACACACACAAGTTTTGCATTTGCTCCAAACTAGATGGCCATGATGCCTTGCCTAATGCCTTTTAATATCTAAGCCTTGTACATCTCGTGCTTGGTTAATAACAGGGGGAAAAGCTCTGGTGACTCACCTTGACCTCAAGAGGGAAAAAAAAAACATCCTTTTAATAATCTGGGAGTTTATTTGGATCGAAGGCATACTGCATGTTACACAATCTTCCTGGAGAGCTGCACAGGTCAAAAAGTGGCACCCTTGTTTTTTATGAAGTCAGCAAAGATGTATAGGGGGCCAGCCTTGCTGGCTCTCTGAGAGTCTTCAGATTCATCTTTAATATGTAACCCACTAGCAGAGCAGAAACCTTCGGTGAGTTTAATGGGCTTTTCTCTGAGAACTTTTCTAAATGTATAACCTTGTCACAATTAAAGCTAAAGGCACATTTTCTGAATGGTCTTAGGAAGGAGTACCCACCTATATTTTAAGAGTCAACCCATAACCTTTCATATTTTATCACTTTAAACTTTCTCCCTCATATAAACTGGGAACGACTTGAAGGTAGGGAAAGTATGTGATCCTCTCAGTACTGCAAGTGTAAGAATTGCATGAATTGAACAAATAAAGGAATGTTTCCATCTAATGAAAATTCTCAGCTTGGACCTGTTTTGCCCTTGGGTAACATTAAGCAGAATCTGAAGACAAGTTTTGGTTATCATGACTGGGATGATATCAAGGAAGTTCTAAGGGTTTTGTACTTGAGCCATGTTCCCTGAGCGTGTTGGTCTCAGAACCCCTGAAAATCCAATTCTTTTCAGTGGCATGTGGCCATAGGATTTTTTTCAGCAATATTTAGTGGTCTGTGTAGATGTCGCAAGATTCTAACAGGTTGAAGGATGCTGCTAACATCCATAGTGCATGAAACAGGCCCCACACACAACAAAGAGACAAGTGGCCCAAAATGTCAAAGGTGCTGAGGGACAGAAACTGCCATATCCATCCCTCAATGCCATGTGCAATTGGAATGTCTGAAAGATGGCTGATAGTCTTTGAAAGATCCAGTTAGCAATACTATTAAATATTTCTTCATATTGCAATGCAACCAAAACACCATGCAGAAATCCCCATGACAGTCTCTTTATCCTTCCCCCACATTCCTCTTTCCTGTCCTTGTTCCTCTTTCCTATCCCCTTCCCATTTTCCAATACTCAAAGGGAAAAAAAAGATAGCATACTGCAAGAAGGAATGCTGTATCTTTTCTGGATCATTCCTTCAGAAGATAAATATATTTAAGTCGAAAGTGCTGCCCTGCAGAGCTTGGGAAAGCCTTTGGACATGGCACTGAAGGTAAGGAAACACATTCAAAGGATGTTTACTCTAATGGTACTCTCAGATATGTTGGGATTCTTAAACATATGCTTCCAACATCTCTCTCTATCCATCTATCTACTGTCCTTGCATTGCTGTTAGATTGTAGGAAAGCTGTAAATAGAAACAATAGACTCACTTTATTTCTTAATTAGAAGGCTTCTGCTTGTAGCTGCAATCGTGACACTAACAAGCGTGTCTTCTGTCATATGGAAGGAAAGACTGAAGAGTTCCTAGGGGCTTGAACTGGAGCCTGGTTCTGTTGGTCTCTCAACCTCTGTAAATCCAATGCCTTTCAAGGGCAAGTGGCCAGAGCATGATTTCTGCAATGCTTAGTGATGTGCTTAGACATAGCAAAAAATACGACCGGTTCTCCCAAGTTGTAATTTTGTTTTCCCTCTTTATTCATGTTTAATTGTTAACATCTATCCCTCAATTCAATAAAAGGACTACAATCATATTTAAATTGCCTTTTTTCAGAGAGGTTCTGTAAAATATTTAGGCAGGTAGAAGAGAATGACTTGAGGATAGGGAAAGTATGTGATCCTATCAGTACTGCATGTGTAAAAACATGTTATCCCATTTTATCATATTGCTCACTATCTTGCAGATAATCTTTATTCTAGGATTATAAAATTTATGAAATAACTTGTATCTTACTATTTTTGGATTCCCTGGATTATCAGGAATCTTCGAAGTTGTCTCAATGCCCTATACTAAAAGGTGGAATAAAATGTCCAGAGAGGCAAGGCCAGACTTGGAATTCTCTGGAGATAGGACAGGAGTAGTATCTGAGGATATAGCTCTAGGCCTTTTTGTTTTCCCCTAAGTTCTGTGATTTACGAAATGTTACCTTTTGCACAAGATCTTTCTCTCTCTTTTCCCTTACTATAGGATTTCTTTTTCTGTATTGGCTTAACATTTCCAATTCTGTGACAGGATGCTGAGCTTAGACCATAATGATCTAGGAGAAAAGACTTACTCTTGTACATTCATTTTATAGTGAGGATGTTAATGGAATATTAGAATCAACATGTTTGGTGATTGATGCCTGATTAGGTTTCAATAAAAGCACGAGGAGGTAAATGGGTTTAGAGAACTAAGGATGTTTAATGATAATTTACAACTGGACTGTCCAACATGGTAGCTGTTAGCCATATGTGGCTGTTGAAATTTTGTAATGGACTGGCTGGATTGAGATGTTAGTAAATGTTAGAAAGTTAGTAGAAAATACACATCAGTTTTCAAACACTTAGCATGAAGAAATGTGAAATATCTAGCAACATTTCATACAGATGACATATTGAAATGTTACATTTCAAACTTATTATGAAATGAATTGTATCTATTTCTTTTTCCTTTTATAATGTGGTTTCTACAAATCTAACAGATACAATGCAGCTCATGTTGTGACTTGCCTTATACTTCTACTGAACCATAATGTTTTAGAATGCTGTTTAAAAGGGCCAAGTGCTTCAGCTCATGATTGAAATCCCAATTATTCAAAAAGTAGCTAAGAAGGATTTCATTTAGGGACCAGCTAGGCCCCAAACCTAAACAAAGCCAAAAACTATAAAAAACAAACAACAACGACAATGAAGTTTAGTGAGACACCCCCCCCCTCATCTCAAAAAAAAAAAGAAAGAAAGAAAGAAAGAAAAAGCTGTATGACTATAGTATATGTAGTATATGTAGTGTATGTTTGTAGTCCAAGCTGTGTGAGAGACATAAGTAGGAGGATTAGGGTCAGAGGCTAGGACCAGTAAAAGTATGAGTTACTACATTAAAAAAAATTAAGTAAAGGGGCTGGGAAGGTGGCTCAGTGGTAGAGCGCTTGCCTTGCATGCATGAGGCTCTGGGTTCGATTCCTCAGCACCACATAAGCAAAAAGAAAAAAGCCGGAAGTGGCGCTGTGGCTCAAGTGGTAGAGTGCTAGCCTTGAGCTGAAGAGCTGAGGGACAGCACCCAGGCCCAGAGTTCAGGCCCCATGACCAGACCCCCCCCACCAAAAAAAAGCTTGCTTAAAAAAATAAGTAAAATAAAAAGGACTAGGAAGCAAGACTCAGATGTGACTACCTGCCTAGAAAGAACAAGGCTTTGAGTTCAAAGCCCAGTATCAATCAATCCAACAAACAAATGGTGTCTGAGAGTGGTCAGGTCCTCTAGAATACCTGCCTTCATGGCCTAAAGGTAAAAGTCTTAGATTTGCCACATCTAATAGCATTGTAGGTTCAAGGTCCATGAGTTTTAAGTGCCAGTGCCATTTAAAAGTCCCAGAGCAGGGATGCAGAATCTTGGTTGACTGAGCCATGGAGGAGTCAGTGGATCAATTTAATTATACCTCTAAAGATGAACATTAAGTGTAAAAATAGGTTATATTGAATTCCACCAGGGCCTTCTTGGCTTTCTTTAGATTTTCTGAAGGACCAATATTGGCCATCAACCTAAGGGACCATTAATTCTGTAAAATTGGGTGTGACTAGTGACTCCCTACGGAAATGGACACCATGATTGAGTTGCCTGGATCCCATCTGATCCTCTACGTGGTCTTGTCACTCTTGTTTTCTAGTCATCAGTGGCTTCCTATTGCTTTCATGGTATCTAGTGTGATGCCAGAATGAAATGGAGCCAGTAATAGCAAGTGCTGTTTAATGTGATTTTCTTGGCCCAACTTTGAGAAGAAGTACTGTAAGTAAATTCTTTGAAAACTTATCATCTTAGGTGTGGAATGATAAGAAATGACTTAATCATACCTTAAAAAACAAGACTGCATTAAAAGGAGAAGTATTAAAAAGCCAACTCTTCTCCATGATCCTCCTTCAAGAGGAAAAAAATTCCTTGATTACATAAGAGAATATGTTAAAAAGCCTTCAGCACATAGCACTTAGTAGGTGTTCAGGAAAGTTGCATATATATATATATATATATATATATATATATATATCAAAAGAGGCTAGTTCTGATCAACTCTGACAGTAATCCTATGTAAGGAGGAAAAAGGAAGTACTCAATAGAAACCATGTACTAATTTATATTATTTGAAATATTACCTACAAAGAACTGTAAGCCAGAAGACTTTTTTTAAAGTGAGACTCAATTGATTATCAATCTGCTCATATAACCTCAAAAGATAAGTATTCCTTAGTTAAGCATTTCTTAGTTAAGCAAGGAAAAAATATTTCCAAAATATCAGTCTGATGTCCTTGGGAGCGTGGAGGGATTATTTCTTTAAAACCTGATTGTGCTGAGTGAAGTGCGAACTATGTCTAATGCCCCCAGCAACAGATTTGACTGTGGTAGCCACAGGCAGAATTGGACACCTTGGTGGGCTGGACCTGACTTAACCCTTTGAATGCATAGCTGCTGTTCAATAGTTATGCCAAGGAACTGATCCTAGCAGTGCTATGCCTTATGTGTTTTCTTTCTGTGGGATCTCAATTAGTTATAATTGTCTTGCCCTCCAGAGCATGGCCCCTGGCAGACTAGAGGGTGTGCCCCTCCAGGGCTTTCATTTCAAGTTTGAGCATAACATGGGCAAGTCAATCAATAGACTGTCTTCTTCAATATTTAATCAGGTGACAGGAGTTTCCATGTCACAGGGCCTCACTTTTCACTTGAGAGACACTGAATTTTTGTGGCCTCCATGCAAAAGAAGAGAAGCAGACTATGTGTACAAGTCAAGAATAAGCAGGATTGATATTCGCCTTGTTTTCTAAGATCTGTACCAACTCCAACGAGTACCAGGGTGTTTCTGGGGATTACGGGGGGCTTATTTATCGATCTATTTTTGAGTCAGATAGTTCCTGAAATTCAAGAGTAGGAATTCTATTTGTAGCACATATTTTAGTGTAAGTCATTTATTAAAGAAGGATCTGGATAGGTGAGATTGAGAAGAAGATACAGGAGAAAGAGAAGAAGTAAAAGAAAGGATAGGAGAATGAGGAGAAACAGAGCAAGAAGAAGAGAAGATGGAGAAAGAGGAGGAGAGATAGAAAAAGAAGGAGGAAGAGGAGGTGAGTAAGAAGATTGTGAAGACAATGGTGATGATCATTTTAATACAAGCCAATACTAGAGATTGTGAACTATTCCTTGACCAGGAGCTGAGTTTGAGGTAAACTGTCTATCTCCATTTTTCTTCTCTCAGACCTAAATGTTTATCTCTTTGCAAATAACAAGTTGAGGAATGCCAGGAAAGTCCTTGAAGGAAGCAAGTCATCCAAAGATTGAATAAGGGTTTCTGGACAGCTTGTTTTTATTCTTATGGGTGTCAAGTCATTTTCAAATAATCATTTGGAGAGTCACTTTCTCTTTTTTCTTAACCTTCCAAGAATCATCCAAACAGATGGTCCTTGCTTCATTAGATTTAGGGCAAGTTCTAGCTCTGGACTTTTCTTGAAGAGCATCTCTTAAGTGTGTGAGTTATCTGCAAGTATAGTACCCTAAATACAGAGGCAGTATTTGGAATGTAAGGACCAAAATGTGTTTTTAAGTACCGCATATAATTTGTACCCAGTGCTAGATATTGTCCAGATATTTTTTTAAGTAAAAAAAATTGACTGCAACTGGTTTACTATTAGCTGTTTTTATTTTTACAGGAGAAATGCTTCAGTCATTTTTCCATTCATGTTTTTAGGATTCACTTGTAAAATGCTTTCAAACTGCTAGGGACTGGGTTAGGCAGACAATAAGGTTCTAATATTAAATAAGGTAGTTGTTTTTACTTCCGAGAAGCTGGTGGAGGGAATGAATAGTTAAATGTTGTGTTGCATGCACTTGGAGATCATAAAAATTCAGACAATGAGGAGACCATCATAGACCACATGAAATCCTAGATTACAGCAGACTCCCTGGTAAATTCTGCTTGAGTGCCCCAACTCAGTGTGCATCTTCTCATTTCTTCTGAAGACTTGGAAAACAGGGTTTTGTATTCAAGCTGGAATTTGATTCTTGGAAAGGGTATTGGTAGCCAGGGAAGAAAGAAAGTTCCAAAAGAAGGAACTACATGTGTGGATAGGTGAGGTCTGAACTAGAAGCCTTAATTTGTTGGAACTGTGGGATAGCCTGACTTAACCACTCCCTTTATAGATGAAGAAGCTGGAGCACCAAGAGGAAAAGAACTTGAATTCTAGGATAGGCAAATGGCAAATAGAACCCCAGCCAGCCGTCAAGACTTCTCACTGCCTCTCTTGCTTTATTTAGAGATGGAACACTGCGCTCTCTGAGTACAGATGAAAGCATGTGCCATCCAGGGCAAAAGTCCTGGTACAGTCCATTTTGAATTATGGAAAATGACTGCTGCTGGAATAACATCAAAAGGATGATGACTATATAGAGCTAAAATAGATGGAAAGGAAGGAAGAGGAAAAAGACAAGAGGCAAAGGTGCTCATCGTAAGACAGATCCTCTACTAAACTCATTATCTGAATTGTTTTCTTTAACCATCCTATCAAACCTTGGAATAAAGTAGGTGATGACCCATTTTACACATGAGGAAACGGAGGCTCAGAACATGTTAGCATCTTGCTTAGGCTCATACACATAATAAGTGAGAGGACTAACAACATAACCCACATTTGTGTTTGTGCTCTTGACAACTACATGGACTGTAAAGAGAACAGTAGGCAACTTTATTCTTTGAGTCTTAACTTCCTTTCTTCCAATGCTGGTGTGTTGCTGAGCTTCCTGTGCTGTGAGAGGTGACCATTACTGGGAATTATAGTTTTCCCCTTTGCATTATCACTTAACCTTTACCTCTTTCTGATTGTTACCTCCATTTTGTAAATAGGAAAAAGGCTGGGAAGTTTAAGGAAATGGCTCCACTCACCTAGCTGATAAAATACAGAGGTGGAATTCAACCCAGATTCTTTCAATTCCAAGTTCAAGTCATTTCTCTTATATCTGAGTGTCTAAGCCACAGAAGCAAAGGATCCTTTGTAAATAATGTAGTATGTCTCCCATTTCTAGTTTGGGATGGGGTCTAGAATTTAAGAATCTTACCTACTTTGCACCTAAAATTCTTCCCCTGCATTGTTGTTATAGAGCCAGTTCTTTCAGGGGAGCTGAATCTGCTCAATTAATTATTCAAGAATAAAATGCCCAGGCTCCAGATGTCCTGCTATAAACTTAACTTTGCAGGGATGTCTAGGGCCTGAAAACTGTCTGCATAATACCTTTTCTTTGTAGAGAAAGATATTAGAAAAAAAGATGACTTTTAATAGCAAAAGATAGGACAGGTACCTCTGTTATCATATGATAACCATCTGCTTAAGGTGCTAGAGCTACTAATTGGTCTGTCACCTTCAATATGAAAAACACACCTCTAACTTGAGGTTACTGTATAGTTCACACATCAAAGTCTACATTAAATGGTACTTCAATCTGTGGAATAGACCATAATTTTCTCCCTCCCTCCCTCCCTCTCTCCCTCCCTCCCTCCCTCCCTTCCTTCCTTCCTTCCTTCCCTCCATCCCTCCCTCCCTCCCTCCCTCCTTCCTTCCCCTTTCCCTCCTTCCTTCCCTCCTTCCTTCTTTCCTTCCTTCCTTCCTTCTCTTTTCTCCCTCCCTCCCTTCTCCCTTCTTTCCTTCTCTTAATCACCCTCTCTTTTCCTTCTCTCTCTTCTGTCAGGGAAATGGAAATGGCTGCCAGGAAGGCACAAGGAAAGCTTGTGTGACAGATGGATAAATTTTGGAGTCCAGGGAAGTTTGTAATTTATATTTCTTAGGGCCAGTAGAAAGCACTTTCCAAGAGTCCAGACTGCAGTGCTTTGGGAGGTTGGTCAGAGAGTGGCTAAATGTGGGCTGTTTGGTAATTTGAGATTTCAGAATGTAATGATCAGACAAAATGCTGTTCCTGGTGAACTTGCAATTTTCTAGGACTTCTTTATGTAAGACTAGGTTTAAAAACAAAAGGCTGGCCATAGAATTAAGCAAAGTAAGTAGTACTCACATTGGATGGCTTAAAGGCAGCTTCTACTTTCTGCTCTCTCTCAAACATAAAACAGGCATTCTGTCCATTTGTTACAATGTCTGATATTCTCTTATTAGAGATGCTTTGCTGATGTATTCTGAAGTATGAAGTTAGACATGATCTTTTAGTAAGGTACAAACACTTTCTAGAAGTACTTCAACATTGTTTCCTTTTCCTCCCAACACAGGCACATGAGCACAAAGCTCTGAGCAGTGAAGACCATGCAGCAGGCAGAATAATCTGGAGAGGTGATAACACTGAAGAAACTGTTGGATGTTGTTGTGAGCTTTTTCTAGTTGATATTGAACATCTCCTCTAAATCTATAGTGTGAACTATAGAGATCTAACTTACTTAGAAAAAGCCAGAATAGGAGGGACTAATGTATACAGTAAAGATAACAGCTTTTCTCTGCCCCCAGAAGAGTATATAGGGACTTCTTATCATCCATCATTGCTCCCTGGCAATCTGTTTAGGTAACTAGAGTCATGATTACTGGTAGCAATTAATTAATTACCCTGGTAAGAGTGTCTGGAGGGTAAAAATAGCCACCAACCCAGTGGAAGATCACTTGCTACTGCTTGTTCAGTTTTATGCTGTTGAGTCAATGAGGAGTGTAATAGTGGTAGGAAGTTCTTCCAAACTATACCTGAAGCAATGGGTAAAATCGACCTACCTCCAGAATCTTATCTTCAGTTTCTCCACATGACTTAATGACATGATTAACTTACAGGCTGGGATTCTGCTTTCACTCCTGGTATCTTCAATACCTTCCATGCTTGGAACCACCTTCATGTTATCCATAACGTGTTTCCTTTCATTTGTTATTACCTACTAAATTCTTCTGAGAGTTTACTGTTCTTAACATTTTCTTAGACACTTAACATTTTATCACTTGATATATTAGATATCGGGTTCACAGATTTGGGTTTTTATATTTTTTTTGTATTTCTAACTAAACCATAAGCCCCTTAATGAGAAGGATGGTGTCTAAATATATCTTGAGTATTTAATTAATTACATGCCTTATAGCATTTTTTGAATTGAAGTGAGTTGAATTGAAGTGATTCATTTATCTGCAATTTCAGCTGCAATGCTAAGCTACCACCCCCTCCGGATTGGAATTAACAGTGCCAAGAGACATAAGAAAAATATTAAAGTTGACCAAGTCTTTGCTAGAGCAGCTCCACTAAAAACCATAAATTCCCCATGAGAAACATGCTTTGAATACATAACCCTGAATCACTGTGAGCAAGTGGGTGAAAAAAGGTGAAGGGTGATTTAGAGGAAAGGAAAAGAAAATTAAAGAAGATAAGGGAAACTGGATACTATATTTTAAGACTACAGCCAACAGGCTAGTTCATCATTATATGTTTCCAGCACCAGTGTTCTGTCTCACAGTGTAGTTTTAGAGAGAGAGGAAAAAAACCCCAACACTAGAGCAGAGTAGTTGTTCAGCTCATGATGTATGAGCTCCTGGAAACTACTGGAACAGAAGAAAAGGGACAATTCTGGAATTGGAGACACATAGCTGTAGATAGAAGAAAAATTAGGTTGGAGATACCAGGCCCAGAATCTAGAAAATACAGACCACTCTTTGGATATAGAACCACTCAAGTTGAGTCTTGAAGTATATACACAGAGATGCCCACAATAACTCACAGAACTTTCCTGGTTTTACCTCCACTCTTTACCCACCAGAGAGAAAATGTTCTTCAAATGATAGGGAATGTCAGTGGGGTAAGGTGTTAGAGAAATGGAACTGGAGAGAATTTGTTCTGACAAATTGAGCTGCTCTTATCTATAGTGTTGAGACTTCTGCTCGTCCACTGCAGAGAGTGGATCATACTTGGATGAAGGCTAAATTAATCTCTGGAGCACATGGGGCAAGTAGAAACCAAATCTTTACCCCTTAGTTCCCCAAATCATTTTCTACACACTGGAGGGTTTATGTTCTTTTCATAGTGTTCCAAACAGATGATTTCTTTTTGTCTTTTTGGTTACTTCTCACCATCCGAAAGTTTGTTTCTGAGAATGAGATTTGTTGTTGTTGCTGGAGGAAAAATGGTTTGAATTTGGGAAAGATCCAAAAGCCCATGGCAATGTTTTCATTTTCTTTCTGGGACTGATTCCTCTCCATGTCCTCAGGCCCCACACTCTGTTTTCCCATCTATAAAACGGGATAATAACTCTGCTTGACAGAGATACCATGGGAATAAATCCATTCAGCAGGCCTCTCCCTTTGAAGTCAGCAAGAATGTGTTGTTATTACTATAAACACTCTCACACTCTCCCTTTGAAGGCACAGGCACAAACCTGGAAGCATCTCAAGTACACTTAATTGGCTCTACTTTTCTCCCAGCAGAATTATAAGGAGGATGGCTGAAGAGGTTGAGTGGGAAGAGACAAGCATTTGAGTGGAGGAGGAATCAAATGGTCAGGGAAGAACTTCAAGTCCTCATAATAATCACAAGCCCAAATAATGGCAGTGTTAATCACTGCCAAGAGCACCATCAGACTGTCTCCAACATCTTATTTTTTTAAATGAAGTGATCCCTGAGCATGCTGTAAACATTAATAAAAACATGGACTTCTTCCTGGCTAGAAGCTGATTCAGGAGGCACAATATATGGTAGGAAATGGAAATCCTAAGAACCATTGTTAGGAGTCAAGTGTGAAACTAAAAGTTGGAGGACTGGCCTCAGAAGGCAGGTTTGTTGCCTCTGTAGCACTCTTAGTTGGCAAGATTGGGCAATTCCAAAGTAAATTCCAACTTTCTGATGCATGCTTTCCTTATTAAAGACTCAACCTCAGCATAAAACCTGTGAGCGATTTTTTTTCTCTTCCCTTTTGCTCTTTCTGGGCTGATTCTATTAATTTCCCCCAATGGCACGTGCAGCCCGGCACTGACGCAGCCATTGACGATCTCCTTATTCATCTCGTAGCAGAGAGGCCATTTGGATGAATATATGTTCCCCCATTTTCTTTGCATTATAAATTCAATGTTGTGGGGGAAAAGAGTGAAATGTAATGGCAAGGCCTCCACAGAGAAATGTCCCTATTTGAGAAGAGGAGTTTTATAGGCGGGAACAATTGACAGCCTCTCTCTACAGTGGGCACATTTTTTCTGTACAACTGCATCACCGCTAATGATAAATGAAGAATGTTTGATAGCTGGCTCCGTTGCCTGACAGCTACAGTTTTGGCCAGAGGGCCATGGCAGGCTTTAGACTTCTGTTCAAAATGAGTTAAACATATTAGGCATTATGAAGGCACAGAAGCCTCGAGAATGAGTGCTGAAATGAGTGATCCGGGTAGGCTCCTGGGTACACAACTTGCAAAGCAGATGTCATTCTAATAATGTGTGATATAGAACATGCCTGGCCTAAACCCTGCTGGATGAAATATGAAGCCCCGTTGGTGATATTTAATACCATTTTATGAGGTGCCATCTTATAAAGACAATGCCCGCCGTATGTGGAATGCTTAAGGTATTTTGCCAAAGGCATAGGGAGGTATCTGGAGTAAGTAGAATTTTTATTATTTTATAAGCCTTTACTTTGTAATATTTCTGTTTCCACATTATTGTGGGGCTCGCTGCCCTAACCCTTTGTCGAGTGAACTTGATGAGCAGCTTGCTGCTAGATTGACGGATAGCCCTGGCTGTTTCTGGAAGAAAAGACTGGCTTCTACCAAAATACATTCTTCAGAAAACCCTCAAAGAGGAAACATAGATTTGCTATAAGCGTTCTTCGAGCAAGGACTTTGAGTACAGCGTACAAAAATATTGCAGTTTTTCAAGTGGACCATTTCAGTGGTGATGGAGGATGTATACAAATTGCAGCTACCTCCACATACTTTCTCCTTTCACTGTTTCTGATGCCAGGAAGCCATATCAGCTCCCCATTTCAAGGGTCCATGGTAGGAAATCGCAAAGTGGACAAAGCATTGTGGATCATAGCCACAGTGTCACTGTGGGGTTTACTGCCCTGAAAGCCCTAGAAAATCTTAAGTGTGCCAATAGTGAATGCCCGGGGCTGGCCATGGTTTGGGGGGGGGTGGCACAGTCTGGCAAGGATATTGCTGGTGATGAGGTCATTCCATTTTAAGGAGACTCCGTTCCATTTTGTTTTTAAGTGCCTTCACATTTACTACCACCCGTGGTTCATGAGGCTTTCCGGAAGTGGAGAGCCACACAACCATGTGTGGCACAGAGAAGGCACTGCAGGCTACATATTGAAACAAGGTCTGTTCCCTCTTCATCTGATGTTCTGGGAGATGCCAGTTTTCAGAGGATCTGTTACACGAAAGACCCTGTGTGATTATAGAGGCAATGGATGATGATGAGCAAAGTGTTTCTTTTTTAAAATGAAGAAACACTTTTATGTTTAGAAAGTATAGACTATGTGGAGAAAGAGAAGACACATGAAACAATTTTCTGCCCATGTGCAAAATAACATAACCAAAGATTCATTCAAAATTCAGGATAATCCCTTTGGATGGACTTCTGCCTACAACTTGTATGATTCAGCAGGGGTTTCTGTTCAATCTGAAACATACCAATGATGACCACAGCATGCAGATGTGGGGGTGAGGCTGGCTGCTCTTTAGTGTTCTGCTGGCTCTCTGCCACCACCAGCAGAGCTATTTGCTGCACCTAATTTGGCTATCCCCCCCCCCCCCAGTGTGTTTATACCCATTGTTCCTCTTATTATTATTGTGTGATTGGGTTAAATATTTAGTAATTGGTTGGACTGTGACTGCAGAAGAAAGAGCGTTGCCCCTCTATTATTGTGACAAACACTTTGGGAGCATCAATGCAAGTAAGACACTAGAAAAAAGTATGCTGTTTAGGAGGCATGTGCAAGACATTTATGAAGAATTAAGAAAAAAAGAATTCAAACTCAAAAGCACTTTACATTCTGATTGCTCTGCAAATGTCTTAGTTCCCTCTCCACTTCAAAGCAACTGAGATTGGAAATTATAACTATGGAAACTGGGTGTGGTTGATTCAAGATTTCAAGACAAAGCACAGGTTGAAATCAGATGATTGGCAAATAATCCACTATTATAAGTTTTAAGCTGCACTATTTTACATCTGCACATGGACTTTTGGAGTTCAGAGCTTTAATAGGCCCTTTCCATTGATCATTCCATGATGGGTCTGCTTTGTGGAGAATCTGAATCTGTTCAAGTTCAAATGGTTGATGGCATGCCAAGTAGAATGATTACTTTCTGAGATGAGCTGGGTTTTCATTCCAACTTTTCAAGCTAAGAAAAGAATTGAGAAAAGGTTAGTATGGAAATCAGAAGGACATCATGATGTAGTGGGGCAAGAGTCCAGAATTTAGAACTTGATGACCCAGTTCTGCTACTTAGTACAAATAACCTTGAGCAGGCACATCACTTAACCTTTCTGAACTGGTTTCTTCATCTGTAAAATAAGGATGATGACATCCTTCGCCATCTAGCTTGCATCATTGCTCTGACTAGCAAATGATACAATGTGCAACCTTTGATATCATCTGTGACTATGAGTTACCCCTCCTGAGCCTCCTGCTTCTGTAATCCCTAAAACTGTCATGCCTAGAAGCTTCTAGGCTGTTAGGACTTGGTTATCAATGGGATAGGAATAGGAGACGAGACACTGGATTGCGATATGGAAGACCAGTTTGGAGAATTCTGGCCATTCACCCTATGTGATATCTATATCCAACTGGAGGTTTTCAAGGTGATTGTCTTCAGAGCCCTAGATACCTTCTTTTGCCTACTGAATTCTGTTAATACACAATTTGAAGTAGTGATTGTTTGTGTTTTTTTTTAACCAAAAGTATTTTAAAAGTTTGGATACTACGGAAGGTGTACTGGATTAGAAATTCCTTACTGTCTCTTTCATCTAAAAAAATCCTTAAAATTTTGTCATTCTGTGATGATTATTTTAACCCTCATTCCCTCATAGATCCTCTGTGGTTATTTCCAACTTGATCACTAGAGCCAAAAAGAAAACAAATTGTCCAAGCAATTAGTTGTCTCACATATGTGTAAGTGCCAGCATTCGGCCTGAAGCCTGGTCTCTCTTTTTGTAGACAATGGCAGACTTGAAGTCCATATGACAACACATTTTATGTCAGACTTTTGGTCTACTCTTTCAAGGAGATCTGGGATCCTTCATATTTCTCAAGAGTAGTAAAAAAGACTGACAGATTGCTGATGGTCCATCATGTTTGACTAAAGTACCTTTGTGTCCATTCTAAAAACATAAACATTAAAGGGTAAAGGGTGAGATAGATACAACTGGCCTATTTGTGTCTTTGTTTAAAATCCTGAACAATACTCTTTTGATGTCAATATCTCAAAATTTAATTTAGGTCAAAATTTTATTCTAAAACAATGAGAGAAATCCTGACTGGATATTACTATAAAAAAGGCTAGTGTTGGGCTGGGAAGGTGGATCAGTGGTAGAGTGCTTGCCTCATATGCATGAAGTCCTGAGTTGATTCCTTAGCACCACATAAGTGGAAAAAGCCAGAAGTGGCACTCTGTCTTAAGTAGTAGAGCTTTTGCCTTGAGCTGAGGGACAGTGCCCAGGCCCACCCAGAGTTCAAGCCCTACAACCGATAAAAAAAAAAAAGGGCTAGTGTTGACCTCAGCAAAGGTATTAAAATAAATCAGATGATTTCCTTTTTTCCTCTTTTACTTTTCTTTATTAAAAAGTCCCTTAGTCATTCCTCCAAGAGTTTCAGTTGCTACCCTATTCCTAGGTAAGCTGGGTCATTGCAACTTAGGTTCAGAACTTGTGTAGCGTCTCGCCCCCCCAACTCCCACTCCCCGCCCCCCCCCCCCCCCCCCCCCCGTCTTGTATTGAAACCTCATTCATCCTAGTCAAGAAGATTAGGGAAGACTCTAATCCCTTTGCCTGGATGATATTTCTTGGGTCCTGTAATTTCTATTTTGTTATGACCCAAAGAACCAACTAAACATCCAAACACTCCTATTTTTCATAGCTTCCAGAGCAATTTTGTTTCTTCTGAGTATTGACTTCAATGAACCTGTACTTCTTTTTTATGTTCTAAGAATTGCACAAAGGCTGTGGGATCCTCTCCATTCTGGCTTATACTTGAAGTCATAAAGGAAGTGCTGTCCTGCTCACTAACCACATATACAAAATACCAGAGATGATAAAGGTCTTATTTTCCCACAGCAGGACATGAACTTTATCAGCAAGGTCAGATAACTGAATGATTTGAATAAAAGAAGTGGTAGCTTGGAGAGTTATGATATATGCTTATTTATAATGCTTCACATTTCAATCAATAGTTTTAGAATAATTAACTTATGGGAGGTAGGTTGTACTAGCTACGTAATATTGTCATTTATATCCAGGATGGATAGCTATTCACATATAGGAAAAAATGTTTCCTGAGAGTTAAGCTGTAAATTCTACATCTATTTGATCAGATTACAAAAAATAATCTCTTTACATAGATGGTATGACTTGCATGCTCAGAAATAACTGAAGACAGGGGGGATATAAACTATACTGTCATGGGGCTGGGAAGGTGACACAGTGGTAGAGCGCTTGCCTTGCATGCATGAGGCCCGGGATTTGATTCCTCAGCACCACATAAGCAAAAAGAAAAAAGCTGGAGGTGGCGCTGTGGCTCAAGTGGTAGAACGCTAGCCTTGAGCTGAAGAGCTGAGGGACAGCGCCCAGGCCCAGAGTTCAGGCCCCACGACCGGACCCCCCCCCAAAAAAAAATATATAGATAGATAGATAGTGTCAGATCTAACATGGTATGTTTGCCAGCAGAGGAAGGAAGTCCTCATGTGTAAGAGTAGACAAAGGAACACCATGAGCATTAGGCCTTGGCCCCTCCAAGTACCATGTAGGAAAGAGGGGACTTGGCTTTTTAGTATACTGGGAATCTTTGAATATATATCTTGAAGATGCCAGACATGGACAGATTCTCTTTGTCCTGATTCATATTAGCTTTTGAGATGGGTTCATCTTACTTCTAGCCTTGGGGAGGGGTAAGTAACCTGGACAATCAGATCCAAAGATTTTGGTCTAAGAGTAATTTTCTCATCATAAGTACACAACAAACAACAAACCCTCAGATTTTACACAGGAGTCTCCTGAGCTTGGCTTTTGTAAGTCTATAGGGAGCAATAGTCTGTTCTGGAAGTGCTGCTTAATCAGTTTCTGCAGATTGTCAGAAATGAAATCCATACTTTTTCTAACCACAGATTCAAGACCATGATTACTATGTCTATTAGGGTAAACGTGCCAAAGAGGTGAATGTTGCTGTGTGAGAACTCATGGACAGCCCATCGGGCTCTTCTAGGTAGACACGGCCTGCCCTGTGGCACTACTGCCTCGAATAGGAATTTTCTCCCTTTGTTAGGCAGTGAGTCATATCTCTAAGGCTCTTCTTTCTATTTTATCACACTAAGAAAAAAATTAAAAGTGTTGAGTTCTTAAGTTAGTTCAGTTTTTAAGGATACAGGTGAACCTGTTGCAACAATGAGAAGTACAAGTTGTCATGTCAAAAACGAACTTTACAACTTTGGTGTGGGGGCGGGGGGGAGAAATGGGTGGGGGGCAGGGGGGAGGCTAGGAAGGGATGTGAAGGGTAAACAAAGGAGGAGACTGCAATGCTTGATAAGAAATATACTCATTATCCTGCCCATGTAATTGTAACCCCTCTGTACAGTATGTTCACAAAAAAAGAAAAAAGTCAGTTCAGTTATCTGTCACACTTAGGCACTGGACACTATGTCCAGTGGTTGAGTTTTTTCCCTTTTACTTCTTTAAGTATATAAAATAAAGGTTGAATAAAGATCAAAATTGTCATTTGCAGGAAAATGGGTGGAATTGGAAATCATATTAAATAAAATAAGCCTGACCCTGAAAAGCAAATACCACATGTTTTCTTTTATATATGGAAGCTAGATTTAAAGAAAAAGAAATGTACACAAACAAAAACATAAAAGAGGGACTATGTTTGTGGATCTGAGAGCAGGGAAGGAAAGCATAAGACAAGGAGAATATGATCAAAATACATTATATGCATATATGAAAAGGTCATAATAAAACCCACATTTTGAAAAATTGAAAGATTTTTAAAAAGTGGGTGGGGAAATGAATAAGAGATTAATAGAGGGTCTGAATGCCATCAAAATATATTATATACATAATATACTTTATATATTATATCTATAAACATATATACATACTAATATATGTATAGAAACATCATAATTAGGCCCTTGGCATTATACAATTAATATGTAATTATTAAAATGTAGAAAAAATAATAGCACATTTTAGAGCATGCACTGTGATAACTTGATGTTTTTGCATATTTTCATGAGATGATCACTAATCCAGATAATGAATATCTCTACTACAGCCCCCCCAAAGTTTTCTTCTGACTATCCCCAAAGTTTCCTTCTGCCATCTCATAATTCTTACCTACTCCATTCTTAGACAGTTTCTCACCAGCTCTGTTCTAGAGTTTTGTTCTATAGTAACTAAGTAAGTATCCTCTTTTACCTCCTTTGACCCATTTGCCTAAGTGGTCATTCCTGGTGTCTACATTTCACCTCTCTCTATCAGCATTTTCTGTCAGTTTTGCAGTTTTCTAGTCTGCCTCTAACATTATTGTATTTCATGTATCTTCTGGACTGTCAACCTCTGTACCCTGTACAGAGACTGTACCCTGCTGTACCTCTGGAACTAACTCACCACCAGCTAGTTTCTGCCTTTTGTGGGCTACCATGCTATGTATGAAAATAATTTTGTATTGCCACGACTCCCCATAGTTCCCCATGGAACTATCTGTTGTCTACTTACCTTTAGATGCCCCTTGCCTGCCTCTGATACCTTAACAGTTGCTTGAAACTACTGATGTCAGTCTTCAGTTTATAAAAACTTCAGGTTTCAATCATCACTTCACTAATCTAACCCATTGGCAGTTGATCCTAGTACCCTTAAGAAAGTGCTTTATACTAAAAATAAACCAAGATTACTTGTCTATTTTTCAATTCCATAAGCTCCTTGGAGTGAAAAAATAGTTCAGTGGTAGCATATTTAATAACATAAGCCTATAGGTAGGTTGAACTGAGTTACTGACTCATAGAGGCTTTGGAATTATTGAAAAAATATTGAAAAAATACATGGTGATAACAGTTTACACCAGATGAAGAATGTCATTGAAGAAACTAGAGGCGATTCTCAGGAGAGCTATCATTAATTCTGTTTAGTCCTTGAATACGGAGACTTTTTCCTCACCTGGAGCTGTCCATCCTGCTCTCCACCAGCATCTGGGTGAGAAATCAAACAATAGAAAGTTACTTGGTGGTGAGTCTTAACTGGTTGAGGCCATCTTACCGCCACAGTTCCGTACAATTTAGTAGACAGCAGGAAAAGTTCCTATTCTAACATCAGAGCTTACCTTGATGACTTTCCCTCAACAATAGTTGTATATGTTTCCTTTGAGCCCTGAGGCTGTGCAGTCCATATGCTTAGAACGGTTTTCCTCTAATCTCAGGTTTGCTGAACCTTAGGACCACTTGATATGATACCTACTTGATCATTCTAGCCCTATAAACACTTCTGAAATGTTGATGTTTGACTTTGGTGTCAGCAAGTCTATTGTTGGTGAACTATTCAGTCTTCCTGCTATATTCTGGTTGGCTGTAACAGTAAGCTCTCATGTGGAGAACTGGAAATGGCTGTGGTCCTGAGTTACTCACTGACTTTGTGTGTCCACGTTATTCTTTATACTTGAAGCTGGAAAGCTATTTTCTTCTGCACAACTAGAGGATTCAATTATTTTTTATTCTAAATATATACAATTCATTCTAAATGATATCTATATCATCTATCTGTAGATCTATCAATAGAGATAGATAGATAGATAGATAGATAGATAGATAGATAGATAGATAGATAGATAGATTTATTTAATGGAATTTTTCAGGAAACATCAAGCCAATAAGTCAACTTGGGTTCTTCTATGTAGGGTATTTCTTCCCACCATTGTTTGAAGATAATGACTTTGTTATACATTTATTTATTAGCATACTCATTTAAATTCTGGGCAGTGCTACAATAAGATATCCTAAGCTGTCCCAGAATTGTTAGTGTGTTCCCCGAATTCAATTAATGTAACTTCATACAGTTCTTATATATCAATTCATATGACTATTTATGTAAGGAAAAAAATCATTTCTTAGACTTCCAAAATGACTGAGAAAGTCAATTTTAAAGTATGATACCATATTTGATCTACATGAGTCATCCTGCCAATGCATGTAGTCCTTTCAAAACAGTTAGCTTTGTACAGAGCCAATCTCTGTAACCCAGTAAGCTATAAATAAAAAATGAAAATTCCTAACCTCAGCTATACCCCCTTTATAACTTTCTATGATGGGATTGGTGTTGTGTGTAAGCACATAGTTTGGGAGAAGGTGAGTAGAGAATAGAGAAAAAAGTTATTACTAGCACAAATCCTCCTTTCAGCTGGCCATAGTGAGTTAGCATCATGGCCATTATAGGCAAGCAAATGAAGTGTGAGCTTTTTAATCTTGCATGGAATTAAATTACTTCTCTTCCTTTAGGTTCTTTCCCTGAATAGATGGAATTTTAGAGACTGAATGATAGTGATACTTAGGGAAATAGTATATTAATACCTTCAGAATAATAAATAAAAATTAGATGATTATCTACAAACACACTTAGGTATAAACCACACCATTCGATTATTTAATTTATTCATTCATAGGTCTGTTTATTGGGCCCATATTCATGCTAGACTCTGGAAGAATTAGGAACCTAAACAAGAATTTGTCAAGGTCTCTTTCTACAGTGTGTTGTTAAAAAAGGAATTTACTTTCTTTATTTCTTTTTTTGTCGGTCATGGGGCTTGAACCCTTGGCCTGGGTGCTGTCCCTTAGCTCTTCATCTCAAGCTGAGTGCTCTATCACTTGAGCCACAGCGCCACTTCTAGTTTTCTGATGATTTATTAGAGACAAGAATATCATAGACTTTCCTGCCTTGGCTGGCATTGAACTACAATCCTCAGATCTCAGCCTCCTGAGAAGCTAGGATTACAGGTGTGAGCTACTGGCCTCCTGCTGAATTTTATTTCTTTGAAGTAATGAGTTACCAGCCTGGAACTCTTCCTATGGGCTGGGTTCAGTAAGTTTGTATTCACAAAGCTACTCTTCCAGAGTATGCTCTGTGGGACACTAGCCTAGGTTGTTCTCTGGGAAAACAAAACTAAACAAAAACAAAGAAACAGGGATTTCTGGTTAAAAAAAAGTTTGAAAAACAGTAGCTCTTTTTTCTCTCTTGAGTATTTATTTAACACAATCATATATTCTAGGCTCTGACAGACCTTATTGAATTTTAATTCAGTATTTCCAAAGCTTATTTAATCAAGAAATATTTTTCTGAAAGTAAATTTAACCCTTATGGGACACATGTAAATATCTAGAAGACTACTAACAGAAATTGTCACAACTGAGGACTGAGCCCTTTGTGCTTCATTTTTATGGCTTTTAGGTTCAATGCAAGACAAAAACCTTGACTTGGTAACATTTATAATTTTGTCATATGAATTTAATACATATAATATACATAGACATATATATGCATATGTATGCATGGATATGTGTGTGAGGATGTGTTTGAAGTGAAATACCAATAGAACAAAAAAAAATACCAGTCTTAAAAATTGCTCATTATTTTCTGAATGCAATTCTTATGGAATCAGAAATGCATTCAGTGTCTTCTATGTGCATGTTCATCCCAAGTCACCTGGACAATTTTTGTATTATTAACCACATGAGTAGAATTTAATGAGAATCACTCAAATAAAACTTGCCCTCGCACTATCTTTGATTGTCAGTTTCCATTTGCTAGACAGCACTGATGGGGGTTCCACTCTGAATTCGTCCCAAATCTTTAAGGACTCCCATGTTTAAGAACTAGAAATCAAGGTTAATTGAAGAAAAATGAGAGAAACTGTGTTTTTATGTTGTTCGGATAAAGCTAAGTCTGGGAAATAATTGAGAAACAATGCACAGATGAAAAATGGAACCTGACAACTCCAAGAAGCAAATGCTGATTGCATGGGATTCCAGGCTTGCACAGGACAACACAGTTCTTTTTCTATTGCATGCTTCCTTGGAAAAGGCTGGGTAACCAGGTGCATATTTTGATAGCAATTATTTTAGTTATACAGGTATTTTATTGAAAAAGCCCTTTGATTTTGGTTCCTACAGTTGACTTCATTCCCTTAGCAGTGTGACTCAAGTTTCTTTTATGTGCAGCCCTTATTTGGGGTTCTATGAGATTTTTCTTGTTCCCCCTTTCCTTCTGGATATTGTTGCCACTGTCAAATGGGAAATACAAAGAAAGAGGAGATTAAAAATGTAAATTTTATAAACAGAAATCAAAGGTCCTAAATCCTTAGCAAAGAAAAGCCAACATAAGTAAGAACATTAAAAAACATACATAAATAGTGCTTCCAGGCTGAATACGTTAAATAATTTAACAGTTAAGTCATAAGCGTTCTTAAACTTAAGTATAAAAATGCCCTTGACAATATTTCACAGCCATGCATTTCTTTAAAATATTTAGCATTCTCATTAAAGAGAATGACTTTAGTTTATATATTAGTTACACTCCTGCTTGTTAATATGAAGGAATTTAGGAGCAAAAAGCATTCTTATGTATATAAGCAAAAGGCAATTTACATACAAACTTAGACAACTATTCACTTTTTATTTATTTCTGGATCATTGGTGTCTACATATAGCGATACAGCATTTAAACAAATTTGTGCTTTAATGTGCGATATTAATATTCTATGCCCCAAAGTGCCATTTGCTAATGCCATTGTGAGGACAGGTTCCTTCAAAGCTACACAGAAGTCCCCGCTTTAGAAAGACTTAATGAACCTTACATTTTTTTGGAATACTGTTCAGTGTAATGCCTATTACATATTCATTGCCCGAATGGAAGACTTCCTTTAACTCTGCGATTCCTGGTCTAGTTCTCTGTAAAACATTGTCAAAAGTCACCAGAGAATTTCGTGGAAAATTGTGACTCTTGATAGCAGGATGTAATGGGGAGGTTTAGAGTAGAGAAGCCAGAAGTCTATCGCCCCACAGGGAGACGTTCTGACAGACAAATGGATGGATAATACCGTTTTTGACATAATGGGATGAAAAAGTTTATGCCAGAAAGAACTGAATTAAAGTTATTACTTTAAAAGAAAGTCTGAAGTTTCAAATCATCAGAATTTCCAATGTGGGCTTCATTTTACTGCTTATATGCAGAATAGATTTTTTAAAGCAGAGATGCTATCGAGTGATTTATAGAGTTACTAACAAGGCCACCATAAAATTTTACTTACCTCTTTGGAAGTATCCACAATGATAAACACAATGTTCTCTTTTTCCTCTCATATTTTTAATAAAGAAAATCAAACATTGTTCTTTTATGTTTCTGCTCTCTTATTATAAAATCAGAGGGATAATATGCAGATGTGTGGGATGCAGTGCCAAGTATGATAGCATGGTGCAGGCTTTTACCTCTGTTGAAAACTGCTCTCTGATATAATGGCAGGGTCAGGAATCAGCAGGAACAAGTAGGCAGTGGGTTCTGTTGATACGGTGAAGACCGATTTGGAAGTGCTATCATGAATCTTTTGGTGTCTGAACCAAAGCCAGGCCAACATACTATGCCCCTCACCAAATATAGCTTTCCCCTTCACTCCGAAGTTGTTTTTGTTTTTGCAACATAAAGCTACCTTCATTTTCCTAACTTTCTGTATTTAATTTCTGACCCTTAAACAAATTGCATCATCTATCAGTCAGTTTCCTTAACACTATACCTCTGCTGCATTTAAGTTAATCCACACTGTCCTCTCTTCACCAAGTACAGTGTTTCGTACCTACCCCCCATGGATGATAGTCATGGAATGTCTCCTCTTGTGATTTGTTGAACACCACACCCTCCTTCTTCCTCTTTATAGCTCAGTGCTACCCAAGCTGGGACTGTGGCAAGGTGAGTGAGGTGCGTAGTGATGAAGCTGAAGGAGGTTGTATAATATGTGAGCAAGTGCCTCTTGAATTATGTACTCTAGATTCTGTATTTGCCTCCCCATACTCTTGGCCTTGTACCAGCACAGTACCTGGCTCAAAAGAAGAGCTCAGTCCATACTTAGCAAATGCCAAAAATGTTCTACTAAACAAGTAAAGGTTATAGCATATCACATTGTATGTGAGGACATAATTAATAATATTATTTTCTTGCTCTTAGTAAAATAGACAGTTACCACTATATTGCATTATCTGGAAATTTGTATCATGTAATTACATAGGAGTAGGGATCAACTGGATTTAGGGAAGAGTAAGATCTCCAAAGTGCCCTTCTCAGGTCTTAATTGGTAGAGATGTCATGATCTCATTTCTTGTGATTATTTCTAAATGATACCAAATAATGGGTTTAAAATATCATATAAGTCAATAATGTTAAACATTTAGAATTCTGAACACTCAGAGAAAATAAGAAAGGCTGGGAATGAAGCTCCCTGTAGACTGCTTGCACAAAGCACGAACAAAGTCCTGGGTTCAATGCTCAGTGCTGATAAAAATAACCACTTCTGAGATTTGACTACCCTCCTTCACTGAAGTTACTCCTTCATTTATACATAGGCAATGATACTCAGTAGCATGGATGTGAGCAACAAATGTGGCCTTACCATGTCTACCATTAACAGGCCTGGGGAAAAGTACAGAATTTGGGAAATGTGCAATTGAAGCTAATGCTATTGAAGCTACTTCAGGAGCAAAGCATCCCATTGTCCATCATAATATAGATCACTTTTACTTGTCAATTATACTGTAATAAAGCTGGAGGTAAAAATAAATAAGCAATAAGAATTAGTAGTTTGATATCATGTTATTTCTTTAAAAATATTTCTTTAAAATATTAAAACAATTAAAGGCCAACATGTATTCTGGATAACTAAAGTTCAGTATTTCAACTTTAAGCATCATCAGCCAACCTTTTATTTATTTATTTATTCAGAGAGATATCAGGGATGTCTAAGAAAAGTTTGTATTAGAATCAGAAGCACTTTTTTGGAAATAGGCAATGATGATAGTAAGTGTCCATTAAATTCCTATAGTGTTTTATGAAACATTTTCTAATGCGATCCTCTAGAAATTGTGGATTATGGTGCTCATCATTAGTAGTATGTGCCCAAGCCTATAGAAAACTGAGATTTAGAGAAGTTGAAAAAAATGTGAGGTCAGCTGACAAATGTGAATGTATGGCACTCTGTCCTCAAGACAAAAGAAGAGAGCATTCCTTTTCTGCTATCATTTAAATGTATTAAAAATCAGATCACACACTTGAAACCATCATTGAGTTATTTTATAAAGCATGCCAAGAGCTTCAGACCTGGCTTATAATACTTTAATTTCATGTGTTTGCATTAATACATCATATCCATGAAATGTACTTCTAGGGGTTATTTGATGCTTGCTGGGGTGCTGTCCTGGTTTTAAAAGGACAGAGCTCATATGAATGGAATCCATACCAATATTTGAAAAGACTGAAGAACAGACAATTGAATGTAAGCCCTTTTTGTGTGGAAAAATGCTGTGATTTCCTAATTATGACAAGTACAAAAGCTACTGTTTTTAGTCAATGCCCTGAAGCCTTACAAAGGAATGGACAGGACAAGCCAGCAGCTACCACTGAATGGCTCTGAGCATCTATGATGGCTCTAGAACAGATTGGCACATTGCTCAGCAGTGCGTTGGGAGATTTGGATTGCATTTATTGGGAAATAATCCAATAATGACCTGCCAAAACCCTACACCAAGGCACTTGTGCCTAGTGTCAATCATTTACCCTCTGACAGTTCAATGAACATTCTCTCTGGGATGTCTCTGAGCTATGCCAACATTCAAATGCAGCAGACAAGGCAATGAGATGGGAGAGAAAGAAAGAGAGAGAGAAAGGGGGAGAGTAAGAGAGAGAGAGAGAGAGAGAGAGAGAGAGAGAGAGTGTATGTGTGTGTGTGTGTGCGTGCGCGCACTGTACACATGCGTATGTATAAAGACACTGTGGCAAGGGCTTTCTAATTGTTCCTGGTAATACAATTCAAGCAGGCCCAGGTTTGTCCATTATTGCTCATGATGCAGTCAACTACAGCCACTTATATTAAAAAAGAGAGAAAGAGAGAAAGAAACAAACTTCATCTATAAGCCGAAAGAATGGCCATAGCAACAAGAGAATGGGATGCTAGAGACCTGGGGGAGATAATCTCTTGGATTCCAGCAGAGAAAAACATTAAATGGTTCATAATACCCTATCCTATCTTTCCTTTCTCTTTCTATTTTCTTTCTCTCATTTCTGCATTTCTTGTACTATCAGTTTATATACTCAAATGTGTATGATGAGAAAAAATACAGTATATAAGAAAATAAGTAATATAAAGAATACTTATTGAATTTCAAGCATCTATATGGTGAAATGGTTCCAATTTCATGTGCAGTGATTGTGAAAAACTACATTAACTTCGGATTGGATTTTCATATGGCCACATACTACCAATGAGGAGTGTCATAATCCGCAAAGATTCAAACTCCAAGTGGCCCCATGGTTTATTGGAAGACTGGGTTTAAAAGGTGAGATTTGCATTGGCAATATAATGCAGAGCTATACAGTTGACTCTTTGGCACCTCTGTGCCCTAGGGTGGCCAGGGACTTTAAATTTTTCTAACAGGAGAATTTGGGATGTCTTGGAAATAGGAACATATTAGCTTGTTTAGAAATAGCTTTGCTTCAAGTGAAAGGCACATCCAAATGCTGGATTCCAGGTCTCTTTTAGAGAAAGTCCATCATATGACAGTGGGAGGTTTATGAGAAGTTATACATAGAGAAACTGAGGGAAGTGAGGTACCCATGACCTGACTCTATACAAAGAGAGAGAGAGGAGAGAGAGAGAGGAGTGGGAGAGAGAGAGAGGGAAGGAGAGAGAGGGAGGGAGGGAGAGAGGGGAGAGCTAACAGAGAACAGAGAGAGAGAGACAGAGAGAGAGAGAGACAGAGAGAGAGAGAGAGAGAGAGAGAGAGAGAGAGAGAGAATTTGAGGAAGACCAGGAGCCCCACATAGCAGTTAACACAGATGCAAAGGTGACTGTGCCATGTGACCAACTTCATGTGAGACTCATGTGAGACCTGTTTCACCCATCTAACTAATTAGAAACACAATTCTCCTTCTTTGATGACATCTGCATTCACCAAGTCCTGCTATTTCTTGGCTGGTTCTAATTATTTAATTTCTTAAGTTTGGAAATTTGCTGTGATGTTAGGTGTGTCTTAAGATGAAAGGGGCTTTGTGAGTACCATCAAAGGTACTCATTTTGGTACCTATTAACCCTTAGTTGGGAATAGAGCCTTTGCCTCTAGATGTTTGGGAAAGGACCATGGGGAAAATGTCCATCTACTCCCATGGTACCCTACAGCATAGGGTGGGACACGCATTGTGTATGAGAAGTGGCAATGTCTACACACCCATTGGGCTTTACTCTGGTGTTACTGTGAAGTGTTCAACTACTCTAACTGGGCTACAGTTTGTCATGAAAATGGAAGAATGCCTGGCCACCTCTTACTTTGACTTTCATACTATCCATGGAAGAAGTGCTACTATTTCATCCTCTGTTCCGTGTGCTGTGTAATTTGAATGCTCCTTAATTAAGCCAAACATGAGTCCTCTAACTGAACATCCTGTGAGCTGACACAGTGTGCCCCTTGTCTCCTTTGTCCGGTAGGAGGAGGGCAGGGGGGACCTTTTCTATTCCATAATTCACAGGCACGGTTCTAGCCAATAGCCCTCAGAACTAGCTTTCAAAGGGCTGGCACGTTCCAGCAGGGAATGTGAAAAAGAGCAGTGAATAAATGGAGTCCTTGCCACTGTCATGATGAGATGCATCATCATCCTCATACAATCGATTAAGGGGGTGACACTCAGCTTGTCACTACTGAAAAAGTTAAAGAAAAAAGCCACAGCTTCTGCCCTCTAGGGGCATGAACAACTGGCAACAGCTTAGTTAATACACATAGGGAAAACACAGGGACAACAGCAGTTGTATACACATCAAACAATTAACTACACTTACTGAATAGATCAAAAGGAGAACTCAGTTGACAAGACACAGGCCTGGACTCTGGATCCCGGTCAGGTAGAGTCTGGTGTGGGGGCTGGAGATGCTCAGTCTGGCAGGGCAATATTTTGCTCTGTGGCTAAGGGAAATAAATCACAGAGGGCAATGCAGACTCTATCTCAGAACCGGTGAGAGAGAACTGGGAGAGATGGCTGTGAACTTCTGGATAATATGAAAGACATTGCAGCATAGGGACACAACAATCATTACACAGTCGATAAGGGCACAAATATGACATGATTTTCTTTTTTTCTCCACTTTCCTTCTCTCTCCCTACCTCCCTCTCTCCCTTTTTCCTTCCTTCCTTCCTTCCTTCCTTCCTTCCTTCCTTCCTTCCTTCCTTCCTTCCTTCCTTCCTTCCTTCCCTCCTTCCTTCCCTCCTGCCTTCCCTCCTGCCTTCCCTCCTGCCTTCCCTCCTGCCCTCCCTCCTGCCCTCCCTCCTTCCCTCCCTCCTTCCCTCCCTCCTTCCCTCCCTCCTTCCCTCCCTCCCTCCCTCCCTCCTTCCTTCCTTCCTTCCTTCCTTCCTTCCTTCCTTCCTTCCCTTCCTTCCCTTCCTTCCCTTCCTTCCCTTCCTTCCTTCCTTCCTTCCTTCCTTCCTTCCTTCCTTCCTTCCTTCCTTCCTTCCTTCCTAGCATCTATTAGCTATGCAAGGGCAGAGGGATTGTGACATCACTATGATTTCCATCAGTCCCCTTCACATCACTCATCCTCACCTCCTCCCCCTTTCTAATACAATTTCAACAGGTTTTGCTGTTCTCTTATCATACCTGCTGACAATCTATTTCAATCATATGAAATCCTCTGTCACCCCTGGTTAGCCCAGTCTCCTGTCTCAAGTACCCCCTCTCACACCCCAATAGAACCTGTTTTTCTTTTCTTTCCAACTCCTTATTGAGTGACAGCTTTCATAGAGCTTCTATAGGCTATTTTCATATATAGTTGCAGTGCATCTCAGAATGATTTAGAATTATCTAAATTATTGCTCTTTTTCCTTTTTCCTTTCCCCTTCTCCTGAAGTCCTTTATTAAATTTATGTTCTGTGTTTACTCATATATATATATATTCTAAATAATTTATATAGTCATATATACAGGTATATTTGTATATATGTATAAATTCATTCACACATAGATATGTGTTATATATATATATATATATATATATATATATCCATGAATACATATGTCTTTTAAATCTATCTTCCAGGTGGACAAATAGGTAACTGCTTTGAATCAGAATGGAGTCCGTCTAGACTAGTAGATACTTGAGTCCTCTACAGGCTAACTGTCTGTATCACTATCCACTGTGACCTTCCTATCTTATTACTGGGCTGAGGGCCTCTTCCCTGGCAGTGTTTCTCCCCTTGATCGCATCAAGTGATTGGTTTGGTTTGCCTTGATTTCCCAAGCTTTTGTTTTTTTAAAAAAATATTATTCTAAGCAAAATTTCAACATGTTGGCTCATATCCTTATATTAATGATGCCATGGTTCGTGCTTGTAATCCTACCTACTCAGAAGGCTGAGATCCGTGGAGTTCGGTTTGAAGCCAGCCAAGGCAGGAAGTCTGTGATACTTTTATCTCCTAATAAACACTAAAAAGCTGAAAATGGAATAGTGGCTCAAGAGGTAGAGTGCTAGCCTTGAGCACAAAAGCTCAGGGCCAGAGCCTAGGCCACACACACACACACACACACACACACACATACACACACACACATCACTCTCTTCTATCTTTCCCCATAATTATTTCTTCAATAAGCTCCATATCCACAAGAATACCATTCTTAAGAAACCTATACTTGCTTTCGCGTTGGCAGTCACTCACATGTAAGGACCATTCCTGACTTCTCTGCATACCACTTGTCAGTATCACTTTGTCCCTCTGCTCTGTTATCTTCAAGTCTCGAACACCAGTCTCCTCAACTATAGATGGATCAAAGCCTTGGACAACATCTCAATTGCGGGCTTGAAGTAGCTGTGCCTGTCTTGTACTCGCATCATCCAGCCATCCAACCATCACTTGTCCATTCACACATCCATCATTTTTGCTGCCCTTTCCCTACTTGATTCATTATATATTTGTGACTTATTATATTCTTATTCCAATGATAAAGACATGGTCTACTTCTGAGGTACAAATTGAATGGTGAATATGAAGGAAAAGATAAAGAACAGATTAAATGTATATAGGATGGACAGGCAATCATGGTGGGAGTCCACTTCAGTGTGGAAAGATTAGCAGTTTTTGGTGACACCCATTCTGACATGTGCAACATATGCACTTGTTAGCTAGGTTAAAGAGGGAAACAGTGTTCTAATCAGAGAAGTACAAAAGTAAAGGAGAGAGAGAATAGGCACATTTGTGCAATTGCAAGCTGATTGTTGCATGCGCATGTGCATGTGTACAGTGCATATGTGTACATGCATGTACATGTACATGTTTACATGTGTGGGTACACAGGCAAATGTGTGGAAAGAAAATTGAACTTAAAATGATAAAAGATCATAGAATTTTTTTCTTCACTTTGCTGAAGTTGGATTTGAAATACCCTTTCAAGGCCCATTTGTTAAAGGCTTAATTACCCACTTGTCCTTATTGGGAGATGATAGGCACTTCAAGAAGTGAAGCCTAGTGGTGGTAGGTATTCTGGTCATTGATGGAATAACCTAGAAGATGACCCAGTCTCTTCCGCTGATCATATTCAGGCTGTGAAGTAAGTAGCTTTTCTCTACCATGTGTTCCCACCATGGTGGCCCACAGAGGCCCAAAAGCAAGGAGTCAATTGATTACAGTCTGAAGCTTCTGAAACTGTAAGCCAAAGCAAATCCTTGCTTTTGTCTCAGGTTTTATTATTAGTAATGGGAAGCTGACTAACACACACACATAGACACACACGTGCACACACACACACTGAAAGTGAAAAGCCATTGGACTATCTGACACAGGAGTGTTTTGAGGAAGACCATTCCTCTCCCAGTTTGGAGACTGAGCTGTGGAATGGCTGAGAGGAGGTGGAAAGAACTTACATCCATGATGAAAGAAGTGATGAGGACTAGAGCTCTGTCCGTGACTAAATGCAGAAAGTGAGAAAATACGAAAGCCGTTAGACAGGTAGAAATGGCAGAATTGATTGACGATGATGAGGGAGCATGGATGAAGGGTGAAGAGGAGGTATTAATGGCTCCCATGTGCTTGCCTTGATAGCTAAACTTCCAAAGAGCATGAATACAGATTGGGTTAATTGATATTACCCAAGGGGAATTGCCCAAACATGAAATCAGAGGAACATCAGGGAGAAAACCTTGAGGATCACAAACATTTACATGACAAGTCTTCCTTGTGATGACTGCTCCGTTGGTAAGGGCTTAAAACTTGAGAAATTCATCTGAATTCGGAGCTCTTAAATATATACAACCATAATTCTTCATACTATACATATATAATACTGTACATACATAAAATATGATATGCAATTCATAATATTATAACATAAATTCTTTACCTTTGTTCCAGTAATGTAAGTGAAGTCTAGTACCCTTTTATTAATAATGATTAGAGGAAATAGATAACTCTTTGAAGCTTATGCAGGTAGGAAGTGGAGGAATTGAGATCTGACCCAGATCTGTCTGAAAGTAAAGTCACACTCCTTCAGTACTGTCTCTATCTTTGCCTGATACTTTACAAGGGCACTTCAATCCATCATGATAGCTCTCTCTGTTTATATCTATCAATTCATCTTGGGAATTCCTCTAAGAAGCTGTACCCCCTCATGTAAAGCATCCTCCCTTACTCAATTTATCCTCCATCATTGGGATTTTTATTGTTTATATTTTGTTCATTTGTGTTTCAACTTCAGGTCAATACATCTAGTATATATTGAATGGCAGTTGTATGTCAGTATAATGTCCGATATGGGAACTGATTTAATCCACAATCTGGGGGGCCACTAGGATTTCCCTACATAGTTACACTAGCAGAATTGTTCCTTCTTAACAGAACCCAGGCTTCTAAACTTTGATGGCATTCATTTTCCCTTTGGAACAAGTGACTTCCAGTTTCCTTTGGTCTGTGCATATAGCAAAGCCACTCGGGAAATCATGTTTGGCAATTTTATTTATCTATTTTTCTGTAAAGTTCTAGACAAGACCTTGCATTCTGGACTTTGCAAGCCAAATAGCCTCTGCTATTCAACCATGCCCTAGAGTGTGAGAGCATCTATACAGACAAAGCCTAAGGATTGAGAGTATTAAGCTACAATATAGCTACATTTGTATATTTATACAATATAAT
Source organism: Dipodomys spectabilis (assembly GCF_019054845.1). Classification (NCBI taxonomy): domain Eukaryota; kingdom Metazoa; phylum Chordata; class Mammalia; order Rodentia; family Heteromyidae; genus Dipodomys; species Dipodomys spectabilis. Next base: position 6,594,894 of record NW_024870818.1, read on the forward strand.
ATTTCATGTGCTACCACTCATAATTCTCTTGATTTTATAAAGCTACTTAAAAATATAAAAATTACTATCTCTTCCCAGCTATCTAGAAACAGGCAGTGGACTGAATTTGGCCTCTGGGCTATTGTTGGCTGACCTTCATTAGAGCACTGATAGTTAGATTCTTCCATGGACCTAGGACAGCTTTCCAGAAGACAGAGGTTAGCCAACTCCATTAACATCTCTGAGTGTCAACTGTTAATTGATATTATTTATTAATTCCCAGCTATATTTTAAGAGATGAACTTAAAGAATTTTAAAGTCATTATGGGGGTGAGGGACCATTAAAAATAAATCCTTTCAGTTTAGAAGAGGCAGAAAGGTAATATCAAGTAAAAAGGTATGGAGAAGTTTTCAGCAAAATGGTTCAAGAAGAAAGGGGGTGACGAGTTGCTGTGAGAGGTCATTGGTACCACTCTATGTCATCTCTTTATGTACTTTATGCTGTCCATAAAATAAAGTTAAAGCTATTAAATTTAACCATCTAATTAGTAATGGCTTTTTAATTTTATCTTTTTATCTATATGTTGTACAGAGATGAGGTTAGATTTGATTCAGGCCAAAGAGGATTATTTATGTGTTCGTAGTTTGGCATTAGTGCTTTTCAGCAACACAGTCTAAATGGAAGATGCTGAACTTCAGTCTGGTTGTTAAAGAACTGACAGGCATGGAAATACAACTGGGTCTTTCTCTAATCCAGGAACTGGAACGTGCTCTAAGTCTCCCTCAGCCATTGTACAGCACCCTCTTTATTTTATATGTGGTCTACAGAGAGTGCGGAGGCCCTGCTCCTAAGTTTCTAGGTTGATAGGGAACCCGGTTCATGCCTCTGCTAACTTTTGTTCTTAATAATAACCCTGTTGCCTGTGGAACAAGTGCCAGCTTATTTTCTTCTCTTTTACTTTTGCTCTCTTACATTCAAAATATGGGGTGTTGAGGGGCCGGGAGACTGATCTGGAATCCGCAGCACTCTGGGATTCATTTTCTTAATTGGTTTTACACCTCGGCGCCACAGCATGAGGGTCTGGGGCAAAGCTGAGTCTTTAATGAACATAAGATACTTGGAAAGGAGTAAAAATGGACAGAACATAGTCACCACAGAGAGCTCAGTACCATCATACAAGAGCCCTATGTCAGAAGGTGGAAGCTGGCTCAAAGGCTTTTGGAATGGGCAGATTCTTACTTTGCTAATACAATCCAAGTAAAGGGGCAATTTTTAAATTTGACTTTATAATCTGATACCTTTGTAGTCATTTCATCCTGTCCCCCAGTGAGTCTTGATTAACCTCAAAACAGCAATTAATATCCTTACAGATGCAATAGAGAAACACATGGCTTTTCAGAGCTTAAGATATTTTTGCTTTTGCTTTTGTGTTTTAGTATACAATCCTACTAAATCAGAGAAAGTCCCTCAAACTGGCCTTCCAGGAGTCTATTTTTTTTAAATAAGATTACATTTCCTGAGCTATTTATTTTGCAAGGTAGCCATAGCTGTAATAGACATATGGGAGCAAACAAAGTGTTTTCCAATGAAGTACCCTCAACTTATATTTTAAAAGGCAGCAACTGTTTTCATAAAGGGACCTTCCTTAAGCACACATTGCGGGGAGTCATGGAGAGCCCCACCTTCTTTGAATGTCTGGGATGGGAAGAGAAGGGTGGCAGCTTCCAGGTCAGGGGCTTTTTGGTCAGTGTTGTGTAAATACCATCTTTGCCAAAGTGAACATGGCTCCATTGGTCTCACTGGGGATCCCAGCTCCAGGGGACGGGAGCTAGCCAGCATCTGAGACTAATTGTAAGAGTTCTCTTTCCTCACCCACAGAGATGTATACTGAGAGAGCAATTTGGTAATTAGTCTGCACCCTGGTGCCCTCCTGAATTGCTCCAGTAATGGAATAAACTATTCTGAGGGAATATTTACCCAAACATGGGTAGAAAATCATTTACATGAGCTGGTCACTAGCTCCACACAACTTGTTTTCTTTGGGATGAGAAGAGCAAGGAGGTGTGGAGGAGGTCAGAGAGAAGTGAAGTTGAAGAGTTTGCAGAGAAAGATACAGTCTTCAAGGTGACATGGATGCTGTTCGTGGCTGAAAGGAGAGCCTTACCACTTCTGGTTGATTCATTTAATTAACTGTACATAAGGCCAGGGCTGTGCTTATTGTGATTTATATTAATAGTATCAAATATCCCCTGTAAAAAAATCCTAGTTTATTCTGGATTTTCCTTTGCTGCTGGACTCAAATGATTCAAATTCTGCAAGAACCAGGCACCACTGGTTTACATTTATAATCCTAACTACCCAGGGGGTTCAGATCCGAAGAACATGGTTTGAAGTCAGCCTGGGCAGGAAAGTCCATGAGACTAATCTTCAGTTAACTACCAAAAAGCTGGATGTTGAGGTGGTTCAACTGGTAGAGCACCAGTCTTAAAACAAAAAAGGAAAGATTAGCTCCCAGGCCTCGAGTTCAAGCCCCAGTATGGCACCAAAAACAAAATCACCAATTCAGCAAGGCACTATGATCCAGTGGGCAAGGGAGGCAGGGAAGGAGCGAGGGAGGGAGAGAAGGAGGAAGAGAGGGAGGGAGGAGAGAAAGAGAGGGAGAGGGGGGAGAGGGAGAGGGAAAGAGAGAGGGAGAGAATCATCAGGAGAATGAAGAAGGAAGGGAGGAACAAGAGAAGGTAAGATAAAGATGGGCAAGGCATTAAACCTGTGAGACATTGTCTCACAAGCTCTTTGGTTGGGGGAAAAAAGATGTGGTGTTGGCAATAGAGAAACAAATGATGGGCACAAAGGAAGCAGGTTGACTGAGAGACTAAGGTCCTTGTACTCTCTGAAGTAACGTAAAGGAACAGCCACAAAAAGATGGGTAAGTGCACTGGCACCTGCTATTGGCCATTAACAAACTAACATGTACTGCTAATCTGTGATCATAAAAAGGCCATCTGCTAATGCTCAAAGGTCATTAAGATGCCAGCCGTGTTTACCCTGTTCTCATTGGTTGGGCTGAACATTTCTAAGAAAAAAAAGGGCTTAAATGGCTATTGTGGTGGTGCCTGTTAAGTCTGCTCTAGTTAGGGGTCTGTCAGTGTTTCCATTATAAACCCTCCCCTCAGCGGTTTAAAACACAGCCGTAAAAATAGCAGGTTAACCATGAGTGCACACATGTGCTTGTGTATGTGTCTGATGCTGTAGTCTCAGAGAGAAACCTTTGAAGTGTACCAGTTTGACCATATCCATGGTCAGCCACAGATATTCATCAGAAAACAAAGGTGTTTTTTTTTTTTTAAATTTTGGGTCTTTTTTTTAAACTTAGTTGAACTGATATACTTACTTTGGATAACATCCAGTCCTTAAAAATTGTTTTCTTTGATAAAGCAAACATCTACTCAAAGGAAAGTCATCAGCCCATCTTGAGGGAAACTCTTGAGGAGTTGTGAAAGATATGGGGTGACCAAAGATTTTATCACAGTGCTTGGAATGTACCCCCCCAAAATACAATGCTTCCCATATCCTCAAGAGTTAGCACACAGCTTACACAATTTATCTTGTTTCTTTAATCTCTTCAAATGTATGTGTACATATAATTCTTTCTAAAGGGATAGTAGAAACAGAATTGAATGCTGTACCCCAAGAACTGGCTAGAGGGTTGCAAACACACTGACTGTTCCAAGATACCATTAATTTTATAACAATTAGAACTAAATGCCTCTCCCCCCATCCAGTATTGTATATAGAAACATATGTAAGTGTGCTGTAGACCTGTTTACAACTCTTTCAGGAGTAGAGATTTTTTTTGCTAGGATTCTCCTGTGGAAGGAAAAATAAAAATAAACCTGTGTGTAAGCTCATCAACCAAAGAACTCCAAAATACTAGACACCCTGAAAATTCCATCCATTCTATCCATTGTGGCTGATAACAAAGGTGGCTTGCCAGGCCATATGTTCTGTTACCAGGTGGAAAAGCCAGAGTCCACTCCTAAATCATGAACTTTAGCAACCTATTATGTCTCTCTGTATGTACATGTGCACGTGTACATGTTTGGTGGGGGGTAATAGCAGGTGAGGATGAGTACATCTTTGAGGTTAGAGCACCACAGACCTGTGAGCATACATGTGATTTTCAAAGACTCCTTTTGCAAAGTCTTCTGAGATTCTCTACTGATGGAAGCCCACATTACTATTTGGAATTTTTTTTTCTTCTGCACTTTTTGATAACACCACAGCTTCTCCTCACAATTCTTGTCTTTCATCTCTGCCAATTAACTAAGTAGTCAGAGCCTCATTTTGAAAAAGTTCTGAGTAGTTAGTAAGCTCTTTTTTTACTGAGCCAAGTCAAAGTGTCCTCTGGAGGCCTCTGAATGAGGGGGTCTGTCCCCTGTCCCCTCCCCATCTGCCTGTTAGTACAGGCCTGGGCTTAATCTATCCCTTTCAACCAGTTGCAAGAGGGGGTGGGAGTCCCAGAGTAGGGGGTGGGGTGGTGACCGCAGGTGGCTGAAGAAAGGGGTCTTGTTCTCCTGATGCTAAATGCCTGGTTCGCACTGCTTTTACTGTGAAATCCAGCTTCTGTCACTTCGTGGTTAATTGCTTTATTATTCTTAGATCCAGATTGGACCTGATTTAGTTCTATCAGGAGCCATGACTCTGACTGGCATTTGGCCAGGATCCTTTCGATCCTTTGATCTGGGTTTTATAATCACATCACCAGTTAGGTTGCAGCAGGAGACATGGCACTTTTACCTTAGCTCTCTCCTTAGCAATGCCCAGAGTTAGTTGCTCGGTAGGTAGATGGAGGATGAGTCTGATGGGATAGGAGGTAGAGGAATTGGGTCCTATCTATAACTTAGTTTCCCCTTCCTGGTCTTAGGCTATATGAGTTTAATTTACTTTTCTCTCTTCATCATGCCCCAAATGGTGCTGGTCATATCCAAATGGACTTGCCTCTTTTGTGTTGTTTTTATTTTCCCCCTCCAGTCATCTCCACGGTGGACCCTAGTTGGCTATCGTTAATGGGAAACAAGTCATCAGGTAGTTAAAATGGCCTCCTTTAATTGTAAGCAGAGGCTGGCCAGCCCCATCAACTCAGAACAAGCAGTCCACAGGCTGTGTCGTTAATGTGCCTGGTGAGGATGAGGAGCAGGAACAACTATGGCCTGGGTTTTTTTTTTTAATAGGCTGGGTTGTAAAATATAGACCAGGCCCAAGTCACAGATGCACCACAGCTCTTTCAAGCTCTTATTCCAAGGCTCCACTTGTAACTATTTTTAACCTTATTAAAAAGGAGTGAAATGCTTCAGCTCCGCAAGCAGCATACTCGAGCCTTGCAGTAAATTTCGTTGGTTTATAACCCCACCTTTGATTCTGAAGGCCAGCGGGCATGAGAATGTGGCTCAACATAAATCTCCTCCAGATCTACTCGTGGGAACCATACGCAGTTAAGGGTGTGCTGGAGACCAATCCTAGGTCCCCAGCTGGAGCAGAGGGGAAGGCTAGGCTCCTCTCTTTGGAGTTTCAGGCAGCTCAGTCTTTGATTCAATCTTGCAAAAGACAGAACTGGTGGCATTTGGGTAATAGAAACACAGACAAAAGTCAGAAGTATGCACTCAGGCTGGTGATGTCTGATAACTTGAGTTCTGCGTGACCACTTTCCCAGCCCAAGGTCAATGGGTCTGTGGAAGCCAACTGCTGTATTAGACACAGAAATGAGGCCGATGCCATATGACTGAAGGACCTCTCTCTCTCAAAATATTCTCTTAATAGCAGCATCTCTTCTATCAGTTGTAGTAGCTAAGACCTCATTTTAAATTTCTTCTAAAAGAGTCTTCACTAAGTTCAAAAAATTAATTTAATTTTATTGTAAAGGTGATACACAGAGGGGTTTCAGTTACATAAGGTAATGAGTACATTTCTTGTTGAACATTGTTGCCCTCTTCCTCTTTTTCTGCCACTCTCCCTACCCCTGCAACCCAGCTCCCTCACCCCCACGTTGTAAAGTTCATTTCCAACATAGTGTCTGTGAGTATCACTGTTGCATTGGTTCTCTCTCTGCCCTTTGCCTCACCATGTTGTTATTCCCCTTTCCTTCTCCAAATCAGACAAATGGGTATATAAGACCCAAGGTACCAAAATCAAAAACAGTGACAACAGGGGATAAGCCAAAGGAGGGAAAACAAAACAGAACAAAAAAAGAGAAATAACTTCTCAGTATATTAAAACAAAAACAACAACATAAAACCTTTGCTCTTCAGTAGATGAATGGATCACGAAAATGTGGTATATATACACAATGGAGTTCTATGCTTCCATCAGAAAGAATGACATTGCCCCATTTGTAGGGAACTGGAAGGACTTAGAAAAAAATCTTATTAAGTGAGGTATGCCAGACTCAAAGGAACATAGGCTCTTCATTTGTAATAATTAGTGTATGTCTAGGGTAGTCCTAACAGTGGATGACAATATCTCAAGAGTTATATACATATGAGCATATACAATGATGTTAATCAAAATGAACTTCACTAACTTTTGAAAGAAGGACTTTTCGGGGCCAGGCAGAGTCTGAATCCCTTCTTAATTGGGATTCTAAACAGAACTAAGTTCTTGCGTGCTAGGATGGATTCTGTATATTTCTCTTCTATGTGAAGAAGCCCAAACTGAACTTATGACCAGGTAGAGGCTCAACAAGGAGACTAAAGGTGAACTGACATGATAGCAGGTGTTTCTAGTTCCTGATTTTTGTAGTCATTGTGCTGTCTGGTGTGTGTATGTACCAGGATCCAAGGAGAATTGTCTAGGACAAGCAAGACAAGATTTCTGTCCTCCAGGACCTTGTCATCTTATTAGAAACTCCTCCACAAACATCATGTTAATAAAACTTGTGGACAGTACAGGGATGAAGTATTCTGTGGTTCCAAGACAGAGCAATAACAGATGATAATAGGATACTACATTCTCCGCTGAAGTTCCATGTAGACTAAAACAGACATCTGGTATTATTTAGGGTTTTTGTGTGTTTGTGAGATTTTATGGGGTTCTAGTGCTGGGAATACAACTAAGGACTTTGCACATGCTAAGTAAGTACTCTACCACTAAGCTATAGCTCAGTCCTATACCTAGTAATTTTGGCTTAATGATCACTTCTCGGAACCAAATTCATTTTTTTAATTGTAATTATTTTTTATTGTGAAAATAACGTACAGAGGGGTTGCAATTACATGGGCAAGGTATTGAATACATTTCTTATCAAGCATTGTTGCCTCCTCTTTTGTTTCCCCTTACCATCCCTTCCCATTTCCCCCATCACGTCCTCCCACACCAAAGTTGTAAAGTTCATTTTTCAACATAACATCTTGTACATAACATTGTTGTAATGGGTCCACCTGTATCCCTATTTAAACTATTTATTTTTGCCCTTCCCCTCCACAAAATATACCAATATCAAATACAGTGAAAGCAGTGGTTATACTGTGGGGGAGGGCCATATAAAGCAATAAAACAATCACCTTATATATATATGTTAGAAACAATAGCAAGAAAGAAAAAAAAACATTTGAGTCCTTATCTTGGGGCTCATTTTACCTAACATCAACTTATCTGACCTTTTCTGCTTGTTTCAGACATATACTAGTAATTGCAAATAAGGGAAACCATGGGACCTATGTTTCTTTGGGCCTGGCTTACTTCACTTAATATAATTTTTTCCAAGTCTTTTCATTTCCTAACAAATGAGGCAATGTAATTCTTTTTGATGGAGGCATAGAATTCCATTGTGTATGTATACCACATTTTCTTGATCCATTCATCTACTGAGGGTCATCTGGGTTGGTTCCATATCTTAGCTATGGTAAATAATGCTACAGTAAACATAGTTGTGCTGGTAGATTTAATATGGTCTTGTTTGTGATCATTTGGGTAAATGCACAAATGTGGGATTGCTGGGTCATCCAAATTCATTTCTTGTGAGAGATTCATTCATATGATTGAAAGAATTGTGTTGACCTCACCACATGGTTATTTGGGACTGGGTCTTATCCAGTCCAGGATATTTCATCCTTTTGGGTACACTGTTTCAGGAATGGTTGGGTACTTGACCCAATCAAGCCAATCATAATCTTCCTGAGACTTTATTCATAAAGATTTAGAGAAGGCTTTTGCTTTCCTCTGGGCCTCCCAGGTTAGAAACATGTAAGAGAGGGTCTATTTACAGCTATTCTGCTATAGCGTGAAGATTGCCAATCTGAGCTGGATAGAGATAAGCTATGAAATGGCAGGAGAAACAGACATGATTTAGTAGCATCACTTGAACTTCTCAATGTATGTGTATCTAAAGTCACTCTGGCCATGACCTTCTGGACTATGTCATGTCTCATGACTTATAATTGGAAGAGTCAGACTAATTCAAGGCTGGGTGGCAGGGAAAACAGAAATGTTTGAGAGAGGTAGTACACAGTTAGCACTGGTGGGTCAAAAACGTTATGAGTATCTTTACCTAGAACAGAAAAAAATAATCTGTCATCCTGTCTAGCTCCTTTTCTCTTAAAAACCAGCTTCTCCAGGTTCCCATATTTACCACATACACTGTGTAGGACACAGTGTGTAATACTGATGCATGGGAAATGTTTATCCATCTCTAGAGACAGGCAACATGCTAGGTTTTGTGGATACACTGGTAAACAACCTAGACTTGGTCTCTGTTCTCACTTCTGAACTCAGTACAAGTAGAGAAAATTACATTGTTGGATAAGAGAAGAGTCTTGCATGATCTTACAATGATTATACATGCAATGGCCAAAATCTGTTTAAAGAACATCTATCAACTGGATGCCAGGACATACCTGCCTCATTGCTTTTATACTAGAGATCTTAAGCTCTTCTTGAGATTTGTATGCTGGAATAACTATGCTTTATGTCTGTTGGCCTGATTAATTTAAGTGTAAGCTTTGGAATGGTTGGCTTGTCCCTCCTATTACTTCCTTTGCATAATGCTACCTGAAGTACTAAGCTCAAATTAAAACAAAATAGAAAATAGAAAAAGAGAAAGAATTAAACAAAATAGAGAGAGAGAAATAAATATATTACTATGACGATTCCAGCTCACCTAAACATAACTTCCCTATATTCCCTGTACAACGTCCTCCTGCTTCATTAGTGGTGTCAGAAACTGTGTAATTAACATGTGTACATTTGTACTTCTACGTGGTGATATGTTCATGCATGTGGTAGGGTGGTTCAGGGGTTAGGATAATAAGGTTCTAGGTACTGGTGTACCTGCTGAAATCATTAGAGTAGTAGAATCAAACATATATGTAAATCCTGGCTCTGTCATTTAGTAGCTGAGTCAAGTTGGTTTATCACTCTGAACTCTAGGTCCTCAATGATAAAATAAGGCTATATAATAATATCTGCCTCATAGAATAAATATGAAAATTAATAGAAATAAGACCATAAAAAGTGCTTAGTAAGCTGGTGCCAGAATGAAAAAAATCTGCGAAGCTTATTAAGATCAATATTGTAGTTTCCCTTTATTCATGGAAGATATTCCAAGACTGCCAATAGTTGCTCCAAACCATAGCTATTACCAGGTGTACTATATTTTTCATATACATACATACTTATGATAAAGTTTAATTTATAAGTTACAGTAAGAAATTAGCAATGATAACCTAAAAAAATAGAACAATTATAATAAAGCGTGGTAATAAAATCATCAGCATTCATCAGCATTGCTACCCTTGAACTTGGTGACCATCACTAGGTACTGGAACACGAACACTATGATACTGCAATAGTATCTCTGGTAACTAAGATGGCTGCCTAATGACTTATGGCATGTACAACATAGATATTCTGAACAAAGGGAATTTTTTTCACTCATATTTTGAGTGAAATAGTTTTATTGTGCTTAAAACTTAGGCTGGGGCTGGGAAGGTGGTTCAGTGGTAGAGTGCTTGCCTTGCATGCATGAGTCCCTGGGTTTGCTTCCTTAGCATCACATAAGCAGAAAAAGCCAGAAATGGCACTGTGGCTCAAGTGGTAGAGCGCTGGCCTTGAGCTGAAGAGCTGAGGGACAACACCCAAGCCCAGAGTTCAGGCCCCATGACCCAGGGGTGTGTGTGTGTGGGGGGGGGGAAACTTAGACCTACTTATTTCCAGAATTTCCCATTTAATTACAACTGACCAAGAGTAGAGAGTAACTGAAACCATGGGAAGTGAGACTGTGAATAAGAGGGAACTACTGCATGTATGAGTGCTTGAAAACTAAATAGTTCTTTCTTCCCATGGTATGTGTAATTACAAAGGAGAAGAAGAATCATCTTAAGTGAAATTTAGAGCAATCAGACAAATACCACTTTCATCAGGTTATCAAAGGTAACATCATGAACAAAGGACTGAAATCTAGATCATGATTTGATGATTAGTGCCTCTGGATATGAGCCAACTTAACAAGGACTCAATGCCATATTTTTATATTTTTGACAAAAATACACAATTGTGATTTCAATATAAGGGAGCATCAAGTAAATCTGAGGGACATTAAAAAAAACTGACCTGTGCTCTTTTATAATATCAAACTGTAACAAAAGGAAGACGGAGCAACTATTTAAATGCAATATAGGATCCAGAGTTAGATATCAGATTAGGATAAAATAACTTCAATAAGACAACTTGTAAAATTAGAATTTAGTCTTTAGATTCATTTATAACATTGGTACAATGTAAATGTCCTGATTTGGGTAAAGGGACAGTGGTGATATTAGATGGACGTGAAATGGATATGAATCTCTGTGAAAATGATGCATGAATTCTTTGTGCTGATTTTGAAGTCTGATATTATTATTTTTTTTTTAAAAAACTGCTTCAACAAACCACTCAAGATGAATGGAAACTTGCTAATTCTCTGCAAGCTGTGGAATCAGTGGAAATGATATTGGTACCTTCCAGTGCTTTACCTTCCAGCACACCAAGTGACAGATTCAGCCAGTTTTCTCTGTAGTTCTGCCACTAACTTCTCCCTGGGATTCAATTGTTACAGTTGCTCTTGCAAGGCCTTGCAAAAACTGGGAGGGAAAAAATGATGGACTTGACAAAATTCTAAGTGGACAAATTATTGACTTCTGTATTATTAATGCAAGATGACAAGAGAAGAAATCTGAGAAGTGACTACAGCTACCGAAGATCTATATGAGGAGGGAATATCCTGTGTTAGAACAAGTTACTTTCAGAAAGAGCAAAGCAGAGAGAGGATCTGAACTAAACGCACAAGGTCATCAAAGTAAAACATAGGCTCTCCACCACCCAGGATAGAAAGACTGACTACCTGTGAAAATGCAAACAGGCCAATCCTAAGATAACAAGTAGAATGATTCCCCAAGAATGATTCCTCATTTGCTATCAAATGGAGTTGGAGGTTTGAAGTAACTCACAGAAGTTAGTTACGAATAAGTAAATGAAGCTTTGATGAGTCATCACCTGGGAGTAGGAATATGTCCCCCCACGAAGCATCCTTTGTTGTCTTTGTTAAAATCAGATCCAAGACAATAGCTTTTTTCTATTTCATAAGTTGTGCTCCTTGAAGATGGGCTGCTCTGAGAGAGTGAATCAACGCGATCATGATGATCTCACAAGGAAATGTTGTGAGGTTAACAAATGCAATTTGTAATGTGCGCTGCAAATATAAAGTGCCATAAAAATGCTAATAAATGGTAATGCATGTCCACTCATTAGCAGGCTGGCGCAACAGGCCGAGGATAATAGAAAAAGAGACTGCCTTTTGAACACACAGAGTGCTATCCTATTCATTCGGCCTCACACAAACCACCGTGGGAGGCTCCAGCGTCGCTCTCATTATTCACCCCAACAACCTCCTTTCCCACTCCGTCTGGTTCTGCAAGCTGCCTTTCCATGTAAAGAAAGAATCCATGGAACCTTTCGGTACCATCAACAACAGCAGCAAGGAAAGTTTGGCTAGAAAAATTCATTCAAGGGATAAAAAAAATACAATGGAAATCTATCATAATAGATATTTTGGAGAGAGAGAGAGAAGGAGGCAAAGGAGAGAGAAAGAGAGAGAGAGATCTGAACATTGTTTTGCATTTTGGTGAGAAATGATATATGGCTACATAGTAAAACAGTTTTATTAAAAAGATCTCCTCACCCTGAATTCAAAATACGAATTGTACTTCTTATCATCCAGTCACTTTCGAATGAAAGTTAAAAATGCTGATACTGTGGAACTAGCCCTCAGTATGATATCTCATAGCTGATATATTTGTCTAATACTTTGGTTTTTGAAGGCCCATTACTCAGGACCAGTGTGCAGGGCTGTTCATTTTAATCCTTTCTGGTTACTGAAAACAGAAATGCTAGGGAGAGCTTGTAGATAAGATTACACCCTCTGTTTCTGTATGTAGGTAGGTAGTGGGGTCTGAACCAGATAATAGAACAAATGGAGTTTTCATCACCCTGCAAAAAGGGTTCTGACCTCAGATTTGTGGGATTTTATTTAAGGAGACTCTGATGAACAGTAGGATTCTGTGCTATGTTGATCAAAATGATTCTTTCCTCTCGTGGAGTGGAAAATTGTAATAGCCCAATAAAGGTTCAGATATAATTATGTACATATAATTGAGTGTACATGGACTTTAACCACCTTAGTTGCAGCAGTAGGGCAGATGTAGAATTCATTATGCTTATTCTGTCCTAATAAGAGGAGCCTCTCCTATTGAAATAATGTATTAAGGACCAGTCAGGAGGCTTGAGACTCTTGTACCATCCTGTGCTGTAAAAGATAAGGGGAATTACCTTACTCAACAGTTCTTTCTAGGTCCCATGAACAGTTCAAAAGGAGGTTGGTTAAGTGACCCAGATGAAGCTGTTTAACAGGGCTAATGCTTGTTCAGTTTCTACAAAGCCATCCAGCAATTATATCAATGCTTGACAGTATTATCATCATTATTTATTTTGCTATAAGCTAGATTTATAGATTTTTGTAGCATTCATAATGCTAAGCATAAGAAACATTAATAGCTTTACTAATTATATCACTACTTTACACATATAAATAGTGATAAAAATGTCAAGTAAAGTGAACTAGTAAAACATTTTAAAGAGAATTTTAAAAATCATTTGTTGATTGATGATATCTTTGGTGAGTCTGGGGGTTTTGAAGGGAAGGAAAGAGAGGCTTCTTCAAAGACTAAATTCTTACTTTCTTGCCTGTTCATGGAACTTGGAAAAGACTTTTTAACCTAGCCATAATAAAAAAACAGTATATTTAATATTGGGCTAATAAAACATACATTGTTTTGAACTAGAGTAAAATGAAGAAAGAAAGAGCGGGGAGAAACAAATGGTCATAAATGAATGGGGGGAATAAAGAGAATTGAGTGTCTAGAACTGTGTATCTTTCCATTCCATCCTGATTATTGATCTTGCTTTGTATTCCTCAGTACACACCTTGTTATAAATGAGGATATTGAGTGAAGAAAAAGAGTTAATAAATCTACTGCCTTTGCCACAGCTGCTAATGGAAATCCATGAGCAGTTTAAGTGCTGGTCAAGTAGAAAGACCATACTGGGACTAGAGGACAATGCAGCTACAAAGGGATGACAGCATGTCTACTGTAAGCTAGCAGTGAACAACATTTTTGGATCACTTGCAACTCCCAGACCCTGAATTTTGGGGTATATATATATATATATATATGTATGTATGCATATGTGTATATATAGATGCATATATGTGTATATACATACACATATATATATATATATATGTATATATATATATATATATATATATCCATCAGTTCAGCAGTAAGGAAAACTATTCTTTCTAGAGCAGGGGACACATCTGGTCTTATAAAGTTTTACTGGACCACAGCCTCACCCATTCACTTAAGTACTGACTGTCTGTTTTTGTGCTGTAACTCAGAATTATGGTCTGAAAAGTTGTAAATATTTATTATTTGTTTTTTAAACAATACTGATTGTTTCTTTAGGGTATCGGAAACATTAACTCATTATCTAAATGAGTTGACGTTTTTGTGGTTGAATTAAGTGTGATTGGTCTAAGTATTTTTACTGGACTACAAAACTGCTGACTCAAGCAGTGGCTTACCTCAAAGCTGTTGGTGCATCAGAAGGTTGAGACGAGACATAATGTGTAAGAGAATTTTGGGCAAAACAAGAAGTATGACTCTTTAAGAAAAGATATAAGGTGGATAATTCTGATATTAAATGTTTAATAATCTTAAAGCTATAATTTAGGTGAAAAAGAGTATAGGTACTTTTATTTGTGATTTGTAGAGGGTCTTATTGCAATTCTCAGTCTTCTGAGAGGCTCATAGTATGGAATAATTTGCCTTAATCTTGATGGAATCTTTCACTACCATGGAAAATTTGGATATTAAGTAGAAATAAAAAAAAAAGAGAGCAATTTTAGACACCAAAATATTTGGGAGATAATACCGGGTAGATGCAATCTAACAATGTTTGTGAAATAGATGCTGCATTCTGTTGACTTTCATTCTCCCACCCCTTGGCAATTCTTGGGTTTTCCATTTGAATTATTCTCAGTGCTACCATGGTTAAGCTCAATACCCTGCGAAATTTAGCTGAAATCCTATTGCTTCCTTGATTATTCCTCAATCAAGGCAGCCCACGACAATAGAAAACAAATAGGCTTTACAAATAGACCCAAGTTCACATCCTGGCCCAGAAGCTGAGAGATTTTCAACAAGTTACTCATCCTCCCTTTCCTCATTTCTAAATGGACAACAACCTCAAATCTAAGAACTGTTATGAATATAAATTAGGATGATAGTTGTAAAAGACTTGACAGATAGTAGACTTTTAATACATGATAATAAGAATGATTTTCTTTGGTAACACATGGCTGTAATTGCTCAGAGCAACTAAATGACAGTTTTTGTTTATTGTCTTACATTTTTAGTTCATTTTTCACATATGTATTTCCCTCACCAAATTGAATTATGAGCTTTTAAGAGTCAGCATTGTATTTATATATCTATCCAAATATATTGCAATTAATAGATACTAGCAAGTATCTGGATTAACTGTGAGTCTTTCTGGTTGGGTGCCTGTGGAGGAAACATATAGTGAAAAGATCTCCTTTGTATTGTATTGTACCAAACTTGATAGTTTGTCATGAGAGACGGTGCTGAAGCAAGAGTAGCAAGCTCTGTTTTGTTTAGAGATCTACAGTTGGACAGTTGGAGACATGGATTGACCAGAAACAATTCTGAAATGTAAAGCAGTACTCATTAGGGCTGCAGTCTCTTGCTTCTTTTCTACCGACAGCCTCTCAAAACACGTTTTGCATACAACAATGAGTAAACTATTGGGGGAGACACTCTACTTAACAAATTAATTCTTCTTTCTGTAGGCAAGGGGGAGAATAACAAAAATCAATTTTAAGAGCTGTTATCTATAGAATCCCCCTGTCACCTGAGAATGTGTTGGCATTACAGTAGGAATATTTTAAATGTAGATAAAATGAAGCACTACATTTTTTTGTTGTTGTTGTTGTTATTGGTTGTGGGGCTTCAATTCTGGGCCTGGGCACCGTCCCTCAGCTCTTTAGCTCAAGGCCAGTGCACTTGAGCCATAGTGCTACTTCTGGTTTTCTGGTGGTTTATTGGACTTAAGAGTCTCATGGACTTTCCTTCCCAGTCTGGCTTTGAACCTCTATCCTCAGATCTCAGCCTCCTGAGTAGCTAGGATTACAGCCATGAGCTACTGGTGCCCGACACACTTTACATTTTAATATAACATTTATATACATTTATATAATTCTACATTTCTGACAAACTTATGCAGTATGTAAACATTATAATTCAGAGACTGTTCACACCATCCCAAAAATTGTTCTCATTGCTCGTTATAGACAGTTTCTTTGCCCCTTCCTTGGAAGTCACTGATCAGATCACTAATCCTTTATTTGTACTTTTATTGAGCATAATGTACAAATGTGATCTCATAGTCTATATCCCTTTGTGCCTGGCTCCTTTAACCTACAAAAATGCTTCTGATTTTCAGCTGCATTTTTTTTCATAGAACAGTAGCTTTTATTACTGAGCAGTATGAATGTACTTACATGAATTTACTGTGATTTGTTTGTCCATTCTCCATTTAATGAATCATTTGGGTAGTTTCTGGCTTGTAATGGTTATAGATAAAATATGCTTTAAATATTTATGCATGTTTGTATGTATATTCGTGTATGAAGACATAGGTGTGAAATATCCCTGAATGTATAATTGTTAGATCATATAATATGTTTAACTTTATAAGAAACTATTGAGTTATTTTCCAGAGATTTTTCCCATTTTTCATTCCTACCAGAAATTTACAAGAGCTACAGTGGCCGTGTATCTTTGTGAGCACTTTTATATGTCAGTTCTTTCCCATTTTAGGTATTCTAAACTGTAATTTGAGGTATATGTAGTGATGGCCCATACTTTTAATCTGTTGTTTTTGTAACAGTTGGTGTTGAAGAATTGTTCTGGTATTTCTTTTTCCTCTATATGTTTTCTTTTCTTTTTATTATGAAAATACCATACAGAGGGATTACAATTACATGGGCAAGGTAATGAGTACATTTCTTATCAAGCATTGTTGCCTCCTCCTTTGTTTCCCCTTCCCATCCCTTCCCATCTCATCTTTTGCCTGTTTTCAGAAACATAGAGGTTTGTATTTCTAGTAGTCATTGTAAATTGCATCCTATTTTTACTGCTCTATCACAATGAGTCAGTCCCCCAACACTTTGCAATATTCCTTTCAGTTCTCCATATGTGTAAACATTATTATTGGCAAGAAGATTGACAAGACAAATTAGGTAAAAATCCAGGGTGAGTAAATTACCAAGAAAGTTTTCTTTCAATTTAGTGGTGAGTATCCTGCATGACCTAGCCCTCCATTTTTTTTTCTTCCTTATCTCTTCTCTTCAATTCTTTGTTCTATCTTCTTAGCCTCATTCCCTTTCTTACTGATCTTGTCTCAGGGTCCTTATCCTAGGACTCACTTCACCTCAAAAAAAAAATCTCTCAAAAGTCATAGCCTATACATGGCCACTGCTTCACTTCATTTAGACCTCTTGTCATATGTCACAGGTCACTTGATTTCTTTTTTTTTTTCAAATTCTTTATTGTGATTAAGTGATTATATAATTTCACAAATTTCACAGTATTGTGGGATAGTGATGTTTAGTTAAATTCACAAACACATTCTAACTTTCATGGGGCAAATTGTCTATCGTGGTCTATAAAGTTTATGAGTTCTATGGGCTTTGACAATACAGTTATTTCTTCCACGTCGGGTGATGTGTACAATTCTTTCCTTTTGCTTAGTGTCAGCTGTTCCCTCTTTCCCGCTCATTCCCTCCCTCCCATCGCTGCCATTGAGTTGCTTAGTTTGTTTTGATCAACGTCCAGTGCAGCTCATGGGTCCCACTGTTGTATGTTTTTCCCTGATTCTCTCTAGTTCTGTGTCTTCCTAGTTTCCCTCCAGTGTGCACATATATGCCATATGTGTGATCAGCAGCATGGGCTTATTTAGTAGTGATTCAACCAGATGAATGGAAGTCCTTTGTTTCTCAAGACTTGTTAACTTTGTTGTATCACCTTACGTTTTAGATTTAACATCCACTTATCATGGAGACCATGTGTCATTTGTCTCTTTGCTCTTGGCTTACCTCCCTCAGCATGATTTCTTCTAGTTCCATCCATTTCCCTGCAAATGCCATTATTTTGACCTTTCTAATGGCTGCATAATATTCCATTGTGTATAGATACCACAATTTTTGGATTCATTCATCTGTGGTGGGGCATCTGGGTTGTTTCCATATCCTGGCTATTGTGAACAGTGCTGCAGTAAACATGGGGGTATATATATCCTTGTATCCTGGTTCCTGTTGTTCAGGATAGATGCCTAGGAGTGGTATGGCTGGGTTATAGGGGAGGTCAATATTTAGCTTTCTGAGAACCCTCCAGACTGCTTTCCAAAGTGGTTGTATAAGTGTACATTCCCACCAGCAGTGTAACAGAGTTCCTCTTTCTCCACATCCCCTCCAGCATTTGTCCTTGGCTGACTTTAGGATGTAGACACGCCAGTTGATTTCTTAGGCCTGCTGACCAACCTATGTATCTATACCTACTTTCTTCCTCCTGACCCTCTCACCTTGTATTGCTTTACCATAGCATTTTTCATGACGTGGTATGGTATATTTTATTCATGTCTTTACTTGCTCTTGCTTTCTTTCTATTAAAACCTAAGTTCTGTGAAAGCAAGGATTTAAGCTGTTTTGCTTCTCTGAAAGATTCCAATCTGGAAATGTGACAAGGACATAGAGACATTTAGTGAGTTGTTGGGGAAATTAGAAAGTCTCAAGAAGAAAAGCAAGTGAGAGAAAGCTAGGTAGCTATCAGAGGATTTAGACAGACTTGCTCCCCATCCTAGATCTGGCTTGCTCACAGCACTTGGACATTTACTGAATTATCTCCCTGTGACCCCTGTGAACTCTTAAACTTCCTCTCTCAGCCTATGTAACTTCCTTTACAAAGCATTCCCAAGATGGCAGCATCAGAAGGTAGCAATGGTTGCCTTCAATCAAGGGCAACCACCTGAATTATCTGTATCTCTAGATGGCTTTTTGATCTAACAAAACAAAAACAAGCTTCTCCACGAGTCTCCAGATTCTCCCCTAGCTTCAGTTTGTGAGTGAACTAAGATTCTCTAAATGCTTCTTTATCTGTTGCCTGCATCTACTCCACACTTACTTTTTGTTGTCCTGGATCTTTCTCAGTTTATACTTGCAAAATATTCACTTGCCTGTGAGAAGAGTGGTTCCCTATCATGTGATGGTGGTAAGCTGTACTTAAATGAAAGGTCTCTAGGTCTGAGACCTTTCAAAAGTTATTCTTTTGTTGATTGTAATGGTTTCCAGTGGTCTCCATACATTTGTCATATTTTTCAGTGTCCTTATGAAATGTCTTCTATACTTGGCTCAAATCTGGAGGCTTCCTCAAGTATGGATCTGACTGAGGCCACTATAAACTGGGTTCTATCAGGGGGACTAGACAAAGCCCAAGAAAAGAAGAACCAACTATCCAACCAATCACTAAACATCCACCAGTCATTCAGCAAGCGATGTTTTTGAAATGAAGATCATTTGATGATAACTAAAAACTAAAAAAATGGAGTTGTCTGCTGTTTCTCCTTTTCATTTTCAATAGGTATTCTGATCTTCTAATATACTTCAGAAGTTATTGGAAGATAATGACAATCTCACCTATATTCATAAAGCACCCAATGGTATTTGCACTTTTTTATTGTCAAGACTTCACAGATATAAGTGAGCATTTTAGGGTTCAAGAAGACACTGTAGCTTCCCATTGGGGCTGAGCTCTTATCTAAAGTGTAGCCTTGCAGTCTAGTTTTTCAAAATCTTTTCAACTGAACGTGTTTCAGAACCGATCTTTGCCTCCTCAATGATCTTAAGCAAAATTAGTAAAATCTTCCCAAATCCTGATTTTATAAAACCAAGAAAACTGACGGTGATGCTTCAGGAGGTTAATGATGGTCTAATTATCTTGCACCAATAAGGAAAAAGAGTCAGCCTTTTGGCAAGATTATGTCAGAACTAGTCAGATAAAATAGATAGTTCTACCTCCCAACATTTTCTGAAGGGGAATGTTGCTGCTTTAATTAAATGTTATATGAATACATTTCAAATAGATCCAAACACAGGGCAAACTCAGTCTCAGAACCGCTGTTCTTACATTTAAAATGTATTTGAAATGTAATTAAAAAAAAAACTAGATCATGGGAAAGCAAAACTAAAATAACTCGAAACAAGCAGAATATAGTAGCTCATCATTATACTAATATATCAAACAATGTGATCTTAGCTTAATTATCCCCTTTGAGAGTTGAGAGAACTAAGCACAACCTTCAATTTACAGCTGTTTGGTGCCGAGAACCTGAATTATTATTTAAGAAGGGGGGGGGAACAAAAGTTTATTTATTGTGACCTTCACTCAGTTTTTATTCATGGTGGAAAATCTGTATATTCACAAATGAGGGCTATTCATCCTTAGACGGTGGCATTCTTCAGCTGGCCAGGCCTCCATCAACTGCACTTCTCCTGCTTTTGTGTACATCTCGAAGGCTCTTCAATCCAGATTGTTCATCATCTTGATGGTCGAGCTTTATCTTGCTTTTGTGCAGCTGCAATCGGCTTATCCCAAGTACTGGGGGGGGGGGGGGGAGGAGGAGAAAAGAGCGAATAGCAGGCCAGGAGACAGGGTGCAGGAGAGAGCCACAGAACAGAAAGGAGAAAAGGCAATGGCCGGTGCACATATGAGGATAATTTGTAGTTTCTCAATAATAATAATATAAAAAAAAGGAGGACAGGCTAATTACTGGCTTAACTAGGGCAGCCTGTGGATCTTCATGTCAAAAGGACTGCCGTAATTATTTGCCATCAAAGCACATTCATATTGTGGCACAAAAGAAGGGCCTTTTGCAAATGGATCTTGCTAATAAACAGGGCTGAGAGGAGCATTATGTGTCTCCCTAGTTGCAAGCACATTAACACAGTGACATGGAGCATAACTCCCGGCCTGAGGAAAAAAACACCAGAATGATAATTATCCCCCTACCCTCCCCAGCCTCCTGCGCCTTTCCCTTTGTGTTGGGCGAGGAAGCTGAACATGACCTATTGGAGGGCCCAAGGCAGGCTATTAGTGACCTCTGAGCCCTGACAAGGTGCCTCTGTTCTTTTTAAAGCTGCCTCTTGATGTGAGGAGGGCCACGTGGACCAGCAGGCTCTGCTTGAAATGGTCCAGCAAACACTTCAACCTTAAAGACACCTGGAAGGTCATGACCAATTTAATGCAGATGAAGACAGCAGAGATGAGGCTGTGTGGATCTTGGTGCTGTCAGTGCTACTCCTGTTCCCTCCACCTCCTTCCTCTTTTTTTCTTCTTCTACTTCCGTTGTCCGTAGTTGCTCAAATGGCCATAGTTAGCATTTATGTGCTCAAAGCTAAATCCAGCAGAAAAGTTGTTCCCTCTCATTTCTTTTTACTTTTTGGAAACAGTGCTAGGGCTTAAACTCAAGGCCTGAGTGCCATCCTTTAGCTTTTTCGCTCAAGCCTGATGCTCTACCACTTGAGCCACAGCTCCACTTCTGGCATTTTGATGGTTAATTAGAAATAAGAATTTCAAAGACTTTTCTGTATAGGCTGGCTTCAAATTTCAATCTTCATATCTCAGCCTCCAGAGTAGAGTAACTAGGATTACAGGCATGAACCATCAGTGTCCAGCCTCCCACATTTATGTTTCCACAAGTGAAGAGAATCTTAAGGAAACATTTGCCTGCTGTAGAATAGGAAGAAAAATTACAGGACGGTAATACTTAAGACATGTAAGGAAAACGAGGTAAAGGAGGTAAAGGTGGATGCAAATATAGCCCTGGAGATTAACCCTTCTTCATGCAAATGTAAACACACCACAAATTCCCCACAGCTGGCAGGGTGCAGGGGTGGGAGGGAGGTGGGGGGGGGGTGGGGGGGAGCTCACTGCTTGGTCATGGGCCTGTGTTTAGTGAACAGTACCAACTGCTTTTACTTATTTCTTGCTGGGCAGCTGGTAAGAGGCTTATCAGTGATAGAAATTCCAGCAGACCAGCCTGGTGCTCAGCCCTTCACCTGTGAGCTATGGCCTGCTCAGTTTCAGGCTTTGGTGATGGCTAGATCATCTCTGGAGGCTCAAGTTTGTTTCAATTCACATGCAATGGTTGATACTGAAGAGAAAGGCTTGTAAAATGGACCTGGTTTGCTTTCCAGCAACTTCTTCTTCCCTTTCCAGCCTGAGATTGGTCTAAGAGGTGTCTTCTGACAATGAGTGGCCATCCCAAACCCAGAAGATGAAGGATAGGATTTTATTTAATGTGCACCAAAAGCAAACCCTATCCCTGAAACTCTTACTTTACCCACTAGAAAAAATAAGAGCAAGATATTTGCATTGCAAAAAAGAATTCTTGCTGCCTAAAAGCCAGCTTCCCAAAACATTTAAATATTTAATTATTTGAAAGGCTGGAGGTGGATAAACTTCAAGTAAAAATGTTTGAGCCATTTCTAATGGAAGACCTACCAGGAAAAACCCAGAAACATTAAACAATGACTTGTAGGCATGTATTGGGAAACAAGATAGAGATTCAGGATTTAGCTTAAAACTATTCACAATATAGGGTGCCAGTAGTTCATGCCAGTAATGTTAGCTTCTCAGGAGGTTGCTGAGGATCATGGTTGGAAGCCAACTGGGCACAAAAATCTGAGAGACCCTTATCTCCAATTAGTTAATTAATCACAAAAAGACTTTCAATAACACAAACAGAAGTGTGGCCAAATGCTACAGCCCCATCTTTGAGAGGAAAAAGCCAAGTGAGAGCATAAAGCTCTAAGTTCAAGCCTCAGTACTGACATGAAAACAACAATAGCAACACAACAACAACAACAAAACCGTTCAGAAGTGTGCCCTCTGGATGATGCCTAGAGATGGATTATCTCCCAATGATCAATCAATTAATCAATTGGTCTCTTTCCTTGCCAGCCTACTTACTTTCTTTCTTTTTTATTTTTCTCTTTCTTTTCAAACAGTCTTAACATAAAGGAATTGGGATATAGACATACTAATTATAGATTTTAGATTTTCCAAACAAGAATGGTAAAGAAAAAAACTGAAATCACACCATTCCTTATTTTAGGCTCTCTAGGCTAGACTTCTTTCTCTGGAACTTTAAACACTTATATCCAAACTGCTCACAAGACCCCAACATTTGCATATTTAATAGACATCTCAAATCAATACATCCAGAAAGAATGTCTTGAGATCCACCCTTATAAAATTTGCTGTATACAATTTTCCCAGTTTTCATGATGGTAACTGTAGCCTTCCAATGCTCAGTTCACAAACCTTGTATCCTTCTTGGCTACTGTTTTTCTCTTACCGTTTTGATCCTTGGAAAAAAAGCTGTGGGTGTCTCTTTTTTGCATGCATTTTAAATTGTAATTATAAAGGTGATTACAGAGGGATTACAGTTACATAAGTCAGATAAATAGTGCATTTCTTTTTGGAAAATATTACCCCTTTCCTTGTTCTCCAGTTTTTCCCTTCCATCCCCACCCACAAGTTGTATAGTTCATTTTCAAAACAGTGTCTAGTGAGTAGCACTGCTGCATTTGTTCAGCCTTTATCTGTCCATTTCTGGGTACCCCCTTACCCTACCAAAGGCAGATAAATGGACAAACAAGACAAAAGGAAAATAAAACAAAAAACAGCAACAAAGAAAACAGATCTCTTGTTTACATTTCCTGGAGTTCATTTCAATAAATATTATTTTATATGATCAGATGCACATAGGTATTGTGCCTTTGTGTTCTCCTAAGAATAGCCTCCTTTGGTCTCATTACATGTGAATACCCAGAGATCTGTATATCTACACAATGAAATTCTACTCATCCATCAGAAAAAAATGATATTGTATCATTCATGAGGAAATGGAAAATAAGCCAGACCCAGAGAAACGTAAGTTGCATGGTTCCTCTCATTTGTGGTAACTAGAATGTACCTATAAATCTACAAGTATGTATGTATACATACACACACACACACACACACACACACACACACACTGGAACATAGATGTCTCTCTAAAATGTGAATCTGACCACAACCCAGTCACTTCAGTGAATCCTTGTCTTGAGCCACCATTATGTGGGTAGCATCTGAATAGCACTCCTGTCCCTCTTCAATTTACTTCTAATCTTCGTAGCTGGGTTCATCTTTCTAAACGATCAGCCAGTCATGTGAAAGCATATTACAAAGGTCCATGAGGCTCTCTGATTTTACTTCCTACTTTTCTCCGTGATTCCATTCCAGTCAGGGTTCTTCTGATTGTGCCCTGAAGACAGAATAGGTTCATATTAATGCACTCACTTCATTTGGCATTAGCTGTTCTTTGGAACTCCCTTTCTCAAAGGTAACACTGTATACTGCCCCCCATCTCTACACCCTGTCCTCCTGTCTTTTGGGTTGGTTCAGCTTTTTGGTAATCCTATTGAGCTTAAAATATAATTTATGACTTATCTATTCAGTTATATTTTGAATAGCTTTTTTTTGTAAATGTAAGGAGGCTTGTAGAGTTCTTACCTCTTGTACTAGTTTACCTACAAATACCTGAAATAATGTCCTGGGATATGATAATAGCTCAATAAATATATAGGACATGAATACTGAGTAAGTTAATTTCAAAGTTTAAAAAGATGGAGTTCAGAACTCATGGTTAAACAATATAACAGAAAATGAGAGAAAGTGTTCAGAAGGAAGAACAAAAATCAACATGGTAAAAGAAATCTAGAATAAGGCCAAGACACTCGCTGAATACTGAGAAAACTCTATCATGCTTTGCTTTCTTCTACTCATGTTTGTCATATTTATGTAGCCCTGTCCTAGGATTTAGGCAGAAAATAGAGTAAAATAAGAGGGATGATTTTGATGTTTTCCCTGCATTAGCAAAATTATTATGGAACTTAATATTTCATTTCCCTTGCCTCTTCTTTTGTCATAGTTGACTGTCTCTTATCATGATGCTAATAATCCTAGTGCTTTTGAGGTTCTTGCTTTTTCCAAACACCCAACATCCATCCAGAGAGATTAAAAAAAAACAGACAGATTTCAGATACATCTGCCTTGTCCCATTCAATCAGTAGCCCTAGAGATGCTTTCCCTGTAGCTCTTCAAGAAAGATCTTCCAAGGCAAACCAATGGTCTCCTCTCTCTGTCTCTGTTTCTCTCTCTCTCTCTCTCTTTCTCTAGAGATAAGTAAAAGAAAAATTAAGGAGATAGATTTCAAATAACACTTAATCAATTTATTACTCATCACATGGTTACCCAGAGCGAAAATAACTGGGCAAGAGGAACGGAAGAAAAATGTGTCATTTGGCATTTGGGTCTTGGTTCATTGAATCTTCCAGACACACATGGCATGACCTGTCCAGGTTCCCAAATCAGAAGCTGTGCTGTGCTGTGCTGTTTTCTAGTACCTGCAGGTCTTGCCAGCCTTGTCAGCTGAGTGTTTATTGCAGAAAGCTCGGGTCATACCTGCCCTTGACCAAAGGCATCAAGACACCAGCACAGCACATGAGAACAGCACAGAGCTGCTGCCAGATACCATCCACCACATTGAAAGAGGACTGAAACTCTGGGGCTTGAGTGAATAGGGAAGAAGGCCATAGCATATCTTGTGCCTTCCCCCTTTTACTCTGAGATTGCAAAACTTGGGCAGTAACCTAGACAGCATTAGCAAATTCATGAGCTAGCTTGCACCGCTATTTTGATGAAGAATCGTCTGTTAGCCCAAGTAAAACTGGGATTAATTACAACTGTCTGTTTGTGAAAATATTGACTAAGGAGGGCTTAGTGCACATTTAATAAAGGTGAGCAATCTCAAGACTCTGGGAATTAAAGCCCCCTTTCTTTTCTTTTCTTTCTTTTTTTGTCATGCATAATGCTTAAGGCAGCAATAATCACAGAAGCTGTGGTTCAACCTGATGAGGATGATACAGAGGAAATATAATAGGGTTCAAATAACGACTTGTTATTATCCTTTCTGGTGGTACTAGACTTTGAACTGCAGGCCTTGAGCTTGCTGGGCAGGCACTC
The DNA here is from genome assembly GCF_019054845.1 of Dipodomys spectabilis. Taxonomy (NCBI): domain Eukaryota; kingdom Metazoa; phylum Chordata; class Mammalia; order Rodentia; family Heteromyidae; genus Dipodomys; species Dipodomys spectabilis. The sequence continues at coordinate 6,620,673 of NW_024870818.1, forward strand.
TGTTACTTAAGCCACATTTTTTTCTTTAGTTACTCTTCAGATAAAGTCTGGTCTTTTTTCTCCAGACTGGTCTTAGGCCATAAGATCCTACTACCACTATGTGGCTGGGATTTCAGAAATGTACCATGCTCAGCTTTGTTGAGGTGGTGATCTTATTTAACATTGGTCCCAGGCTGACCTCCAACTGTGATCTTCACATTCTGAGTAGCTGGCATTACAGATGGAAGCCACCATTCCAAGCTCAAATAAATGTTTTGTCACATGATGATAGAGGGGGATAAGTAGGGCTAGAGAGTGCATATAATTGAGAGGGTTTCTCTCCCTTTTGTGTAACTTCTGGAGAGATCATTCTTGCTGACAGCTTTAGTAGACCCCAAAATATTACTTTGTTGTTACTGTTTTGTCGACTATTTTAAAATTTTAGTTGTTATCAACGTTTTACCCTGTAAGAGAAAAGGATTCACCTCTCTATCTTGAGGTAAAACAAAATGTATGGCAAGTTTTGCCCATTCATTTTTGGTGTTTTAAGGCATATTATCTTTTAAGGCATATTATCTTTTAAGGTATATTATCTTTAACCATCTTCCCTGGAATATATCCCCATTCTTTATCTGCTGTCATTCACTTATCAGCCAACCATTCATTCTTTTTCTTTCTACTCATTTCAATGCATCCTTTCTCCATTTTTCTCTTCCTCCCTTTCTCTCCCTTCTCTCTTTTTCTCTCTCTTTCTCTCCCCCCCTCTCTCTATCCCCTGGGGCTTGAGTTCAAGGCCTGAGTTTTTATGCAAGTTATTGCTCAACCACTGACTGTGCTACAGCTTCACCTCCACCCTTTTGCTGGTCTCACAAACTTTCCTGTCCAATCTGGTCTTGAACCATCATCCTCAGATCTCAGCTTCTTGCATACCTAGGATTACAAGTATGAGCCACTGGTGCCTAGTTCTATTTATCCTTTTTCTATCCATGTGTATACACCTATATCTTTCATAGGAGTACTTACTAGCCTTCAAATAGCATCCAGTTTCCTCTAGAACTGTGTTTTACATAAGCCTTCCTGTCTAACCAGTCTTTTCTATTATCAGAAATAGATCCAAACTTCAATTTCTACTGGAACCAACATACCAATGATATTTTTGCTTGGTGTACTTTTTTGGCACCATGTTCTCTCTTCCCCCCCACCCCCATTTTTAGCAACTCAACTGAGAATGACTTGCATTGTGGTCCTGCCTTTTTAACCTGTAATTCTGAACTTTTGCTTTCTGTGTAGCATCTACAGTCTATCCCTCCATACTTACATGTCATTTCATTGATTGATTAAAAATGATTCCCAACATCAGTTAAACTTGAACACTGCTGAACGCATCTTTTTAAGGATGAGTTAACCCCTTGCCGTTCTTCTCTAATATTATATTTATTACTTGCTTAACAGTACTAATTTTATCTTAGCCTCCTGACTTTCATTGGAAAATCTGTCCTCTTCCTTTTGTAAAGGACAGTAAAGTCAGTGGTGATGGTCTTTATGTTGACAAAGTAATGGACTCTGGAATTTGGTAAGTTAGAGTTTTGGTCCACCATTTAGCTTTTATAAATCAGGTAATTGACTTACCCTTTCTAAACTTTTATTCCTTTTTAGAAACTTTGCTTACTTCATAAAGTTGTTGAGGAAATTTGATAACATGACATGATCAAAGAGCCTAGAAAACCATAGCTTCTCGATCATAGCTAAAATTAATTTTTTTATATTAGGTAGTGGTGCTTGTAACTTCTTTTCCAAGTTTGTTTATATCTTTGTTCTTCTGTTTTCCTTTCCCAATTAGTTTGGGAGAAGAAATACATTCCTTTCAAGACTAGTTCTGAGAGGAAGAATGGGCAAAGACAGTCATTCTATTCAGTGTACATATGTGGAAGTGGAACTAGGTAAATTGAGGGTATGGATGGGATTGGGAGAGATGGGGGAGAAAGATGAATGGGGTGAAATTAATCAAGATATATTGTAAATCATAAACTACACAAGGATAATAATAATAATAATAAACTACACAAGGATAATAATAATAATAATAATGACTAATTCTCCAATGCTGCATCCTTGATCCCCATGTCTTTGCTCTACAGATGATTTTCTTCCCTTTCTTGAGTGGCCACACATTCCTCATATGGGCATGTACCCCTGGATCTCTTCCTTTCCAACATCTTTTCTCTTTTCACTCTCCAGTCCTTTGTTCCCTGGTATCTCTATAACTCTCACAGAAACTGCTTATGATGACTCCTAGTGATTCTTGAATGGCAGCTTCACATAGAGCTGCACCTCAGCTCAACTCTAGCACCACATTCCTATAAAGCAGGAAGTTTCCACATTGCTTTTGTCTTACCTATTAAATAATGAGTGTCCTGCAGAGATTGGGTTTTATTTCTAAAGGTTAAGTTGAAAGACACACACACACACACACACACACACACACACACACACACACACAGATAGCAATCTTGTTGAACTGCTGTGAAGACAATTACCTCAATGATAAAACCCGACACTAAAAACTTGCTCTTTTATACAATTTAAAGTTCTAGACATTTTTTCATTTAGTGCATCTTAACTAGGGCATCTCTGATATTGCCATCATCCACTAAGTTGATAGTTATTGACTGGTACCTTCACAAGCAATGTGGATTGAAATGTGAATAAGACCTAATATCAGGGCAGCCCATGATATCTCATGCCTGCCTATAATCTCAGCTACTTAGAAAGTGGATATCAGGAGGATCTTAGTTGGAGGCTGGCCCAGGAAAAATGTTAGTAAGCTCCTAATCACAACAAACAAGCTGGATGTGGTAGTACACATTTGTAATCCCAGTTATGTGGGAAGTTGAAATAGGAGGACCATATCTGAGGCTGGGCTCAGGAATAAAGATCAAGATTCTACCTGAAAAATCAACTAAATCAAAAAGGACTCAAGGTATGGCTCAAGTGGTAGAATGCCTGCCTAGCAAGTATAAGCCCTGAGTTCAAACTGCAGTACTACCAAAAGACAAATAAGCAAACACAGACAAAACCCTTTAAATCCAACACTGTCTCTGCCTTATGGGACTGATGGAAAATTCAGGAACTTATGATTTCTGTGTATTTATCCCTCTCCACATGACATATAAAATACTTATACTTTATACCTTGGCAATTAGAATTCTTTGCAGGAGGAAGTTATACTAGAAAGTTTCTGTAATTTTCCACTTGAGTAAAAAGTATATTTTTTCCAGGCTCATCTACAATCAGGGATTTATTCAATGAATTCAATTTAAGTTTCAATAGTTTTCTTGTAAGATCTCCATATAAATGATTGGATAATATGAGTATAGATATGCTCAGTGCTTAAATACCTAGTACCTATGGGCTTCGCTCAGTTCCTTCCTGGAGGTTTTGTGCAATGTCATATATCTAGAAAGAAGCCATTGGCATCGGAGGGGGGGCGGGAATCTAGTTTGGAAAGTTTTACTTTTGTAAGGTTATATGTTGATAATGAAATGTGAAAAATAATTCCACTTTGCAAGAGTGACTTTTAAAAATAGTCTATAGAAAACATATGTATAAACAGAAGTAGTGTATCATGGCTTCTCAATATGTGATTTTTCCATTCTGAGGTTTTTATATTTAGGTTCCTGAAAAAAAAGGATGTATATATTTCTTAACTCAGTATACTGCTATAGACTGAATAAGAGATGTATTGGAGACAGCCTTATCAAGATCGTTATACAACTTCTGAAAAACTGAAGACCCTACTTTGGAAATATTTGAGATGATGTAATGTATTATCAGTTCAAGATAATTATATGGCTTGTTTTGCAACTGGTGCTTTTGCAAAAGAACAAAATATTAGTCCTGACATTGAGGAGTTAAAAATACTATCAGAAAATGAATGTGATACCATCATCCCATCCAAGGTGCCAGAAGACCCTGTTAGCATCTACTTGATGATAACTTAGACCCACTGTCAATGTTAATGGGTTTTTATGTGTTTAAGATAAACTGGTGAGTCTTACCATCTTCTTTGATACTTTCATGTATGTATTTCTCTCCCTCCCTCCCTCCCTCCCTCCCTCCCTCCCTCCCTCCCTCCCTCCCTTTCTCTCTCTCTTCTCTCTCTCCTCTCTCTCTCTTTCCTGTCTCTGTCTCTGTCTCTGTCTGTCTCTCTCTCTCTCTTTCTCTCTCTGCTCCATCTTTTCAACAGATTGGGAAGGGGCATGTTGCCTGAGACTTTGGCCACTGGGAACCTGAGGAAGTTACAAAAATCACTCATATTTTACTTCCGAATTCACAGCTTGTACCCTATCTGATCCCCTAAAAAAACCTCAAAAGATTCATGTGGGGCAGAATGGAGGGCCTGTGATTGTGCTGCAAGTCTGTATGAACCCACAGTTTGAAGTCATGATGACTTAACACTTCAAGAGAACCTCCTCCTTTCTCCTGCTACTGTTCTCCCTAGGATATGACCACTGCATCATTCCACAGGATTGTTGAGGCTGAGTAGAACTTCACTGCATATCTAGACCACATTTTCCATCCACTGACGGGCACCGAGGCAGATCTCCCATCACTTAGCTGTGTGCATAAAAGGCCCTGCGTCTCTCTATTGAATTAATGGCACTTGAATTTGAAGGGGATATATTAAAACTGTGGAAATTAACAAGAAGAATTTTGTAGGACATTTTTCATTTAGTAGGAGTCTGTGATTTAAATTAAAGGACCAATTTCCTAACTCAGATAATTTCAGAGACTGGTCAGCAGCTAGAAGAAGGTGTTTCAGGCCAACAAAATTTCTTAGGACCGCTCAAAGTCATATATGAATTATGTAGCCATGTCTGCTAACAACTTAGCTACTATTTGATGTTGGACAAGGGAAATTCCTCATAGACATGAATTGGGTTTTCTTGTATTTATTAACCTTTAAAATTGACAATAACCACATGCTGGTGGCTTATACCTATAACCCGGGTTACTCAGAAGGATAACTATTTGAGGTTAGCCTGGGTCAAAAGTTTGCAATACAGCATCTCAATCAATAGCTGAGCATAATAGCATGTACTTGTCATTTTAGCTACAGCAAAGTGGGAAGCTCAGATCTGAAGAATTGTTTTGTGCCTAAGACAACCCAGGCCAAAAAAAAAAAATGTTTGGGAGACCTCATTCTAACCAAAAAAAGCTAGACATGGGGACACATGCCTGTCAAACCAGGTACTGTGGGAACTGCAAGAAAGGAGACCCTATTTTAAGAATAGCTAGAGCAAGAAGAGTCCAGTGGCATAACTCAAAACAACAAGCATGAAGCCCGGAGTTCAAACTGCAGTCCCACCAAAAATGAAACAAACAAATGAAAAATTAAAACACCAGGTAATGATAGCAAGGAATGTTTGAGTTACTTAGATAAAAGCTTACTTTTCTTCTGACTCACTTCAGGCCCATGTATCAGCTTCCAAGGGGCACACATCTTGTTCTGTCTCTGTATTGAGACATCTCATCATTAGGCAAGATTTTAGGATGAAAATGCACCTCCTGCTCAAGTGTCCTCAGCTTGTTGAATCTGTACAATGCTTGTGGGAATTAAAACCTGCTTTCCATGATTGTGTTTGCTTGAGTCAGACCAGGGCATGATATTCTGAACAGCCAAAATCGGCCTATATCATCAGCTCTATGGAAAACCAAGGAGAAGTGGAAAGCTCTCCAGCTTCTCCTCCTCACATAACTCTTCTGTAGGAAATAATTTTGCCCCAGACATTTTCATCTTTGCAAGAATGCAGATTTATAGGTTTGATTTGTTAATCAGGGTGATCTTTTGCTAATGTTTCATGGCTCGGATATAGACAGTCATACCGCAGACCCAGTGGTAAGATTAGTAATAAAGACAATATCATTAAGATCACTATATCAATATAAAAAGAGTTATAGAGTTAACATTTGTAAGGGGAAAAATTCCCAGGCTACCAGTTGCCTTTTCTGCCATCAAACCACTCATTGGCAATATTTTATATACTGGTATAGCTTATCTACCAGGACTAGTAGTGGGCATGAGTAAGACACACAAAACACCTGGTTAGCTTATAATCCTACTACTGCTCAGGAGATTTGAGGATTTGAAGATTGGGGTTAAAATCCAGCCCAGGCAGAAAAGTCCCTGATATTCTTATTTCTAATGAGGAACAAAACAAAACAGAAGTGGAGCTGTGGCAGAGTACCAGCCTTGAGCAAAGAAGTTAAGGGGAAGTGCTCAGGTCCTGAGTTCAAGCCCCAGCACTGGCACAAAAAAAGCCCTACAAAAAAAGCCCCAAAAAAAGAAAAGACAGAAAAAGGAAAGAAAGAAAGAAAGAAAGAAAACACACTTGTGTCTTTTTTCTTTCTGTTTACTCATTTGCCATTTCTCCCTCCTCCTCCTCCACCTTCTGATAAAATTTTATTATTTCTTTGTGACGCTGAATGGGCCTCTGCAGGGGCCTGTGCCCTTTTAGAGCCCAAGTGCTGTATTTGAACTTCGCTATCACCTAACACTTTCTGAGGCTGCTTGTCTTGAAATGACTTAATTTGCACTGCAGGACCAGCCCTGAACCCACAAATACTCCAAAAAGCCACACTGAGCCAAGGCAGCAGACCTATTACTAATTTTTTATTAAAATCCCTGAGGCACCCAACACAAGGCCCCAAAGCTGCTTTAATAATAGACAACATACAGCACATTTTTCTTGTATTGCCATGTAATCAAATCTGAGGCTCCGTTCACTTTCTTTGTTTTACCTAGAGGACCAGCTTCCAATTTAGTTGTGGCCTGCTCTAAACTGATTTTTCATTGTAATTAATGCCTACTTTGGCCTCAGCCACTTATACAACTTTCCATTAGAGGTTTGCAGCCATCCACAGAGTATTTTACTAACTTACCCTCACAGACCAGCAATAGCTGCAATTTTGTTAAAGTCTTTTTATTATTTCTTACAAAGAATTTTTAAATTGCTTAGCAAAATAGTTCTTTTTGAAATTTTTTTCTTTTTTTTTCCTTCTTCCTGTGTAGTCCCTATTAAAATGTTTGAGCCAGGGCCCAAGTTGAGTAAACACACACCACACACACACACACACACACACACACACACACACACACACAATTTACCCCTTACAATGCCCCCTCCTTTTCCTCCTTCCCCAAATCCCAGTCTATAAATGATTTCAGAAAGACTGAGGGAACTTATTTAGGCCCTAGTTCCGCTATGCCTCATTTTCTGCCCTTGTTTCATGCCGTCCGTTTTCTCCAAAATAGAATCTGAGGTTTAAGGTTCCTCAGCAGACGATGTTAGGAGACTTCTGCAAATATTCAGGCAGTAGCCTTCCTACCACGGACCTTAAAAAAGATTATGGCAGAGGACCCAGGGTCAGACTGAAGAGATGAAAAAGTATATGCCATGCCTTTGCTACTCCCTGGACCTTTCTTTGTTGGCTAGGCTGACATTTTCTGTGACTTTTCTTTTACAGCCTTGTTTAGACTGGCTTTCTAGAAAATTCCAGAAAATTCTGTTTTCTTTTTCACACCCGGGTATTACTAAATGATAGAGAACAGTTACTAGAAATTACAGCCCTCTGACTTCTTAGATAGCTCCCTTTCAACCTGAAGAAGTGGTTCTTAGGAGACTCGGTGAAAAAATGACCTTCATCATTGACAACATGTACTTCTACAGAAAGGAGTTTGGTGGAAACTCACTCCTCCTCTAAAGGTCTTTATTGAGTATATTCTGAAACTATGACATCTTTGTGTAACTCTTAACTGGTACATTGAAACAAACAACATTAGTCTACCCTATAGGTTTGGTGGGGAAAGTAATCTATTTTTTTGCTAATGAACAATGGCTTTCCTTATCATAGCTAAAATAGGTTACTAAAAGTCTGTTAGCTATTGAATACAATAATCCTCTTTCTAATATTTTGTAGCTATTTCACCTTTGATAATACTTTATATTCTTTATGTTGTTGGCCTTTTAACTAACATTTATAGACTTGATTACGTGTACCACACGAGTTGTACATGTAATCAAGTGGTTTGATGGGCGAGTATTTCTATGTCATGTATTATCAAGGACAGGGCAACACTGGATTAAAACAACAACAACAACAAAAACCCACATTTGCAGGTTGGGGAAAATTGAGATCCAGGTCTGTTTCCAAGTCTCACTATTTATTGACCAATAAGGCTAGCTGGTCTTCAGTGAATGTGACTCATCAAAATAATGGCAAATCCTTCTCCCTCTTTTATCCAACAAGGAACCTTGGCTATCTCAGATAAACAGAAGTGCTCATGGTATCCTTATTTTTTCCCTTGCCATTATCATCGCTTGACCTCGGGGACCTGGACTCTCACTGGGTTTTTTGTTCATAGCTGATGCTCTATCACTGGAGTCACATTTCCAGTATAACATTTTGTTGGTTTATTGGAGACAGAATCTCACAGTTGTTTCAACCCAGTCTCGGTTTGAACCTTGATCTCAGATCTCAGCCTCCAAAATAGCCAGGACACTCTAGGTATCTTTTATATAAGAAATGAGTTTCAAATGCAGTAAAGGCACTGATTTGTGCAGGAGACTCAAAATCAGAAAATCTGTTTATAGTCTCATCTCATGGTCTCATGTTTGACTTCATACACATAAACAATATAAACTCATCTAAATGAATGAAGGTAAATATTTAATTCTTCAGGCGATATGCTTTGCCTCTGAGTTGGAAGGGGTCTTATTCTAACTAGAACATATTATAAGTACTGAAAAATCAGAAAATACTTTTGACCAACATTGAGAAGCCAGTTTCTAAAAGTTCAAATAAGACAAACGTAATGGTAAATTTCACTCTTCTATTTTTTCCCAGCCCTCTCTCTTGGTATGCATAACTAAAATGATTTCTCCTGCCTGCTTTTACTATTTTTTTAAATGTGATCACTTGTCATGCCTCTACTCATTCACCAGCTCCCCCTCCTACCTGCAACCAGCACCTCACCACCCCCATTGTATATCAGTTGGCACTTCATTTAAAGAACTGCCTGGCAGAGAATATCAGTGGCTGCCTACCTAGTGCCAATTCTGGCAAACACAGACAATCCTCTCCAGTTCTTTAGAAACATTGAGATGATTTTATGTCACCTTTATTTTCAAGTTAAAACAGGAAGCTTGACTCTCTGTTTTAGAGTGTCACAGAAGAACAATTGGAAAAATCCTTTTAGTCGAGTTTTCTGAGATGAGTGTGTGTGTGTGTGTGTGTGTGTGTGTGTGTGTGTGTGTGTGTGTGTGTGTGTGCTCATAAGATGAAGGACATGGAAGCATTCTATTTGGGTCATTGACAGATGTTAGGATTTTCTAACAGAACAATTGAATATCCTATTGGGTGCCCAACCAAAACATCCCTCACCAGCCATTTAAGGGGAATCAGATGGACTTAGCATAAATGCATTTTGTTTCCATGTGAATTGGATATTTTCTTGTCTTCCTGACACAAGGCAAGATGCTAAACATTGGACAGGGGTTAGATGATTGTGGTTGGGCTGGGCCAAATGGCATGAGTACCTAGCTCTTCAGAGTCCTACTTACAATACTGAATACAACTGCAAGGGCTCTTTCAAGTAATTGAAATGCTCTGGCACCCACTAATTTTAGTGTGAAAAGACTGCAGGGATAATCTAACTCACATCCTGACTTTGAAAATGAAGGAAATGAGACCTAGACAACTGTATCCAATGACTCCAGATTTCATGACTCAATGGCAAGTCCACTGTGAATGGAACCCAGATCCCTTAAAATGTCCTCCCTCTGCACGAATAGCATCCAGGCCTACACAGGAGAGAGAAATGTTAAAGTTAGAAAAGTAGTTTAGGGTAGTACTGAATCTGTGTCAGTGGTGAAAACTCCATCATGAATCTTCAAATTACTTCAAATTACTGTTAAGAGCAGCCATTTGAAATAGCCTAGTCCCTCACAAACCACAACTTGTGGCTGTGATTGGCATTAGCAAAATAAAGCTCACTGAAAGCTGTGGAATAACGGGTGGTAAAAGATATGGGGAAAATAAGTAAACTAGGGGAGTCAATCCGAATAAAAATCTGTATAGGTGTGTATGGAATACCACAGTGAGGCCGTTTTGAACAAATAGCACACACTTACAAAATACAGAAGTTAAAAATGGAGGACAGGAAGGCAAAGCAGGCCTTTTTGGGGAGAGGGGTACTGTGGAAAGAGAAAGGACAAATGGAAAGGATAGAAGAGATTATGATCAACTTCTTCATGTACCTGTGTGAAAGTAAAATACTGAAGCTTGTTGAGACTGGTTTGGGAAGGGGAAGGGTGGGGAGGGAGAGAGGGAATGGAGAAGGGAAGTTCTACAGGCAGGTAGCGCAGAGAGTGTCCTGTGCTCTGCATTGAGCTGTATGAACCTCGCCTTGGTCTCCTCTGCTTCTTGCAATGAAGATTTTTGTTTACAGGAGTTATATTTTCACTGGTGTCCCAGGCAATTATGATTCAGGAGATTGTGACGCACATATATTGATATTCTCAATTAACTTGTGAGTCTTCAGTAATTTTTTCTCTTTCCAGGTTTCATGCTTCCTATGTATAACATTGAATTCAGGATCATCCCTCTATGAAAGAATGCAAAAGTGAAGGGTTCCCTTGAGGATAATGAGCAAAGTTCAGGGATATTTATTTATTTATTGCTGGCCCTGTGGTTTGACCTCAGGGGCTCGGTGGTGTCCTTGAGCCTCTTTGCACTCAAGGCTAGTGCTCTACCACTTGTGCCACAGTGCCATTTCTGGCTTTTTCTGAGTAGTTGACTGGAGATAAGGGTCTCATGGACTTTTCCGCCTGAGCTAGCTTCAAACTGTGATCCTCAGATCTCAGCCTCCTGTGTAGGTAGGATTATAGGCGTGGGCCACCAGTTCCTGGCTCATGGTTTATTTTTGAAAGTTATTTATTTTTACTTTGGTCTACATCGCCAAATTGAGACACAATTGGTAAGAAGGTAATTCAGAATTGAGCTATTGAGTTGGAAAAGTTATAGACTTTAGAAAATCCACTGGTAACCAACTTATTTTCCTTCTTTCCAGTATTCCTTGTATGTGGATTTCCCTTTTGTGTATGTGTGTGTTGGAGACAGATGGCAACTTTGCAGCGTGATGTTAGTAGAAGAAGTGTTTGGGAAGGGAAGAGGAAAGGCAAACAAGAAAAGCAAGCCTTGAATAAGCAATTTTTCTTAAAAGGAATACATTCTGGGACAGTTTATTTTTGTGATCTGCCTGGAATTTGGGGACAATGTGCTAGAATTCTCTTCTTGCTTTCAGCTGGCAAGCTGCCAGAAAAGGTGGAGTCTTGAAAAAGAGACACAATGTTTCTATTAAAATAAGGCTTTATTGAAAGCAGGGCCGGAGACTAAAGTTAGTCCTTGGCTTTTTTTAAGACACTGTGGCTGAGTCTATGTGAACACTGAAATGGAGACTGGAAACTATTATCCAGTTTGGCACTGGAGCTCAAATATCCAAGAATATTCAGATCATTGCAGGCCAACTAGTGGTTTGCTTTTTGGAAGAGAATATGAATTATTTGGATAATTTCCTTAATTTCTCACTTTATTTATGGCATAAATGAGGTTTATATTTGCACTAAGGGCGAGTTGAATGTATTCTCTCATTGCAGAAATATTTCTCTGTGTTTGTTCTAGTCAGTTGAGGGTTGCTACTGTGAATGCTTATAAGAAAAGAGCTCCGTATGGCTTACAGACCATCCTGGACTCTGGTCATAACAAACTCTTTTCCCCACATTACAGTCTCTGAAATGTGTAGGAGTAGCACCTAAGCCAGGCTGATTCTTATAGAATCCAAAAGCAAATACTTCTTAGTCACAACAGTGGTTGCTATTTTAAAATATATTTTAAATATTAATTTTTGAAATTATTTTACATAATATTGAATCAGTGTTAGAACTGTTCCTGCTTTCCCTTTGCTTCCATCTCTGTTCCATGACTTTCTTTGGACAAACCTCTCACATGTAATGATGGTATTCTTTAATGCTTATTGGGCCTTAGTATGTGTAAAGTGTTGCACTAGGTTTACGACCAATTTCAATTAATTTTCATAATTTTATTAGGTTAATACTGTTGTTACACTACTTATGGGCAAGGAAACTGAGAATATGAAATGGTAAGGCTCCCATTAGAGATTCCCAATTCTAATGAATGGTAGAGAAAGCCTTTTAGCTTATAAATTACTTACTTTCGTTAACAAAAAAAAATTGTATGCGTTGTAGGGTCTAGAAAGTTGCCAGACATTGGGAATCTGAAAGAGAACAGGCTAGAGAGAAAAAAAGTGACTTAAAACATAAAGATTCACTGAGAAACATCAAATAATGTAAGATATAATTTATTCATGAATAGTAAGGCTAATTATTGTAAAGATGTCAATATTCCTAAATGATTTTAATAAATGTAGTACAATCCTAAAATTAGATTATCTTATTTAACTTATCAAAGGCAATATTAAATTCATTTAGAAAAAAATGTCTCTAAGTATAGCAAAAAATACACAATATGTTTTGTTAAAGGCAAACAGAATTCTCTTGCAATGAAAACTACTACCCCACTAAAACAATGAAGAGTATAGCATGTGGATATAGAAAGGGGAGTAGACAGCATTGAACCCAGAACAAGTCTACAGGAATTTTGAGTATGGGACATACAATATCAAGTGTCCAGCAAAAAGAATAGCCAATCAATAAATTTTATAAGAAAATTACTTACAATTTGGAAATATAGATACCCAATATTCCCTTTTTTCTTATGCTATAACAAATTAATGGCTTAATGCAATAAATTAAAAAAAGCTATTGAAGTACGCGTTGTCATTCAATGTGCTTTAATTTCATTGGATTTTTCTTTATCTCTAAAACATTTTGAAATGACCCTATAAAAGACCCTCTAGAACCAAGCTATTGGCTGATCAATTTGATTAGCAGTTAAGAAGTATAAATGGAAGATAAAATGAGTCTTTTCTTGTTATTCAGCCCTGGTAATAAATGGCAAGTACATATTTTTTCTGAGGCTTTTATTCTTAGAAAGAAAGCAAAAGGATATAATAGGTTTTTAAAATACATGCTGCATAATTTATTCTGACAAACAGATGTATTTTGTTGTTGTTATTATCATTTGATGAAATACTTTAAAATTAGTCCAAGGTGGTCCATTTTCAAATATAATACACACAGTACATCTAGCAGTTAACAAAATTTGGATGTGTAGCATAGAATGGTCATTATTTTTACTGAAAAAAAATAAAGGCACTAATTACTTACAGACAAGATACTTAGCACAAACAGATAAGCTTCAAAATGAAAAATTCTCGGTTTATGATAATTATGTTCTCTGCTTTGTTTTCAGAGACTGATAATTTGAGGCTTTAAAATCACCAGGAAGCCATTAATTGGAATTCTTCAATAAAAAATAAATTACATAGAAGTTCATGATGAGTTGTAAAGGCAGAGAGACTGTATTATACAGTGAGAGACACTGCTCCACTATTTATAGCTGTGTACAGATATGTCTAACAGAAAACTGTAAGGAATTAGAGATGTGCAGATAGCAATTATTCACAGATCCAAACTTTCTGCAGATACTTCAAATAACAGTGTTTAGCTGATTTCTTCACTAGTAAAGGAAAGGGTTTAATTTGAAACAGGGTTTTGCTGACATGTTGCCTCTTGGTTTCAACATTTGCCTTGGCTTTCTAAGGTCATGTTAGATCAGAGCTATAGGAGGGGTGAATCTTCAGGTCACGTGGTATACTTTAGCTCCATGGGAGAATACTTTAGTCCTATGTCTTCTCTTCACTGAAGGAATAGGTTGCTCTAGCCACCGAGGTGAGTCTTTGTCCCTTAATTCTCTGTAAAGAAAATAAAATATCTGTAAATGTTTATCTACCTCACTCAGAGCTGGAGGCAAGAGGTAGGGGCATTACAGGAGTGTCATCTCTTTGGGATGAAATAAGATTTGAAAAGCCTGTCTACTCTGAGTAAAAATGAGAAGGAAATAAGAATAACTTCTTGAGGTTTGGGTACTATGGGTGAAAGTCTAGTTGGATATCATACATACCACTCTAAGATTATGTAGTTCATATGGCTCTGATACCCAAGTCTGGATGTTTACAACCTTCTTATTTGATTCTGAGAAAAAAAAAAAAAAACACCAAAGCTAGCATACAAGCTTACTGTGCAGGGAAGGAGAAAGATTTCTGAGACTATCCTCTGGGAAAGAGAGACTAGTGGGGCATAGGCATCTAAGAAGGAGGTTGAGTTCAATTTAAATTCCTTAGAATATTACTTTCATCATTAAACCAAAACCTTCTACAGCATGTGCTACAATCTCTTCCGAATTGTAGAAGATTCAGGTAACAGTGACCTTAATAATTAGTATCAGAAATTATTAGACTTACTGGAGAGACTGGTCAGAAGCACATAAGGCAATATTTTCATTCATCCTATGGGATGAACATGGATTTTTTTATCATTTGTATCTGTTAGATATGCTATGCTTCAATAAGAAATCATTTCAAAATCTCAGTGGCTTGACACAGCAGAGATTGGCCTCTCTTGCTTTTCCCATGTCCAACACAAGAGTTTCTCTTCATCATAGTCATTCAGGGACCATGGCTGATGGATGCTCCCTTGGTGAGCACCACAGCAGGAATAGGGAATTGAGGAACAGTGTTGCACCTTAGAGCTGCTACTCAGAACCAATACAGAATATATTCACATCCTACTGGCTAGAGCAACACACATGACTGCCAAGTTAAGGTGATGACTACCAACTTAAAAGCAAAGTAGACAAGTACAATTTTATTATAAACTTGGGTAGAAGATGAGAATATCTGAGAATATTCCTTATGAGTTTGTATGTTGAGTTTCTGATGGTTCCTATAGCAAATTATAATTTTAATGTAATAGAGATTTTAAAAGCCAAGATTAGCTTCACAGGTCCAAAATGAAGGCATTTAGAAGCTTTAGAGGAAAATCTATTGTTTTTCACCCCCACAATGGTTACGGTGGCACTGCCTTCATTTCTTGACTTGTGGTCTCTTTTTTCAACTTCTTGGAGAACAGTGTAACACCTTGCTTCAGTCATTGTGGTATTGTTTCCTGAAATGTACAGAGATCAATTCTGTCTCTGCCTTCCTCTTGTAAGGACTTGTCATTCATTATCTTCAGGACTTAGCTGAATAATGCATGATATTCCCTTCATCTCTATCTCAAGATTCCTAACTTAATCACATTGGCAAAGTCTGTTTTGCCATATATTGTAACATTGAGAAGTTGTACAGGTTAGGATCTGGCTATCTTTGGGCTTATTATTTGCCCTACTGGATTGCCATGTACAAAAGCACTAGCTGTGATTATACATCCATCAGTTAACTGACTTCCTAACCACATTCATGTATAATTCTCTGAGGCTTAGCTTTCTCATTTCTACAATGAAGTTTTAAAATGTCTGATAGTAGTTGTAAGGATTAAATGCATTATCCATACATATGTTCTTTTCAATGACTTTTGACATTCTTAAGATTTTTGTTTTGATAATAATCTGAAAGAATTTGTACACATATACTGTCACATTCACATTCTGGATCATCTGGGTGACTGACTAATGTTGTTCCTGTATTCAGTGTCTGGATTTTCATCTCTTTGGGAATATATAAGCACCCATGATTATCTCTATTTGCTAGTTGATTCCACTGTGCTTCTCAAATATTAGTATACATTAGAAAAATCTACTGTTCCAATGTCCTATGTGTAGACATTCCAATGTAGAAAGACTGGGGTAGAGTTATAGAATATGCATTCTTACCTCTACTAAAGCTGATTTTTCTTAAGTGCTCTATTGGCCTTTTTTGAGATGATGCAATGACCTGGTCTACTTGTATGAATAATTTTAGACGATGACATAGAGGGGTCAAAATGAGAGCTGAGCCTCTTTAGTGACTATACTCCTACACTCTGAACCTACAGCTAATGCAGACCTAACTCACAAGTTCAGCAGAATTAATCCTGGAAGGAAGAGGATTTAGGGAAGCATTTTTTGTTTTTGTTTTTGTTTTTTTTTTTTTGTTTTGCCAGTCATGGGCCTTGAACTCTGGGCCTGGGTGCTGTCCCTCAGCTCTTCAGCTCAAGGCTAGCACTCTACCACTTGAGCCACAGCACCACTTCTGGCTTTTTTTTCTGCTTATGTGGTGCTGAGGAATCGAACCCAGGGCCTCATGCATGCAAGGCAAGCACTCTACCACTGAGCCACCTTCCCAGCCCCCTAGGGAAGCATTTTTTAAAACAAATTTTAAACTTTTTGAAAGGCTTCATGAATTGATAGGCAAAATGAATAAATTAAGATCAACATCTATATTTTAAAGTATAGATATAAGAAGAAATAAGAAAAAAAATCCCTGCAAAGGGTTGAGAAGATCTTCCAGTACACTTGTCCTCTTTCACACAGAGAACAGCAGAGATAATACCTTCAAGGCTTTAAAGGAACCTAGTCCAAACAACTTTTAAGTGGGGCAACTGAATACAGATTTTTCAAATGACCTTCAGACTTGTTTTGGAAGATCTATTCAAGTATGAAATCAACCAAGAAAAACAGTATATAGAGCAAAGAGGCTAACCATGGCGGTAGGACATAATATTTAGAAAAGAAACTAGTACAATGTACATTCAAAGCTAAGTAGATTTTACTCATATAGATTGGCCATTGACCAATTTTGATAAACACATTGGCCATTGGAATGAACTGAGCAGTAAGGAGAAGGTGATGGTCAATATAAGGAAAGAGAACTGTGCTGAGGTTTTGTCATATTGAAAAGAATGAATGGTGGAGGAGAGGGAGAGGAACAAATGGAGGAAAGGGACAGGGAGAGGCAGAGAGAGAACACATGGTCGCTGAAATACAAATACACTGGGCTCTATCTCAAAATGTCATTAATGACTTTACATGTGAATAAATATATGTTTTTAAATACTTGTTCCTAGTTGGCTACTGCTGCTATATAGATACACCAAGTTATAAAATGGTGGAAAAACATATAAGGAAAGTGTCAATTATAAAAGAAAACATTCATTATTGATGTGAGGCTTTGAATATGGAATGCCTCCCACAGGCTCCTGTCTTGAAGCCTAAGTTCCCCCGTGCTATTTTAGGAGGTGATTGAAGCTTTAGGAGGTAGAGCCTAGGTGGAGTAAATAGGTCACTTCTGGCAAGTCCTTGGAGGCTGTCTTTTGTTCCTTAAATTGTTTCTATGGGGTATATTATCACAGCAACACAGAATCTAATAGAATTGATATAAAACAAAGACAAGTGAAAAATAAATGCATTACTCACAACAAATGTATTGGGTATACATTAAAGATAGCATTAGCCAAGGAAATCTAATAATCATAAAATAAAAATACAAGGAGGAAATGACAAAATCCTTCATCAGAGACAGAAGTAGTAACACACTATTCTAAAGAAACAAAAAGTATTAAGTGAACAAATATTAATTAAAACTACTGGGATTTAAATAACATTCAAAATCTGTGATTATATACCTTTGTTAATGTTATAATACTATTAGAAATAAACACACCCAATATATGGAGCATTTTTGAAATTGAACAGTATGTTAATTGATTAGGGAATCTCAATAAAGTCATAGGATTTACTTGTCCAAATTTCTGACTAAAGAATATTAACATTAGAAATGAAACAACAAAAGAGATGGTTAAAGTTCTTCAAAGTTAACTTCAGAATAAGTAAATTTTCTTATTTCATGACCAAGGAATTGCCAGATATAACAGGGAAGCCAGATGAGCCCTGAAGATGTAGTACTAAGTGCAATAAACCAATCAGAAGGCAAATATTGCATGACTCCTTGTAATCAAATTCATAGACTCATAGCATAAAATGGGGAGTTGAGGGAAAGGGGAAATGAGTTGCTAATCCAAAGTTATAATATGTTATTAAATCGAACAAAAATCCTAGTGCACTGCAGTCATTCATTATCTATAGTCAACAATATGATATTCATTGTACATTTCAACCTTTCCTAAGGGAATAAATTTCACTTTGTCTTCTCATAATAAAATAAGAAAATACATTAGAAAAGAAATTATGAAAAGATATGTAGAATATTATTCCTATACTTTTGGAAATTTAAATGACATTTTCTAGAATCTGCCAAATAAATCTGGTCAACTGAAATTTAAAAATTCTAACAGACCGTTAGTAGTAATAGAAACTTAAAAATGTGTCACAGTTCTGGCTTTATGAACAACATTAGATTCAGAGAGTTTTAAAGTGGACTCTACCAAAAATTTAGGGCACAGATAGTTCTCCTATTTTTCAAAACTCCCTTCAGAACATTAAAAATTATGGAAAATACCCAAATGATATAACCACAAGAATAAAATTGTTGACCAATATTACTTAATATCATAGATGTAAAAACCCCAAATAAAATGACAAAGCAAAATAAAATAAAATAAACTCAGCAATATTCCAAAAGAATGATAGATGATCATCTATTATGCTTATTCTGATAGCTCAGAAATATTTGGAAATATTCATATTTTCAATCTGTACTAACAGATTAATGACAAAATGATTTATTAATTCTGGAGGAGGGATTTAATAATAAGCACCACAAAATTTACATGCATTTTTTATTTTATCCCCTTCCTTTGGTGCTATCTGTTAAAAT
This sequence comes from Dipodomys spectabilis, assembly GCF_019054845.1. Lineage (NCBI taxonomy): Eukaryota > Metazoa > Chordata > Mammalia > Rodentia > Heteromyidae > Dipodomys > Dipodomys spectabilis. The sequence goes on from NW_024870818.1 coordinate 6,639,445, forward strand.
GTAATGTGTTTATACCTTTTATTCCTAGAAATTCCATTTGTAAATTTCCACCCCAATGCCAACACAAAAGCCCAATTTAAGCCCCAGTACCAGAAAAAATAATAATAAAAGCAGAGTAGTCCATATAGAGGAGGGCCTCATTATCATGGGAGACCAATGAGACCAGAAGGTCAAAGAGGGTCAGAGACAAGAGGGTCAGGAAAAACCGTGAATGCTCAGCATAGAACTGCAGATTCTTGATTCACTTTTTCCACAATGCTACCCAATGATACCCAACAATGCCATCTTTCGAACCCCCTGTATCATTGGAATCAAGCAGATTGCAGGCCCCTTTAGACTTGGAGGACTCATAACTTTCACCTTGTTTTCTTTTTGCATCATTTGCTTTGGCACATATTTGCACAAAATTAAGGGTAAGGAAACAGTGGATCGCACAATGGTTTAACTGATGTAGATGCAGGACTCACTGAGAATTGCTCAGCCTCAGCTGAATGTGTGATGCACATGCAGGAACTGAAATTATTTTGTTTTTGAAATTTCTTTTTTTTTCCACTTGTTTACTTTTTTTTTTTCTTACCTTACTAGCTCAATCCATGTACTAAATCCCTAAATAAGGTGCTCTTAGTATAGGCATGAATGATTCATGATGAAACAAAAATAAAGCCTAGATATATAAATTCATGTAGAAACCCTGTGATGGATACATATCAAATTGTTACCTTTTATCTCTGGTGAGGGAAACAGGACTGGGTTGTGGAAGTAGGGGGTGTTCTCCCCATTTATTCATTTTTTATTAATAATTATAACTAAATGTGCTTCTATAAAAGTAACCACAAGACTGTAATTCAAATACTGTAAAATATTGTAAAAACAATTTTAAGAAAATCTCAAAGGAAGGGGAGCTTTACTTCAAAATCACCTCACTGGTTCTGCTAGGACAGGTAAAGTACGTATTTGTTTCCTCTACCAAAGAAAGCAATCTACCCAGGTGCCAGTGGCTTATGTCTGTTACCCTAGCTACTTAGGAAGCTGATACCTAAATATCTCAGTTCAAAGCCAGCTCAGATAGACAAATCCACAAAACACTTATCTCTAATTAACTAGCAAAAAACTGATGCTCAAGTGATAGATCATCAGTCTTGGGCAAAAAAGCCAAGCAAGCAAGAGCACTGGGCCTTGAGTTCAAGGCTCAACACAAGGAGGAGGGGGAGGGAGAGGAGAAGAGGAGGGAAGGGGGGAAGAGGAGGAAGGGAAGCAGGGCGGGGGGGGGGGTGGGAGGGGGAGAGATTGGAGAGTAAGAAGAGGGAGGGGTAGGGAGGGAAAGGGAGTAGAGAGGTGGGAGGGAGAGGAGGGAGGAAGATGGAGAGGGAGGGAGGAAGGAGAGGTTAAGGAGAGGATGGAAGAGGGAGGAGGACGAAGGAGGAGGACGAGGAGGAAAGGGAAGAGAAGGGGAGGGAGGAGGAAGAAGAAGCTGGTAATCCATCAGTTGTTTGAAAACAGTAAAACCATTCCTCTCAAGGAAAGACTGCAATGATTGGATTTTGTCACTGTAAAATACATGAGATAGATGATAGAGTAAACTCAGTGGCTTTCCACCAAAGAATGCTTTAGTGGCTTGGTTCTTATCTCTCATGTTCCTCCCTGTTCTAAAAATGATTTAAGCTAGCCATGAGTTGGTTCAAATAATGATTCTAGGCTAACCCTTGCTACTGTCCTTGAAATTCTCAGCATTTGACTCTTCTGCTTTCCATCTCTTCCAAATGCCTAGGTTTGCAGAACTTGTTGAAGCTTTTCATAATGCTTTATTTGTGGTGTTAATTCCTCCATTACTTCCATTGATAAATTCACATCTTTTCATGCCCTAGTGACACAGTCAGTGTGAGTCTATGAAGACAGGGTAACAATGTCAAGGTAAAATGAAGCACTATTGGCCAACGTTTGTGCAGAACATGTTTCAGTGCCAAGATGGAGTGGGCAGAGTCAGGGACATTGCCACACAATAATAATATTGGGTCTCTGCAGGCACAGAAGTAGCTCATAATTCTTGTTGAATAAAACTCACAGTAAATCACATAAAATCAATGGGTAAGAGACCCTGGGCAGATTAAAAATCGTCTCCACCCTTTCATTAATAAGGTGGCTGCAGTCTAGGGTTGATTGTTGACACAGTTAACTTTGAGAAAGATATTTTTATTCACTGAAAAGAAATTTTCCATAACAAGACATTATCTTCTAGTTCTTTTATGAATCTCATTATGTGTGTGTGTGTGTGTGTGTGTGTGTGTGTGTGTGTGTGTTGTCATTGAGGAAGGAGGGGGAAAGAGAACAGAATACCATTGAACTGACAGCTCTGGCCAGGGAGTTGCTTTCTGATATCCTCTAATTGTTCTCAGTATATTCTGTCTTACTTCAAAAATTCTATACTCAAAGTGGGCACTGGTGGCTCCTGCCTATAGTGCTAGCTAATCAGGAGGCTCATATGTGAAAATCACAGGAACTAGCCTGGGCAGAAAAGTCCATGAGACTCTTTATCTCCATTTAATCACCAAAAAGCCAATAGAGGAGGTGTGACTCAAGTGGTAGACTGCCAGCATTGAGCAGAAAAGGCTAAGGGACAGCCCCCAAGGCCTGAGTTCAAGATTCAGCACACTCCCATTCCCCACATCCATAAGGAAACTAACAACAGAATCCTGTGGGTTACAGGATGCCTTCTGCAACTCTGGACTGGACTAGAGATAGCAAGCTACCTCAGGGTTTTGAATTCTATGGCAGATAAGGTTCTAGGAGACCAAAAGTAGCACCAAAGAAGTTTGATTGTGGAATGCTGTCAGGAAGAAAACCAAGAGGGTGGCAGTACTTAGTGCTGCATCACATAAACAGCACTATGATATAATCAGATGGCCTTGCAGAACTGTCTCCCATTCTGAATAAGGTACAGGTTCTTCATAGCCATCCCTGGCATTGGAGATTGGCTACCCCAGGAAAAGGCCTTGATCTTAAAGGAGGTGGTTGATTTCAGCCAAGCCCTTTCACAGGGGATTCTCAGCTGTCATTCACCACACACCCATCAGCTGGGGCATCCAGTGCCTCTGTCTTGGAGTCTGTACTATCTAATGTTAGTTAATGGTAGTTAATTCTCCTGTTAATCAGATCTAACCTAAGTATTATTTATTGGAATACTGTTGCATTATCATGTATGTCAGTTGTTACTCAACCTGCATCTGAAGCAAAAAGATGGAACTCAAGACTAGGTCACTTCTCTCTCTGAATTCTACGTACAGCAGATTTTCTTGCTGCAAAGTTTTAGGCATTGGTGTTTAAAATAGAAGTGTGACAATTGATGCAGCTTCTCCTTCAGTCGACAAGCCCACTTCGGTCTCTTTCGTGTGCTTTTGTTTAAGCCTCTCTTGGGTGGTTCGGGTGAAAGGAGGTCACATGCATCTTTGACAGTCTGAAATTTTCAGGAACAGCTCCAAAATTTAATTAAGTACTGATTGTCTTCTATGCACATGAGAGAGAAGAAGGAAATCTTCAGAAATAACAGAATTAAGCATGCTCTATTTTGTAGCCTTGTAATGACCTCCAGCAAATGCCTGACCTAGTTCTGCAGGCCTTGGGTCCACTTGCATGAACGAGATGCCTTAAAAAGCTGACTCCGAAATCAAAGTCAAAAGCTGGCACCATCCATGGTAATGGAGCAGCGAGGGATGTCCTGTACTATGGATAGAAAAGACAAAATTTAAAATAAAATGAAAATTGCCTCCAGTCACTTAATTTAGAGGCAGCACAGATACTAGACAGCATTGCAGTCTGATGGTACCTTGAATTAAAAGAACTAATGTGTAACGGATTTTTCTTATTACCTTGATTGTGTTGGAAACAGATATTCTCTAGCTGCATTAAAGATTAAGGGAGGTGACTCCTACCTCTGCCCCCCTCCTTCAAAGAAAAGTTCCCTGCTAAGCAGGGCCCTGTACAGGACTCAAGCGCTATGCATGACAGAATTGCACCTTTTCTGTTCCTCCAAAGCACCTCTGAGTCATGCTTCTAGCCTTGTTTTTGGTTGATTATTTTTGAAATAGGGTCTCAATTCCTGCCTAGGGTCAAAGGCCTTCGTTATAACTATTTACTTGCATTAGGCTTTCCATCTTGCTGGGATCACAGGTGCATCCAAGGTTACCTAGACTCACAGGTCCCAGCTGTCCTAGAGCCTCGTTCCTCCCAATCTCAGTTTTCCCCGTAGCTTGTGGTGATAGACATATATTACTCCACGCAGCTACCTGCTGAGATGGAGTTTTGTAGGCTTTTCTGCCCAGGCTGGCCTTGAGCCATGATCCTCCAGATCTCAGCCTCCCAAGTAGCTGGAATTGCAGGCATGAGACAATACCAATCCAGCTAGAGTCCTTATGGGTCAGCAGTGACGTTTTTGCTGTGTTACATAGGAAACCAAGTCCATATCAAAAAAAGAGCATCTTGTGTCAGGGAAGTCTTAAATTCTGAGTGGATTCAAGTGTTGATTCCTTTGACTCATAGGAAGAGGCCCAAGAAGATCCTTTCCTACCTCATCAATCCTCTTGTAAATCAGTACATACAGGCGGCATTTATGCCAACGTGGCTTGTTGATGGTGACTTCAGAAGTGTTCCATGTCCAAACTCAGACCCACACCAGAAAGGTTCCATTGGCCCAGTGCCAGTGGCTCAGGCCTATAATCCTAGCTACTCAGAAGACTGAGATCTGAGGAACACTGTTCCAAGCTAGACTAGCCTGGAAAGTCCATGAAACTCTCATCTCCAGTTAACCACCAGAAAACCAGAGGTGGCGCTGTGGCCCAAAGTGGTTGAATACTAGTCTTGAGTGAAAAAGCTCATGGACAGCACCTGCACAGGCCCTGAGTTTAAGCCCCATGACTGACAAAAAAATAAATAAATAAATAAAATCCAATTATGTACTTTGGTAAATGCTGTTTCCCAGATGTATATTAACATATTAAAATACCATTAACTTCCTACTTTAAAAAAACCCTGGTGAATCTGGATTTTTAAAATCTTATTTCAGTTACAGTGCTACTTTTTGACAACATAGTTATAATTCCTCCATCCTCCCTCCCCCAAATGTACTGTGCATCACAGTTTGGGAAATGTGACTTGAGCTAGCTTGCCAGGTTGTCAGGCAGATTACAACCAGGGCAAGATTATAACCACTATAGGAGTCTCCTTTCAAATCCAACCTCTGTCTTCTCCAGGAATCATCTGATCACTTCATAAAAGGGGCTCTCAGAAAAAAATGATTTCTCATAATTAGTAGGCAAATCACTCTCTCTCTTCCATTCCTCCCTTTCTCCTTTCTGGCTTTTCCCACCTCTATTCTGTTTAAACGATTGCAGATGCTTCTTTTTCTCTATTTTGCCACTTCCTTGAATGGCAGAGGATCATCCTAGCTTTCTGATAAACTCTCAGCATGTTTCAGATGTCTTCAGCTTTCCCCTCTGTTTTATTCAAGGAGAGCCATCAATAAATATAAAGGGATAATTGAAGAATGTAACATTAAGGACTAGGCAGTATTGACACTCCATTCTCAAAAGGTATGATTATGAACCCAGGACATTCTGAGGTAGAGGAATCCTGGGCATGGGATGTATAGGAAGTTAAGAAATGGTTTTTATGTCTACCTGGAACTCAATCCAGGAAGTATGGGACTCACACAATAGCACTGACATTGGTTCTCAATAAATATTCATGGATGAATATATTCCCTAGAAGCAAATCACTGTCCATTTGACTACTACCTTATTCCTTGGGTCAAAAGGTACAAGAAATTTTCATTAGTTTCATCTCATATCAGTTTTTTTACCCCCTAAGGACACTATCAATTCTGAAAGCCCTTGAGAAGATCCCTGAGGTACATTGTTTCTTGCTTTCACCACTTCCCCGCTTATCAAGTTTTCTTATTTTGGTCCCTTGAAAAACATTGTAACAGCCTCTTACTGTAAATAGTGGCTACTACCCTCAAATTTACCTCTCCCCAAAGAAAGACACGAAGGCGGCTCCAGAGTGAAGTATAAGGAAGAGGTAGTAACTATTACCCCACTAGGATCCATATGGCATTATAAATTTCTATGAAAATGGGAATTACATAGAATCTGCTTTGCTTTCAGGCAACCTAGTTTCCTGACAGAACATTCAATTTCTGCTCCTTACTGCAGAGCATGGGTGGATAGTAGTTCTGCTCCTGAGTCTACCAGAAAGTTAGATAGACAGACAGGCAGACAGATAATATGGGTGCAGCTTTATAATCTCTGGAATTATCAAATCAACTTTTACTTTGTAAGTATATGTTTTCTGTACTAACCACTTTTAATCTGTTAAAAAACTTGCATCAAACCTGTGAAAAATACCTGCAGATAGACACATAAAATGTTCAAATCCTCTCTATATACTATTTTTTTCACAAAGAGAAGTGTGAGAAATCTTATTTTGTGCTGCTTTCCTTGTGAGAGGAAAATTTAATAGAGAAGTTACAAAATTATGAAATTCCACTCGCACTCCAAGTGACATAAAAAGTGGAGCATAACAATGGATTTCTTCATGCCTCATATTTTAACTAACCAAATGACACATATGACATGTCATTCATTGCCATCTTCCTGTACCCAGGGAGCCTTCCATGCCTTCCCACTTACTACTGATTGGTGGGATGGCATCCTGGTGGATGTACTAGTAGACCTTGAACAGTAGTTAGTGTGTGAAATATCACTAGGTAAACATGGAATTGGAGTGCTCCTAGTTTTGGGGAATAGTCTTTTCTTGGGTATAAAGAGAATAAAAGCACCAGTCCTCCTGGGCAGTACTCCAACCATGGGACAGAAGTATAAGCACTGAACAAAAAGTAATGCAAAGTGAAGCTTGTAATTGTTCACCTTGGCCAGCCAGTGTCACTGGTAACAGCTTGCCTTTCCTCCCGTGGAGAAGCCACTTTCACTTACAGTATCGTGATCTGTTGCCCTGGCCTGCTATAGTAAGTTAGAAGGGGTGTTAGAGTAATTTGATTCTAAGAAAATTAACTACGGGAGGTCATATTGGGCTCGTATTTGCTTGATGCAAATTAAAGTTGCTACCTTTATAGTTACCTGTGACAGGGATGTCTGTGTACCATGACAATTTCTACTGTCCACACCTGGGATTTAGGCAAGGCTGGGCCAGCTTGGCCAATCAGTGGGAGAGAATGAGTCACCCTCAGTGCCATATGTGCGACAGCCATCTGCATGGGGTGAAGAACATCAATCTAAAGGAGAATGTGCCAAGCAGAGCGTGAGCCAGTAATAAAGACATCACTCAGGAGCCTACACTTTGAGGGTGACTGTTCGTGAAATTTGCTCCTGGTCCAACTTTCTGATTCATACCTGTCTTCTGGGAAGAAGGAAGATTATAAATAAATGCCACCTATGGAGGTTCAGGAAACTCTGCCTTTGGACCTCTCTCACAGAATGCTACAAGGAATGGAGAGAATGCTTTGCCACATACCTCCACTAGTGTAGGGCAGCCAGAAGAACCAGAAAGACTGAGGCACTAGAAATAACTCAGATGATGTGAAGTACCCTGGAACAATTCTAGAAATACTATAGGCAGAGGCATCAGTAGGTCGGGAGATGATTTACAAGAAATTTAATTTCCTGTCCATGCAGGCAGATAACTGACCATTTAGGTAAGCAGTGCCAACTCTCATAATTCTCTTGCCCTTCAACATGGACATTGAATGGTAACAGAGAAAGAAAGGGAGTGTCCTCATAACCACAGGGCTGTCTGTGTAAGAGCCAGGGCCACATGCATGAGCATCGCCTCTGAGATGTGTGGTGTTAGAGGGAAATGCTTGAGAATCTCAGCTATTAGTGATAATCCTGGAGCCACTGGTACTTTAGATGGGTATGACATTGAGGAAAATGACTGTCTATGATCAAGGGAGGAGAAGGGTAAGACAAACATTGCAGGCCAAGAGGCCAACAAAGAAGGGTTTAAGGCCACCATTGTGGTTGGAATGAAGAAACGTATTCATGCTCTGGGTGCTGTGGGCAGCTGATCTTTGCATTTTGAGGCAGTGAAGTGGTCCATCAGAGGAGTGTCCTGGTGTAGCTCCTCCTTTCCTTGCCATCACAGATCTATTAGTCAAGAGATTTCTCTAGTGGCCCACAGAAGACGGGTGCACTTAGGTCAGGATGAAAACCTTAAAACATGTCCTAAGAGATTTTTGGTTTTTTTTCAGCTATTAACACAGAGGGGACACAAAAAGAAGAAAATAAGTATGGGAAACTTTACAATATAATAATTCATATAAGGCTTTCACTAATTGTTCTTTCTGAATACCAAATTTAACTTTCCTGGCTTCACTTCAGATTCTCTGGGTACCCACCCATATGCTAGAATTCTCTCAGCAATCATCCTTGACCAACTTTCTATCTTTGATGCTACTGCTTGCTCATAGAATGTCTTCCTCCAGAGTGGGCCCTACTCTCTTTTCTCATGGTAGCATCTGCAGGAGAGAAGCAATGAGTTCTCATGCTGTTCTCAAGGAGGGGGAGCATGACCCCCACAGGGAGCCCCAGGCCAGGCAGTTGACTAGTCCTTAATGTATTCCTGCTTCATATAAGAAACAAGGCTGTCACAACACAGGTTGTGTGATAGTTCCATACACAAGGACTGTAACCTGGCCCTCTCGTGGTGATAGTCTAAGCTGTGGTCCACACTGCTGGTGAGGCTGGTCCAGATGAACTGCCTCCTATCAGTTCCCCTTTGACTTGTTTCTCCATTCACAGGAGAAGTTAAGTTCAGGAAGAGTGAGACATCCCAAATTCAACTCTTTCTCTTTGCCAGGAATACCTCACCCTTGGCATTCCCATTGACCCTGTGGTCTTAGAGCTGATCTCAGTTTTGCCAAACTCAGAATGTAGAGAGAGAAGGAAAAATCTTTCCTTCAACCAAATAACTTGTCCAAGAGGATAGCTTCTGACTGACATCTTCATATTTTCATCTTCTCTTAGGTCAGTATTCTATCCATTTTTTTCTAGTTATTTTTGCCTTTCTTTTTTGCCACTGATAAACATGTCTGTCTCTCCATTTTCTTAGAGAAGATTCGGGAACTGTTTAGCAAAACCCTGAACCTCTCTGTATCATCTGACTGCAGCCACAGAAAATGGTGCACAGTGTCTGTACCCCCAGCTCTGCATGGCTGCTGTGTACCTGCTGTTTTCTGTGGTTGGCTTTCATTGTGGCAGCTGAGCCATGGCAGGATCCCACCCGATATCAGAGACTATTCATTGTATAGGGGCACAGAGCGAGGTGGAGACACCCACGGGGGCTTGACTCCAAGGGCTGTTTTTTCCCATGTAACCATTATGCCCTCCCAGTGTGAGGTCCCTGTGGAGACTGCTCCTTGAAGGTCCCTGAAAGTGCAGTTTTCTTGGATGGTGCTCCATGCACTTTTGATCTGTGATGAAGCCTCAATGAACGGATTCTGGGCATAAAGCAGTGACTGTGAGAGGAGGAGCTCATTCCAAGGCCCTGGTGTTCAGACATTTGGCCCTAAGTGTCCACTGACATTAGCAGGTAGGAGTCTCACATGCCACATATCCTGGAGGCAGAAGCAGATAAAATACTTGATAACAGGAGGGTGGCTGTTCCTCCCAACTCCAGCAGCATTCTCTCCTGGGCTGGAGGCTGGAGATGGAGGAGGCTTACAACTATTTAATAGCCCTTGCTCACTTAACCTGAGATACTATGGAACTCTCCCAGAAGGGATGGGACCTTTGAGTAGATGCCTAGATGAGGGGAGGGGTTAGTTGTCACAGATAATGAAAGGAAGCAGCGTGTCCTGCTTGTACTCCGTCTCCTTCCTCTTCCTAGTGAGTTTTCCTACAGAGGCACTTTGACTAACAGAGTGCATTCCTCCTTTTTTTTTTTAGACTCTTGCTGACCTTTAATTTTGAGTACTCTGTGACATGTGTACACGTGTTTTTGTTGCGAATGGCCCGGGATCCATTTGGATATAGGAGGCTATACAAATTATAAATAAATACATGGTAAAAAGAGGATCACTTCCCTGCCAGCTTGTGGCTTAAAAAGCAGTGAAGTCTACACTTGCGTGACTCGGCTGTCGTTGTTGCTTTTGCTGGGTCCCACATCGCCAGCCAACAGGAGTAAAAACAAAATCTGTCCTTTTCAACACTACATATTCCTCTCCTGAGCCTAGGGGAAGAGGTGGCAAAGATTGTTTGCCAATCAGGAGACTGATAGCCTTTCCTTTACTGAAGTTTTCATCTTTAGTGAATTTTTTTTTCAGAGTTTTGTAGTTATACGGCTAAAGGAAGGGAGCGGTAGCTTTTCCTACCCAGTGTAGAGCACTCTTCGCTCATTCCACAAAGCCCCTGGCTCGTCTCCCCCTCTGCCCCTCTGCTTTCCCTTAGGGGCCTTGCTTTGCTCATGAGAAAACACCCGTCCATCTTCTCCATTTCATATATGAACCTTTCAGCAGTTACGGAATCCAGGCTGCCCTTACCCCATAACTTCTGAGAAGGACACTTGCTTGTTGATTTGGTAATTTCTTCATGTTTTTCTTGTTACTTTCTTATCTAAGTCTTATCTAAGTCAGAATACTGGTTTTTTTTTTCCTTATCATAGTTACTCTCTCTCTTTAGAATACTTTTCTCTGCCTTTGAATCCCAGATCAGCTACTTGTCTTTTCTTTTTTTTCTTGTTTTGGTCGTGGGACTTGAACTCTGGGCCTAGGCGCTGTGCCTCAGCTCTTCAGCTCAAGGCGAGTTCTACCACTTGAGCCACAGCGCCACTTCCTGTTTTCTGGTGGTTTATTGGAGATAAGATTCTCATGGACTTTCCTGCCAGGACTGGCTTTGAACCGCTATCCTCAGATCTCAGCCTCCTGAGTAGCTAGGATTACAGGTATGAGCCATCTCTTCTCATTTTAAGCAGAGGACACTGGGCCCAATCACAGGCTCATTCTGGATGACTTCTCCATTTCCATTTACCTTTTCCTGGCTCTGTTTCAGAAGTTTTCTTCTTCCTTCCCAAGGTTAGACCTACAAATTTGTTCTGGACTTCAATCATTCTTTTCCACTCCAGTTCTTTACCCCTATGGAGTTAGCACCACCTCCCTCTCCCATGATTATGTTTATTTCCTTAAGATTTGTTGTTCTACCTTATTACCTCCACAAGGCATCTTCTCCTTGATACTTTTCTTTCTACTCTTAGTATTTTGGAAAAGTTGTTTGTAAGTTGGCATCTCTTCCTTCTCTACCACCCTCATAATATTACTGTTCAACTCCTATTCCCATGAACTATGAAAAAACTACTTTCTTGCTAGACATGGTATTGCCTGCTTATACACCAGCTACATAGTCCAAGGAAGCCGGATGAGTGAGAGTTGGAGGCTACACCTGAGTAAAGTTTGCAAGATCCTATTTCAAAAACCAAAACCAACCAAACAACAAACAAATGATTTACAAAAGGCTAGGGTGTAAGACAAAGCTCCAGGTAAAGAAATAACTTTTTAAAACATTATCCATAATCCAATTAGCCAAATCGAAGCACTATTCTCTTTTGGCATTCTATAGTTTTGTTTTTTGTTTTCTTGACTTCTTTTCTTGATTTTCATGTGATCCCTCAGGTCCTCCTACCTCTGAAATATCTTTTTTCCATGCCATCTGCTGCTTCTTTTGGTCTTTCCCTATATTCTGTCTTAAGAATTGGTGGGACTTTTGTTTGTTTTGCTTTGCTCCTGCAGTACTGGGGAGTGAAGTCAAGGGTTCACACTTGCTAGGTCATTGCTCTCACTTATGTGTCTCAGTGCCAGTCTGTGTTTTCCTTTTTTTCTTTAGTTTGTTTTTCAGATAGGGTATTGCACTTTTTCTCAGGCTAGACTTGGCCCATGATCTTCCTACCACTTGCTCTCAAGTGCCTGGGACTACAGGCATGTAGCACGGCACCCAGCTCAAGAATTATTTCTAGAATCTCAAAAGGTCTTCGGCAACTCCTTTGAAATACTCCATTTGAATCTCAAACTCCCTTTTCCTTTATCCTAGTGTTAGATTGAAATGAGTTGTTTTCTTCTACCAGATTATCTTTTTCTCTTTTCTTCCTTCCTTCCTTCCTTCCTTCCTCCTTCCTTCCTTCCTTCCTTCCTTCCTTCCTTCCTTCCTTCCTTTCTTTCTTTCTTTCTTTCTTTCTTTCTTTCTTTCTTTCTTGTTGGTCATGGGGCTTGAACTCTGGGCTTGGGTGCTGTCCCTGCACTCTTCAGCTCAAGGTGAGTGCTCTACAGCTTGAGCCACAGTGCCACTTCCGGTTTTCTAGTGGTTAATTGGAGATAAGAGTCTCACGGACTTTCCTGCCCTGGCTGGCTTTGAACCGTGATCCTTAGATCTCAGCCTCCTGAGTAGCTAGGATTACAGGTGTGAGCCACCAGCACCTGGCCAGATTATCTTTTTCCTAATCTCTGAAATTCGGAGTTCCTAGATCTTGCTAAATTGGATAATAGATCTTCCTACCTCAGCCTTCCCCTTAAGTGGGGACTACAAGAACATGACAACATGCCTGGTTCTATTTTTCTCTTATTCTATTCCAATTATCAATCCTTGTTTAGAACAGCTATACTCCCCTCAAAAGCTGTCTATTTTCGAGGCCAAAATTAATTTTTAGTTTAGACAAATAGATGTTTCATTCTCATCACTATTCTTCTTGCCTCATTATTTATATCAATTATAAAAAATAATTTGTGTTCCTAATGATAGTTTTGTTTAGTGATAAGATTTTATTTAGCTTAAATTGTATTTATGGCAAAATATAATACTTTTGTCAGCTTGTTCTGTGCTAACCTATTAAGAAGATCAGGGCTATTCAGGAGCACCTAGGAGTAGGCAAAGATGACAAATTGACACAGAGAGCTCCAGAAGAAGTAATGGCTAGAAGGGACAGAACTCACTGGCACAAGTTGTAAACTCCATAAAAAATAAGAAAATGAGTCGCAATGAGGTTTTTGTTGAGGCATTGCATCTAAACAACCAAGCTGTGTTAATACCATATTTAACATTTTGACTCTATAGTCAAAATTAAATAGAGGTGAAAAAAATCATGAAAAGATTAGAGATGACATGTGGTGAACTCTGGGCCTGGGCGCTGTCCCTTAGCTCTTTAGCTCAAGGCCAGCGCTCTATCCCTTGAGTCACAGCACCACTTCCGGTTTTGGGGTTTTTTTTTTTTTTGTTTTTTTTTTTTTTGAGTGGTTAATTGGAGATAAGAGTCTCAAGGGGATTTTCCTGCCTGGGCTGGCAATCTCAGCCTCCTGAGTAGATAGGATTACAGCCGTGAGCCACTGGCACCTGCTAGGAACTGAAGCTCTGTTATCCCTAAAACATTGTATGCCCTTTGCTCCAAATGATTATGTGCAGTGTCTATATTTGTCAATTAATTGTAGCCATCTCTTTGCTTTAGGGACAAATAATTTATTCTGGAATGTAAAATCATAAGCTAGTTATTTGGGATCCCTGAAAAACCCATGTGCATACAAAAGCTGTCTTGATTTCTTTTGTTTATCCCCTGTTGTCACTGTGTTTGATTTTGGTACCCTATGTCTTGTATATACATTTATCTGATTTGGGGAAGGGAAGGGGAACAACAAAATGGCAAGATAAGGAACAAAGGGTGAACCAATGCAACATCAATACTCTCAGGACACTATGTTGGAAATGAACTTTACAACTTAGAAGTGTGGGGGGGAGAGCAATAGCAGGAGAAAAATGAGGGGCAGGGTAACAATGATCGACAAGAAATATACTCATTATCTTATGTATGTAACTGTAACCACTCTGTGCATCACCTTGACAATAAAATGTAAAAAAAATATCTGTTGGAATTTTTATAGGTGCTGCATTGTATTTGCAGGTTGCTTTGGGTCATATTATCATCTTAGCAAACTTATTCCTGATCAGGTGAATAGAATGCCTTTATCTTTAGGACTAAAGGAGTTTCAATAATATTTTGTAACTTTTTGTATGGATTTTTTCATTTCTATGGTTAAATGTATTCCTAAGCATTCTATTCTAAAGATGCCATTGTAAGAGGAATTGCTTCTTACTTTCCTTACAGAATTATGTTTGTAGAAATTTCTTATGTGTTAATCTTGTTTTCTAGATCCCATGTTTTAGATGCTGTGATTTAGTTTTCAGTCATCTCTAACTCCTTGATATTGGTTATTTAAGAAGGTGTAGCTTAATTTCCATATTTTGGTGATTTTTCCACTTTCTCATAAGTTCTACAATGGAATGGACTTTATTCCATTATGGCTAAATAGGTTATTTTTTAAGACTCTAATTTTTAAAAATTTATTGAAGCTTATTTTGCGATATAATACATGGCATACTCTGGAGAATATTTCATGTAATATGTATGTATATATATATTCTCTTTTTATTGGGTTCAGTGTTATATTTGTTTCTATTAATTATAGTTGTCATGTAGTGTGGTTCAAGCCCTCAAGAGGTTGTTTTTGTTGTCTTGAAATTCATTATTTATCCCTGTCATTATCAGCTTTATTTATTTTGGAACTCTGTCATACATATGTTTATCATTGTATCTTCTTCATAAAATGCCTCTTTCATCAGCATACAATATTCTTCTTTGCTCTTTGTGACAAATTTTGGCATAATTTTGTCTGATATTAGTGTAGCTACTCTAATTCTTTGGTTGTTATCTGCATGGAAGTTTTTTCATCCTTTCAATTATTTTGTCTTGCATATAAGATACCTAAAGTATTTAAATCACTAGTAGATAGCATAAAATTGTTTTTGATTCATTTTCTCTGTCATTTGTTTGGATATTTTAACCCATTTACATTTAAAATGATTCTTGATAAGGATGGGTGTAAATTATTTTACTGTGTACTTTTGATATATCCTACATTGTGGGGTTTTTTTTTGTTGTTGTTGGTCTCCATTTCCTTGATTGGTACCTTTTTTGGTGTTTGGTTGATTTTTGTAGTGAATGATTTTAATTGATTCTCATTTTTCTTTATTATTTGTTTTTAGATCTTTATTTGCTAGTATAGGGAATATCTTTGATATCCTAATTCTATAGCAACCTACTTAAACTTTATATTAGTTCTACTTCAAAATAGCACACCTTTATGTTATTGTTATAATCGACATCTTTCTAAATTGTAAGCCCAATAATATTGATTGATAATTACTTTTTTATACTTTCGCCTTTTAAAACTTATAGAAAATAGCAAGTGTAGCCAAAACCTAAATGATGCTGAATTTTATATTTGACCATGCATATACCTTCACCAGAGACCCTCTGGGTTACTGTCCATTGTCCTTTGATTATAGATAAATTACTTTATTTATCATTTCTTACAGAGCTGACCTAATGGTAATGAATTCCATGAAATCTTGCTTATCTTGGATTGTTTTGATTTCTCCCTCATTTCTAAAGGACAGAATTCTTAGTTGATAGTTTTTGTTGCTGTTTTTGTTATTTGGTTTTACTTCTAGCACTTTGTATATCACCTCATTGTCTTCGACTCCATCATTACTGATGAGAAATCAACTACTAATCTTATTTATGCAATGTCTTGCTCATTTCTTGCTCTCTAGATACTCCTGGTCTTTTGGCAATTTGGAATATTTCAGTGTAGATTTCCAAGGTTTTTTGTTTTTTTGTTTTTTTGCAGGGGGGTGGGGGAGACTCGTTGAGCTTTTTGATTTAATAGAGTCATGTCTATCATCAAATTTTGGATATTTTTAGCCATTATCTCCTCAAACTTTCTTTTTCCCCCCCTCTATGTTTACATCTCCTTCTAGGACTTCTATAATGAAATGTTGATCTTCTTAATGATGTTCCATGTGCCTCAGATTCTACTCATGCTGCTTTCCTTTCCTTCCTGCTCTTTTGACTGGATGATCTAAATTATCTTATTTCTGTATTGACTTATTATTCAAGTAGTAAAATGTTTAGTTCAGCTATTTTTTCCCATGATTTAAGCAATAGCTTGTCTTTTTAAAAGAAAATTGCTATAGAGTTGATATACAAAGGAGATAGAGTCACACGAATCAGGTAATGAGTAAAGAATGCAATTGTTTTTGAACCATGTCTCCCCTTCCATCTTTCTCTCCTGGTTTTTCCTTTCCTTCTCACCCACAAGATATCCAGTTCACTTCCCACATGGTGTCTAGTGAGTATCACGGTTGTATTTCTTCACCCTTGTTCTACCTTTTATGTGCTCTCCCTTACCCTCCCAAATACAAACTAACAAACAAAAGGAAAAGAAACCAAAACCAGCAATAATGGCAACTAAAAATGTCTCTTGTTTCCTGTAACCTTTTATTATAGACATTTAAGGTTGTTAGTTTTTCTGGCAGAGACCATCATTAATGTCCATTGCTTTTCTGGACTAAATTTCTAATTACATATAACAGAGATATAGAGTCCTGACTTTGATCTTCCTCCTCAAGTCTGGTGAAAACATGCATGCAAAGTCATTTGCAAAGTCCTCTTTGCTTTCTTTAGAAATAGAGAATATGGACTGCTGTCTCTCTAATGTTACCACTGTGCTGGGGAGGAGAGTGGCCAAGGACAAATAAAAATGTCTTGCAGTTGACTTTTTTTTTTAAATGATTTATCATTCTTTTGGTTGCACTAGACCTGTGACTGTTTTTCAGAGTTCCAGTGAAGTTGGTTATGGTTTCTGCTATATCTGTGAAGAATGAGAGCTTGGTGTTGTCTGCCATGCCATTTTTGCTGAAGTTATTATGCCCACTTTAAAATTTTAACTACATAATATTTTCAGAAAGGTTTAAGAGAATTTTGCAATTTTTGATCAGAAGAGGCCTTTGAGATTATATAGTCTGATCATTTTCAATCCATTTTGCCAGAGAACCAGAGATTTTGTAGAATTTTCCTATAGAAACCCAAGAATGCTTTAGGCTTCTCTTCCCCATATTCCTCTAGGAACATTTAGAGTTTGTCACATTGGTTTTGAAAATTTTGTTTCTTCTCATAGATAAACCTTCAAGTTAAGCTCGTGGCTCACATGTGTAATACTAGCTATTTAAGGAGACAGAGATCACAATTCAAGGTCAGCCTGGGCAGAGAGAGAGACAGACAGACAGAGAGAAAGAGAGACAGTCAGAGACAGAGACAGAAACACACACAGAAACAGACAGAAACAGAAACTTTTAGTAAACTAACAAAGAGGTTGGGGCAAGGTTAAGGTAGTAGAGTGCTTGCTTAGTAAGCTTAGCCCTTGAATTTCAATTGAAGTACTGCTATTAACAAACAAAAAAAGCTAGGGCTTCATTTGATTCAAAATTTTGTGATTTAACATTAGTTTCGGTCATTTATGCCTCCTACATATCAAATGCTTAGTCATGAGCAAAGCAAAGAATGTTCAGCTTTCTCATTCAGTGTCACCCAGTCTCCAGCTGGTCAGTCAGTTAGTTCCACAGAGACCAGTAGATATGGCCAACAGGACATGAACTTCTTGTCTTTGTTCAATATTCAACTTCAGTAAAGGAATCATATGACGTAGGGGAAGACAAGGAAGGAGATTAATACAATGATTCTCCATGCTTTTCTATTATCCCTAACAATTCAGTTCTGTCCTGTTGTCTTCATCTTCTCTCAGCATGACTACCCCCAACAGTTAACCAGACTGTTTATTCTTCCATGACAACTTGTCTATCTATTGTAGAATGCCTTTTGAGAGACTCATCCCAGTAAACAACAAGTATTTTTTTTAATCACACATAGTTTTCTCCATTAAAAAGAGATTTTTGAAATAAACTGTCCCCATTTAGTTACATTTTCAGCCTTATTCACATGTGGCTATTAGTTTTCAATACACAAACATGTCATATAGTGACTAAATCTGTTTTTCATTTTTTATTGTTTTTAAGTAACAGAAAGGAGTTGAAGTGATTATTAAAGAAGACATTCATCTCTCTGGAGGATATTGGATACTGTAATGCTGTTAAGATAGACATATAGATAGAAATTCTCTGGGGTTGGAGAAATTTGTGCTTACAAGTAAAACAGCATCCAGTGTTTCTACTTATAGATTTATAGGCACATTCTAATTATAACAAATGAGGGAAACCATGCAACCTATGTTTGTATCTGGCTTATTTTGCTTAATATAATTTTTTCCATGTCTTTCCACTTTCTTATGAACAGTACGTTATTCTTTCTGACAGAAGCATAGAATTCCATTTTTTTGATCCACTTGTCTACTGAGAGGCATTAGGGTTGATTCCATATCTTGGTTATGGTAAACAATACTGCAATGAACATGGTTGTACTGGTAGTTTTGGTGTAGCCTTGTTTGTGGTCTCTTGGTTAAATGGCCAGAAATGGGATTTCTGGGTAATAGGGAAGCTCTGTGTTTAGTCTTTTGACTAAACTATATTGTTTTCCAGAGTGTTTGAACAAGTTTACACTTGGACATGATAAATTATACAGCACTGTAGACATTCACACAATGAGACCAAAGGAAGATCTTAGAAGAGGATCATAAGGGCTCAAGAGTTACTTGTATATTAACATATGAAATGATGTCATCAAAGTCCAAGAAATAAAAACAAGAGATATTTTACTTTTTGTGTATTTTTTTCTGTTTTTTTTTTTTCCTTTCTGTTGCTGTTTTTTATTTCTGTACCTTTTGTCTTGTATGTAAGTTTATCTGATTTGGGGAGGGAAATTGGAAGCACAAAAATGGTGAGATAAGGGATGAACAATTCAGCAGTGATACTCACTAGATACTATGTTGAAAATGAACTATACAACTTGTTGGTGCTGGGGGGGGGTCAGGAGGGAAAAATCTGGCAGGGAATGAGGGAAGAGATGACACTCTTCAAAAAGAAATGTACTCAATACCTGAGCTATGTAACTGTAACCCATCAATACATTGCCTTTACAATAACATTTTTTAATGTTGTTTATTGAAATGAACTCCAAGAAATAGGAACAAGAGGGTTTTTTTTTTTTTAAATTTAATTTAATTTTATTTGTGAACATACTGTACAGAGGAGTTACAGTTACATGGGCAGAGGGGTTTTTTTTGGTTGTTATTTTGCTTTCTTTTTTCTCCTTTGTAGCCATTTCTGTTTTCTGTATCTTTTGTCTTGTATGTAAGTTTATCTTATTTAGGGAGATGAAGGGACAACACAGAAATGGTGGGTCAAAGAGTGAATAAATGCACAGTGATAGCAGTGATACTAGCTAGATACTATGTTGAACATGAACTATTCAACTTCTGGGCAAAGGGGGTCAGAAGAGAAGTACTGGAAGAAAATGAGGCAAGACAGTGTTCAAAAAGAAATGTAGTCATTACCTGACCTATGGAAACGTAACCTCTGTATACATTACCTTCACAACAATAATAAAATGTAAATGAATAAATAAATAAAACCATCTTCATTTGGCGAATTTCACTGCAGCTCTTAAAGAAGGAGATCTGGTCTTATTCAGTTAAATTCATGGTCTCTCATATCCCTAAGACTCTATCCTTCACAATAATAAAATAATTTCTAATCCTACATATGTTTTACTGGCATAATAAACTTAATTTCTTTGGTACAATCATACACATAAGAATATACATAGATGCATATCTAGACATATATTTTTATTAGTTGATTATACAAGAGGAGAAAAAATTATGTCACTCAGAAGTTTTGTGGATGCAGTAATTTTCAATTCAGGTAATGTACTTATATTGCAAAAAATGAGCTTGAGATTTTCTTGCTGACTAGTGTAGTGACATGATGGTGATATCTCCAGCTGGCTTTTTCACACTGAATGACAATTATGCACATGCCCCAAGATACTTGATGCTCATGGAGCATAAAGGGAAAGGAAAACAGTGATCTTAAGTCCGGGAGGGAAGGCTATAACCATGGACAACGTGAGCAAACACAAGCCCTCCTAATTGAAAGGGAGGATAGTTAAAATTTAGCAATGTTGCATTGGGAATGCCACCAATGTCAAAGAGAACTTGGTTTGCTAGGTGATTGAATAATAACATAAAACCTTGTTTCTTCCTACAAATTTATGGCACCAAAAGAAAGCAAGGTTCTCCCTCACCCTCTATTTTAAAAGAGAGTCATGGAGTATATAGTTTGGAATGAATTTGATTGAAACTATTATTATTTTCTACACAGATGGGAAAGTTTCTACCTTTTGTATTAACTATGACATTCTCAGTGTGTGACTTTGCATTAACATGAGCATGTCTGATAGTTCTAAATATCAGTCTCTGTATGACCAGATATCTCCATTTCTTACTCCCCATAATAGTATTTCCAGCGTTTAAGGGCAGAAATAGTACACACATAGTAAATTATTGATAAGCAATGAACAGTGATATATTAAGAAAAATTACCCTGTGCATATTACTTAATAGCACTGGCAGCTACAGTGGGAAGATTTTAGCCTGGAAAGTCAGAAAGCCTATGTCAAAGTCTATACTTGGTCTCTTCCTGTGTGATTTTGTCAAGTCCCGGGATCCTCCTTTCAATTTTTTATTATCATTTTTACCAATTTCCAGAGTGAAGACGGGGCCATCACATTTTAATCTCTCAGCTATTTCAAAATAATCTATAAGGAAACATTCAAAGAAAAGAGTGACTTGGAAATGGTACAGACTGTGATGTTCCCAACTTAGAAATTAATCTTTTCAAAACTCACTATTTCTACATGGAATTTAATCTTTAGTTTTGCTGCTATTGAGTTTGAACTTATAGCTTCATACTTGCCAGGCAATACTCAATTGCCTCCAGACTTTTTTTTTTTTTTTGAGATAAGGTCTTCCTATCTGTCCAGGCTGTCCTGAAACATGATCCTCCTATGTGCATCTTCTACACAGCTGAGATGACAAGTCACATACTGAAATGCCCAGCTTTTTCTGTTGAAATGGGGTTCTCATAAACTTTTTGCTTCCTGGCCTGGAAATGTGATGCTCCAGTCTCATCTCAGATTCTCAAATAGCTATAATGAGAGGCACCCAGTTATTGGTTGATTTTGGGTCTCACCAACATTTTCCCCCTGGCTGGCCTTGAACTATGAACATCAGACTCTGCCTCCACAGAAGCTAGAATTGTAGGTGTGAGGCATCAGGACATCTAAGTTTTTAAAGACAAAACATGAACAAAAGCCATTCTTTTCAATGAAATAACAAATACTGAAATACTGTTTAACTTGAGTTGACAATGGGAACATTAGAGCAGTAAGTAGGAGTCATATTCAACTAGTATGAGATGTCCTATGTGTTTCCCTACCTTGTCTACTTTATTATCACTCAAGTGCAGATGCTTTATTTACTAATTTATTTTTGTTATTGCTTTGGTTTTTTTTTGAAATGATAGAATTCAAACTCAGGGCCTCTATGCTAGATAAGTGCTCTACACTGAGCTATATCTTCAGTCCTCCTAAGTTCTTTTAAAATGTCAGGATTTAGGCTGGGAAGGTAGCTCAGGGGTAGAGCACTTGCCTTGCATGCCTGAGGCCCTGGGTTCGATTCCCCAGCACCACATAAGCAAAAAGAAAAAAGCCGGAAGTGGCGCTATGGCTCAAGTGGTAGAGCGCTAGCCTTGAGCTGAAGAACTGAGGGACAGCGCCCAGGCCCAGAGTTCAGGCCCCACGACCAGACCCAAAAAAAAAAAAAAGTCAGGATTGGATGAGTTTTATTCTCATTTATCCAATTGCCCTCTTAAACCTTACACATATGCACACACATACACATATGCACACACACACACACACACACACACACACACACACACACACACACACACACATACACACACACCTAACTTTAACAAGGTTTTGGAAATTCAACTCATATCACTTCTTCAAGAATTCTTTTCTAATTCTTCTTCTTTACTTGAGATTTTTTTGTACTTTTTTATTGTAAAAATACTGTACATTTCCTATTGAGCATTGTTGCCTCCTCCTCTGGGATTGAAGACAGCCTAGATATTATAGAAAAAGAACATACAACTATTCAAGATAAATCCAAGAAATATGAAAGATCTATTCAATATTTAGAAGACACCATCAGAAGGCCTAATCTGAGGATAATGGGTGTAGAGGAGCACCTAAAGACAGAAGTTAATGGTCTAGGAAATTTGTTTAACAGGATCCTAGCAGAGAACTTCTCAAACATGCAAAAAGATAGGCCTATTCAGATACAAGAAGCTTTTAGAACCCCAAATAGACCAGACCAGAACAGGACATCCCACAGTCACTTTACAATCCACACAGGATCAATCAGACCAAGGAAAAGATCCTTAAAGCTGTCAAGGAGCAAAGATCAATCACCTATAAAGGGAAACCAATTAGAATAACCTCAGATTTCTCAGCAGAGACAATTAAAGCAAGAAGAACCTGGAATGATGTATGCCACACACTAAAGACAAACAACTATCAACCAAGAATACTGTACCCAGCTAAACTCTCCTTCATAACCAAAGGTCAAATAAAAATCTTCCACAGCAAAGAAAAACTGAAACAATATAGCTCCACCAAACCTGCCCTACAAAAGATACTTAAAGATATCTTACACATAGAAAACCAACAAGACCACGATAAAGGCCAAGAAACCACACCCAAAGTGAGAATCCAAGAACCATAGGAAGAACCCAGTTGTCACAGCCCCCAAGAAGGTGGATAACATGGCAGGAACTACCAAATACCTCTTAATCCTAACTCTCAACATGAATGGACTTAACTCTCCAATTAAGGGACATAGACTGTCTAGTTGGATTAAAAAGCATGATCCTTCTATCTGCTGCCTTCAAGAGTCACACTTTGCCCATGAAAACAAATATATTTTGAAAGTAAAAGGCTGGAATAAAATCTACCAAGCAAATGGCCCCCATAAACAGGTGGGAGTTGCAATCCTAATATCAGATAAAATAGACTTCAAATCAAAACTAGTGAGAAGAGATAAAGAAGGTTGCTACATACTAATTAAGGCATCTCTCCTTCAGGAGGATATTACAATTCTAAATATCTATTTACCAAACAATGGAGCACCCAAATTTATCCAAGAAACACACTTTCCCTCAAATCTCACATAGATCCAAAGACATTAATTGTTGGGAACTTTACTTGAGATTTTTCTGAAGAAGATCTTAATAACTGTTGTCTTAATAACTTATCCTTCAGAGATCACTTGATCACTGAACCCTGTTATGATAATTTAAGTTGTTTATGTGTCTTTTACCCTAACCACCATTAAGACCCTAAAGACAAGACTCGTGGGCTATTCATTATGAGTAGCAAATATTCTTTCCTGGGTGAATGAATAAATGAGTATAATGTATAGGAAGCTGTATGAAAAGAGGAAAAGACAATATATGATATATTTTCAAATGAAATTTCAGAAATAAGAAACATTTGTCTAGTTGTGTTAGTATTGTTCTTGGAAGCAGGAAGGTAGTTATTGTATCATTTCTATCAATCAGATGTGTAATTCTAGACACTAAGCTCTCTGCAGCTCAATTTTCTGAGCAGAAAGATTCTAAATTTCCCATTGCCTCAGCCCTAGGAATGCTACAGAGGCAGAAACATGAGCAATTATATGATATCTCTATTTTAAAACAAAGAAAATGTTTTATATACTTAAAAAACCAGAAGTATGCCATGAGATTGTTGTGGATTCTTTTGCACTTCTAATCAAATGTAGATTTCACTTTATATTCAAATTAGTCATTAAATACATTCTTTGACCAATTTTAAATAAACTAAAGAATATAAATTGAAGAACATAAAGATTTTATAATTGGTTATCTTTTAATTTGTAAAGAATATAAATTAAAGTATACCTGTTTGGCAGACTACAAAATGCTTTGGAAGGACAACATTTATTTCTACTTTGCTTAATACTTTAGAATTACCTTGCTATAAGCAGTGCAGCAATTACCTTTGTCTCTCGGGCCATGTCTCCTCCTCTGTTCAGCCAGCCATTGTTGAATGGCTGTGGAAAGAGGACTCTCCCCAGTGAACCTCTTTTTTGTCTTTGAGATGCTGAGCCCTCACCCAAGGAAACAGTCACTGTCTTGAATAGTAACTTTCAGAACACTGCATAGGTTTCTTGGAGGAAAAAGGGAAGAACTATTCAGGTAATATTTTCAGAAAAATATGAGCCATCTTGTTCCAAGCTAAGATAAAAGGTAGCTTTCTTAATATTTCGATGGAGGCTTGAGATTCTCCCCTGTCCTCTTTTAAAACTATGCTGGAACTTTTACTGTTGCTGCTGTTTTTGTTTATTTGTTTTAGAAATAGAGGAAATAGAGGATCTCTAGCAAGTGCAGAGATTTTCAGTAAGGTGTCGCTGTCTCCACTTTATAGGGACAGTGCCTATCCTCATCTGGACAAGGATGAAATTTGGCCTCTCTTTTTAACAAAGAATACAAAATTCATAATGTGTTTAAGAATACAAAATACATAATGTGTTTATCACTGTTACAATGATTTTACATTGCTTCTAATACACAAATTTGTCTCTGAATCTAGTATTCTGACTTTCACACATTGTAAACCATCATTTCTACAAGAACAATAAAATGCATATAAAACAAATATTATATGATAATAATGTCTAATATTGTGATTCACTAATAAGTTAATGACAAGAGTTTTTTTTAAGAAATGCATATGACTTGGCCTATACTATACTTAATTCTCTGATTTCATAAAAGTTTAAAAGGACTTAACAATAAACATCTTTCCAAATAATTTGTATAAGAACACTAAAAATGGAGAAAATGAGAGCAAGAGAAAGATAAAGAAGGAGAGAAATAGAAGAGAGAAGAAGAGGCAGATAAATAGAAAAGGAAAAGGAGGAAGAGGAAGAAAAGGAAGAGGAGGAAAAGGAAGAGACAGAAAAGAATAATAAAAATTACATGGACTAGTTTCCTAATTGCTAGATTTGTGCATTTGGTTTGCTAAAATTTTATAGAAAATGTGAGAATTGGTGAGCTTAAACTAGCAAAATAGAACATTGTTATTTATGGAACTGTATTTTCAGAAATATTAAATGAAAGGCACCCAAGACAAGCATATGATTTTCATAATATTTTGATTTTCCTGGATAAGACATTGATATTGATACTTTCTCAGGTATTTGACATGTTTCCAACATAATTGAACTATGGAAGAGAATTGACTAGAAAACAAACTGCCCTCATGTAAAATCATATTGCCACCAACCAATCCAAACACTGGCCATGTCTAACTGCCTCCAAAATTCTCTCCTGCCTCTCTGCAGGCAATTTTCACACCAGCCCTGTCTCAGGAAATCACAGTTCTGCTTTCTGTCACCCTAGATTTGTGAAAACAACTGTCTTTGCTTGCGTCTACCTTTGTAGGGCTAAGTTCATTTTATAGAGAGACAACTGCATTATTGGGATAAACGAGAAGGCAGAGCTAAGAATTTGTTTGTCTTTCAGTCTGATAAAGTCTAGATTTTTGTGTGGAAGTAAGGTTTATCTGAAATCAGAGGCCAGTCAGTCAGCTTGAGAACGTAGTTAAACAAGAACCACAAAACTGAAACTGAAATGAGATTTACATCTGAATTTAGATAAAGATCCTATGAAATATTTAGGGGTTCACAATGTTAGATGAACTAAGTTTTCCTTTTCTTTTTGATTCTTTGAGTCAGACTCTCTCTGTGTAGCCCAGGCTGACCTTGGACTTTTGATCTTCCTACCTCAGTCTCCCAAGAGTTCGGATTACCAAATGTAGTAATAGGCCTACCTGGGTTCTAAATTTTCCATTTTGTGTATGTGTGTTGTCATGACTGTTTTGTGCCAGTAGTGAGGCTTGAACTCAGAGCCTCAAGTTCCTTGGCTTATTTGCTCATAACTGACACACTACCAGTTGAAATTCACCTCCTGTTCTGGTGTTTTATTGGTTAATTGAGGTTAAGACTCTTAAAATTCTCAATTCTCAGATCTCAGCCTTTCCTGAAGAGCTAGACTTAAAAGCAGGAGCCACTGACAGCAGGCTTTAACTTTCCATTCTTTCTTTCTCTGACCCTAGTTCCATCTTGAAAATAAATTGGGGTCTGGTAATTTTTTCTTTTATATGTTCATCATGCAGAATTAAATTGGTGACTTTTGACTGCTAAGACATAGTCTGGACATTCACTTATTTTGGGGTGATTTTTGTTTCATAATATTATTCTACTTCAAACTTTAAAGTGATCACCAGACAGGGCTAAGACTCTGAATCACCATTTGGCTTTAAGTACAATAGCTCTGACCACTGGACATTTGATTTTTTTTTTTTTTTTTGTCACTTGGCGGTCTTAAACTCTACGCCTGGGCACTGTCCTTGAGCTCTTCAGCTTAATGCAAGTGCTCTACCACTGGAGCCACAGTACCACTTCCAGTTTTCTGGTAGTTAATTGGAGGTAAGAGTCTCTCAGGCTTTCCTGCCTGGGCTGGCTTTGAACTACGATTCTCAGATCTCAGCTCCTGTGTAGCTAGGATTATAGGCATGAGCCACCAGTGCCTGGGTGGACATTTGAATTTTATGTGGCTACAAGTCAAATATTGTTAAACAGATGTTTTCAAAAGAATTGGAATGGAATTGCCTAACTAGACTTTTATGTTTGTACCACAGTCCAGAAATATCACTATGTCACTTTCATCCTATACATTTAGATTTTTGTTAAGTCTGGCTCCAGCCACTGATACCTGTAATCTTAGCTACTCAGGAAGGAGGCTGAAGTCTGAGAATCATGGTTTGAAGCCAACCTAGGCAGGAAAGCCTGAGAGACTCTTATATAATTAGCCTTAAAAAAAAAAAAAAAAGCTACAATTAGAGCTGTGGCTGAACTGGAATAGCACCAACCTTAAGTGGAATTAGCCCAGAGGCAGGGCCCAGGCCGAGTTCAAGCCTCAGTACCTGGTAAACAAACACACACACACACACACACACACTCACACACACACACACACACACACACTCACACACACACACACACACTCACACACATACACACACCCTCAAGATTTTTGTTAAATTCAGCTTTAACTTTTTTCTATGTAGACTTGGGAAATACCATCTCAGGCAAAGTTGTCTTTGTTTCTTTTCATAGATTTCCTCTTTTTCTTTGTAATCTTTGGTAGAAGAAATAACTCTGAATTTTTTGGTGCCAAGTTTCCATTCTTCCTTTGTGGAAATTCAATTAACTCTTCCCTCTCTAATATATTATTTGGAAATTTGGGAGAGCATAATTGACTGCAAGTCAGGATCCCCTTTTTTTCTTTTGTAGAAGAGAACTATGGCATATGCAGATTATTGAGAGAGGAAAAAGTATATCTGAAAAAAAGGTGGCTTTCTTAAAAGGCACCAGTAGCATTAGTGTCATGTCTGAAGCACCCATTTGTGTCAACTGTACAGACCTTTCAATGGAAAATTGTGCTGTACTACCTTTTAAAGTATGAAATGCTAATTTGGGATTTATAGTTTTTGAAGTGGAGGGCTGCATTTTGCATGGGATTTTGTTTAATTTCCCAGTGAAAAAAGGCATTTGAAACACAACTGCCTACAGCCAACTGTCAACAAAAATCCACAGTAATAGCCGAGAGCCTGTCATGATGTATGTGGTGATGTGGTAATCTTCTCAATTTAGCTGGATATGTCTTCTTCGTACAAAATAGCTGAAAGTCTTGCAAGGCACTTATGAATATCGGGGATGTTATTAGGTTGATAATGGGACCAGATTAAGGAAGTGTACACTGGTTCAAAGTGTCAGTTAAAGACACACAAAGTGGGCTGATGCTTGGTCCTTGGCATAAGGGACCCTTGTCTCTCAGGTTTGTTACAGATTTGGATGATAACGTACTGAGTTCCATCTGCCATAGAAGTGGCTTTTTTGTGGGGAAAAGTTGTTCTGCTCTCCTCCCCTGCCTTGTCTGAAATCGGTTTTTGTTTATCATGAACATGCACAAAATAAACCTTTAGAAATGGAAGTGAGTAAAGAGGGCAGGCTCTGCAGTCTCCTGGAGTAACACAATCAGGACTCTTCCTCCCTCCACAACTGAGGGCCAGGGTAGTGGGTGGCATCCATTACTTCAAAGCCATGACTGTCTAAGGACTAGGAAGAGAATTCCTTTGGAGATGCTATATTATAATGATAAGAGCCCCTTTGAATTCTAAACAGCAACTAGCAAATACAAGACAGAAAATAAAGCTGTGTCCAACCCATTCTTTGTAAAGGCATAAAGCTGATATTCATTTCTTTGGCTTGCCATCCTCTCTTCTTCCTCCTCCTCCTTGGACTAGGCCTCACTATGTAGCCCAGGCTAGCCTCAAACTTACAATCTTCTTGCCTTAGCCTCCTCAGTGTTGCAATTACAAACCTATGTCACCACACACACTAATGAAACTTCTTATCTCATAAGAGATTTAGAATCAAATGGCCCTACCCTGTATTTGTTGCACTGCAGTTAAGCTCTTGGATCACATTTTCTCATCTAGAGATCACATTAATTATAGTAACTACCTCACAGGAATTCTGTGAAAATTAAATTCCCTAATTACCTGTAAGTACTTAGGATAGCACCTGACATATAACAAACATCTTATGAATTAGCTGTATTCCTCTTATTATTATTATAAACAACAATATTTTATAAAGTACTTGTGCTGAAAAGATGCAGAGTGGAATCTGCTACATAACCTGTTGTGAAAGATCCACTCAATTTTCATTATCATTACGTTTGAGCGAGGATGAGACAAAGCGCAAGTTGCTGCAAGTTGCCCTTGTAAATAGTGTAGAGAACTGGCTGTGCCCACTGTGTTTGGGCACAGTCTACTTCCTGCCTCTCTCACAGGGCTCTGCCCTTCTCCTAAGACCCGCTACTGTTCTCTCTGTTCACTTCACTGATGATGATGAAGGGCCTCTGAAGGAGGGATGTACTTCCAGAAACAATGTGTGTCAGTGACACGTATTGGTACACTCCTAAGAAAAAAAATATCTGAGCCAATCCAATACCTTCCTTCCTAATTCTGTGCTTGAGTATGGAAACACAACTCTCACTTATCCATCTATCCCCAAACTTAAAGTCCATGAGGAGGAGAAGATGGTTAACTGTGGTCTGGGAAGTGATATCCAAATTAAGACTTTGGAAAAAAAAAAGAACAGAGAAAAACGAAATAGGCAATTATTTCTAAGACACAAAAGAAGCAACTGTGTAATAATATCTCTTTTTCACTCATTATTTTCCATATGAGTTGTTATTAAAAATGTTGACACAACCATGAAGTAGGAGTCCCTAAGCTTGCCTGTTTATCTGTTTGTTGAATACCCAAGACTGAACTTGCTATTTTTTTCAGTCATTTTTTCAGCTTCTTTATTCCTTTGCAAATAATTTATTTTCTCTTGACATTCCTGTATGAGTGAATTTTTTAATTTTCATACATTTTATTTATTTTTAATAAGTTTTTTTATTGTGAAATATAGTACAGAGGGGTTACAGTTACATGAGCAAGGTCATGAGTACATTTCTTATCAAGCATTGTTGCCTCCTCCTTTGTTTTCCCCCTACCATCCCTTCCCTCCTCAACTATACTTCCCCCCAGCCTAAATTGTAAAGTTCATTTTTCAACATAGTGTCTTGTACATGTCATTGTTACAATGGGTCAACTAGTAGAGTGGTACTAGGGTTTGCACTTAGGACCTTGTGCTTGCTAATCAGATGTTTTATCATTTGAGCCACACCTCTAGCTCTTTTTGTTATTTTTCAGTTACATATCTTGGGTTTTGTTGTTGTTGTTGTTTTGCCTAGGGCTGGTTTTTAGACAGCAATCTTTCACCATGACACTTAGCTGGTTTGCTGAAATGAGGATCTTGCTACTGTTTTCCCAGGCTGGCTTCAAAACATGATTCTTCCAATCTTAATTCATCTATAGGAAAGTAAAATATTCAAAGTATTGGATATATAGAATTTAAAATAAAGCATACTTAAAAATATCCAATGGGGAACGTTTTTATTAATCAAAGTCTTGGGAATGACGAGTGATAGAAATTAGAGAAAGAGCTATTAGTCCTCTAGGTCCTGTAGACTTCTGACAAGATTTCTGTATACATGGTAATTACTTTCTTTTGGGATAGACAGATGATCAATAGGTAACATAAATAAGCATGGAATTATGGAAATTACACATGTGAGGAAAATAGCAGGGTAAACACAGGAGATATGTTGGAAGTTCAGGGACAGGTTTTCTTTAACATCAAATGATCTTTTTGTTTGCTGGCACTAGGAGGCTTGAACTCAGAGCCCCCCAATGCTCTCTTGGCTTTTTTGCTCAGGGTGGGTGCATTGCCATTTAACCAGCTTTTTGCTGGTTAGTAGGGGATAAGAGTTTTATAGACTTTTTTTTGTTCAGGTTGGCTTTGAATCTTGATCCTCAGATCTCAGCCTCTTGAGTAGATAGAATTGCAAGCATGACCACCAGCACATGGCTAGGATCAAATTTTGATGGGTAACTATTTTTTTCTGAGTAAAAAATGCCATACAACTTGACTCATCCTCTTTCTCACTATCTCTTAGCCAATGAAGGTGGACTAGGGGTGGATCTCTTATAGAGGAATGTGGCCTCAAATGGGCATAGTTACACCAGTCTGGCATGTGCTTTATATAAAACACCCTTATCTTTTTATCTCCAAAGATGGCATCAAAAACTATCAATAGATTATTGAAGGATTTTAAATTTTTTTCTCTTGCTCTGTTTGAAATGGATTGGGGTAGTGGATGATGGAACAATGCACTAAGCTGACTTTCCACCAGGCAAAAGGGGTTCTCTGAATTAATGAATGCAGCCATCTACTGTCCCTGTCATTGGTGATATTTATGTCTGAGACTTAGTCTTCTGTTTGGGTCTAGGAGCTAGTGATTCTTTCTGGACAAAAAGAATGCTCTCATCAACTGCCTGCCTCTTCTGACACCAGTTTCTAGCCTACATACAGACTTTTAATAAGCAACTCATATGGAAATCATTAGCGTAAAAGAGAAATTAACTATCATTACCTACTTGCATCTTCTGTTTTAGAAATGATTTGCTATTCTGTTTCAAGCTTTCCAACTATTTTGATGAAAATACATATCCAACTTGGAGACGTAAGTGTTTTTTTGTTCTCATTATCCTTTCTTGTTAAAACTGCATAGTTAATTTCTAAAGGTAGACATCCCCTTGAGTACTCATGATAGGAAAAAGCGAAATTGCTGTTCAGTGCCTTGAAGATCATTGAATACCCAGAATAAACCTCCTACAGGGTACCAGACCCATAATTGTAAAAGCAAAGAGGGATCTAGAGCATTAGAATGGGAGTATACTGCACACAAAATTGCGATTACCAAGCAACAGAATTTATTGAGCATGGAAAAATTCTGTCACTAAATAGATAAAGAGGCCTCTTGATTCCTGCTAGACAAGGGGTCTCAGCAGGAGCTTTCTCTTCTTCAGGGATTTACTTGAGAAAAAGAAAAAAGTTACATCTAGGTACACTGATAAGTAATTCTTCGATGGACAAACGGGGCTAGGAGAACTATGGACCACTTCTCTAGAAAGTGAGTATTGACTGATTGGGGTTTTTGCTAGAGGCCTTAATCTTGACATTCTTTTGCAATGATGGTTTTAGATGTTTCTTGTGAAAATATGATATAAAGAAGAATGGTCACCACCACCACTTGTATTGCCAATCATGACGGACAGGTCATAAAATAATTTCTGTAGGCAAGTATGGCTACCTCTCTTCTCATATTTATTTATGTCAGTGAAGAAACTTACATTTACTGCTTTTTATAGTTGGACTTGGAAAAGGTGTTCATTTTTTTTTCTTCTCCTCTCCTCTTTCTTCTCCCCTCTTGTTACCCCTCTGCTGCTCTTCTCTTTCCTTCCTTCCTTTCTCTTTCTCCTTCTCTCCCTCTTTCTCTCTCTCTCTTTTTTTTGGGGGGGGGGGTTCCGGTTGTGGGCCTGAACTCTGGGCCTGGGCGCTGTCCCTCAGCTCTTCAGCTCAAGGCTAGTGCTCTACCACTTGAGCCACAGCGCCACTTCTGGCTTTTTTCTTTTTACTTATGTGGTGCTGAGGAATCGAACCCAGGGCCTCATGCATGCAAGGCAAGCGCTCTACCACTGAGCCACCTTCCCAGCCCCTCTCTCTCTCTTTTGTGCCCTTCTCTCTTCCTACTTCCCTCTCTCCTTCTCTTCCTTCCTCTCTCCTTCCTTCCATTGTCCCTTCCTTCCTTCCATGAAACACCAGGTATGCTCATCAAGTGCTCGACTGGTTAGCTACTCATTATTCATTCTTAATTAAATCAAGCTTTTGATATTTGTCATGCCGCTATTTAGCCCTTGTTGAAGTGGAGCCTTCTCGGTGGCTGAATCCATAAGGGATGGGGTGGCAAATGAGACAAACAAGGTCTTTTTTCATACATTTACATATATATATATGAGGTAGAGAAATCACCAACTAAATATAATTAAAGTAATCACAGACTAGGATGATTTTTAGGACTGAAAGAAAGACTGAGTAGAATTAGGGTTCTTCATCCTCAGTACATTTGGTATTGTGGTCCAGTCCCTTATCATTGCCACCTCTACTATATGCCTCTCTAATCTTTGATATAACAGTGGATACTTTAAGTTTTCTATTTTAAATACACAGCTATGGAGTTGTAACTTTAAACCTTCCACCCTCTCCAAAAAAAAAATTCTTATCTTGAAATCTCTCATGTACACACATTTTAGAGTTGCCCATAAGCCCAGTAATAGGCAATTTCGTTGGCAGATACAAATTGTACTCTATTAATCTGGAAGTCAAAAAGGAGAAGTAGCTGCATTGTAGTTATTTGCATACATGTCTGTATTCCTTATTAAACTCTGGACTTTTTGAGTCAGACACTAATCTGTGTCTTTTTTGTCTCCTCTGAGACTTGGCAGCAAGCCATGCACATAGTAGGAGCTCACTGAATTGTTCACGGAATTTACTTGAATTAGCAAGAGCTACTGGCTCTTGCCAAAGGTATTAGTGAATGCATGTTTGAGGAAAATTAACTAACAATTAAGATGAAAACGTCAGTATTCACATGAATTTTGGCTGAGCAGATACATTTCCTTACTGTGAACATAAGGCTTTCTAGACCAATGAATCTGGTACGCTACAATCTCTTGCCAACCAGGCCTGGTGGATGAAGGGGAAGGAGGGTAGACAGAATGCGGACATTGTCACATGATTGACATTTGAGTCTCTCCTGCCAGGACCACAAGCTTTTGATCTGTGCGTCAGAAGGTCTGAGAGAGGTAACTCAGGGGTATGGAGGCTATTTCTGACTTGGCTTGAAGTTCATGAGAAGCCCTTACTGCCCTCCCCTATGGAATGATTTCCTAGCACTACTATAGCAATTTGGGTTGAACAGCTGAAGCATCCCTTTGTTTAGACATTGCCATGTCTGAACACTGTACTTCCAGGTGAGGATTTGAAGATAAATGATCACCTTGCTGTTTAAGTAACCACTATTCTGTTTGAGAGGCAAGACAACATGGAACCAGTCAAGGTAAAACAGGTGGGATGTTCCTCCTTCCCCTGAGGGTTCTTGCTTGCTTATGCACACACACACATACACACACATACACACACTCACACACACACACACACACACACATCAATACATTTATATAGACAGTAAGTCAGAGTAATTGCTCTTCAAGCATCTTACTACGGTATTGGGATTGCATATGGCTCAACACTATGATAAGGAGCTGGGAAAACTAGGCAAGGATTCAGACAAGCAAGTGACTTGAAAAAGAACTAGTGTGGTTCTATTAGCTCACCTAGATTGATGTATCTATATCCATCCACAAGGTAAATTCTTGTGAGAATGACAATAAGAATATGCAATTCATTCAATTCTTCCATCTGTCCATGCATCAAAGGAATAGTTGTTAAATATCTAGCACAGGTAGGGATTGGGAATGCCACCAAAAGTAGAAAAAAAGGCAGAATCCAAAGAGGAAACAGATTCATTAAATATTCCCACAGTTGTAACATTGTATCTATGACAGGAGTTAAGGTGCTTGATACTGGGGAGAATTTAGCAGAGGCATTTAACCTCTTAGTTAAGGTTATCTTTACTATCTGGTTTTGTTCATTCAGTATTTTTTAGAAGGCTAGAGGGCTAGGGGTGGATTTGTCCTCCATTCCCTGTTTCCCAAGGTCAATCTTCCCATCTATATGTGAATGCATGCAGATGATTTAAATCGACTGGATCAACCTTTTCATTTTTCCCCTTTATTTCTCATTTATTTATTATTTCATACTTCCTACCATTAGAACTACTTTTAATGGAGCCATGTTTACTCATCATCTTCAGGAGATGGTAAAACTGCATCACAAATGCAATTTCTTCAGTCACTCACCAGACACTGGAGGATGTCTTCAATGAGCTGGAAAACAGGGCTGAGTGATGTATCACAAAACTTAGCTTTTATGTTGAATGGTCCTATTTTGAATTGGATTATATTAAAACAGAATGTACTGGAACAGCATGATAGGTGGTAAGAACAAAGGTTTCAGGGACCAAGAAGTTCCCCCACTTTCCTACAGAACACATGATTTTATCTATCTTCCCTGAACCTCAGTGACTCCATCTTTAATATGGGATTTAGAACAGTGAGCCTGGGGTGTTTCCTGTAAGCATTAAGGCAGATACAATAATTGAAGGCTCTGAAATAGTGCTTTGCATTAGTAGATGGCTCAGAAAGTATTTATTTCTTTTCTTATGGTCAGATTTTTTTGGAGGCCTGTGTATAATAGTCATACATGCAGCAATTCTGCCAGTTTCATGATTTCCAAGATGATGTGTGTCCCTTGTTACATAAAGAGCATTGTGGGGATAATTAAGAATTTTAGGGGAAGAGAAATTGGGAGGAGGTAAGAAAGAAAATGAGGGAGGGGGTAACAGTGCTCAAAAAGAAATGCATTCATTACCTTACTTATATAACTGTAATCCCTCTGTACATCACTTTTACAATAAAATACAAAAGAAGGAAAGAAAGAAAGAAAGAAAGAAAGAAAGAAAGAAAGAAAGAAAGAAAGAAAGAAAGAAAGAAAGAAAGAAAGAAAGAAAGAAGAAAGAAAGAAAGAAAGAAAGAAAGAAAGAAAGAAAGAAAGAGAGGAAAGAAAGAGAGGGAGAGAGAGAAAGGAAGAAAGAGAGGGAGAGAGAGGAAGGAAGGCAGGAAGGAAGGAAGGAAGGAAGGAAGGAAGGAAAAGAAAAGAAAAGAAAAGAAAGAATTCCATCCAGGTCTATGAAAGGTAAGATGCTTATACCTTAGTTTAGCCCAACATCCCAAAGAAAAGAGAAGAAAAAAATGTACATTAAAAGGGAAGAAAAGATGAATGTATATTAAAACATGAGCAGGCTCTGCTAGTGTTATACAGAGTTTCCTGAAGAACAGAAGCCCCATCACAGCACACATCGTTATGTATTTTAGACAAACAGCACTTTGAATCAAATTATAGTACATGCATAAAATATTAAAATAAGACATTTATAACAAATCTTTCTAACTTAGTGCCTAGCTCTAAAATAGATTTATACGTGGATAAGCAATAGGTGCGATAAATGTGGTACAGATACCACAATTTAAATTGCAAATCAAGAGGGCATCATGGGGGGAAAGGAATGCAGACTTGAAGAACTGGAGAAAAGATCAAGCGATGCAGTATTTTTAGGCTGACTGTCTGATTTGCTTTTGTGCTGCTCGTGTGTGAGCTGCTAGTTTGATAAATTCTGGTATCAGCTCTTTAATATACTTTCCTCCCAAGCTCAATTTAAATTATCTAATTAAAGAAATTTGTGTGTGTGTGTGTGTGTATTGTTCTCTCTTTGATGGTTGAACTTTTTCCAGTGTACATTTCCTGGAGGCTTGAAGTTATTCTGGCCAGATGGGAGACTTTTAGGAAGGCATTAACTGTTTCTCAGTTTGCAAATAAAGGTAAGTGAAATGGGAATCATGTGTCTGCCCATTCTCCCACACTGCCTGCTTTGCCCAAACCTCCATTATGGATTCTTGTTCTTCTGTGGTGTTTTTGGAACGTAAATGATGAATGCTATCGTCATCATCTAAATAATCCATGCTTGAGAGTATTAAGCATGTTTCTTTTATTTTGAAGGATGGAGAGGGTATTGAGTGAATGAGCTGAATATTTCTGGGTATTTGGTCTGCTCAGATACAACAGGCTTTCCACAATGTTGAAAGCCTGGAATGTTCTGTAGGGATAAGGTTGTACCTTGGGACTTTCATAGTTTCTTGGTTATCCTTTGTTCCTATCACATCTGGATGTTAGCAAAAGAGCTAAAACTTGCACAGGCAACTCTTGAACACCACAATTTCTATGAAGAGTAGGGAGAAAGACTAGTCACTAAATCTTGTGACTGTACTTCTCAGTGCTGACAATTTCAGATAGCTCTTTGAGCCAAAATTTTACTTGCAGCTACACAGCTGAAACCTCTCTCCTAAGAGATGAATAGAGTTGTTGCAGTTGGAGATCTCTCTTCTTCGCCTGATCTATTTGCTGGCATTTTTTTCTTTCTATTGAATACCTCCAGCGTTAGCTTTTCTTCACGAAGAAGGTCTGTACAGCCATAATTTATTTTCTTCTAACGTATTGTATCAAAATTTAATGTCTAGATTTCTGGCTTAATTAATTCACTTCTCCTTCTCACTGTGCTTAAAATAATTATTTCTGAAACTTTTTTTTCTTGGAAGTTGTTGAAGTAAAAGTAACAAAGTAGCCATGTATCAATTGCTCATGCCTGTAATCTTAGCTATTCAGGTGGCTGAAATTTGAGGACTGAGGTTTGTTGTATTTATTAATTTTTTTCTTGGTCAGTCATGGGACTTGAACTGTGGGCCTAGGTGCTGTCCCTGAGCTGTTTTTGCTCATAGCACTCTACCACTTTGAGCCACAGTGCCACTTCCAGTTTTTGAGTGGTTAATTGGAGATAAAGTGTCATGATGACTTTTTATCTCAGGCTGACTTTGTGATCCTCAGGTCTCAGCCTCTTAAGTAGCTAGGATTACAGACATGAGCCACTGTTGCCTGGCTGAGGACTGAGGTTTAAAGCCAGCCTAGGCAGGAAAGCCCATGAGACTCTTGTCTTTAACCAGCAAAAAGCTGAAAGTGGAGCTGTGGCTCAAGTGGTAGAGTGTCAGCTTTGAACAGAAAAGCTATGGGATGGCACCTTAAGAGAGAGTACCCAGCCCCTGAGTTCAGGCACCAGTATGTTTTACACACACACACACACACACACACACACACACACACACACACACACACACAAGAAAAAACAAAGTTAAAAATAAGTGTCTGCTATTCAAGATTCCAGGTGTCAAAATTCAACCACAGTTTGTTAGTCAAATACACCAGAAGAGAAAGAAGGTTTGGCTATATTGTGCTGGAAGGGTTTATGGACAAAAATGTATCTGTCAGTGTTTACCTCCATGTAAATCAGTAAGAACAAATGGTAATTAAAATGCCATATAGAAAGGAACAAATTAAATAACTACAAATCATCTGAAGAATCAGATGATTCCTGAAACCAAGAGTACAGTGGTCCATTCCCAAGTACAATATTAAAATCAACATGTAAAGTGCTGGATCTATGCATCCATCAAAGGACCCACTGGCCAAGTCTCTGAGACGATAAGATACAGCACTGATTACTGATTTTATTTTATTTTATTTTTTAAGGAAAAGTCATTATTCTGAGTATTATATATCTATTTGATAAACACACTCATCAGAGACAAGAATCACGCACAAGCTCTTGGCTTTGTCACTTTACTTGTTCTCTCTGTCCGAAGAACCTTTCCTCTTCCTCTCCAGTCCTCATTGTCTGATTTCATTTGCAAGATCCAGATGAAGTACCACCACTTTGTACCAAGTCTTTCTTGTCTGCTCAAGGCAGCACTAATTTGGCAGTTGCATGTATTCTATTGTAAACACAGCAAGTTTAAATGAAGTAGCAAGAACATACTTGATATTCCAAATTCCAGGTGAATTCAAGCCTCCAACTTTGGTCTAAGCATTTTGAAGGTAGTGGCTAGGCTTCACACCTACTTCACAACCCCCATGTAACTTGGACACACACAAAAAATGTAGACAAAGGGAAGACTAATTGAAAATCCCTAATTCATCAATAATTATCATGACAGGGGTGATCTAGCAAGGATTGCTACGTGCCATCTTTACAAATCTCTGTGGTAAATATTTAGTATATATGTCACAGTTTATGAAGATTATCGTTGTGTAAAACCTCCATTCTGTGTAAGTGCTTAGTTTTAGAAGGTATCAGATGGATGTTATAGATCCTTTTGAGACTATCTGTATTTATATCCATATCTTTTGATGTATTTATATCAATTTTTAGATCCTTTGAGACACATATTTATACATCTAGAGATCTAGATATTTAGTTAATAAATATAGATAAATCTCTGTGTCTTTCAAAATGATCTGTCATATTGCCAATATAGGTACAGATAAAGAGATATATCAGATTATTAAGATGATCAGTTTATATCCATACTGTTTTTTCAATCAGGCAGTGGGACATTGGTGATTTCTAGTGAGCTTAGAGACATTAAATATAAGACTCATGTCATTAAAAATAGTTAGCTATTCTTGGCTCCATTCACAAAGAAGTCCCCTCATGCTCCCTTTAATTGGCAGGATCTCCACGTGGTATCTATTTTGCAAATATGTTCAGCACTGAGGTCTGGTGCTGTGTATGTGCCTGCCGGCATATGTTCCCTGTAGGTGACACTCCACCCTGATCACACAATGGGTGCATTGTATGAGGACATACTGTATGCAGACAATGCCTCCTTTACAACTCCCCCCACCTTTTTTTTTAAACCCTGAAATATGGTTGATATGGTCCATTGCAAAATGAACCTATATTGGAAATGGCAAAATTGTAATGTAAAATATACTGGGGTCAGTGGGGTGTGCTGTTTTTTGCATATATTTTTTCTCCCCTGACCCATGCCATTCCCCTGCATATGGGGGGGAAAAAGCTTCATCTCACACAGAAATGTGATGTCCTTTACTGCCAGAGGCTGTTGCTGTTTTAAATGAGGAAAAAGCACAATGCATGAAGAAGGAAAATTAAAGCATATTCATTTTGGAAATTAGATATGGTGTCAAGAGACTCTCAGAAAATAGCCCCGTTTGAATAGAGCCCTGCACTACAAGACAGTTCACTGAACTTTTGACCACTATTTATGCTATGGAAGCTTTTGAAATAAGGAAGACAGCAAAAACATTTTATAGCTGTTTAATAGCTGAGTTCATTTTTCTTTTTTTTTTCCATCAGACATTCATCTATCCCTTCGGTGTATATAAGATATGCAAACACCATGTAGTTTGTTGGCAGGCCTTTGTGTTAATGTTACCAGGTCGGTTCCAAAACACACAGCTACTAGTTTGAACGAATCCCCTGGCCAGCCTGGTGACCTTCCTTACCCTCCACCACTGTCTGCTGTCTGCCAGTGGCAAGTCGGGAAGGGGCAGTTCCAGCCAGGGCTGCACAGGCCTTGAGAATGACAATGACCTCTTTAGGGGTCATTCTGCAAATGCGAAGAGAATACCTTTCCCAAGTCCCAGGGACTCTTTATGCAAAATTGCCCAGGGATGGGGGAGATGATGGAAAAGGCACTTTGCCTAATTTCTCCCTTTCTAT
The DNA here is from genome assembly GCF_019054845.1 of Dipodomys spectabilis. Taxonomy (NCBI): domain Eukaryota; kingdom Metazoa; phylum Chordata; class Mammalia; order Rodentia; family Heteromyidae; genus Dipodomys; species Dipodomys spectabilis. The sequence goes on from NW_024870818.1 coordinate 6,679,263, forward strand.
TATTTGGAAGAACAGTTCTCAATTTGTGATCATCCCTGTTCTGCTTCATTGCTTCCCTCCTGCCGAGCACAGCCAACCAGCCAGGTTAAGTGGGATTCAAGAACCCTCCAGGAAGGACAGCCCAGATATTTTTTTAATTCAATACGGCCTAAAGAAGCACCACAAAACAAAAACAAAATCAAAAAACAAACAGGCAGTAGAAGAGTTAATCATGAGTGCTGGGTGGGGTCATTTAGAGGTGGAAAGAGAAGTCTAATTTGTATTGGTATTAATGAAAGATATGCTTTAACTTTTATACAGTTCTGAAACATGAAGCTAAATATTACAAATTACAGGTTGTGAGTCTATGTCAGCTTTATTATTGTTATTACTATTAATGTAATGATATCAAACTTAATGGGTCACTGTATTTGTTTAATTTATTTTCCAGGAAAGCTTACCATTTCATTTCTGTTTGAGGTCCTTTTATGTGGCCTCTTGGTGACTTGTCTCCCCTGGCACCATTTGGGCTTGTCTCTCTCAGGATCTGGGAGTTCCTTGTACACTTCCTTGTCTCTTCTTGATCATAACCAGACTTGATTCTCACAGCTTTACCCCCCTGCTCCTGCATCTCTGCCAACCAGTGGCTTTATTTCCATTATGGAGTGATTCAATACTGAGGTTTTTGTAAAAACCTTAAGGTGGGGTGAGGACAAAGCAATGATCCAAAGAAGGGATCACTCTATGCTGCAAAATGTCCATTCATCTGAAATTGACTGAGCTCTAAGTGTCCTTGGTTTGGGAAATAGGGACTATGTGTTCCTGCCCATAATCCCTTTAGCGACTTATATTAGAAAGCAAATAAAAACAAAAGCAAACAACAACAGAAAAAAACAACCCTTCAACCCGAAGATGTGCTCCTATTTTATTCAGCCTTGTGTTTTGCTAGGGGCAAGGGAGAGAGACGAAGAGAGAGGGAGAGGGAGAGGGAAAAAAGAAAGGGAGGGAAAGAGAGGGAGAGAGAGAGACAGAGAGAGACAGAGAGACAGAGAGACAGAGAGAGAGAGAGAGACAGAGAGAGAGAGACAGAGAGAGAGAGAGACCACCTCACTCCTCCTCCCCCACTCAGCATTATTCATTAAGAGAGGATTTTTTTCTCCTTTGGACTGGAAACTTCTCTCCTCTCACTAGCCAGTAACAGCCCTTCTGTTCATCCTTATGTCAAACCTTCAAAACAGCACTAATATGATCTCTGACAATTGGAAGGAGAGAGGAGAGTGTTGTAAAGGCCACTCTGAACTCAGGACAGCAGCTCCTCTTGATGGGCTTCTTTCTGCCAGGGTTGGAAGGCGAAGATCTGTGTGCTAACCCAGGCCACAGGCTGAGAGAAACCTGAGACTTGCTTCAATCAAACTCTTGGCCTCCACCACCACTCCCCTCCCCACCTGGTTTCCTGTTCTTCCGGAGGCTTCTTGGCATCACCAGTAACCATGTTGCTTTTCTCTGGCTTTGAGAAAGGGAAGTCACAGGGACCCTGGGGGATTGCTTTGTGTTCCATGTCCGCCCTATCCACTCACCTTGATGCACGACATTGAGATTCATGGGATAAGGGTGCAGGAGAAGGAGTACATTACCCTGGCTGGTTACCTGTTGGGTGAAAATAACAAGGATGGGTGATATCAATTAGGCATTTTACAATTTAAAGATAGAGGAAGGGGAAGGAAGGGATCCAATCTAAAAAATTCTCAAGTCTTCTCAGGCTGCTTTGCCTTTCCCTCTCTACTGCAGTGGATTTTCCCCATGGACTCGAATGCCCTGTATTTGTGGATCACTCTTGCCTTGGCAGTAGATTATCTCCACAGTTGTCACACCATTTTTTATGGTCCCCAGTGCCCTTGCCATTGTGGTAGCTGATAGGGACTAGGCATTTTAAATGATGAAAAAATAGAGGAAACAATGATTAAAAAACCAACAGTATTAGACGTAATGATTTTTTTCTTTCTTACTTCAAGTCCTTTGGAAGAGAATAAGGGTGCAGGCCTAGGCAGGATTTCTGCTTTGCTTAATTGCAAATGGACATATTATAGCAGATACTAATGACTATATTAGTTTAGGAATTTAAATTATGACTTCAAGTCTGAATACCATGCTATGGTTATCAAGTTTTACATGCAAATCTCTGTGAAAAGAAAAATCCCATCAGATAATATGACCTCACTGGATCCTGGGAATCCTCTGGATTCCCAGGGGCTCAGTTGGCAGCTTCGGAGGATTTTTGTTATTCTGGTGATAGTCAAGAAAGAGCTGAAAACTTCTCTTTATAAACCTGGATTTCCTGACATAGTGGGCTGATCAGAAGGAATTGAGGGACTAAAGAGAGGGGAATGGACCTTGGGCAGGTCAGACTGTCTACTCTCAGCTATCTTATAAGTGAAATAATTGATCATCTCTGCTACACAACATTGGCATAAGGACTGGCAAGAGTACTCAGATAATATTCAGTACAAATTGAGCGATGCTCAATTTGTAAAATAAGAATAAAGGCCTGAGTTCAAACCCCATGCTGTTGAGAAAGAGAGAAGAGAAGAAAGACAGAGAGACAGACAAATAGAGAAATAGACAGACAGAGATTGTTATCTGGTTACAGCAAGATATTAGACAAATGAAAGAGGCCTTTAAACTCTTCCCTCATCTTTCAGAAGATGAAACTAAGTTAAAGAGAAGCCAAGTGCTTTGCAAAATGGTGTCAGAGCCTAACATGCTCCATGTCTGTAGCTGCCCACACTAGCAAATTTTTCTTTGCTGATCCGATCATTTTTGGTGCTAAACCTTTTTATGGTAACCATGAGTGCAAAGGAGTGCAAAGGAAGTATTCGTCTGAAGTGTGTGAATTACTCTTTCCTTTTCCATTGGAGTTTTCTAATAAATTTTCTCAGAGTGTGAGCTTTGTATCTCATTTCCTCCTCTGAAGTCCAGTGTCTGTTGGTATAGCCTCCAATTCCTTCGGCTGAGATACATGATTATCTACAGAGTCATTCCTGTCTCAGTCTCTAAAGAGGGCAGAATATTTGATAAAATAGCCATAGAACACATTTTCATGTAATTTCAGGGTTCCCAGATTTTAATTTTTATTAACCACTAACACCTTTTCTTTCTTTCCCTCCCACCTGTAAATTATTTTTCTTTTTATAAGGAGAGGGTACAAATTGATCAACTATTTTGTTTGCCAAGACCTTTCAAAAGACCTCTTTCCTCTACTAACATTATTTTGTATGTAAGGAGATTGTTGAACATCAAGCAAAATTCAACCTTAAGGAGTTTTCTATTCAAGACAGAAATATTAACAAAAGAACACAAGAGTTGTCCTCATCAAACACTTAAAATTACAACAGATCAGTAGAGGCTCATAAATGAATAAATAGAATCCATTTTAGTCTAAGAGATATGGTTAGGTGACAGTTTAAATCTGGGCAACGTTAACCTGTCAGATGCCTCAGGTGAGTTCAGAAATGTCCAGTGATCTCACAGAGCTGCTCTAAAATATAAATGACATGACATATAAAAAAGTACTTTGAATAATCTAAGATTCTACTTAAACACAGTAGATTGTAATATTACATACACTGAAACATGTATTTATATATGCCTGGGTACGCTCAATGTTCTATAAATGTTCACTGATAGGGTCATCATAATGCAGAGTCATCCACATCAGTGAATAGGATCTCTGTAGAACAACTATTTACCACTGGGAAATACAATGCGAGTGGCAAGAAACATAGATTTTAGTCATAACCTAAGCAGCAACACATCTCAGTGCAACTTGTTATAATAGATATAACAGGAGACTTTGGGAATATCAAGGAAGAAAACCATTGTAGGTCTTCTAACAGTTCAGATGAATACTGCCACCATTAGCATTGAATGTACTTCAAAACCCAGCTCTGGGAAGTGGGGCTATGGCTCAAGTGGTAGAGTACTTGCCTTGAGCTGAACAGCTGAGGGACAGCGTCCAGTCCCAGAGTTCAAGCTCCATGACCGACAAACAAACAAACAAAAAAACCAGCTCTGGAGTTAAATCTGTGTTTACAAAGAACTTTTCACTGACTGATCATGTAAAACATGTAAGGTAGCTTCCCCAAATGGAATTCTGCTGGTACATCAGTTATACAAAATAAAACAACAACAATGACAACCCTCCCCCTCCCCCACCTCGCCATAATATGGAGTTTGTAAAAATGGAATCTAATCTCTCATTTGCTATCACTATAAGGCTGGTTCTGGATAAATGCTTAGCCATATTTTTTTCCTATCCCAAATACCACCAAGAGTGCTGTGATCATGGAAGCATACCTGTTACATTTGTAGGATAGGTAGGATATCATGGCATTACAACAGAAAAGAAAGCTAAAGTTCCCCGAATCAAAGAAAGGTATCCAACATCACATGGCAAAGAAATGGTAGAACAAAGATTTAAAAACAAATCTATTGAATTTCCGATCTCATAGTTTGAGTGTTATATCTCTTAATGAATGGGACTAGTGAAGTTCATAAGGAAATGATGAACTTCTGCCATTTCTCTTATACCACTAAATGACTCACCTTGCATCCCTCCTTTGACTGGCTCTCTAACTCTATTCAGCTAAATTACTTTTTCCAAGGTCCATAGACAGATGCCAACTTTGTGGGGGCAATTAATTTAGGTGTTATGCAGGGACCCACTAATCTATGATTGTTTAGATCTCAAACCAAGAATAATTCCCATGTTTTTATTTGTAGCCATTTGTACTCTTTTGACCCATTGTTTACCTCAGAGAAGAACAAGAATGAATTTAAGTTATAGTCTGACATTACAGTGAGATTGCCAATAGAAATCAGTGACTGGCTCCATGACAAGTGAGAGTTTCTGAGGCAGCTGAATAGTGTCCTCAGATCTTTACCTACCTCATTGTACTGCCATTCAAGAGCATTGTACAATATTTCTGTTATAAAGGGGTATTGTCAGGGCAAAAGGGAGTCTAATTGAGTTTAGTAAAGCTCGAAGTGGTACTACAGGAGCCTCCTGGGGAAAGAAAATTAAAGGATGTTCTAATACGACTAGCCCAGGTAATCTGTTAAGGATGGTATTTAGGTTCACATCTGTCCAGTTGAGAATGGCGATGTAGACAGAACTACTGAAGTCAAAGAATTTTATTTTCAATACCAGGGACCTAAATGTAGGTGAAATTGTAGAGTTATACTCAGGGTGGTAAAACAGCATTTCATCCATATTCTATTTAAGAGTACTTCTACACATTGGGTAAGGTGGTTGAAAAATACTCCCTATTCCACAGAAAGCAGCACAGCCAAAATAGAGAACCTAAAGTCACAAAAGACACACATAGTTCTACTAGACTATCCAATATGGCAGTGATTTGAAATGGGTTGATTTTCAAATACTATGTGTATTCTACAATATATCATTTGCAGGTACCTCACACCTGTAATCTTAGCTACTCAGGTGGCTGAGATGTGAGCATAGCGGTTCAAAAGCAGCCTGGGCAGGAAAGTCTGTGAGACTCTTATCTCCAATTCACCACCAGAAAACCAGAAGTGGCACTGCAGCTCAAGTGGTAGAGCATACTCCTTGAGCTGAAGAGCTGAGTGACAGCTCCCACGCCGAGTTCAAGCCCCAAGACCGGTAAAAAAAATACACACACACACACACACACACACACACACACACACACACACATTTAATACTTTATCAGTTACACTCTGAAATGATAATATTTAGGATATTTTTGGCTAAATATTAAGATGTCTTGATCTGTTTCGTTTTACTTTTAAAAAGTATCCATTAGGCAAATTATATATATGGCTTATGGCATGCATTCTGGTTTTAGTAGACTGCAGTAGACTAATATGATGCATAAAGGGTATCAAGCAGGAATCAGATTTCCATATTTTGGCCTCATTTAAATGCAAACACCAACATGCATTTTGCTTGGGTGAGGTACGGATTTGCTTCTTTCTCCTTTATGATATGGCTACACACATATCATGTTCATGCAAAACATTCTGTCACCTTCCGAATTAGAGGAGTTCTCCCAGCAAATCCAAAGGTGTTCTTTTCTTTTTTTAAAAATTTTAATACTTTTTTATTGTAAAAATACTGTACAGAGGGGTTACAGTTACCTGAGCAAGGTAATGAGTACATTTCCTATCAAGCATTGTTGCCTCCTCCTTTGTTTTTCCCCTACCATCCCTTCCTTCCCACCTCCACAACTAAACTCCCCCTCCCCCTAAATTGTAAAGTTCATTTTTCAACATAGTGTCTTGTACATCTCATTGTTACAATGGGTCAACCTGTATCCCTATTTTAGAATTTTGGGTTCCTTTCTTACCATATGATCAGGCTCTATAATCAGGAGAGCTATGGCTCACATAAGGAAATATATTTTCCTGTATTTTTGTTGTTGTTTGTTTAAATAAATCCCCCCAATCCCAAAGAGCATGATATTGAATAAGCTACTGGAACAATTTATTCTTTCTCTCTGTGGATGAAGAGGTGGTACTTGGAGCAGGTCGTTAAAGAGGAGAGCTTGGCCCATGCCCTTACTCTGTGTTTAATGATCCTCTCTTCATGTGCCACCTCTCTAATCTGCAGAGAGATAGGTACAAATTGTATCTATAATGTTATATTACTTAACAGTATAATGTATGATGAATCATAGAATTGCATCCCTACCTTGTAATTGGTGAGATGTGTTGCATGAGAGACCCCCTAATTCAATAGAGGGCGGTTGCTCTTGTGCATAACGGCCTCTCTGGATCAAGCCAATTCAACCTGCAAGTGATGAAGGGAGAGTTAAAGCTTATTTTTATTTAAAAAAAAAAGCAAAAGTATGACTTAGGAGGGCTTTATCGGCCCCTAGCTTTAGAAGACTGTTTAATAATCCACTACTTGAATGGAATCAGTTTAGTCCCTTTCTCTGTGGGCAGCAGGATGGGCTATCTATGCAAAATGGGAATCTAAGAGGACTTGCAATAGATGAATGCATGGTCTCTTATAAAGTGATCATTCTCTGTTTTCCTACTCCATACATCTTTACTGTCTTCCTCCTCTTATGCATCTGTTACATTCTCTGGACTCTGTTTTTCTTTTCAACCCATTCTTTGATTTCTATATAGCCTACCTTTGATGCTTTAGAGATCTTTCATGGTATTTGATTTTCTCTTATTCCTCAAATTTCTGGCCTTATGTATTTCTTCTTATATGGCTTTTCCTAGTGAGTTCTTTCCTCCGCTCCTTAACTTCTCAAGTATTACTGACAAAAGGAAGAGAATCCAGCCACTACAAAAAGGCAGTATGTAGATCACCATTCATTCTCTAGGATCCAATGAGCTTTTAGAAGCTAGCATTTGTGATGACAATAGTGGCCCCTGTGTTGTTGGACTCTTGAAATTTTCAGATAGGATGTTGAATGCCTCTCCAGAAACCAAAATAAGATTTGACAACCGAGTTTAATTAAGTCTGTTCCAATTGTTATGACTCATACAAGTTAGCTTGTTTAGGCTGGATAGGACCATAGTCATAGTGAATCTATCAGTAAGAGCAGAAGAGACCATGGTAGAGTAACTAGTATTAGGTTCACTGAGACCTAACTGGAAACCTAGTTCAGAGCCTGATGTCTCAGCATCTCAGCCCTGCTCTCTCTCCATTCCTTCACAGTCAGTCTCAGAAAGTTTCTTTTTAGGAGATGAGTTCTATGATACATTGTTTGGGACTGAAAAAGAATCTCCAATGAAAGTCATGTACTCTCTGCTTCCAACATTACATTTATCATTAGGCAAATGAGTGAGATTCAATGACCCAATTTTTCATGTTTTTTTTTAAAAAAAATTTCAGATGCATTTTTTTAAGGAAGATAAAACAGATTGTGTGTTCTTATCTTAATTCGATCACTTCTCAATTCTGACTTTCTGAAAAGAGTGGAAGGGCAGCTTTTTGACAGGACTCATTGATTCTGTCCAAACAGACTCAGGGATATCACCCAAATTGTCACCCTGCTTGAAAAAGTGCTGGGTTTGGAGGTTGCTTGCCTCATAGTTCTTTATTGCATCTGCATTGCTTTTCCTGTGTTCTACCGTTTCACATCTTAATAAAGAGAAACAATTCATTTGGTAAATAATCTATAATACAATTTTCAGAGAGTACTCTGCCATTTCTCAACTGCCAGATAGATTTTATTTTTACTTTGCACATAACCAAGGAAAACAAGGTTGCAGAATGATGCCAGCTTCTGCTTTTCAGCTATGAGATGTCAATAGCCCTTGATTTTGTTGCTGTTGTCACTAATTTCTGCAAGTTCAAAAAAAATGTCATAAAAACAAATTGCCTTTAAACATCCTGCCTTTATTCACACAGTCTTCTTATGAGAGGGGCTTTCGATATATTTGTCATGGTCTTTCAAATCACTTTTAATCACTAATATTCAGGCTCTTAGAAAAGGCTGCTTCAATTGGTGTTTATTTTCCTTTGAGTTTATTCTTGCTTGCTTTATGTTTCTGTGCTGACATTTTTTTTTACTATAAAGTCATATTTTCATTCTGAAACAATGGCATCTTGTTTTTTTAAAGCAAACAAACATAAGACAATTTGTTTTGAAAATATGTGGGTTGGTGACAAAGTCATAAGAATTGCAGAGAAATGTCATTGCTAGTGTCGAGAGAGCCTGTTCTCATGTGTTTCCTATATGAAAATGGAATTTGGTGTCTTATGTGCTGACATCCTCTACACGGTACTAGAAGTTTCTTTGTTTTTTGCTGGGCATTGTCTTCTTTTCACTCTAAACTCACTTGATGGTTTCGAAAGATCAATTCTACTTCGCAGTGAATGTGTCTCTTAACCTTTACTGGAGAAACTGAAACAGTACACAAGTAAGTCACACAAAAGGGGGAAATCTAAGATGAACAGCAAGGAAGTGAAGGGTTATATTATAATTCACCTAGAAAAGAGGATTTTCACTAATCAGTACCTATATCATACATTTGTAAAAATGACTGCCTGACAGGTGAAAAAAATCTACTTTTTGACAGCATACATTTTAGTCTTAAATCAATCCAACACAATAGTTCCTTTTCTTGCTTTACACAAACTCCCTTTCACCCCTTGATAAACTGTACCCCTGTGAGCCATTGAATGTTTCAGATTCCTACCCTTTTCTATGCTGCAGCAATATTTTGAGGGCAGTGCAAAGCAGATTCATTTGGCAGAGGTTTTTTTTTTTAAATATGCATATCAGTACAAAAGGAGAGATCTTAATAATTTGGGGGATTAAAGGCTCAGTCCAAAACTTGGTAATGTGCTACGAAATACCTGCAGTGTGAATTGGACTCCTGACCCACTGGGCCTCTCTGAGGTATTCTGTTTTAACCTGGTACAGAGAGCCACAATGGTGATAAATCTTGAAGCAGATTAAGTAATTTCCCCATAGTGGTGTGTCTATTGGAGTTTCAAATAACCCAGCACAGGCATTCAAAGTCTTGATATATTTGGATATTCCAGACTGTATCCCCTTTGAATAAAAAAAGTTTCTGGCAGGGCAGCATCATGCACTTTGACCTTCTTATAAGAGTGTAAATGGATGCCCTACTGAGCTGAGTGAATGCTAATTATTTTGTAGCTTCTGAATCCTTAAAAAAAAAAAGTAAAAGGAAAGAAAGACCAAGAAGAAAAGATGGCCCATTTGCATGCTAAAAATATGCTGAAGATTGTATGAAACGAAGCTTAAGACATCCTGACACTCTCAGGTCTCAGGATACCACTGGGGATTTGATTTACTTTTCTCTTTTTGCTTTGGAGATATTCTTTGGCCAAGGAAATTTTTGGCTAGAAAAATCTCTGAAACTCACCTGAGACAGTGTTCATGAACCATCAAAACCCCAGGGCAGCCAGAGAGGCACTGGCAGGGCCCAGAGCTGGGACTTGTAGTGGCAGTGCCTTGAATTCACCTCTTTAGTAGGAGACAAAGTTTTCCTGATGTCTTCTCAGTGCCAACACCTTTGTAAAGAAAAGGTCAGATCTACATAATGAAACAAAAAGAGGACCAAGTCAGGGAGAAGGGGAGTAGTTTAATCCAAGAGACCAACGAACTTCAGAGATTTAATTGAAAATCCAAATGCTTTCCTGGGAATAAGCATCTAATTAGTATGGAAAATCTCAATGTACCCATGACTTTTTTGCTCCTTTCCAGAAATGATGAGTCCTCTCATTAAACACATTTTAAAAAGCAGAAATTATGGGCAACGAGTGGAATGATAGATACACGGGCCACTCATTTCTTTACTCTTACGAAGGAAACAGCTATGGGCCCTATTGTCATTACAAGGAGAAAAGACTTGTGATATCATGCTGACAACACATTAAGAAAAATAAACAAGGGAAGCAATAGTTGGAGAGATCAAGTCACATGGAATCTCAGTCATGACAGTTCTTCCCAGATTGGACTTCAGGGGTCTTGCTACAGGCAGCCATTCCATTGAAATCTGGGATCATTGTGTAACCTAAGCAAAAAGGAATGTGCCTGTACACATGTGCACAGTTGTGTATTCATGTGTGGTTGTGTAGAGGAGGTGTGTTTGTGTATTCAGTTGGTGTGAGAATGTGTGGGCACATGCATTTGTATAAGGAGTCTGTATACATAAAGTATGTACAAGATGATGGGTGTGCAGGTAGTATTTGTATGCATAAGTTATATGATACACATCTGTAATCCATGCTACTGGCTACTTGGGAGGCAGAGAGGTAGGAGGCTCATGGACTGAGATTGCGTGGGGCAAAAACATGATAAACGGGAAGCAAATAGCATGGCTCAAGTGGAATAATGCTTGCCCAGTAGATATGAAGCCCTGACTTCAATCCCCAATACCACATACATACCTACACACATACACACATATACACACATGTAAAATATTATTCATTCCCTATTAAAATAGCAAACATAGTATTCTGAGTGTTCAGGAGGTTCAGTTATGGTTTGACGACAGCCCAAAAAAGCAAACATCTTTTCTCTTCCCTTGCCTCTCCAAAAGTTTTTGACTTAAAAATAAATTATTGTTGTTTGTCTCCATGAAAAACAAGGAAAAGAAACAGAAGAGTTTACTACCTTTTAATGTTGATGGGGTGAAAATGCAATTGCCTTCTTGTTATATGATAGAGGTGTCCTTGTGCCGAGTAACCCAGGAATTTTCTCTTACCCACTGGGTTGAGGTAAATGGGCGAGTTTGTGAGCTTCCCACACCCTCTTGTTCACTGGTTTTATTTGGTCTTCTCCTGGCTTCCAGGTCTTGCCATTGCAGCAATTCTTTTCTCCATGAAGGCTTTTTCTTCCTTCTTCTTGTTTTCCTCTCAGAGCCTTCTAACATGATCTGAATTTCTTCCTCTTTATTACATGTGTCTCCAATTTACAAATCAGGCACTAAAAATCAATATCCTGGAACTGTAGACTTTCAGCTTAGGTTTATAGAAACTTAAAGGCAGACAGGATGTTGAGGATGTTTTAATTCAGTTTCCTTGTTTACAGATGAGTATGTTTAGAGAAGATTCCTAGAGGGCAGCTGACCTTGTGTCTGAGGCAAGCCGTACCATAAGGTTGACAAGGACACTTCACTGTAAGACTTGACAGTTGATGGCATGGCAATGACTAGCACAGCACAAAGGGTATTTCCTTTAGGAGAGTAAATGTGGTCAGTTCCATTGGGAACGTGCTTTGTGAGCTGTAAAGTGGCAAATTCATAAAGGGTAAGCTGCTTCTCTCCTTAACTTTCTTCTTTTTATAACTAATAATGAACTGGGTGAAAGTTGTAACATGACTTTTAAGAATATAAAACCTAGTGAAACTGAAAAAAAAAATCTAGGTGCATCTCCCTAAGAAGCCTTCTATTGTGTCTCAAAGTTCTTTAGTAGTTAGTTTTCAGAAAGCTGCTTTGAACGTTCAGCACTTGGGGTGAGAAGGCATCATTATTCACATAGTTACAGAGAAAGAACAGTGGGTTGCGGGGCTACAGTCCCAGGTTCTATCCTGGCTTTGAGATTCAGCTATATTTATTCCCACTGGGTGAGTGGAATGACTGTTAATCATTTAACCTGTATAGATAGAATCTATGCAAATGTAATTCTCACTGGGTGCTGGTGGCTCACACCAATAATCCTAGCTACTCTCCAGAGGCCAAAATCTGAGGATCGTGGTTCAAAGATAGCCTGGAGAGACAAATAGGAGATATGGATCACCTAAAAAGATTACACACCAAAAAGTTGTAAGTGGAGGTGTTGTTTAAGTGGTAGAGTGCCAGCTTTGATTTTAAAAAAATAAGCCAAGTAAGAAGAGCACAAGGCTCTGAGCTCAATCCCCAATGTCTGCGCGCGAGCGCGCACAAACACACACACACACACACACACACACACACACACACACACACACACACACACACGATTCTTATCTGTGGCCTGTTACAGTGAATGGAACAACCCAGCATCCAAGAGCCATAAGCCATAATAAAAACCATAGATCTCCTCTCCAATTTCTTCCTCCTTAGTCCCATTCTTCTCAAGATCCTCTCACTGCAAGAATCAATTAGTCTTATTTCTGTAACTAACAGCTGTGCCTTTGTAGGTATATCTATAACTGGTCTACCTTTCTTCATCCTTGTTTCTTATTATTTTCTGTGCTAGTACTATAATTTATATATTAGATTAGCCCTGTAATTTACATATTTTATTAGCTTGCTCCCCTGTATAATATGCTCAATGACTTCAGAATTCCATGAGGAGGAAGCATAAAATTGTTACCTCCATCTATGGAGGTCTGGCCTCTGCTGATTTCCTTAACTTCCGGCTTCAAAGCCCATACTGTAGTGCACCATCTGGTTTTAGGTCTTGAACACACTGTCTTGCTCTTATCTCTATACTTCCCCATTCACATATATAATATGGCTTTGGTTGAATACAAAAAAAAAAAAAAAAACACCAAAAAACTACTTTCCTGATTTGTCATCTTCATTGATTACTTCCATTCTTTCAAGTCTCTCCTTCAAGACCCTTCCAGTCTCTGGAAGTCTTTTCTGACTTCTCCTATTTCAAATTACTAAGATGTTTGGTATGGTCCCATTACAGAATTTATCACAAATTATTAAAATAGTGTGTATTCTACACTCTGTCACAAGCTACCCAAGATTATACAACAAGTTACATAGTTTATGTCTCTTCAGGGCAATTCCAGTGTTGTATGGATAGTATGTTCTCAAATAAGTGTATGAATAAATAAATGTATACTTGTCTGTGACTTTGTCAATGTGATCTTGTCAATGTGACCTTGAACAAGTCACTTACCGTATTTGGGATGCCTATGTTCTTTATGACTAACAGAACATTGAATTAACATGAAATGAATTCCAGTTTCCAGTTTCAAAGTTAAATGAATATATAATTATATGTTTGTTGATTAAAGCTATGAGCTGGAGATACTTTCCTATATTTGACTTGAGCTGCTATGTTGTAAACAGATGTAATTATTGCTTGCAATTAGATCATAACTTCTAAATTTCTTTGTATGTAATAGAGACCGTGTCTGTCCACCATTTAACACTATCATCAGGAAAATCTTTTATTCTTACATGTTTGGGTTTTATGAAGTAGATAGACACGTGAAAGATGAAAGGAATAAGCTTTCTTTGAAAGAACTTAGGTCCCATTGGAAGACAGCACATGGCTCAGAAGGAAATACATTTTCGTTATTCTTCTTTAAGTTAGTTGAATAGACTCACAAAAGTATTACAGACTGAAGATGGGATCTCATCCATGTTTTCCTATCCTAAGTTTGAACCCTTGAACATGGACTGATCACTATTTTATAGTGGCTAAGTCTTAGGTCTTTAAAACTTAGGTTTTTCATTCCTAAGTGAGGAAATATGATATATTGGGGGAAGCCTATAGTTTGTCCATATGAAAAATCAGTTGATGGTAAAGAGAAATGGCAAGGTATTTGAGTTTAAAATATGCAGAGATAAAATTTGTGAACTTTTTGTTCTTAGTTTTTGGATTGTCCCAAAGGTGAGATGTGCACATCATCTGCCGTCAGAAGGAGCCAGTTTGGAGTGCCATAATGCAAATTGACATGCATAGGCACCAGGTTTCCTCCCCAGAGAAGCTCAGAAAAGGTCAGAGTTTGATACTGGGAGAATGATCCAATTAAATACTGATATGAAGCCAGCATACTGTGTGTCCCCCAAACAAAGCTAGCTGTGCATTCTTATCAGTATCTCTTTGAAGACCTCCCTCAAGCTTGACCTGGTATCATGGTCTCATTGTCTCTGCTCTTCCCGATTCAGAAATGCAACCAACTTTCCAACGTTTTTGTCCTTGAGTTGTCTTTCTTTCTTTCCTCCCTTCCCCACTTCTCTGTGTCAGACTTATATTTTAATGTATCTGCTTTTGTGGTATTGTGGTAGGGGAACTAAAACCTGAATGCCAAGGATAAATTTCTAATTTATTACCTTCCCAAACAAAAAATATTCCTTAGACTTTTTGCCAATCAGTAGTTGCTAGTAAATGATATACTGGTTGGAAGAGCCCCTTTTGGATGGGTCTGCATAATCCTGAAAGACCAATGGTTTTGACCTGAAACTAAAATACAGACAAAGGACATTAGTGTTGTCTGACAAGAGAGTATACTAACATGGCTGCCTGTTAGGCAGAGGTGCCACTTCACAGCAAACAAGAGACAACTCGAGGAACAAAATGAAATGAGGCCTACCTCTGCTTATTCAAATACCACCCACAACTTTCTGGGAGAAGAACATATGCACAGCATATTTGAAAACATTATAAGGCATGCATAAAGTACAATATTAGTCAATTTTATATGCTCAGTTGCATGAAATCTGTGTGTTTAAAAAATATAATAATTTGCATTTCATGGCTTTTGATAACCTCAGGAGTGCACTTGAAATTCAGCACATGCCCACAGCACCTCCCAGCTCACCCCATTTTTAACTGAAGACCAATGGTTTCTATTAAGGGATCAGGCAGGGCCTCTGACAAGCCAGTCAATAACTATGTGAGGTTACTTCATTAATGCTATAATGGCTGATAGAGTGAGAGGCAAAAAACAGGTTCCTGACAGCAGCAAATGAAAATGATAGAGATTCCTGAAGCAATGCGCCTTTCCTTTGTCATTGTCTTTTGCTTCGCTTATTCAAAATGTGGCATTTATGTATTCAGTCTTGATGAATGTTGCAGGCTTTAAGTACTTTTTCCATCTCTAATGCAGTGCCAATTGCACATTGTTCTCTCTCTCTCTCTCTCTCTCTCTCTCTCTCTCTCTCTCTCTCTCTCTCTCTCTCCTCTCTCCTCTCCTTCTCTGTTGCTCTCCTTTTTCCTATAACCTCTGCTGTCAAGGCATTGCAGGCTGAAGGGTTGCAGGCACTGGCTAAATAGCTTTTGTGCTGTAAATGGTGAAGGTGATAGAACAATGTATCATAAGTGCTGGCTGGGTCAGAGAACAGAGTGGGTGGTGAGAGCTGGACCTTGCAGCTAATACAATGCAGGTCTTGTGGACCTTGCCACACTCTTACCTTTAGAAGCCAGGCTGAAACCTCCAAGGACAATATAGGCATCTCTGTGGACCTCAGACAGGATGGAATTAGGAGAGGAAAGCTCACTGCAGGTGAATCAGGAAAAGTGATATGAAAAGGGCGTTTAACTTAGCCACGTTAAGAATCAGGCACAGGCCTGGCGAGCGAGCACTGGTATGTTTGGTTTCTAATGTCTGAAGTTCTCTCCAGTTTCTTTCGTGGGAATAGGCTGCACTTGAAGGAGTCATGCAGGGTGTTTTAACAAATCAGAAGTACTTCAAACTGGAGCCTCTCTGGCTTCAGCAAAAGGGAATCTTAAGGAAGACCAAGTAAGAAGTGCAGGCAAATTCCTGAATTTCTGCTAGATGCTTTCTTTGCGGAGGGTCATGGTCAGGCAAAGGGTAGACAAGTAAGGGAGAATTTCCTGATGTCATTGTAATGTGTGATGTGTAAGGGGATTGGTGTTCAGCATCCTTGGATCTTTGGTAGCATGAGAACTGGGAGCTGTTTTGTAGGGTGAACATGTGATAAATCGACTGATCCATGCTTATATTCTGATTTCAGCAGCCATCTCTAGCAAATCTATCTGCTTTATGTGGTGGTTGGCATAAGCTGGCAGAACATCAGAACCACATCAGCATGGTCAGAGACAAGGCAGGCAGGAATGAAGAATGTGAAGGGCTCAGTGCTCTATGGCTTCCCGCGGTCAACTTGGGTGGCAGGACATAGCCTCGTATGCTGCTATGTGGTTTAAGAATGGACTCAAATTTGTGTGTGTGTGAAAGGCTCTGTCTTGAAACATAAACAAACAAAACCAAACTTCACAAGTATACATCCATGCTTATAGTCTAGATTTACACGTGACTTACGTAGCCAGAAGCACCTTAGTAGAAAGTTTTGACCTTTATTTTTATGTGATTTCATCAGAGAATATGCTAATGCTCTTCTAGCTTTATTTACTGTGGGGGATCAGGGTAGGAGTTGCTGTGTACTTGAAAACTGAGCTAGCCTGAAGTATGAAGTGTTATACTGTGGATAGCCTTAGTTACTTAGTAGTTACAAAATTCTGTTTTCATTGTGCTTCTCCTCCCTCCCATCCCTCTCTCCCCCACACACCATGGGTCTTACATGGTAGACATTATTCTCTCTATTTGGCAAATGTTACTGGACGGATTCATGAACCATTCTTCCCCAAATTCAGGTTAAATTCTTGACTCCTAGTACCTCAGAATGTGACTGTATTTGGAAATAGGCTCTTTATAAAAGTGATTAAATTAACATAGGATCATTAAGATGAGTCCTAACCAAATATCACTAGTACCTTTATTATTAGAGAAAAGAAGAGGCTGGAGGCATGGCTCAGGAGAAGAGGGCTTCCTGGTAAGCCCAAGGCCCAGAGAAGAAAGAAAAATGAGGATTTTGACAAGTGCAGAGAAAGACCTCATTAAGACACAGAGAGAAGACAGCCATCTATAAATTGGGAACAGCCATATAAACAACTAACCCTACTGGCTGACACCTTTATATTGCTCTCTCTCTCTCTCTCATTTTAATGACACAGGTGCATTTTCTGTACCATTATTTTAATTTTTCTAAATTATGTCTATGATAATATGTACAACTAAACTGTATTTTTTGAAAAGCTCACATAGCAGTTTCATATCGTTATGGTGTTTCTATACATTGCTTTATTTCACACTGTGTTAGAGTTTTGGCATGTCTTTTGATCATAATAGAGACAATTAGCTGCCATATAGTACTCTATTTTATAAATATACCACAAGTCATCTATCTATTCCTCTTTGGAAGGAATCTGGATTCTTGCCATTGTTTATAGACCATAATGAACAGAGCTACCATGAGTAGTCTTACATGAGTTTACTGGAACACCAAGTCAGAGATTCTCTAAGATTCTGCCAAAATAGGTAAAGTATCTTCTCTCTCTCTCTCTCTCATTCTTTCTTTCTTTCTTTTTTTTTTTTTTTGTTAGTTGTGGGACTTGAACTCTAGCCTGACCGCTGTCCCTGCGTTCTTCAGCTCAAGGCTAGCACTCTACCACTTGAGCTACAGTGCCACTTCCAGTTTTCTGGTGGTTTATTGGAGATAAGAGTTTCAGGGACTTTCCTGCCCAGGCTGGCTTTGAAACTTGATCCTCAGATCTCAGCCTCCTGAGTAGCTAGGATTACAGGCGTGAGCCACCAGGGCTTGGCTCATTCTTTCTTTCTTTCTTTCTTTCTTTTTCTTTTCTTTTTTTTTTTTTGTCAGTTGTAGGGTTTGAACTTTGGGCCTGAGCACTGTCCCTGAGCTGTTCAGCTCAGGACGAGTGCTCTACCACTTGAGCCACAATGCCACTTCCAGTTGTCTGGTGGTTAATTGGAGATAAGTCTCAAGGACTTTCCTGCCTGGGCTGGCTTTGAACCATGATTCTCAGATCTCAACCTCCTGAGTAGCTAGAATACAGGCATGAGCCATGGGCACCCCATTTTAATATCTTCTCTTAAAAGCAACACATGTACATTTTCTTTTTCTATTATCTTACCTCCAACACTTGGTATTACTAGGGTATGAAATTTTCTCATTGTTTGATGGAGGTGGATAGTGTCTCATGGTTATTTTCAATGACAGATGTGATGGAGAATATTTACTGAATCCCTATCAAATGTTAGGCACTGTGTTATTTATTTTACACCTTTAACAAAGTTCATGGTAGTCCCTGGAAGTAGCAAGGTTACTATCATCCCAATTTTGCACACGAGAAAACTCTGAACATTAAAAATTAGATTGAGGGGTCAGGGAAGGTAGCTCAGTGGTAGAGTGCTTGCCTGGCATGGATGAGGCCCTGGGTTCGATTCCTCAGCACCACAGAAGCAGAAAAAAAAGCCAGAAGTGGTGCTATGGCTCAAGTGGTAGCACTCTAGCCTTGAGCTGAAGAGCTGAGGGACAGTGCCAAGGCCCAGAGTTCAGGCTCCATGACCAACAACAACAACAAAAAAAATAGATTGAGTTGTCTTGCTTGATCCAATCAACTACCAAGTGATTCAAGGAGGATTTGGATTGATCTAATCCCAAAGCCTGTGATGGAAATTTGGTTTTCCTCAAAAGCAGATCTGAAGACAAATGACTAGGGTGCAGGTAGTTTGAGAGTTGATTCCAGGAAGAGTACATGAGATGATAAGGGATCCAGACCATTTCCCACAATGGGAAATCGGGGCTCCGTTCTTTGGGGAATCCTCATCAGGCTTCTTACCTTAGAATAACTGTCTCAAGTTATGAGGGAATTATGGTATACTTATCTACAAATTCCCTTTTCTCATTGGTTGAATCTTGAAATATTTTGTGTAAAGACTGACCAGCATCCTGAAGGTCAGAGAAGCCTTCAGGGTGAGAAGGAGATGGTTATGCCTGCTCTACCCATTGCAGCTGTAGAGAACCCCAGAGGTGAGTCGGATAGACCTGGAGTAGAATGGATGCTCACAATATTCCTTGATATATTGCCATCCACAAAAGCAGGAGAAATCTTGACACAAGCTTCTTCCCTTCATGGCCTAACAGAGTCACTGCATTTTAATCTTTGCAGTATGTGTTGGTTTATAATCAATGAAACTTTTCTAAGCAAATTGATCTATTGTATTCATTTCATCAAAATTGTTTAACTTGCTAGGTGATGGATGTTTTTCCTTGATTTTAATTACTTTGTATATGACAAAGTTTATCACATGCTTTTAATAAATTGATGAAATCATCAATTTCTTTATTGTTTTCTTAGGATATATGGGTGTGTATGTGTGTGTGTGCATTCGTGTGTGTGTGTGTGTGTGTGTGTATGTGTGTGTGTGTGTGTGTATAAAATAAAACTCATCTTAAACCAGGTGCTGGTGATTCATACCTGTAATCTTAGCTACTAAAGAAGCTCAGAATTCTGGAGGGTTGAGTTTCAAGGCCAGCCTAGGCAGAAAAGCTCACTAGACTCTATCTTTAAAAATGCTTGGAAGAGCACCAGCCTAGCAAGTGTGAAGTCATAAGTTCAAATCCTTATACTGCCAAACCAAAAAGAACCAACATAACAAATTTCATCTGTAAACTCTAATGTGCTTCCTATATGCATAAAGTGTCCTTTTCACTGTAGGAAAAGCTTCAATAAGGTCATGGATTTAAAATTTATCTGTAAATGAAAATGTTACCAGAACACTGATAAAAGTCAACACAAACAAGGCAATGTGTTTAAGAGAATTAATAGCCACTTAGATTGGTCTAGTATTTTTTTAAAGTATTTCATGTTCTTTCCCTAGAAATGCTTAATGAGAAATTATTATGCCTAACCCTGCACCCATTTTGTGCCAGTACAGCCTAGAAATCAGGCCATGCTACTGTTTCTGAGCTCCCCTCACCCCTTTTCTCAAGGCTGGTGTTCTACC
Source organism: Dipodomys spectabilis (assembly GCF_019054845.1). Taxonomy (NCBI): domain Eukaryota; kingdom Metazoa; phylum Chordata; class Mammalia; order Rodentia; family Heteromyidae; genus Dipodomys; species Dipodomys spectabilis. Next base: position 6,699,275 of record NW_024870818.1, read on the forward strand.
TCTTGAGCTACAGCTGCACTTCTGGCTTTTGGTTGTTAATTAATTCCTTCAAACCACCACTCTCAGTTCCCAGCCTCCTGAATGTCTAGGATTATATGTGAACCACAGTGCCCAGCTCCATCATTCCATTTTATAAATGTAAAAGCAGAAGTTCAAAATGGTAATAACAACAAAAGAGTCTTGCCAGGATTTTCTGTGAATTGTAACCATAGCCAACCTTGAGCTATGGTTAAGCCAACCTTAAGCCTTATTTTAGAGTTTTTCAAGATGGAGGTCCACAGGTAAAATACACCAACACTCCTATGTTTCCTTCTGAAATAATCAAATCCTAGGGCATACCCAGGAGATAGCCAACTCATAAAATTTCTTGCATAGCTATAAGTAAAGTGCCAGTCATTTTTATGGGCATATGTTAACATTTGGAAGCTTAGATGCCATAATAGTCATGACATTCTCAAGACCTTGAAAGATGACCCGGGGAATATGAAGTTTCCCCAATTCACTATACAGATTCAGGCAGTGTCCTCACTCACCAGGTGGTCTTGTCCTTCATAATGCCCCATTACATAGTGGCCATCATTTTATTCATGTGAGGAAGGTAAGATTGTTCCAGGAGAGAGAACACATTTATTGTCATCTTTTCATTATCAGTGATTCCTTTGACCAAAACAGGTTTACCCCTAGATATGTAGACAAGTTGATTTATTTGCTATAACCTTTTACTTTCCCTTCTCTCTTTAAAAAATTAACAAATGAGTCCCAACAGCATGTCTGCAATATAAAGAATGGCTTACTGTAGCATTGATGAAGTGTCACTTAAGCGAGTTTTAAATACTTCCTGTAAATCTTCCAGTGTTTTAAGAGGCCAAACTATTCAATTTTATTTTCTCTGCCTATCAAAGCTGTACTATGGTTAACATGTTCTCTAAAACCTTTTGGGGCAGTCTAAACTAATTTCTGCACTGTCAAGAAGAATTGGAGATGAGATAGTCATAATACTCCCTTGATATCCAGGATTATTGCCAGAGGCCATGGCAGTTGTCCAACTGAGAGATGCTGAGGGTTTAGACATAGACACACCAGCAGGGGTGGTCAGAAGAAATTTAACTCTACATATTTTGGAAGTAGAGCCAACAGAATTTTTTGATGGATCTAGTGAGAAGCATAAGAGAAAGAGACGAGTGAAGAATTTATGCCAAAATCTTCTTCCTAAACCTCTGAAATGATAAAGTAACATACTAAGATGGAAGAGGCAGATATAATAGTAAACTAATAATAAACTAAGCAGTGTGGTGCTGACTTCATGAAGGGGATCCACCTGAACCATTTCATAGGGTTCTGAGACATCCAGGAGGTGATTTCAAGTAAGTTGGAAATGAATTTGAACGTCGGAAGACAACCTAGTCCTGAAGACAGAAATGTAGGAACCATTAGCGTACAATCATATTTAAAGACACAAGTCCTGCTAAACTGTGTGTTGGTCTGAGAAGAGGAATGATGGACTAAATTGTGGGACATTTATTAGAAAAGAAGAAAGGATAAATCAGAAATAAATGCATGAGATGTGTGATGTCTTGAATCTCACATGGTACATGGATTTAGTATGGAGGGGGGGAGGAGACATGTGGCCTCCTGTCAAATGTTGCTAATGATTAACCACTAGGTGAAATTCATGGGTGACTTTTCCAAGCTGTTTCTATGAACAATGGAGGCAAAACTCAGCTTGGAATTATGTTGGAGAAACCAGGGAAGGAGGCAGGTAGTACCTCTATTAACTGGGTTGCTATATAACATCTCATGTGCCATATTAGCTCCAGAGGGTTGATCTAGCATCTTGTGTGTATTGTCCTGAGACCACAAATTTACTCAGATAGAACACCAACAAGCTGGAGAAGATTCACATGACCAGTTCTACCAGTTCTGACAGTTCTTAGCCATCAGGGAAAAGTGCTTCCCTCTGTTTGTGGAGAAGATGATTACAATGGGTACCAAAATAGCCTATTCGGCACCCAGCACACTGCCTCATGCATAGTCAGTATTTAATCGCTTTTTGTGGTCTGAATGGATTTGTAAGAGAATGAATGTGCTTGGGTATATTTGGAGCAAATTATCCATGTTTGGTCAATTTTCTTTTTCAAATAAAAGATCTACAAATGATTGCTAGCAAAAATAAATAAATAAAGCCACGGTAGGGGGAAAAAACCCCCTGTTTTAGACAAACACATTGTGTCCTGAAAGATCTATTCTGTCATGCCAGCAGTCTCATTGGCTGTGATTTGTATATTAAGAAGATTTTAATTGCTCAGGTAAGTGCCTGCACCTGCTAAGACATTGTGTATTAGAGTACTTTATTCTAATCTTTTACAATACAGGGCACACTTCACCCATAAAATTATTCTCTGTACAATTATCACTCCGCTTTACTGAGGTAGAAAGTGCAACTTAACACTTTGGGTTTCACTCATTATTATTAAAATCATGGAAATTAGGATCATTGGGTAATGCTTGTGCAGTTAACTGCTGAATTGCCCAGTCCTTCCCTTTCCTCTGTAGCTTGCACCAATAAGCAGGACTTGGGTGAGTTTTTACTTTATCTGCAAGCACTGTGGGGGCCTGATTGTTTTCAACACAAAGGTGTTATAAACTCCCAGCAGAGCTTTTCTGTTGGGGCTCCAAGAACATATGAGCTGTTTCTCATCTTTATTTTTAAAATAATTTTTTTTCTGATTACAAAAGCATTGCATAAGGAAAATTAAAAATAATTACATATAGAACAGTGAAAATGTAGGAAATGTAGGGAAAAACTTTTCATAATCTATTGTTATTCACCTTTTAAAATGTGATTTTCTTCCCGTTTATTTGTAAATACAAGGAACACATAGAGCATAAGTCCTATAGACACATACTTTCTCAGATTGGAATATGCAAAACAGTAGTTACATATTTCTTGTAAATTAAACCACAGCAAAGTTTGGCAAACTACTACTTGTATACTATATTCTGATGGTTATAACAATATTTAACTGAAGCATTGTCAGGGATATTTACTTATCATCTATGGAAGCTTTTAACATATCTGCTACTGACCATTTTATTGAAAAGGCTTGTAAACTCGGAATTACTGCAGAAACATTTGCCACATAGCTTGCCCTGAGAACTAAGTATTTTATTGAGGACATGGTTAGCAATGCCATTTCTTTTATTGCATAAAACTTAATCTGGAAGCCAGCACTTAGATATTGTGTCTTAGTTGTCATCTGATTGAAACCAGCTCATCTTCAGGACATACCAACTAAAAGTGATGACTCATTTCTTCACCCAGTTAATTATTTATTTTCTGGAAACTTATGCTATCTCCCTGACTGTGTGTTCTCCTGAACGTGATTGGGAGATCTATGGAACCATTGTAGGGATGACCCAAGAACCTGCCTTTTTTCCCCTTAGAGCATTGGTAATGAAAGGTGAGTGATTCTGGGTACATACCACAACAAATTCTGAGCACGTGAGACTGGGATAAGCCTAAGAAATCTGCATTTAAACATTTTAAACATTTATAGTAAGTTGTTCTTAAAATTTCATTTTGAGAAACAGTCTGAGCTCTTTTGTCTCCTTTCTACCTGCCCTACCAAATTGTACCTCCAATCTCTTGGTCTTGACGTTCTGTTTAAAGTTGAAAAATCCATTGGGAAAAAGAAAGTGAATGTAGAAGGCAAAAATATGCTTTTATTCCATTATGATTCCTAGCATATGATCATGAAAGTCTGTACTTGATCAGCATTGTTGAATACTACCGTCTGCTGAATAAACGCTATATAAATTAGTAAGATATTCCAATTACCAAGCAAACAAGCCAAGAAGTAAGTTGGCATAGAAGGACAATCCTCAGAAGTCATTGGTACACAGTTGAGTTTCTGTACTTCATGTATTTTCTTTTATTTCAGTCAGTAGCTTCAATTTTTCAACACCAATATCCTCTAAAACCTCTTTGGACACAATACAGACTTTATGTCAGCATGAACATTGATTGTAGTTATAATAGCACAATTTAAGTTACAAGTGAAATAAAGCCTAACTAAGTTCTGCTGTTAGAGAGTTCCATTTTTGTGCATTGACTACAAGTATTAAATGAAATTGTTTCTTTTCTTATCTTATCTTAGGACTATGTCTTTATCATCATTGATAGATTTGTAAGACTATGAACCCACCAGCTAATAAGTAGTTCTCCATTACCCTGACTTTAGACAGTTCAGCCCTGGAAAGCACTCATTTGAACAATTACCATTTTTTTGAGAACCTGTGTATTCCCAGTATCAGTCTAGAAATGATGAAGAAATTCCAAAAGGCCATACATAAAGCACTATCTCTGCACTACAATATGACTAAAGAGAATAATAATTATGTAACTTACAGTTAGGGCACAACTCACAACCAAAGGTTAGATTCTTCATGTTTGATGTTTGAACATTTATCCACTCAATCAATAAGTATTTATTGTGTTGCCTACAGTGCAGAGGTACTGTACTATTAGTGAACAAAAGAAACATAAACTTCAAATACCCTTGATCTTAGGGAGCTTATAATTTAGTGGAGAAGAAAGACAATAGACAATAGTATGTTGAGACATAAGAGCTAAGGAGAACAACAATAAAGCAGACAAGGAGGTCAGAAGGGGGCCTGCAAAGTAAGAACTAGAATGATGTTTAGTCTGTTTATAAGCTCAAAGGTATAGAAAATTTCATTGTATAAGCTCTTTGAGACTCTTGCTTAGGTTCTACCCTTCAAGCCCCTACTTAGCTCTGTATCTCAAGGCAGCTATGTTGTTTTGAAACCCTCCTCATATAGGCAAAAACTCTAGTTAAGTGATAAAAAATATTTAATGCTTTGCAAATCATAGTTTTAAAATAGAAAGCTGTCTAGTTAAAAGATAGGAAGATTTGGTGAACTTATGAATGGCTGAGCACATCTCCAAGTTCTAGGAGAGTGTCTCCAAGATTGTCTGCCTAGAGTATTGCCTGCTATAATCTTTCTCTTTCTTAGATCCTAAGGAAGGTTCCTCCTGACCACATAACTTGGTTTCAGTTAATTTTTCATATCATTTATCTCTAATTGATATGCATTTATCTACCTGTTAGATGCTATTATTTTGCACCTAAAAGAAAGCTGCAAGAAAGTAGGAAAATGATTTTGATCCTGGTATATAGAAAATTCTGCCAACCTCAAAACTGCCAATCTTAGTCATATTCAACCACAGGCAAGGAAGAAGGAAAGAAACAATGTCCCATCAGTTTTACTCTTCAGAACTTATCTCAACCTAATTTAAGATTCCAGTCCATGATTTTGTGAGAGAATAAATAGCTTCTTATTTAAATAGCAATAATTCACCAATTTGAGATAATCCTAAATAGCATGAACAGAGCTCAATGAACTTTTTTTTTAATAATCCAGTTCATTTCCAGACATACCAATATTCTTGTTTTTTGAAAGCATAGTTGAAAAGCTGAAACTAAGGCAAGCCTTCAATTCGTCTAGAAAGTAATGTGTTTATGTTTCTTTTCCTTCTAATAAATGCACAAAATGTATTTACCTTGCATGCAAACATTTCCATTCAAATAACCTAATTTTATGGATGTCATTGGAAGAATTATTTTTCTATATTATGAAGCAATTCAAGTAAATGGAAAAGTATACAGAATAATATAATAAGCATCATGTACTCAACACCCAGCATTTTTACATCCTAACATTTCCCCATATTTGCTTCAGATATCTATTTTAGATAGATTTATAATATATTTTAATTGTCAATTTACAGGACTGTATAACTCTCCCTTACCATACTCTACTTTCCCCCTTCTGGATGCCATAATTACCCTGTTTTGGTTTTAGCTTTTCTATGCTTGTTTTTATAATTGTATGTGTATGTGATTTTTTATTCCTCAGTTATTTCTGGCAAATTGATATTTGTATATTATGATTTTATATATTGCTATACTTTGAATTCTCCTAATTATTCTATCATCTCCAGCATTTTTGGATTGTCCATTCCCAAACTAATAATGCCTGTAAGTCACAGCCCCATAGACTGGCAATGTAACACAGGCCCTATACAGACACTTCAGATCTAAGCTATAGCCCATCTGTAGGTGCATTTTCCATTTAATTCAATATCCTAGATCTTTCAGTATCATTAAATTATATTCTCCAAAGGGAGTCTGGATATGTTTGGTTAAGTTTCATGGCATCTTTTGGAATTTGTACTTGTCAACTACTTTTGGTAGGTAAGAACACATTTTTTTTTCTTTTTTTTAATTGTGAAAATACTGTACAGAGGGGTTACAATTACATGGGCAAGATAATGAGTACATTTCTTATCAAGCATTGTAGCATTTTTTTTATACAGTAAACTTGTATAAAATTGTGTTTTGAACTTTCTTAATGATTCTAGTTGTTTGCTGTATCTAATTTGAGATTTTCTCTGTTGGCATTGATGGTAGCTATAAATAATGTACTTTTTCTTTTTTTTTTTTTTTTTTTTTCTTTCTTTTTTTTTTTTTAAATTTTATTTTATTTTATTTGAGAACATACTGTACAGAGGGGTTACAATTACATGGGCAGGATAATGCATACATTTCTTACCAAGCATTGCAGCCTCCTCCTTTGTTTACCCTTCACCTCCCTTCCGGGCCTCCCCCCTCCCTCCCAACCAATCGTACCCCCCCTCCCCCCCCCCCCCCACCGACATTGTAAAGCTGGTTTTGACATGACATTTTGTACTTCTCATTGTTGCAACAGGTCCACCTGAATCCTTAAACGACTTGTTTGTCCCCATCTCCTCCACATGTTATACTGACATCAAATATAGTGAAAGCGGGGGTTACACTGTGGGGGAGGGATATACAATGTACTTTTTCTTTTATTCAAACTATGTCCTCTCTCTCTTCCTTTCTCCTTTCCTCCTCTCCTCTTTTTCTTTGTTTGACGTCTACACAGTGAAAACAGACTGGGTATTCCTACCTGGTTCTTGATGTGAAGGCTCTAGCTTTTGTTCCTTCATTAAGTATAATATTTGTAGTTTCAAATAGTCATACTTCATCAGTGAAATACATTTTCTTTCATTTCTATTTAGTGTTTTATTATGATAAGGCTCATACAGAATGTTTCTTTACATTTGTTGAGATCATGTTTCTCCATTTGTTAATGCAGTGAACCTTAGCAATAGGTTTTACTTGTAGTAGGCACACTTGTTTAACTTTATAATGATGTAAGTTTTTTTTTTACTTTGCTGGATTTAATTTGCTGATATTTTAGTTATAATAATGGTTACCAAAATTTATGGATTTTGTATTTGTAATGCCCTCTAATTTTTTTCATAAGATTATCTTGACTGTTTTTTTAAATGACAATTGTTGCAAAGTAATAATGTCATAAAACAAGTTGGATAGCAATGTCTTTCTGTTTTCTGGAGGGATTTGCAGAAAACTTTGATGAATTTACTTTTAAATAGGCATAATGGCCCCATAAATATATGGACCAAGGTGAATATTTTAAATACTGATTTACATTTTAAAAGTCTGTAGCTACTGCAGTGGCTCACACCTGTAATTCTAGCTTCCTTGGGAAACTGAAAGCAGGACAATTGCTGTTCAAGACCAGACCCAGGCAAAATGTTTGTGAATCTCCATCTCAGTGGAGGAGCTGGTTATGGTAATATATGCTGTTATCTCAGCCATGTTGGGAAATAGCAGTTTAGGCATGAGCCTGAGCAATAAAAGAAAACCATATCTCAAAATCACCAATGCAAAGAAATCACTAGAGGCACTTGGTAGAGCACTTGCCTAGCCAACAAGAAGTCCTGAATTCATACTCTAATACTGCAAAAAGAAGGAGAAAAATCTACTGAAATTGCAATTCTTGAGTTAGTTTCACTTAATTATATTTTTTGAAAAATTATACATTTATCTAAAATTTGAAATTTGAAGTATTTGTTCTTTTCTATTATAGACACAAAAGGTTATATACTTCCCTTTGAGGTGGTTTTTAACTACATCTCATCACTTTTATTGAATAATATTACTACACTTGTAAAGCAGTTTTAAGTCTTTTCAACTTTTACTTGTGATTTCCTTTTTGAACCATGAATTATCTCAGTGTTTATGTTGTTTAAAACATATTTCTTATCTTTCTTTTTTAGTTGACTTATATCAGTCAGTTATACAAGGAGGGAAGATGTAATTGTTACATCTACACACATGTATTGCTTATCTTTTTGATATTGATTCCTTCCTTAATGGCCACACACCATTCTGTGGTAGTGATAAGATATACTTTCTATTACTAGGTTTGCATTGTACTTTCATACTTTGAAATTTTTGGTAACTTCCTGTTGGAAGATTGTGCTATTAATTTCCATTCAAATTTTTACTATTTGTCCAAGTCAAGTCTTCTATATAATTTATGTATAACGTCAATTGAATTATATGATGATCCCACGATTTTAGGCCTCTGCCTTCACCAATTTGTTCTGAGTGTGATGGATGAGAATTATGACTATGAGTGTATTTTTCCCATACTGGCTAAGTAATAAATCCACTATGTATTTACCAAAAAGGGGTTGGAGATTATATTTAGGAACTGAAAACAACCCAGTTATATAACAGACATCATGAACAAAGGGATGTCAGCCCCATAAAATTGAGGGATGAATTTTGTCAATGAACTCAAGATGAAAATGACACTTGAGCTTAAGTCATATAAGGTTCTGTGCAGATAATCTATTTTTTTCTTTTTTTCAAAAAATGTAATAACAAATGATAGCCATTTAGAATGTCCAAATTTATGATAATCTGTTACATAGCAGGATAACTGCTATGCTGTATTTTGGGGTTTGCTTATCAATTATTAAAGGAGGCAGGTTAAGATTTCATATTATGACTATGCATGTCAATTTCTACTAATATTTCTAACTGCTTTTACTTTTTTCAACTTTGAGGCCATAACTTGAGTTCTATAAATTCAAATTGACTAAATGAATTTTTCTTTTATGTAGTATCTATTTTTTATTTATTAATCTTGACATTGCTTGAAGACTTACTGTCTAAAATTGAAAAACCTATACATTTTTAAAAATATTTTTCCAGTATGTCATTTTGTCATGTTTTATTCATTTTATTTTTCTCTTGTTTTAGGAGTATCATGAATAATGAGTGAACATATACTTGGATTTTTAAAATCTAGTTTAAGACTTCTCATGTTGCAATTCTAGATTGTCTGTTACCTTGACTGTAACTTATTTTTGTTTATTTTGCCTTTTCTATTATTTTATTTGTCATAATTTTATTTTATTTATTTATTTATTTTTTGGGTCCAGTAGTGGAGCCTGAACTCTGGGCCTGGGCACTGTCGCTCAGCTCTTCAGCTCAAGGCTAGCACTCTACCACTTGAGCCACAGCACCACTTCCGGCTTTTTTTTCTTTTTGCTTATGTGGTGCTGAGGAATCGAACCCAGGGCCTCGAGCATGCAAGGCAAGCTCTCTACCATTGAGCCACCTTCCCAGTCCTTGTCATAATTTTAATCTACTAAAAAATGGTTCCTGCCTTTTCTGTACTTGATCAAATTTCTCCCATCTCCTATCTATCCCTGTGAGTTAAGGAATTATAAACTATATTTTCATTCTTTTGATGATTGCTTTTAATTATTGACAAGCAATTCTTGACATAAACTTAAAATATCAATTAATATCTTCATACTTCTATATACACAAAAGTATTGAGTAACATGAAGACTTTATCCTGCTATGGATCTGATCCTGACCTCTTCTACTTCTAGTTCGGTTTATCTTGGTTTTATTGCATTCTAATGAATCATTTTAATTAAAATTGACTTATGTAGTCACTACTCATTCACCTATCATATTTTATTTCTCTTAATGTGGTTTTGTACCTTATACTTTAATTCTGTTTTGGGCTCCTGTTTCTGCTAAAAATGCTTCTGAAAGTCCATTTTTAGTGCTTACTATTTACCTAAATCTAGTTCATTTGGCCTTACTATAGAATGATAGTTTAATTGGGTATAGAAATATAGGTTGGCATCTTTCCTCTTTCAGAACTTCTCAGTAACTATTCCATTATTTCTAGCCATTTAAAAAGCTGGGGTTGGGGTCTATATCTTGTTCCTACATTTTAAAAGTTACCATAACTGTTTACTAACTGTTAATGACTGTATTCATCAGTATATAATGAACATAATTCAATGCTAATGTGTATGCTCAGGCCTTGAAAACTTAGCATTTTACATATGTTCCTTCTTGGAGCTCTGATGCCCAGAGAATGTACTATCCATTTTAAAGTGTCATGGCCTTAATTTTCGCATGCTATGAGAAGCTCATGTGAGTCATATGGAATGGCTGCAAAGATTCACATAGCCAAGATCTGTGAATCAGCCCAGATGCCCCTCAATGGACAAATTGATTAAAAATATGGTGTGTGTGTATGTATGTATATATATATGTGTGTGTGTGTGTGTGTGTATGTGTATATGTATATATGTATATATGTGTGTATATATGTATATATATGTACATATATACACACAATGGTGTATATATGTGTATATATACATATATATGCGTGTATATATATATATATATATATACACATATACACACACACATAATGGTCTTTTACTTATCACTTTCAAAGAATGATGTTGTATCATTTGTAAGGAAATGGAAAAATTAGGCTAAGTAAAATAAGTCAGGCTCAGAGAGACAAAGGTTGTATGTTTCCCCTCATATGTGGAAGCTAGAATTTGCTTATAAATTACAAGTAAATATGTTGGGTGATAGGCAAATATATAAAGTTTCTTATATCTTAACTGAAATATGGTAGATTCAAGGGAGAGCTCAAATAGTGTAATCCCTTAGAAAAGCAAAATTAAAGTTCAACAAAGTAAACATCAGGAAACAGGTACTTGAAAGGGCTGTTGTGGGGTTAAGGAGAAAAGGGAAAAGGGTAAACAAATGAAGAGGAGAAGTGTGTGGGGGGACTATATTCTTGAGTATACTCAAAAATTAAATGTAGATTCTACAAAATTAAGAAAAGTGAGGAAAGGAGTGAGTTGGAAGGGATGGGTGAGAATGTTAAAAAGAGGCAACATTGATCAAGATGCTTTGCCATGTGCTCTCTTAATTGCACATACTTCTCTTCTGATAACCTTTCCTGTCACCTTTCTAGAAATAGCCCCATTTTATTGTCTCAACTTATTCTCCCTGTTTAAACCACCCCAGTGAAGGTGGGTGTCATTGTTGAGAATTGTTGAGACATACTATGGCTAAAATTCCTGGTTCATAAAATCCCAGACATTACATAATCCATTTGTTACAAATTAATAGGTTTCCTGTTGGAAAATATAGTATTTTCCCTTTATAATTTTTAGATTGTGTTGGCAATTATGCTTTTTGGGGGATTGAACCCAGGACCTCATGTTTGGTAGGTAAGTGCTCTATCACTTGAATCCATAACCCCATCCTTTGCTTTTAGTTTTTTTTCAGATGAAGTCTCATACTTTTGCCTAGGCAAATCTCTAACCATAATTCTCCTTCCTTTGCCTTCTAAGTAGCTGGAATTATAGGCATGTCCCACATTGCCCAGATTCTTTTTGAGAGAATCTTGCTAATTTTGCTGAGGGCTGATTTGGAGCCTCTCTGCTCCTATTTCTACTTCATAAGTAGCTAGGATTACTACATTTTATTAATATAAATATTTGTTCAGTGTTCATCTTGTCCAAAAGGTAAGATATTATAAAGCAAAAGCTAGATATATTTTCTATATTCTCATAGCATAGAACTTAAAGTACTCAATAATATTTGAGAATAAATATTTTGAGAATATTAATAAATATTTATAATAGTATTCAACTTTTTGTTCTAATTATTGCTTTCCAAGTTACTTTAATATTTTTGTTTTGTTAATGCTTTCTTTGCCTTCCATAATCCACTAAGAAAATGAATAAAAATAATATATGGAAAGCAAAAAAAGCAAATCTCAAAAAATTCCAGTATATCTATACATACAAGATCTGTTTTTTTTCAAGATCTGTTCTTTTTATGTCTTTAAGATCTGCTTGCCACTCCAGAGCTGATAATTCTCCTGGCCAGAGAAGATAGAATAGATCGGAGTGCATATTGAAAAGTTTAGAGTTTAAACTGAAAGAATTCTTAATCACTTTTATTTTAAAATCTGGAGAACATCAGAATGATTCCTTCAAATGAGTCTTGGTCCACTGTGTATGATGTGATGATACAACCACTTCATGATTTCCTGACATCTGTTGTTCTGCATCTTTGTGGACAGCTGCTGAGGGAGGGTCTGATCTGCTCATTCTCCTCATCACTTGCTTATTTCTGCTTCAACTCTACAAAGACAATTCCTTTGCAATGAGTATCTCTTAAGATAGAGATTTGTTTGCTGATTTACTAATTTATTCAGACCACACCATGTTCTAGAAATTCAAGTCAGCTCTGTTGACACATATAAGATAATAAAAATGAATTTGAAAATGAAGAGGAAAAGAAAGAAAATAAAGGGAATATTGTATATCTGGTATAAAATTTAGGAAACTCAAACTAGAATGAACTCTTGATTTTTTTCGGGCTTCTAATGGGCTGATATTTGTCGGTACCTGTCACAGGAAAGGGAAAACTGGTCACTTGGTTCAAAAGATCCATAATATTAATGCAAGACAATTGTTCAGAAATACAGTTGCTTTGGTTTCCATGCCAGACAGTAATTTCTCCAGACTCCCTCATAAAGGGGAAGCAGAGGAAAGACTATAGTTTCAGCCAAACTCTACTTTATAAGACAGCATAGAGGAGAGAGGCTATAAACAATTGCAGTGTTCAGAAAAGAATATGTTATATTTATATTTGTTTTTCTAGTTGCCAACAGTGCCAGCCGTGTTGTAAGTTCTTTTTAAATTTTCCTTAAGTGCATAAAAATACATAAAATAGACTGAGTGCCAGTGACTCATCCATGTAATCCTAGCTACTTAGGAGGCCAAGATCTGAGGATTACAGTTCGAAATCAGCCCTGAGCAGGAAAGTCTGTGCAACTCTGATCTCCAATTAACAAGCAAAAAGGTAGAAGTGGAGGTGTGGCTTAAGTAGTAGACCACTACCCTTGAGCAGAAAAGCTCAGGAGTGGCACCCAGGCCCCGAGTTCAAGCCCCAGGATTGACACAAGAGAAAAAAATTAGAAAAAATATTTGAGATTTCTTAATGATTTTGAACAGAAAGTTATCTGGAAAAGGAGCATTCCTCTAAGGCCTGATGGGATATCTAGTGGTACCTGCATCACCATCTTTATCAGAGATACTATTGAAAGGAGATCTTGCCCTAGGAAGAATAATGGGTACTGCTGAGAGTTAGGCAACTAACTAGCTACATGGAACTGAGAACTGCTGCTTTGGCTTAGCTAACTTGAAGAAAATGTCCCTTGAGCTTCCTCAGGCTCCATTGTCCTCCTGAAAACTTGAAAGGACAGCAGGGCCAGACATTTCTAGAAGTTCATGCTCTGTCTCTACTACATAGAGCAACAGTCAAACATTTACTTTATGCCCATGGACAAACATTTCTAATCAATTCTCATAAGATCTATTTAATTTATTAAAATGCAATGTTCTCCTATTTCTTCATTTTCTGGCATAAATCTTAGAATGTCTGTCTATATACGTTGATATTGAAGTTTACTTTTCCAGGCCAAAGTTTTCCTCTCTTCACTTCTCTTTATGTCCATTGAACAATAAATTACACTGTGGTTTGAAAGACACAGTGTCATTGTGTGGATTAAAGTCAAGAGTATAGAAAGATTATTATAAGATTATAGTATTCTGAACTGGGTCGCAACTGTCCATGTAAAGTGATATGAGCAAGACTGAAGGGAAAGCCAAGTCACAAAATAAGGTGCCTTATTACTGCGACATTCCTGCACCCTCAGAAGCATATTTCCTCAAGGGGAACAATGCTATACATCTTGCGATGGGAAAGAATGGAGTAGTCTTTTCCTTTATTTTCTTTATTCAACATTTTCTCTACTCATGTGCAAAAGTAGGAAGCTGAGATCTAATTTTTGGATTTTAGGGAGTTTTGTTTATTTTTTACCTCTGACAGCAAGCAAGGCTCCCATGATGGCATTTTCCACTTTTCCAATTCCTTGTTGAAATGGGAACTCTTGTTGCTTTTCTTTCTACCCACCACCTTTTTTAATCTTAGCATTTTCTTTTTTTAATGTATAGTTAGCATTTCTCCACACAGGACACCTGTGCAATGAAGAGGAGAGACAGAGAGTTGAAGAATACAGGTATGTGTTGCTGCTCTGCTGACTTGGTTGTGTAGCAGATGCTGAGAGAGTCCAAGTTCACTTGAGGCTGGTAGAATTGAAGCATGGCATGGCAATCCTGCACTGAGTACATCATTCGGGAGTGTAACATGTCATTTGATGTTGTTTGGGGATCTCACCATCACCAAGGTACCATAATATTTGACACAATCTTTGCCCAATGGAATTTGAACACCTAAACATTTCAACCAGGCTAGCCCAGGTATACAATTTGACACCCTTTCACATATGCAAAGGTATCAGGGAGCAGAAAATGCTTTGGAGGGAGAAGTTTTGTGAAACACAGTCTATGTTGCTTTCATGAGCATGCTGCCTCCACCTTCACTGTCCTTGGGCTCAATGACATAAGGTCAAGTAGTTAGAATAATGTGTTCTATAGCCCAGCCACACTCATCTCTGGCCACTTGTTTCCCTGCATAGCCTTTCACCCTGAACTAGTGTTCAATGAAGAGTTTCAGTGTGAAGTACTTCAAAATCTGAAGAGAACGAGGAGAAAGCCACCTCAGCTGAGCTCATAGTCTTGCCTGACTTATATTTAAAGGGAAAATGTTCCCATATGGGAAATGTCTAGGTAAAGGTGGGCAGGCTTCAGACAATCAGGGATATGACAGTCTGGGTAAAAGAAACTGGGAGAACAATGGAAGGAGTGCTATTGATCAAGAGGCAGTGTACTCATAAACTTACCTGTTGAATTGATACCCCTTTATACAATCACTTTAAGATATACATACATATATGTACACACACACATATATATACATACACTCTTTAAAAATTATTATTTATTTATTTTTATTTGATGATCCTGGGGCTGGACTCAGGACCTGGGCAGTATAGCTGAGCTTTTTTCCTCAAGGCTAGTGCTCTACCACTTGAGCTGCATCTCCACTGCTGAATTTTTTTTGGTAGTTAATCAGAGATAAAAGTCTCATGGACTTTCCTGCTCCTGCTGGCTCTGAATTGCAACCCTCAGATGTTAGTCTCTTGTGTAACCTAGATTACAGGTATGAGCCACTAGTGCTGGACTGTTCCCTTCTCTCCCCTTTAAAGATTATCTTAAGACTTGCACAATAAAAAGGGAAAAATCCATAATCAAATAATAAAATAAACAAGTAGAGCTGCTCTTGTATCAGATAAAACACAGGACTTTAAACCAATAACTGTCACTTTCTAGCTCTTTCACCTTGAATGAGTTATTTAATCTTTGGAACCTCCTGTATCGCCATCTATAAAATGCACATAGCTCGCAGTGCTACAAGACTCAAACAAGATAATGTATATTTAAGTGTCTAAAGTTAGTCATTGGTACTGTTACCATCTTCTTTATGACTAATCTTTATTGTGGGTACTCATATTGTTCTGTTATGCACATAGTCTTATACATTATTATTATTATTATTAAATATCACAGAGAACACCTTATATGTCACTAATCAACATAGTTTAAAGCAAGAATAATTATGTTTTTCCCTACTAAAGCTAAAATTCTGTTTTTGTTTTCCTACATGGCAACCAAACACATGTTTTGGTTTACTTAATACTTGGTAAAGAATTACTGGAAACAGTAGCTTAAATTGTAGATACTCTAGGAAACATTTTCATAGGATGTAATCTCCCTAAACCAGCCAGTCATGTTACTTGTTTGAGTCTAATTCTCTTCATTTGTCTATGAGGTCCCTCATCTACTGTGCTCATCATAGCTCAGTCTCAAAATCTTAAGGAGTCCTTAGGTGAGAGTGGCTTCCTTATTTCATAACTAAGAAAAACATTCAATGAAGTCCAATGGTTTGCCAAGGTCACTATTAGTACCTAAGGAAACTAGAACTTGAACTATGAATTCTAAGGAATGTTCTTACCATGCTTTTAGTCACAAGAAAAAGCTAACAATGTCTCAGGTAATTAGTATACTTTAAACTCTATTAACTGTACTTTTTAGTACCATTTGAATGCCGGGTCTTGAGCTATCAAGGCAGGGGCTGTACTGCAGAGCCACAGCACCAGCCTTTTTCGGCACTAGTTGGTTTGTAATAAGGTCTGGCTTTTTTCATAGGCATATACCTGGGCCTATTTTAGGCTGTTTATGTAGCTGACTTGCACACCACCATGCCCAACCAAATTCATCCCTTTGAGAGAGAGTTTTCTGAACATTTTTTTTGCAGGGGGTCCTAGAATTGCCTAGAATCATGGTCCTTCCAATCTCAGCTTCACAACCAGCTAGTCACTGGCACCTGGCTGAGCTGTACTCTGGTACTGGTATTTCACAGGCATCTCACAATTTTATAGCTCTTCATGACTATTATTATGATAGCACTTGTTTCTATTAAAAATCAGTGATCACTATACAGTCATAAAGAGATTGAGCAGAATCTGTCCTGACCCTTTAATATGCTTAGGATGCTGCCACTTGCCACTGAGTAAATAATTATTATGCCAAATGAGACATATTTCCTTATATGTTATTATCTCTTTCTCATAAAGTGCCTAAAAGTCTAGTAATTTGAAATTTCAATTTTATTCAAAGATGATGATGGTAGTAATGGTGATATTAATAGATAACATTTAGTGAGCTTTTACTGTCAGGCTCTTTGCCTAGTGTTTTATGAAAATTTTCTTACTTAATCTGCCTCAATTAAACTTATGTGGTTGTTATACCTATTATTGTCTATAGTTAAAGGAATAGAGACATAGGTTAAACAACTAAGTCCTGGGTCAGAAATCTAAAGGAAGCAAAACTCTGAGAACTGAGCCCAGATAATTGACTCTTTTAAAGTGATAGGTTGGTTTACATCTTTACAACACTGTTGAGAAGGAAAGCCTGTGATGAGTCAATCCAGTCAATATTTTGTGCACCTGTTATGTGTCAGACACCATACAGATGTGGAGGGGATGGCCCTTCATGTGGGAAACTGGAAGAGACTCAGGTGAGAAGATGGGTAGGGAGAATCATCCAGCTGTTGTGTCCCCACTCTTACTTACACCTCTATCTCAAACAAAAGGAAGTTATCTCCAGTGCCATGTATTTGAGTTTTCCTTGGTAGATCAGCCCATCCTTTGCTAGACCTTTTAGGCCTCTCTAGGATCCTAACTATACTGTCACCATGGCTTAAGCAAATTACTCCATCTCCAGTCAGCCTTTGGAATTGATAGTGAACATTTGGCACTGGTATGTTGACTCCAACATTAGGATCCTAAAGGACATGGAGATCACATTAAAATCAGAAATTTGTGAGCATCAATTAAACTACCTTGAGAAAGAGTTTTAGGAAACACATTCCATCTAACAGACCTAATTCATTTACTGTTTTTGTTAGTAAGACTTAGTTAAAACTGTTCTTGATCTTTCATTTTCATGTTCACATTACTGAAATTGCTTTCAATCAAAATCAGCTCTTTTTTCCACTCTTGCAGAGTGGATTTGATTTATTGACCACTGTTATACCTACAACCATTTTAATAGATTTTATTGGGAAATAATATTGATTTTCTTTTAGGAGCTGGGAGCTTTCTTTCAGGAACTCACGTTCAAATTTCATTTTTTTCATATTTTCATGAAATACTGAATTTTCTATCAAATTTGTTATTTTCTCTTAAAAAAGATTCATTTGTACATTTCAAGCTGTTTTTTTTTTACCATAATAACATTTTATATTCTCTACCTCATTCATGAAATATTTGAGATGAAAAAAGAAAAGAAATGCATTAGGCCATGATAAGATGGGAAGATGGTAATTGGAGAGTGGAAAAATGAAATGATGGGTAGATAAAGAGGGAGGGACAAATGGAAAGGGTATTGGAAGAGAAGAAAATAAACAAGAGTTGCAAGATGATGTTAAAGAGCCTCATGCTCAAACGAAGAGGCAAAGCAATTGGCTCCAAGCAGTGAGGAGCCTAACCTTTTGAAAATATGTTGGAGGGGACTGTTTCAAGCAATGGTGCCTTTGGAATATTTTTGCTTTGTAAGCTTGCAAGACATTTATGGTACTTTGACAAGGCCACCTCTCATTTCCTTACTTTATCCTCATTATAGTAACCTGAGACTACCTAAATTTTCTGTTTCTTATCTTAACTCTGCTTCTAATATGTGTGTGTGTGTGTGTGATTGTCTCCACCATAAATCAGGTGGAAATTCAGTCCTTGTTCTGAATTACTAAGAACCGAGAGACCAAATGAGATCCTCATGAATGGCTTCATGGGTTACTGCCAGAGTAAGACAGTTACAGGGGCCAGATTGGCTGTTTTGTATATTCCCTCTTGTCACAGCATGTCCCTAGATGCACAACTCTGCAGACAGTTCCCAAGAACAAGAAGCTCTCCACAGATATGGCCCCCTCAACCTTAGATGGATCCTCCAGCCTCTAGAACTATGACATGTATTAACTTTTATTCTCCCCCAATGTTTTATTGTCCTCAATTCACTAACTGTACAAGGGGTTTTCATTTAGACATTTCTCTCTCTCTCTCTCTCCATCTATCTTTCTATCTATCTATCTATCTATCTATCTATCTATCTATCTATCTATCTATCTATCTATCTATCTATCTATCTATCTATCACATTTACCTTATTAGACTCACCTCCTTGTCACCCCTCCTGGCTTCCCTAATCAATTTTAATAAGCTTCAGTTGCTCCATTTTCACACATGTACATAAAAGATTTTGACCATGTTCTCCCTTGCTCACTCTTCCTTATCCCTGTCTCCTTCTGCTAGTACCCACATTCCACAATTACTGCTTTTTATATAACTGTCATTCATTTTTAAGTGTTTGTTAATTGTCCACAGGGATTTCACTGTGGCTTTTCACACAGGCATATACTGTAGTTTCTCTCACGTTCCCCATTCCTACTACCTACTATTATTCAACTTTTATTCTTTATGCATTACTCAGTACCTGACTACTACTAGTAAATTGTTTTGGAGTAAAAACAAACACAGCGTCCTGTGAACTAAGTTCTGCTATTCCTGAGATACTGCCTTCTGGAGGAGATAAGTGAATTACTCTCTTCCTAGAACTCCATCTGAACTCTCGCCATATCCCAATTGAAGTGAAATGGGAGTGATATTAGCAAAACCATACGAAGATTACCAAATTAGTTTTGAGTTGTCACGGTCATCTAGTCAGAAACTAAAGACAGGTCTTACTTGGAAAGACAGAGAAAATATTGTTCCTTCCCAATTATCACCATCAAGGTATTCTTCAAAGGGTCTCTTTACTCTTCCTGCACAATTCCATAATCCTTTGTTTTTAATTTTTGGGGGCATGACATTGCTAGATACCATGAAGAAAGGAGCTAGGCTGCTTTTGCTCATCAATATAATTGTGTAATGTAGTCTCTGGTATAAAATAGATGATTGATTCATATTTATTTTAAACAATTAAGTGCATAGAAAGTATAAAAATGAAGGATGAAATGGATCTTCTGACCTTGTTATGAACCAGCATTACTTGAAGAATTTCTGCCTTGATTTCTTGATGTGGCTATGGCAAGAAAAGAGAAAGAATGTAGGCAAATGGATAGGACTGCTTTCCTTCATGCTTGCACTTCCTGGGACTTAATACCAGTTCACCTTGTGTTCTTATAACCCCTGGGAATCCATGGTTGGCCCTTCTCACTTTCTTGGACAACAGGGCTGGCTTGCTTAGGGGGGTATTTTCCAAAGTCCTCCAAGGGAAGCTGGCAGAAAGGAAAACCTCCCAGGTTTAGATGGACCTCATGAGAACCAGCTGAGAGAATAAGACCTTCAGAAAACTGAGCATAACAACTTTTGACAAGAAAAAGGGAAGACAGGAGGAAATTAAGACTGGATCATTATTTTTTGGATCTTGGAATATTTCAGATGTTCAGAGGGCACTAAGTTTCCAGAACACAAAGAATAAAATTGCTTCAAAAATGAAGGCTCTAATTATAATAAAGCCATAAATAATCCAACTATGCACACATGGATTGCTCTTTTCTTTCCTTGATCTGATATGCTACCTCTCTTTACTTCATTCCTTACACTCCAGCCACACAGCTGTGCTGTTATTTGAAAAACAAACCATGCTCTAGCTTCTAAACTTTTGTATTTTCTCCCCATTGACCAGAATATTTTTCCTCAAGTTCTTCATCTGACTAGTTCATGCTCACATTCTCTGGATAAATGTCATTTTTTTCTGTCTTAACTCCCTGTATCAAATGCTTCTCAACGGGAACCCTATTTTATTCATTTTTCCTCTGTTATCTCTATCTGTGATTATTCTAGTTTGCTCAGTCTTTCATTCATTTTATTTTTCTGTAAAATGTAAAGGTTATGAGTGTTTAAAAGGTTGCTTACTTAGTTCACTATATTCTAGCTCCTAGAATATTATCTGACATTTTGGAGTCCTTAATTATATTCTTATGGAATGAATGAATGAAGAAAGAGAAAAAAATGAAAAATGTGTGGATGTAGGTGTGTACTGGATGCTGTAGACTTTGAAAGGTACATGGAAGAGTTTAGATCTTATTTTGGTGCAATGTATTAGTGTGGGTTCTGGTATGCTTGTAGCAGAATCTGTGCCCATTCTACTTTAGGCAAAAAGAAGCACATATTAAAAAGATACAAAGTAGTTCTTATTCAGGACTATACCAAGGATACAGGGGCCCCAGAAAAGTATTTTTTTTTCAAATGATACATGGTGGTTAACAATAAGTAACACGTTTAATCTATGAACATTTAAGTGATAACATGAAACCAGTAGGACATGTTAAATGAAGGCAGACTTTTTCTGTGACTTTTTGAAGCTATATAATGGTCTGGTGATACTGAAATAGTGAACTATCTAATGACAGAATAGATATTTAGACATTTCCATATTCTATCCAAATAATTCAATGAATATACTGAGTTATTAAGCCACTCATTTTGTATTTCCTTCTCTGTCTCTGTAACTCTCTGTGTCTTTCTCTCTGTCACTCTCTCTGACTCTCTCAGGCACCTGTGATAAAACAGGGCCTCTAAAACATAGTGGCACCTGGGATTCAAGGCTAGGGAAAGAGTCTTACTTGCCCACGTCTGAGGATAGGGTTCCTATGAAACCTTTGGAAAAACTCACAAATGAGGCTTTGAGGACAAGCTACTGGGACCAGCTCCCAACCACACTGTGGGGACTGCTCTAATGAAAACTCCTTTCTCCCTTCATTAGTACTGATAATGCTTGAGGTGAAACACTGGGAGACCTGCCCCCTTTGCTCACAGATAGCCAGGAACTCCTAGTGCAGGTGCACTGCTAGGCGAGTCCTTGCAGGAAGACATCTCATACTGTGTATCCTACACCACATCTCTCTCTGCTGATAGAAGCTAAGTCACACAGCCATTCTCCTAGAAGCAAGAGTCTAGGAAGAAGAAAATTATTTTTCAGCTCCACCTTAGAAAGGTAAAGCAAGCTTTTCATTTGTATAGAAAATTACTCAGATGTAAGGAGGATTTTCAACGATCTTCTGTGGTGAAAGATCTGGTGTAGCAGCTTTTAAGTATTCTAAATAAGAACATGATAGGATTTTGGGTTGTTTTTTTTTTTTTTAATTTTAATTTTTTTTTTTTGGCTTAGTCCTAGGGCTTGAACTCAGGGGCCTGGGTGCTTTTTCCAAGCCTTTTTGCTCTCAAGGTGCTAATACTCTACCACGTGAGCCACAGAGTCACTTCTGGCTTTTTCTAAGTAGTTTATTAGAAATAAGAGGCTCATAGACTTTTCTGCTGGGTTTGGCTTCCAACTATGATCCTTAGGTCTCAGCCTCCTGTGTAGCTAAGATTACATGCATGAACCACAGGCTAATTAGTGTTTTTAGAAGAATATTCTGGCTTCTGATTGGATTATGGATTTAACTGTGGTAAGAGTAGTGCCAGATATCAGTGAATCAGGTTTATATTCCTTTCTCCCAGGAGACTGAGATCTGAGTATGTTGGTTTAAAAGCAGCCAGGCTGACACAATCTCTAGATACTTATCTCCAATTAACTAACAAAAATCTGGAAGTGGAGGCCCACATAATAGAGGGTCAGCAGTGAGCAAATAAACCCAGCAAGAGCTCAAGGCTCAGAATTCAAGCCCAGAAAGTACTGAGTGAGACAGAGAGGAGAGGAGAGAAGGGAAAGGGGGGAGGGGAAAGGGGAGAGGAGTGGGGGAAGGGAGAGAATATAGTTCAACAAAAGACATGAGACAGAAGGTGACTGGGCTATGCAAGCCCGCAGGCAATGGAGATATATACAGGAAATTGTAACCAATCAAAGAAAACAATGGAAGTGAGGATGAGCAAATTTGCTAAGCAATTTTGTCTCAACATTTTTTATATTTTTTGAGGTGAGGTCTCACTGTGAGCCAGAATGGTTTCCAATTTGCTGTCTTTCTGCCTCAGCCTCTTAAATGCCGGGTGCTAGTGGCTCATGCCTATAATCCTAGCTACTCAGGAGGCTGAGGTCTGAGGATCATGGCTCAAAGCCAGCCTGGGCAGGAAAGTCCATGAGACTCTAATTTCCAATAAGCCACCAGAAAACTGGAAGTGGCACTGTGGCTCAAGTGGTTGAACACTCTCCTTGAGCTGAAGAGCTGAGGGACAGTGCCCAGGAACAGAGTTCAAGCCCCATGACCAAAAAAAAAAAAAAAAAAAAAAACAACACACACACACATAAGAAAAGTCCTTCTTGTTAACTTAGTCTTCTATTCTGGAGGTCTATGAAGATGAAAGAAAATCAGAAGTATTGTTAATTGTTTAATATTATCTAAGATATTAAGTACCAGAATGAGCATGTAACATTTTTTTCCAGGTGTGATTTTGATAACCTTGCTCATGGATGATAACTATATTTTAATTAGAATATCCAAATGAGGCAGGTCAACAATATATTAATCTTTTCTTCCCCCTTCCCCCCACCCCCGTATTTCCTTATTTCCTGAATTTGTGGCAGCCACCTAGGTCAATTTGCTAGGCTCTCTATTTCAATTGATTCTTGTCTCCTTAAGAAGCCAGGAGGGAAGGGATGGTAGGGGAAAAACAAAGGAGGAAGTCTATAGAAAATGTACTTATTACCTTACTCATATAACTGTAATCCCTCTGTACAGTATTTCTACAATAAAAAATAAAAAGAAGCCAGGAGCCTGAATTTCATAAACTAAAATTATAAAGTGAATGTTTCAAATCTAAGCCACCAAGAAATACATTTTTAAGGGAGTTTCCTGATGATTGTGAAACAAACTTCTTTTGTTACTAATTTACTCATAGATAGATAGATAGACCTAGTGAAAGCTAAGCAAATTGTAGAATGCTTGAGGTTTGAAAAGTTCCACAAGGAAAAGGAATTGTTTTTATGAGATCATATTTTGAAGGATAGAGTGAAACTGAATGAGGGCAGATTTGATCTGAACATCAAAGAAAATTTCCTTCATTTAAAATTGTCTTTGTGGTGAAAGAGAAAGCCTGTCAAAGCTAAAACCAGGGTAGTCAGCAATCTCAGTCTGTAAAAAAGCCCATACCAGTTTGGCCAGTGCCTGGAAGACACGGGGAAATAGGCCTTCCCTTCCAAGGTTGCCTGTATACAGAAGCAGTGACTAGATGAGGAATGAATTTCAGAACAGACTTAGGGGATTTGCACAGAATGCCCAGAAATGTCAAGTCTCCTCTCATCCTTCTGTTGTTTCTTGACAGTAGAGGTGAAGCAGAATGTGGCCAATGATCACCCACAAGAAACAAGTCCTTCATCGTGACAACAACCTATTCTAAGGAAATATTGCTGTTATAATAATAATTTATTGATATGCAATATAACAATTTTATTCAAAACAGTGGCTGGTTGAGCGCAGGAATGTCTTTATTAACCATGAAATGGGAGTTCCCGGTGATATACTAGGAAACACACGGAGGGAGGTTTATCATTTGCTATCCTCAAAATAATTGGTCATATTAGGAGTAGATGATATTTCAAAAAATGTTTATATTCCCTGATTTGGCATTTCATATCTCATGCTAGAAAATTTATACTTCTGCATGTTGTGGTTTTTGTGGTTAAGTTCTAGGGAAAAACTAAAATTTGCTAACAGAGGAAGGAGGGGGGGGGGAGAGAGAGAGAGAGAGAGAGAGAGAGAGAGAGAGAGAGAGAGAGAGAGAAACAGACACAGACATAGACACAGAGAGAGAGAGAGAGAGAGAGAGAGACAAAGAGACAGACACAGACATAGACACAGACACAGACACAGACACAGATACAGACACAGACACAGACACAGACACAGACACAGACAGAGGAAATACACTGCTAGGTTTTAATCCAGAAGACTGGGTTAAGAGGGACATGCAACCACCAATCACCTGTGCTGTAAAGCTACACTATCCCCAAGCCAAAGAATAAAAAATCCATCAGTGGGGGATTTGCTGTGTCTATGGGTCACAAGACTCTCTATATTCACCCATAGATCTAATTCCATCACAATTAAAAGCACAGTGGACTTGTTGACATTGAAATGCTGACTCTGAATTTGATAGAGAAATTGAAAGATTCTAGAAGAGCCAAGGCAGCTTTGAAGAAGAACCAAATTAGAGAACGAATAGTCTCTAATTTCAAAACTTACTATGAAGCTACAGTAATGAAAGCCATTGCTACAAAGCAGGGATAGGCAAAAATTGTATGTAAAAAATCAGATAGTAAATATTTTAGGCCTGTGGGCCATACTGTCTCTGTCACAACGACTCAACAGTGCTGTGAAAACAGCCATATGAGAACAGCCATACTCAATACATAGGAATGAGTGTGGCTATGTCTCAATTTCAATAACACTTTGTTTAAAGACATTGAAATTTGAATTTATAGAAATTTTACATGTCATCCAAAAGCACTCTTTCAGCTTAAAAATTTAAAATGTAAAAACTATTCACAGCTCACAGACTGTTCAGAAATAGGCAGCAGTCCATACTTAACCTGTGGGGCATCTTTTGCTGAACTCTGTTATAGAAAGAGACAGAAACTCAGTGGAATGGAAGAGTTGAGAAGCATACCTACACACCCACATCAGTATCTAAGGTTTTGACAGGTAAGATAGACAATCCAGATAGTGCTATAATATCTATATTTAGGAAGAAAGTTAAATTTCATCAGTACTCTATACTATTCACATATATTGACTCAAAACAGATCATCCAAAATCCAAAATTGTAAAACCTCTAGAAGAAAATATAAAGTTCTGTAAAGAGAATTTCTTTACTTAATAATAATAATTGGAAGGTGAATTTCCATCCAAGAAGTGTTCTTTTATTTCTTTTATTTATTTTTAAAATAACTTTTATATTGTGAAAATACTGTACAGAGGGGTTACAGTTACACGAGCAAGGTATTACATTTCTTATCAAGCATTGTGGCTTCCTCCTCTGAATTTCCCCTTCCATCCCTCCCACCTCCACAACTACACTCCTCCCCACCCCACTCCCCGCTGAAATTGTAAACTTCATTTTTGGACATAACGTCTTGTACATCTCATTGTTGCAATGGGTCAACCTGCATCCACATTTAAACAATTTGTTTTTTCCCTTCCGCTCCACAAATTATACCAACATCAAATACATTGAAAACGGGGGCTATACTACGGGGGAGGGACATACAAAGCAACCAAAAAAATCTCGGGGTACCTTATAAATAGGTTAGAAACAATAGCAAGAAAAAAAAACACGTGTCCTTATCTTGGCTTCATTTCATCTAACATCATCTTATCTAACCTTTTCTGCTTATCCCAGACATATACTAGTTATTGCAAATAAGGGAAACCATGGGACGTTTGTTTCTTTGGCCCTTGCTTATTTCACTTAATATAATTTTTTCCTAACAAATGGGACAATGTCATTCTTTCTGATGGAGGCATAGAATTCCACTGTATATATAGACCACATTTTCTTGATCCATTCATCTACTGAGGGGCATCTGGGTTGGTTCCATATCTTAGCTATGGTAAATAATGCTGCAATAAATATAGTTGGTAGCTTTAGTATGGCCTTGTTTGTGATCATTTGGGTAAATGCCCAAAAGTGGGATTGCTGGGTCATAGGGGAGCTCTATGTGGAGTCTTTTGAGGAACCTCCATAATACTTTCCAAAGTGGTTGAACAA
This sequence comes from Dipodomys spectabilis, assembly GCF_019054845.1. Classification (NCBI taxonomy): domain Eukaryota; kingdom Metazoa; phylum Chordata; class Mammalia; order Rodentia; family Heteromyidae; genus Dipodomys; species Dipodomys spectabilis. The sequence continues at coordinate 6,725,774 of NW_024870818.1, forward strand.
GTTTACACTCCCACCAACAATGCAGTAGGGTTCGCTTTTGTCCACATCCCCTCCAGCATCTGTTGTTATTAGAGTCCTTGATTCTAGCCATTCTAACTGGGGTGAGGTGGTATCTCAATGTTGGTTTGATTTGCATTTCTTTTATGGCTAGAGAGGTTGAGCATTTCTTCATGTTCTATTGCCCATTCTTATTTCCTCTTTAGAGACATTTCTCTGTAAATCTTTAGCCCACTTATTTCTCAGGCAGTTGTTTCTTTGAAGATTTGTTGTTGGGAGTTTTCATTTTTTGAGTTCCAAGTATGTTTTAGATATGAGACCCTTGTCCGTTGTATGGCTAGTGAAGATCTTCTCCCAGTCCATGGACTTTCTATTGATCTTGCTAGCTATGTCCTTTGCCATGCAGAAGCTCTGAAATTTCATGCAATCCCATTTGTCCAGCCTTTCTTTGATTTGTTGTGTTCTGGGTCTCTATTAAGAAAATTTTGGCTTGTGCCAAGGAGACCTAGAGTTTCTCCTATTCCTTCCTTTAATGTTTCAGGGTGTCTGCATTGATTCTGAGGTCTTCGATACATTTGGAGTTGATTATGGTACAGGGTAATATATAAGGATCTAGCTTTAGTTTTCTACAGTTGTTTAACCAATTTTGCCAGCACCATTTACTGAAGAGGCTGTCTTTCTTCCATTCTATTATTTTAGATCCCTTATCAAAGATTAGGTGACTAAAGGTCTGTGGGTTCATTTCTGGGTTTTCAATTGTATGCCATTGGTCCTGAGGTCTGTTCTTGTGCCAGTACCAGGCTATTTTGATTACTATGGCTTTATAGTAGAGTTTGAAATTTGGAATTGCTATTGCTCCAGCACTGTTCTTTCTGTTAAGGATCATTTTTGCTATTCAGGGTCTTTTATTGTTCTCTATGAATTTTTGGATTGCCTCTTCTATTTCCTTGAAAAATGAGGTTGGAATATTGATAGGTATCACATTGAATTTGTAGATGGCCTTGGGAAATGTTGCCATTTTCACGATGTTGATCCTTCCAATCCAGGAGCATTGGAGGTTTTTCCACTTTCTAAGTTCTGTTTTGATTTCCTTTTTTAGGTTTTTAAAGTTTTCATCATTGATATCCTTCACTTCTTTGGTTAAGTTAATTCCTAGGTATTTTGTTTTTTGTGGGGCTATTAGGAATGGAGTTGCTTTCCTGATTTCAGCCACACTCTTCTCATTGTTGGCATACAGAAAAGCTGTTGATTTTTGAGGGTTAATTTTATACCCTGCTACTTTGCCAAGGTTTTGAATCAGCTCAAGTAATTTGGGAGTGGAGTCTGTGGGATTCTTTAATTACAAGATCACGTCTTCTGCAAAGAGGGAGAGTTTTACTTCATCTTTCCCCATTTGGGTCGCTTTTATGTTTGCATCTTGTCTTATTGCTGTAGCTAGGCATTCTAATACTAAATTGAAGAGAAGTGGAGCGAGTGAACATCCTTGTCTCATTCCTGAGTTAAGAGGAAATGGCTTTAGTTTTTCAACATTGATAATGCTGTCTGTAGAGTTGTCATATGCAGCCTTTATTTATATTGAGGAATGTTCCCTGGATTTCTAATTTTTACAGAGCCTTCATCATAAAGGGGTGTTGGTTCTTGTCAAATGCTTTTTCTGCTTCTATTGAGATAATCATGTGGTTCTTATCCTTGCTCTTGTTGATGTGATGAATTATATTGATTTGCATATATTGAGCCAGATTTGCATCCCTGAAATGAATCCTGTTTGATCAGGGAGTATGATTTTTTGGATGAATTGTTGAAATTGATTGGCCAAAATTTTGTTGAGAAGTTTTACAGCAATGTGCATCAAAGAAATGAGTCTATAGTTCTCTTTCTTTGATGAGTCTCTGCTTGGTTTGGGGATGAGGGTTATGATGGCTTTATAGAAAGAGTTCAGTAGTGAGCTTTCTCTTTCCATTTCACTGAAGAGTTGGAGGAGTATTGGTGTGAGTTCTGCTTGAAGGCCTTGTAGAATTCTGCTGAAAATCCATCCAGCCCTGGGCTTTTCTTAGATGAGTGATCTCTTATTGCTGTTTCTATTTCAATGCTTGATATGGACTGGTTAAGTTGGTTTAACTAATCTTGGTTTAATTTCACCATGTCGATATTGGCTAGGAAATCGTCCATTTCTTCCAGATTCTCAAACTTATTAGCATAAAGGTTTGAGAAGTACTCCTTTATAATATTCTGAATCTTGATGTTTTCTTTGGTGATGTTTCCATTCTCACCTCTGAGTTTGTTTGTTGGGTGTGTTCTCTCCTTTTTCTGATAAGATTTGCTAAGGGTCTGTCAATTTTGTTAATTTTTTCAAAGAACTAACTCTTTGTTTTGTTGATTTTTTCAATGGGTTTTTGGATTCTAATTCATTTAATTCTGATTTAATTTTAATTATTTGTTTTCATCTACTGGATTGGGTTTAGCTTGCTGTTCTTTTTCAAGGAGGTTCAGATATCTCATTGAATGGTTGGTTTCAGATCTCTCCAATTTGCTGATGTAGGAACTCAGAGCTCTAAACTTGCTTCTGAGTACTGCCTTTGCTGTGTCCCAGTGGAGCTTGTAATTTGTGTGTTCATTTTTGTTGAATATCATGAACATTTGAATTTCCTTTCTAATCTCTCCATGACCCACTGATGATTCAACAGTGTGTTGTTCAGCTTCCATGTGTTAGAGGACTTTCTTTGGTGGCTTTTGATGTTGAGTTCTAATTTTATTCCCTTGTGGTCTGAGAGAATACATGGCATAACTTCAATGTTTCTGAATTGACAAGTTTGCTTTGTGACCTAAAATGTGGTCTATTTTGGAAAATGTTCCATGTGCTGCTGAGCAAAACGTGCATTCTGATGCTGCTGGGTGAAATATTTGGTAGATGTCTGTTAAATCTAGTTGATCTATGCAGTTGTTTAGATCTGCGGTTTCTCTTGAGTTTTTTGCCCAGTTGATTTATCTAGTGGGGATAGTGGTGTGTTAAAGTCCCCAACAATTAATGTCTTTGGATCTGAGATTTGAGGGAAAGTGTGTTTCTTGGATAAATTTGGGTGCTCCGTTGTTTGGTGAATAGATATTTAGAATTGTAATATCCTCCTGAAGGAGAGATCCCTTAATTAGTATGTATCAATCTTCCTTATCTCTTCTAACTAATTTTAATTTCAAGTCTATTTTATCTGATATTAGGATTGCTACTACTCCCGCCTGTTAATGGGGCCCTTCGTTTTGTAGATTTTATTCCAGCCTTTCACTTTCAAAATATGTTTGTTTTTATGGGCAAAGTGTGGTTCTTAAAGGCATCACATAGAAGGATCTTGCCTTTTAATCCAACTAGACAGTCTATATCGCTTAATTGGAGACTTAAGTCCATTAATGTTGAGAGTTAGGACTGAGAGATGTTTGGTAGTTCCTATTATGTTATCCATCTTCTTGGGGGCTGCGACCACTGGTTTCTTCTTATGGTTCTTGGATTCTCAGTTTGGGTGTGGTTTCCCGGCCTTTATTGTGGTCTTGTTGGTTTTCTATGTGTAGGACATCTTTAAGTAACTTTTGTAGGGCTTGTTTGGTGGAGATATATTGTTTCAATTTTTATTTGCTATGGAAGGTTTTTATTTGACCTTCTGTTATGAAGGATAGTTTAGCTGGGTACAGTATACTTGGTTGATAGTTGTTTGTCTTTAGAGCATGTCATATGTCATTCCATGCTCTTCTTGCTTTGTCTCTGCTGAGAAATCTGAAAATATTCTAATTGGTTTTCCTTTATAGGTGATTGACCTTTTCTCCTTGACAGCTTTAAAGATCCTTTCCTTGGTCTGAATTGATCCTGTGCAGATTAGAATGTCTTTTCTGGTCTGGTCTATTTGGGGTTCTAAAAGCTTCTTGTATCTCAATAGGCCTATCTTTTGGCATGTTTGGGAAGTTCTCTGCTAGGATCCTGTTAAATAAGTTTCCTAGAGCATTAACTTCTTTCTCTAGGTGCTCCTCTATACCCATTATCCTCAGGTTAGGCCTTCTGATGGTGTCTTCCAAATGTTGATTAGATCTATCATATTTCTTGGATTTGTCTTGGATAGTTTTATGTTCTTTCTCTATAATATCTAGGTTGTCTTCAATCCCCGAGATTTCATCATCTTACATGGTCTAACCTACTGTCGAGGCTTTCTACTTTGTTTTGTTTTGTTTTGTTTTTTTCCTTCTAATTGGTCAGCTTTGATGGCTTCAAGTTCTTTGTTGGAGTTTTGTTTTAGATCTTGTATGAACTTCTTTACTTCCTTTATTTGGTATAGAGTGTTTATTCTCAAATCACTTAGTTGATTGGTTATGGTTTCCTTGGACTCTCTTTCCTTTTGATGGGCTCCATTCAGCATTCCCTTTGTGGTCTCCCTGGTTTCCTTCAGCTGTCAGTTTATGGATTCCATGAAGGCCTCTATTAATCTTTGTCTAGTCATCCCACTCATGCAATTCCTGTATTACTCTTTGATTAGCTTCCTCAAGCTCATGCAATTTCTGTGTTTCTCTTTGACCATTCTCAGCCTTACACAATTCCTGTATTTATCTTTGAGTAGCTTCATGCTCATGAGGTTCCTGTAGGAATTTTTGGTTAACCTCAACATGCTTGTGAAATTCCTATATTTATATTTGGTTTGCCTCATCTTGCTCCCTATCACTCTCACACTCAGTCCTTCGCACGTTTTCAATCACCATGTTTAGCAGTCGTGTTTGTAGAGCTTTTTGGGAACTCTCCTCTGGGTTATTCATTAACTGTTCTAGCACCTGATTATCCTGAGTGGAATCCTGAGATTCCCATAGTTGCCATTTTTCTTGTGTTTCTCTGGCTTGTTCTGCCCATTTGGTGTGAAAGTAACATGAATTTTGTACTAGAACAATATTTTAAAGTAAGCCTCAGAGTCCTGTAGTTGCACAATTGCAGATACAATCTAGTTCAGCAGATACAATCTATTCAACATCAAACAACTATAGATTAATGGGCTAAAAACATCAAAGAGGGATTCTACAAGCCAGAAATTATTAGGCTTAGGGAGAATTGTGGGTAAAAATAGGATTAGGGGATGTGGAGTGGTAAAAAGAGGGTGAAATTAACCAAGTCCTAATCTCAGAGAGGGAAATGGATAGGACAGAATGATAGGAGAGAGATACAAAAAAACAAGAAAAAACAAAAATTTAAATTTTAAAATGAAACACTTAAAAATTATGTAAGTATAAAGAAATGATATTGGGAGAAGAAAAGGATAGGATGAGAGGAGGGGAAAAGGTAAAAAGGAAAAAGGAAAAAATAAAAAATAAAAATTCTTAAAATTGGAATACTTGAATATTATATAGGTATAAAGAAATAATACTACTATTAAAGAATTTAAGCCTAAAAGGTTGTGAATAGAGTAATAAGTTTCTAGATAAAGTATGTATGTAATGAGGGATAAGGCCTAATAATCAAAGATGGGTATATATCTGGGAATGAATAGAATAGCAATTAAGTCACGCAAAAAAGAAAGAGAAAAGAAAAAGAAAAAGGAAAAGAAAATAAGGATCAAAAGGTCAAAGAGATTTTTTTTAAAAAAGCACACACATACACTCCTAAAATAAAAATTATGAAAGAAAAAAAGAAAAAAAATAGAAAACAATTAAAAAATAAAACGTTAGAAAATTGAGTTCTTGGATTCTTTTTTTTGAGGGGGAGGAAGATCTTGTATATCCCCCGTGTCTGTAACCAGTCTCTTCTCTTGGTGGAGTCTCTGGTCTGCTTGTGGTGTTTGGTTTTCCTGGGCTTGATTGGTTTTTAAAATCAGATAGCTTTTCCTTACCCAGGACTTTGTCATCCTCCTCCCAGGCCAGTTCAGTGGGAGGGAGATCTGCTTTGAGTATCACAAAAGAAGGAGATGGCTGTTTTCTCTAGTTTGGAGTTGCTGTGATGAGGCTAGGTTCTGGGTCAGGTTGAGGCCTATCAGCAATCAGACACTTCAGACACTCGTAGAGTCCAGCCTGGAGCCATTCTCAGGGTTTAGGTTTACTGAGTTTCAATTGTTTGTCTAGGCTGCAGTGGGGAGGGGCAGCCTCTGGCTCTGTTTACCCATTGAAGAAAGTCACTCCTCTGGTGTTGGAGCTTTCTCTGCCTGGGCAGGGTGACTTTCCCTTGGGTGGAGCTGAACCTGCCAGGTCAGGTCAGGTTCCTATGACCTGCTAATGGCTCCAATTGTTTTCTTCCAAGGCCTGGGTTGGAGCTAGCTTCTCTGCCCGGCCTTTGTCAGTATCAAAGCTGGAGATCTACTCTTGTGGTGGAGGAGGGGCTGCCCTCCCACAGCTGTTCAGTGATAAGGAGTGAAGATGTAAGGGTTCTACTTACGCCAGACTCATGGTTCCTAGGCCGTACCTAGTCTGCCATCAGCAGGATGAAGATTTCTGCTCTTTGTCAGTTCTTGCTGGTAGTGAGTAGAAACCACTCTCACACTGCATCTGGTGCCTTTGTCTCAAACTTTCTTTGTTGGTATGGTGGCTGTGGCCACTGCTGCAGCAGCTTCAGCTGCGGCTACCGGCAAGTGCTCAGATTTGTCTCCTTGACCAAGCTGCCTGGATTTTCCCTCTCTGGCCTAACTCTCTATACTGTGATGGCACACTTGGTGTGATTCTCTAGCTAGGACTGTTCACTGGAAACTAAAACTCGTTTCCATGCCAGTGATTGTTTAGCCTCCAGCTTCTCCTCCACCATTTTCCTCCGGTCCTCTCTTTTATTTTTGTAACTGTTTTTTAAATTTTTTTCTGGTTGGTTGTGGGGTTTGAACTCAGAGCCTAGGTGCTATCCCTGAGCTTTCTCAAAGCTAGAGCTCTATCAATTTTAGCCACAGTGCCACTTCCAAAAAGAATTTCTATAAAAGGTTTCAAAAAAATAATTTCTCAGGCAGCAAATCAAAAGTATTTAGTATTAATAGACATATTGTACATGATAAATTGATAAACCAGATTTTATCAAAGTAACAACAAAAGACTCAGAAGTCCCTTGGGAAGACACTCTTAGAATATAATGTAAATAGGTGCCATAGCTTAGGCCTTTAATCCTAGCTTCTCAGGAGGTTGAGATCTGAGGATCACAGTTCAAACCAGTGGGGGGGCAGGAAAGTCTATGAGACTCTTATTTCTCTCTGATTAACCATCAAAAAGTGGGAAATGTCAGAGAGCCAGTCTTGAGCAAAAAAGTTAAGGGACAGCTCTCAGGCCAAGTTCAAGCTTCATAGGCAGAAAAAAATAAACAAAGAAAAGAGAATTAGATATCCTTTAATATGTGAGTGTAAAAATTATTGTGGTAGGGGGCTCGAAATGTGGCTCAGTAGTACAGTCTTACCTTGCATGCATGAGGCCCTGGATTCGATTCCTCAGCATCACATAAGCAAAAAGAAAAAAGCCGGAAGTGGTGCTGTGGCTCCAGTGGTAGAGCACTAGTCTTGAGCTGAAGAGCTGAGGGACAGTGACCAGGCCCAGAGTTCAGGCCCCACGACCAGCCCCCCCCCCCCAAAAAAAAATTATTGTGGTATATATTGTGCTATATCCATATATTAGCTCAATAAGAGTGAATTATTAACAAATGTTAGTATAAGGATGAATCTCAAAATAATTATTGTAGGTTATAGAATCCAGACAAAAATAGTGTATACTGTATGATCTTTTACAATGCACATGTATCTGTAGCAATAAGAAATGGAGTTTCTATGATGGAAGAGGTATGGGGAGAGATAGCAGAGAAAGATTACAAAAGAGTGTGAAGAGCCAAGCACAGGTGGCTCATGCCTGCTCTGTAATCTTAGCTACTCAAGTGGCTGAGATCTGAGGATCACAGTTGGAAGCCAGTCTGGGCAGGAAAGTCTGTGAGACTCTTATTTCCAATTAATCACAGAACAACCTGGAAATGATGGTATGGCTCAAGTAGTAGAGCCCTAGTCTTGAGCAAAAAGAGCCCAGGGACAGCACTAAGGCCAAGAGTTCAAGCTCCAGAACCAGAAAGAAAAACAAAAAGGCATGAAGAATCTTTTGTGAGTGACAGACTCATTAGATTGATCATGGTAAGTAAATGTAGCTTTAAAAATTCATCCAGTAGTACACCTAGATTGTTGCAGTTTATTCCATGCTGATTATTCATTTTTCAATGAAAAGATTATAGAAAACATAATAAAAACAGACCTATGGATAATCTAGGCATGCCAATTATTAGATAAGTTTTTATAAAATTCTGATTGCTAAAATCCAGAAAATAAGTAACATTATGCAAGCTCTCACTAGAGACATGGGGTTTGAATAAATCATTTCTAGAATTGTAAACTTGGTTACTTTTTAAATACTAAGCAAACACAGAAATCACCAGGCATTTATTTTGGCCATTGGTCTGAAGCTCAGTTGAATTGTTCATTGATGATGGCAATGTCTTTTCAAACTGATCTCTGCTTTAGGTTGCAGTATCTGGATACTATTCGTTTGGGATTGGCTATATACCCTGAACTCTACATATCCAGGAAGCCAGATAGAAATCCTCTGTGCTAAGAGCAATATAGTTTTATGTCCAAAAATTTAAAATTTAGGTGAATTAGACACTTCCAATATAGTTATGAAGTTACAAGAGTTGACACAAGAATAAATTTTAAAAAAATCTGAATAATACTAGATCAATTACAGAAATTGAATGTTTTTAAAAATATTCTTAGGCAGAGATCCAATTTTTAATTGCTCCTGGATAAACATTTCAATTATTTAAAGGAGAAATAAAATAAATTCTATATAAATTGTTTGAAAGAAAAAAAAAAGAAGTGAGACATTTTCCAACTCATTCTATGATACCAATATAAATTTGGTAACAAAATTATAGGCCAATTTTTGTCTTGACTGTTAATGCAAACTCCAAAACAAAATATTAGGAAGTCAAAGTGCATAATATATGAAAAGGAGAATATGACATGATTAACTTTGATTTATTTCAAGAAAGTAAACTTAGCTTAACAATTGAAAAGACAAGTGATTGGATTAAAAGAACACATGAGAAAAATCTTATGATCACTTCAACAAATTGAGAGTATTAGGAAAAAAATCCAGAAGTTGTTAATAATAACAAAGTATCTTTCTTAATCTATTAAAGCATATCTATCTATATATATCAATATATACATCAATCTCCACTTAATTAGAAATGACTGTAAGATTTTCCCTCAGATTAGGGAACAGGAAATCTGTTCTCTTTAGTTCTAGTTAGTCTTGTATTAGAAAGCTGACCCAGCACAAGGAAGAAAAGAAAAGGCATGATAATTGAAAAAGAAAGAAGAAAGCTGCCATCATTCACAAGTAACATAATTTTGTATGTAAAAAATTTAAAAAATAAAGACAACTTATTAATATTAATAAGAGAATGAGATAAAAATCCACTGAATTTTACATGCAATGTAATAAACTTTCACATTTCATAAAGTTCTGAGTGATAAATGCCTGTGTGGTTACTGTAAAAAGAATATTGGGGTCAGATGCAGAAGATCTCTGAGGTTAAAGTTTCCTTGCATGTATTAATGAAGGACCATAAGCTGTCATATCTCAAAATGATGCCATCACACTATTAGAAATTAAAATGTGAAAAGTAAGGCCATTTAAATCATCAGATGATCAATTACTTAACAGTAAATTGGAGAAAAGATTTAAGACTTCCATGGAGAATATGTAAAGATATTATTTGAAAATTATATACATTATGTCATGTTTTGGGGATTGGCATACTTAATACCATAAATATATCAGTTGCTTCAAAATTTACCTATGCATTTAATGATAGTCTAATAAAAATTAGGACAGACTTTTTTCCAAATGGAAATTGAGAAGATTATTCTAAAACTTTTATGGAAATGTACCTGAGAAGAACCAAAACAATCAGGATGAAGCTGGAAGATTTATATTGTTTGATATAAAAAGAGGGGGTGGTGGGGTGGGAGATGGGAAGGGACAGGAAGGGGAAACAAAGGAGGCAACAATGCTTGATAAGAAATGAACTCATGGAAGTGGCGCTGTAGCTCAAGTGGTAGAGTGCTCGCCTTGAGTTGAAGAGCTGAGGGACAACGCCCAGGCCCAGAGTTCAAGCCCCACGACCGACAAAAAAAAAAAAAGAAATGAACTCATTACCTTGCTCATGTAATTGTAACCCCTCTATATGGTATTTTCAAATAAAAAGTCATCATATTTATTATAATGTTTTTTAGTGAAACAAAGGTGCTTCTGTAATGCAATGGAAAAATAAATGTCTTTTGACTAAATGGTGCTTAGAAACTGGATATCAGTAAGGAGAAAACATGAATCTTGATTCATACAAAACACAATATGCAAAAATCAATTCCAGGTGCCCTGTGGATTTCAATGTGAACGGCAAAACTTTTCAAAGATAACATCAGAGAATTTCTTTATGACCTTGTAATGACTAGACAAAAAGTTAATTATTCTGTTTCATAGCCCCTCAGCCATAAACAAGCTCAGAAGTGTGGAACAAATGACAAAGTGTACTCTGTGTTTGAGCATCTCAGTATTTTGGCTTTTTCATCTTGATTTTACATGGTCAGTTAGAATTCACCTTTTTAGCCTTCTGTCTGTAGCAGCATCTAAGATGTTTGGGAGACTTTATGGAGACTATAAAGGTAAAAATTAGTAATGAATATGGAGATTCGGAACTGTATTTGATTTATTTGGTTTACTATATAATAAACATAAGAATAAAGCCATATAGCAACCAGGTAACAATATAGAGTTAGGATCTTTATTTCCAAGTAACCGTGAAAACTGAAGCATTCTGAAGTCAGGGATTTTTCCTCTTTTCTACTTGGATTTTTCTTTGATCACTTGGACCTTACCCATATTTTGTATTTCACAGCAGGCTGGAGGCACTGGCTACAGTGATAGCAACTAATACAATCACCATGCCAGAGTCATATAGCATATGAGTAGGATTCTGTGTTTTTGAGTCTAGGTTTCTCTGTATTCCTATCCTTGATGTTTACCAACTAGCTGAACTGAGCCAGTTTTCTGAGTTTAGGAATAAAGTAACATATGCATAAGCTACTGGGAGGACTAAATGCTGATGGTGTCTGTGAAATATTTCACCTGATGTCCAGTCCATAATAATTGCTCAAAAATGAAGTCTGATTTTTCACTTCTTTTTATTTGTGTGTGTCCTTTATTGCTAACTGAAAGAAATTCTTAGTGTTTGAAACAGCAGTGATTCAAAATTCAAATAGGAGTCCACATGGATGGATTTTTTTTTCTAAAAAAGCTTTTACTTTTTATTTAATAAGCTCTACAAGTTTTATGCAGCTAATTATTCTGAAGTGCCTCTTCTTTCTTTTCCCCTTGTATCCTTAGCTTTTGTTTCTTTTACTCCAGCTTTGTGAGGTAAAGAAGGTTTGTATGACTTGAAGACTTTTTACTAGCTGAGCAAGTCCTAGGTTGGACCTGAAATAAAAATGAATTTCCATTGTGCAGAAATGATGAGTCCCATGTCACTTTTGCACAACCCCCCTATAGTTTCAGAAGTCCAAGTTTTACTGTTTAAAAACATATGGCATAAATTATGCCATAGGACGTTGATACTCATGAGTCAGGCCTTGTATTGCTCTCTAGAGCTGCACACCAGTGGCTCCTTGTTTTATTTGTGGACAGTGATAGGTATTGTGGCAGTTGGAATCTTTTCTCCTTAGCTATTCCATAGATCTGTCCTATTATTGAGGAACAGACTTTTTTTTTTTATTTACAAATGTGAAAACTTGCAGCCAGGCATATCTCTTTTACAATGCAGTGAACCTTCCAAACCTTTGTCTTAGTCTCTTGGAACCAAACAAATTACATGCCACAGTGTGCTGTATATCATGCCTAGAATGTTTATAACGTCTGGTGGAGTGGAGTTTGGGAATGGGCTTCTCTGGTGAGCTGGAGCAGATTGCTCCTTTGAGTGACAAGCTGCCATTTTCTTGAGGTTTGACTATTTGGGGTCCTTCACCTATCCATGCAAAAAAACCTTAGCCTCAGAGATCTTTGGCATTTGACCCCAATATTTTTATACAGTAACCATACATACATTTATCACTCTGAGTTTTATGAACAGTGAAGGTTTATTACACTGCTCTCAAACCTCATTTAACCTTTTATCTTGAAGCAATACGTTAAAACAGTGTTGTGAGAGTTTGTACAATTGGGACCAGTTAGTTGACCATCCCCTCTGTGTTTCTTTTACATGGAATCCTTATGCAGAATGCTTGTGGTCAGTAGATACCGCCTATAATTTCAAATAAACTCTCCTTTCTGTCCTCTAAGACAGAAACTTAGACTTTCAGAGTGAAAAGGCCTCAGAATTGACCAGCCATAAGGAAAAGTGATGAAATCTTCCCCTGGTGTGCATCACAGTCCCTTCTGTCATCAAGCATTTTGCCCATCCTTTCCCCATTTTACAACCCACACACCAGCCCATCACATCGGAGCCACTTCAGGCCTGGTGACGGTTATTTCACCTACTATTCTGGCCATGTAAAACTCTATTCTCCATTCTCTTCTTGCCTAAATACAACATTTAAAGTGCTATTGCCACAATATCTTTTGGATCATTTCCTGAACTTTGTATAAATGTTGTTTTCTTTATTTGCTTGACAGTTTCCTGAAAGTGGAACTGCATACTGTAATTCTAAACTCTACTCACCCCAAACTCCATGTTTAATGACTGCATAGTACAAGATCACATAAATTAAAGCAATATATTTGATGAAGTGTCATAAAAATAAGTCCTTTAAAATGGGGTGCAATTTAGGATTACATAGAATTCTCTGCCTTTGAGGTACAGACAGGTCATATAGTTCAATTGTGATTGTTAGGATTTGATGTTGGAGAACAATCACCATCTTGTTTTATAGGTAGAGAGGCAAACTTTGAACCTTTGTTCTATCCCCTTTCTGTCTCAGTTCCTGAGCTATCAAACAACTGAGTTGTCAGGAAAGGATTTAAGTTCAAAACAGCTTTGTTGAATGGTGACTCCTTCGTAAAACTACATAAAGATAATAAAAATATGTATTTTTATTTACTTATTTATTTATTTATTTAGCTTATGTGGTGCTGGGGAATCGAACCCAGGGTCTCATGCATGCAAGGCAAGCGCTCTACCACTGAGCCACCTTCCCAGCTTCCAAAATATGTATTTTTTTTAAAAAGAAAATCTGCATAGGCAGAGTTCACCAGGGCACATGTGCCATTTTATGTCATCCCTACAGTGCATCTCTCAAAATCATGTCAAGGAGCTATTACTATGGCTACTGTTGGTGTACCTTTGTTGCTGTTGGTGGTGGTGGTGGTCATGGGGCTTGAATTCTGGTCCTGGGCCTTGTCGCTGAACTCTTCAGCTCAAGGCTGGTGCTCTACCACTTGAGCCTCAGTGTCACCTCTGGTCTTCTGGTGGATAGAGATAAGAGTCTCATGGACTTTGCTACCTGGGCTGGCTTTGAATTGTGATCCTCAGATCTCAGCCTCCTGAATAGCTAGGATTACAGGTGTGAGACACCAGTGCCCGGCTTGGTGTTACTTTTTAAAGTGTATCACTAAGATGTCCCATTGAACCTTGTGCCGAACAACAGTGATTCCTTTTTTTTCTTGTGGGAGGAATGAAAGAAGCTGACTCTAGTTACTGAATTATGTTCTGTAATGGCAGGGTCAATTTATTTAGTTCATCTTTGTAATTTTGCTCAACCAACTGTTCTCCTTTCTGTCCTTGCTTCTGGTATGAGTTATCAAAGTATTTCTACCATTTATGATCCTGCATGGGCTTTAGTGTTGGTATGTGCTCTGTCTTTCTGGTGGTTTGGGGACAGAAGCAATGGGTGACATAAAGCAGTACTGCCAAACACTTACAACACTTAAGAGATAATACCAGGGATGCCAGAAAAGCACATTTGAGCCTCAACATCTTATTTATGTGGTATTTATTTGATATATACTATGATTTAGGCATTGCAACTTTAATACAGGGACTATAATAATCTCCATTTAATAGTCACACAGGTGTTACATCTATTTTACCTTGGGTTGCAGCCAGTATGGAACTGAAAATACGGTTCTAGAGTCTTTACCCTCAGTCTCTATGTCTTATTCCTTTTATTTTTCCTTTTTTTAAAGTTGTTATCTTAGAGATGAAGTACAGAGGAGTTACAGTTACACACGATAATGAGTGCCTTTCTTTTTGAGGAGTGTCACCCTTTCCTTTGTTTTCTCCCAGTTTTCCCCCGTCCCAAACACCCTCTCCCACAAATTGTCTAGTTCCTTTTCAACATAGTGTCTAGTGAGCATCTCTGTTGCATTCGTTCACTCTTTGCCCCCACCATTTCTGTCCTCTCCTAAATAGATAAACCTACATTCGAGACAAAAGGTACAGAAATCCTTTCATATTTTTTTTCCTATTTAACACATTCAAGTGGAGAATCTTATTGTCAAAGTGTTTTGTAAAATGACTTTGGGAATATGGTGAAAAGATTATAGTCACTGTCTACAACATACATCAGCATTCAGAGAGAATGAAAAGGTTCTTTTTTGAGGGGGGGATGTTCTCTCTGTACAACATTGCCCTTGAGTACATCTAATTCTTACTTAGGGAGAAGGGAAGTGCTCAGATCTTGGCAGGATTGATGACTTTTGTTGTTGTTTTGAAGAAAAAAGTAATTATTGAAGTGCTGGGTGCAGGACCATTAGAAAAGCTTTCAGATAAATTGGGTGGGGTCTGAAAACATAACTCCTACTAATTCACATAACAAACATTTGTTAAGCAGCAGTAAGTGCAAAGTATGAATTTAGGGAATAGCAGAACTTTGTAGCTTCTACTTTTTAATATTATCATTAAATTTTACCAATTTAGACTTCATGGGGAGAAAAGACAACATGGAAAGCAATATAAATTTTCATGTCCAATGAACGCCATGCTCTACCTGTAGATCTATTGTTCTTTTTTGTTTTTGTTTACTTGTTTGTTTTTTACAAGAAAGAAAAACTAGAGAAATAGGAAGAAGAAAGAAACAAAGGATTGGATTAATGCCAATAATTCTAGCATGTATCAGTTATGAGGGCCCAGGGCTTCTCATTCTCCCTGTCCGTGGACTCTCAGTGTGGGTACCCATGTTTGGCAAAAATTGTACATATTTTTTTAATCCATAGGCAGCATGAATTTGGCCAATGTACCAGCCCCCTAGGAATACTAAATGTATCCCATTTCATTTATAGGAAAGAAGCAAATTAAGACAGAGTGCTTTTGTAAACCATAAACTGCATTTAACAAGGCAGGAGGCTTGGGAATCCATGGTCAGACTGCTAGCTTTTTCTGGCACCTTGTTAAACATGGTTGAAAGTTTGAATGCTGGGGAACAGCCCATTTTCTCTTTGTTCCTGGGAATGGCTCTAACTGACCTGGTAGAACTGGGCAGATGGGCTGGAATCATAGCCACTTGGGCTGGGAGATAGCAGGAGAGCTCAGTGGGCCTACCTTCAGGCAGAGTCCACCTCCACTGGGCCTGAGGGCAAGTTCCAACATTGAGTCCAACATCAAATAACGCCTATTATCAAGCCACTCTCTACATCTAAATTAAATCCTCCATCCTGCAGTTTAGTGCATCTCCTTTTGTTCTGCCCTGAATAAAGATGGAGAACAGCTGGTCAGTGTTCCCTGTAGAATAACTCTTCAGACACTTGAAAGCTATTATTAAGTCCCTCACAGTCTTCTCTGGACAAATATTGAGGCTCTCTCCCTCCTGTTCCTTCTACTTACCTTTTTCTCTCTGGCTTCAGGTCCTTCTCCAGCTGCTTGCTTCCTGAGGACACCTGGAAATAGATTTGCATTTTGTTCCCAATGTTATTGTCACTAAGTCAGGGTGGGAGATTTTGTCTCTTTTTTAGTGCCATTATTTTCTAGTGGGCCTAGTTCTTAATTATTCTAGGCTATTATCCATTGGTTGGGATTAACTGAAGAACTTGCTCTGTCTTTAAGCATTCTGGATCTATGGAGACTATGCTAATAAAGTTTGTATGTCTATGTGTTTGTGTTGCATGTCAAAATGAGTATGATTTATCAGGACTTTTGTATCCAACTATTCTTTCCATCATACAATGTGTTCCCTCATTTTAAATATGTTTCAAGACACTTTTTCTTTCTTAAAATATTTTTATTATCGTTAAATAATTAGACAAAGGAGTTTCAATTCCATATGTAAGTTGTTGGGTTTTTTGATGGTCCTAGGGGCTGAACTCTGGACCTGGGTGCTGTCCCTCAGCTCTTCAGCTCAAGGCTAGTGCCCTACCACTTGAGCCACAGCACCACTTCCAGCTTTTTTCTGCTTATGTGGTGCTGAAGAATTGACCCAGGGCCTCATGCATGGGAGGCAAGAACACTACCACTGAGCCACCTTCCCAGCCCCCATATGTAAGTTTATGAGTACAATGCATCATGATCAGAAGACACTTCTTTCTGAATAGGGATGGATAAGGATGTTGTATGCATATGTCTTTGTGTATGTTTGTACTAACTCTGATTAATTTATAATAGTTGCCCAGAACTGAGTGGTGAAAGGTTCTAAGGTTTTATGTAGGAAGGAATAAGGCTGTGATGCAAATTTTGTAGAATTACCTGTAGTACTATTGTCTAGTTATGTGGTGCTTAAATAAATCGTTAAAAGTTTAAAGTAATAAATGATTGTTGTTGTTTTGCTTTTCCTCCCCTTTTGGTGATACAGCCCTATTACTACTTGTGAGGAACATTATTAATTCATTTCTCATTCAGTCTTATTCAATATACCCCAGATTACTTGAGTTCTTCTTACTCTCCAGTCCTATATTCTGTTGACTAAACCAGCAATCTTGGAAAATACATCTATTTCTATTTGTCCAATAGCATAGTAGGAATTTATCAACATTCTTGGATCAGTCTTAACAGCCCAATAACTGCCCCCAGTTACTTGTTTTCCCTACCACTTGGCAATTCTGCCAACACTGTAGGCTGATGGTTTATTTAGGGCTAATCATTGGTCAAGATTTAGTGGCTCAGTGTTGCTTGATGTACTCCATTAAAGTTTTTTTTTTCTTTTGCATTTACCCAAAGTAGTTCTTATTCAAAACAATTAGTTTCTCATTAGTTCTCAGGGATGCTTTTGAATCAAATATATTTTAAAATACATTTGACACATTCAAAGTTTGCCACTCAGGATCTCCTCCTTCCTGTTGTGTGAACTCATCATCCTGCAAGCTTTTCTAAATGGAGATTGCCAGTCTTGACTGGTATCTACTTTCTCCAAACTCCATCTACAATTATATTCTGTTAACAGAGGCTTTTAATCGTCTGTATGTCTCACTAATTGTTTGTGCTAGCCAGTTGGACTCCTCTCTTCAAATAGACTCTGACTTCCATCAGAGAAGAGACCTCCCCTTATACTTGTTACTAATCTTTCCCACTGCCGTGATATACCCACAAATAGGACATCAAATGTACTTCTCACGTGACTCTCCAAATAACCAGTCTTGTAGCTTTTCATAATGATTCGGGTTTTTTTGTTTTTCATTTTTGGTCAATTATGGGGCTTGAACTCAGGGCCTGAGTGCTATTCCTGAGCTTTTTCACTCAAGGTTAGTGCTCTACCACTTTGAGCCACACCGTCACTTCTGGTTTTCCGGTGGTTAATTGGAGATAAAGGTTTTATGGAGTTTCCTGCCAGGGCTGGCTTCAAATTTCAATCCTCAGATTTCAGCCTCCTTCCTGAGTAGGTAAGATTACAGGAATGAGCCATCAATTCCAGGCCATAATGATGAGATTTAAAAAAATAACTTGACCAATCTTGATGGCTTTGTATAGATGGATTAATATTTCAGAAGATATAGTTACTAGTGACATTAGTAAAAACATGTATTTGTGGATCACTCATAGTTAATAAATGATTCTCTATTGGGGAAGAATAAAAGTGTTTTTGTTTGGACAGAGCTCAAAGTAGTATTAAGTACACAGATACTAATATGGTATTGAGAAACAGTGTGGAAAGGCATTGAAATACAATTTCTCACCTGGTTTGCATGGAAAGTGAAGAGATACTGAACACAAGATTTCTCTAGTCTGGTATTGTGAACCTGTTAAGAAATTGTAGTCAAAATTTAAAGCAGAAGAAATATTCTTTAATCAATTCTTAGTATATAATATTCAGGAGTGCGAACAGGAAAAACTAGAAAGGAACCTGTTGGCTCTGGTGTATCTGTCATGTTTTGATAGAGCATGCTTTAGCCAAGGATGGTTTTGGAAAGCCAGGAAAGACACTGCAGGACCTCGGCATCGCTGGGTTTCGGTTCCCTGTGTGTTGTATGATGGTTGAGCTTTCTGAAAGTCACCTGAGAGGCAAAGGAAACCCGTGCCACAGCATGGCATTTCTGAACCACAGCATAGTGGCTTAATTGATTTATACTTTCTTCTTTTCAAAAGACAGCAGAATGTCAAAGGTCTTTCTTTTGTGTAGTACTGGAAAACTGGTTGTCAAACAACCTCTACTCATTTAATAATTTATCCCATTTTGTAAAAGAAAGGCAGCTGACACGCAGTAAATCTACTCCATATTTAAATGACTGCATTGAACAATAATAAGGAGAATGAAAAATCTAGTCCATTATTTAAAATTAAACATATATGAAACAGTTTTTTCCAAATGATCACCAAAGGCTATAGTTTAAAGGCAGCACTGAAGTCCTGAGTAGAATAAAAATGCCTAACAGTGGTTTGCGAATGGCAGCAGAATTATTTATTCTATTTTTTCTATACATAAGGAATTGAGCTAAATGAACAATGTTTAAGCATGTCAGAATTTCATCAATTTTGCATGAGCATTCTCAAATATCCTGGTGGGGGTAATTGCTTGCAAATACATTTAAACTAATGATATGTTATATTCTTACTTGATATAAAACTATTAAAAGATACGTTATTGCATTTGACAATGCCATGCAGCTGGGTCAGATCTTAATGACAGATTTCCGCATTTGTGAATTAAGATACACGCTGCTGGAAGCAAATATTTTGTAAAAATAAAAGCTATATACTATGTAAGTTTGATCATTTATCTAAAATTTCCATTTCTATTTTGTTGGGTACTGTAAGTGTTAGGAGAGAAAGACTCAGTCCATTTCCTAAAATTTGAAAAAGAATCCAGAGGTATGAACAAATCCTTCCCTTGCTCCCCTCAGTAGGAGAAAGAGAACTTGTAAAAATCTACCATGTGGCTTTAAAGATCTACTTAGAGTGTGGTTTTGTAACCTGTACAGGCAGGGGTGACTGACACGCTGCCTCAAGCCAATTGGAGAAAGTGGTCCTTCACCCATGTGAAGAAAGAATGTTTGTTTTTGAGAGGAATTAAATTAGGCTGAAAGGATATAGCAGAAGAAGAAAGCAAATAATTCAAGAGAAAAAATGAAATAAATACATACTTGTATAAATATTTTTTAAAAAGGAATGTGTAGCAATTAGATGCAATGATTCCTTGGCCCTTTACTTTTAAGTGATATTGATTTAACTGATACACACACACACACACACACACACACACACACACACACACACACACACACATTCCACTCTTGGTTTTGTCTGAGGTCAGTATAGAGAGGTTCCTGCTTGTATCAGCTTGGGTTAATTTGTCTAGTTTTGTGATCAAAGCCCCAGTGTGATTTCTTTTATTGACAATGGGCTAAAATGCATATTAATTTGTCTTCAGTGCCAGGATTCTTGAGACTCCAAGATGGATTGTGAAGCAGGCATTAGTGCTTATATGTGATTATGGAACTTGGGGAGCTTGCTTGGCATCCCACTGAAAGTCAGATGGTGTTATGATTGCAAGGAAGTATTGATATACTTCCCTAATTGTTTCTTAGGACTTCAGATTCTATTTATGATGTCATTACAAAGCTATGCATTATCTGCATAATCGCCAAGGAAAAGACTCTCTCATGAAGGGAAATGTATCCCACTGAGATAATGCCGCAAGCTACTGCTATACGTCCAACGGCATATGTATGCTGTTGAAATAATAAGACAGCATGGAATAATGATGAATTCTTGTTCCCATCATGACAGAAAGCTTTCCCCAAATTATCACTATTACTGACTTAATTGATCCATGCTCGGTGAAAGGATTTCAGCAGATGGATGACTTGGGGACTCAATCCTTACACTGCCGCTATTTCTGACAGTAGCAGCATAAGAAAGGCTAGTTACAATTTGCAGAAGCTGAGAGCACCCCAGGTATAATGCTCATTGCTACTCTGGAAGTGAATATGCAAGTATGTGCACTGGGTTGTGAGCAGGTATGAGGATATTTACAAACACACATGTATGTACACACAGACACACTCACGCACACACCATTTAGTTGATGGCTTAGGGCTGAAAAATAAAGATAGGATAAACTTACCTCTCAAGAAGAGGAAAATAATTTTTTATTATATACAGACTTGTTGCAGAGTGAAAAAAATACCTTATTGCCACTTGGTGATACACACACACACACACACACACACACACACACACACACACACACACACACACACACACACACACACACACACACACACACAAAGCTCTTACCTTAATTTGGCAGCCTGGCCAGACTAGGTCTTTTATATGTTAAAGAATAGTACAATGTCCCTTCACTGCAAATTTTTCAGTTCCGCAGTAATTCTGATACATGTTCTCTCACTCCCCTTAAAAGGCACGTATGCTCTGATTTTCAACATCATTGAAGATTATTACAACTTCACTTCATAATATACTGTAAATTTTATTATAAAGCACCAATTCCTCGGTTTCTAAGAACAATTTTAGGCAAAGAGTGCCCTATACTTCTTACTCTCTCTGTAATGGAAGAGGAGACCTAATGAAGTTCTTTATGCAAATTTCCCAGTTATCAGGTAAAACCTTCACATAGAAAATCTATCACATGTTGTAAAATTTCTTTATGTTATCAAATGCTAATGATGACTTAGAACACAACCCACAGAGGATCTTTGAAATCCTTCATAAAAAAGTGTATTCTACCCCAATATCAGAGAGGCCTTGGAAATTCCACCACTCTGAAGACTCGGGTTTGTAATTAGCACGGTGCGGGCTTCTCTGCCCTCTGAAACCATAATGTTAATTACAAAAATTACACTGTGTTTAAAAGTGCAATTAAGAGACTCCTCTGCACAAAGGGAATCTTGGAACCTCTTTTCACACTTTGAAGCCAGGTCATAATGTAGCCCATAAAAAGGAGGCCAAGGCTCATTCCCTTTTAAAGGATTCAGAAGACCATAGAGGCGATCTCAGCCAGAATGAGCTCTACCGGGCTCTGCAGTGCTCTTAATGAATAATGTTCTACCTGGAGCAAGGGAACAGGCAAAAGGAGAAAATTAGCAGAAAAATGATGGCTGTTCTACACCCAGTTTGGCTGTTGCGAGCATCACCACCCCACGTGGGTCTACTGTAGGCCAATTCTAGAAACAGTTGCTTGGTCCTGGTGTCTGTGTAACTCCCCAAACAAGACACACATCTAATGTGGGCTAAATGCTGAAATGGACATTGATGGATTCTGACCTAGTTTTGTACTTCATTCAGGGTGGAATATTATTAGGAGCTATCCAAGCCAAAAAAAAATGCTAGAAAATAAATGGTACCCTGTACCCCAAACTTCTAGGAGAAAATAAAGGAGAGAAATTATAGACTGAAATAAATCACTCTTTTCTGTTTTAATGGTAGGGCTGAGGCCACATAGTTGGTGGGAAATATCTTAAGAGAGCAAAGGAGGCAGTGTAGATTAGGGGGCAAAACTAGGAGGCAGAAGATAGGAGGTTTGAATTAGATTCTGATCTGCAGCTGTGTAATATTTAGTAATGGTGTGAATTCTTCTGACTTTGGTATTCTCATCAGAAGAGTGAGAATAAGGCAGATCAAGATCAAATTATCAAGAATAAGTCATTGGGAATTAATCTGCTCAATAGGTTTGTAAAGTAGTTAGTATATACAACTGAATTTTATTTCAGATAAGCACGGGTAAACATAATGAGGATGTTGGTCATCTTCAGAGGTCATTCTTTTTCTTTCCTTGTGATACTGGTTTTACATGTCCCTTAGTCCTTCCTCAGTTTCCCAACTCTAAGCATCTCAGAAGTGAACTAACTTGGAAATAGATTTCTTACTGATATTGTTAAGATGAAGTCACTGGAGGTTGAGACCAATAAAATCTGATTGGAACACTTCTGAAAAAGACAAATGTGGGCATGGGCATGGATATGCACAGAGAAACATTGATGTGAAAGAAGAAGAAAAAATATTACTGTCTATAATCCAAAAAAAGAAGAAGATGCCTTCCTATACACCAGAAGGAAATAATGTTCTTCATGTCTTTCTTAGACCTCTAGCCTCTAGATTTCTATGGCTTAGAGCATTCAATGTGAGCTACTCTGTTACATCAGCGATGGAAAATTAATACATCCCCCAAATGAGTGTCTCTTTGTTAGATATTTTTTGTCGGTCGTAGGGCTTGAACTCTGGGCCTGGCCACTGACCCTGAGCTCTTCAGCTCAAGGCTAGTTGAGCTACAGTGCCACCTCTGGTTTTTTGGTAGTTAATTGGAGGTAAGAGTCCCAGGGACTTTCCTGCCTGGGCTGGCTTTGAACCGCCATCCTCAGATCTCAGCCTCCTGAGTAGCTAGGATTACAGGTGTGAGCCACCCATGTCCAGCCAGGTTTTTTTTTTTTCCTTTGAAAAATTTTAAATACCTTACCTACGTTTCAGATAAATATATTATGTCACATAGCCCTTGGGTTCATTCTTCATTCTCCTTGAAAATGTCTTTGTTAAGCCATTTTCTTCAATATGGCCCTTCTTATTCAATCTTGGGTTCCTGAGGCCATACTTCCTTCAAATGCCTCTAATTTGTTTTCTTTTGTGCACACCCTGATATGCTGAATTTCTGGCATCACAGAAATGCTTCACCTAGTTGCTGAATCTAGATGCAACATGTAATGTTTATGAAGTAGCAAAGCAGTTGCCCATTGTAGGAGATACCTGCCTATATTCCTACCTATTTGGGAGGCAGAGATCAGGACTGTAATTCCAGGCCATCCTAGGCAAAAAGTTTGTGAGACCCTATCTCAATCAATAAAAACCTGGACACAGTAGATTAACTCTGTAAGCCTAGCTTCAGGAAGTTTAAGTAGGAAGATTAAGTAGGTCCAGGCTATCCCAGGTATAAATGAGACCCTATGCAGAAATAATGAAAGCAAAAAGGGCTAGGGCTGTGGCTCAAGTGGTAGAGTGTCTAACTAACAAGTGCAAGACCCTGGGGTCAGACCACAATACCAGATCAAAAGAAAAACTGATACCCCTCTCCCCAAATTTTGATATTTTGATTTTTGCCTAAAGTGCAATGAAAGATAGAGGTTGCAAACCTTGACATTGCCATAGTATCTAATGTTCATTTCTAGAAAACTGTGGAATGGAACCAGAATGGTGGAAGTGAAAGATTAAGCCCTAGCCACGGGACAGACTGAGATGAGCAGTTCAGTACCATGATTTTGGACAGTGTAAGGGAGATCAGCAGTTCAGTACCATTATTCTGGAGAGCATAAGTAATGCCAGGCATGGCGCGATCCTAGCATCTCAGGTGACAGTGACAGTTGCTCTAGAAAGAGACATTTATTCAGAAGATAAAATGTTCTTTAAAACCTGGGAAGGCATTTTAACAGCCTCTTTTTATGACATTCTCTCTGTCTGTCTGTCTGTCTGTCTCTCTCTCTCTCTCTCTCTTACACACACACACACATTAATGTTAAATCCTAGAGGATTTTCACATCTTTTTTGTAAATTTTTTTTGTCAATTTTTTCTTACTCTTTTGTTTGCTTTTATAGATTTGGGAAATCTGTAGAAATGCCTTTTGTAGGTGACCACAACATCGAAGTAAGTTGCCACCTCAGCCATTTTTATCCAAGGTATTTCTGACTCTGTCCCCTGAAAATCCTGGGCATGTTGATCACAAGTATTTTGTGCTTATTAATGCCTATGAGGTCCCAGCAAAGGATGTCCTTCATTTAATCCTTCTTTCATTTTACAAATAAGTGTTTTGTGAAGTCTAATCTGAAAACTCCCAACAATAACCAATAAATTATCAACCTGAACTTTGGTAGAAATATTTAAAGGGGGGATGGAAGCCAACTTAAGCATGGGAGGGAAATCCCTCCTTCCCCCCCTTCCCCACGCCCCCCCCCCAAAACCCTGCACAGTATGCTGCCCACTGGCTTGGACTGTTTGGCCTATGTGTCTGGAAAAATCCACTTCCTCCTCCTTCATCTTCTACCTGCCCAACTCGTTACAGAACCAGACAGTTTACATATGTGATCCTTCCTATTTAGAAAATTAATGGTGTTTTCTGGCTCCAAATCACAGCTTGTGGTGCTCTGCAGGCGATGAAAAACTTGGCCAGCTTCAGCAGCAAGGCAGCCATTAGAAAATTAACCCTTGGTGACCAAGGAGCAAAGGTAGGCAAGCAGGGTCCTGGAGACGTGGCAGGCTGTAGCTTTCAGGTGTCGATACATATGTTAGCCGTGTAGGAACAGCACACACGAGGCCCCCTGAGAGCTCCTAGCTAGCATGTTTGTGGTTGGCCACTGCAGAGAGGGCACGGACATAGCTCTTGGCAGCCAACGCAACCAATATGCCACGCTTTTTATTAGAGCTCAGGAGAAAGCCCAGAGCCCAGCTTTGGAATCCCAGCCATCAGTGTCTTGGCTTCACCTGATTAAAAGATGTGCCATTCAGCGTCATCCCTGCGTGCTTCCTTTTCACACCCCCATGCTGCGCCGGCCTCAGGAAATGGTTGACCTCACAAAGATGGAGTCATAAAAGCCAGGGTGGGAGAAAACTTTGGCATTATTAATTCCACCTTAACTTAGGCCTCCTCTGATTGTTTGCTTTCTGGAATTTTTGTTTGTTTGTTTTCCCACTGTACAGGGGAGCCAGAAGGAGCTTTTTTCGTGTGTAAGTTTTGAAACTTCCTTGATGTGTGTGTGTGTGTGTGTGTGTGTGTGTGTGTGTGTTCACAGAGGTACAAAGCACAGAGTAGAGGTCTTGAAAGTGTCAAGGCTAACTCTGGGAATTTGGCTTTCCTGAGGGCAGTATTCTCTGGACCACTGTGGTGGTGGTCTCATTTTCAGACAAGACAGAACTAGCACATTCTGAAGGTTCATCCTTGACCTGCAATATATCCCCCATGAATGTATAAACGTTTTCCCTGCCCCAATGGAATTAATATCACTAATTACCTCCCCCCCCATGCAATGCAATACAGAAATAACACTTTTCTGTATTTACTGCTCAAATGATGAGTAGAAAGGAAGCTAGATTCTGAACAGTCAGAGATCATGGAGCCCACTGCCAAGAGGACACACAGACAAGCTAGGAGTGCAGCAGCCTGAGGACCATTTGCTGGAGACTTCCTGTCGCTCTCTCCTGCACACCTATCGTGCAAACTTGAAGTTGATTTGTATTTTTAGGTTCCCACTACAAGAAAACACAGCTGCTTATTTTCCCACTTCTGAATGCTTGCTCGGTAATATTCAGTGAAATCAGGCTATATTCATCTCGAACATTGAATAACACCAGCTTTAATACAAACAGGGGTAAATAACAGTGGCACATTAATTACTCCTTTCTAGTTTACTCTGACAAAAACATACTAAAATGAAGACTAATATAATTATAGATGATGCATTTTCAATTAGCCTTTGTTAATACTATTAATAAGATTAATAATATATACTAAAAATGTCAATATGCTTATCTAAATAATTTTTTAAATCATCCTTTCAAGTCCCAGCATCAAACATTAAGGCACAGCATCTTAATTACATGTGCTTATCAACAAAGTTAAATGGATAACATCCCTCAAGTGTAGCAGAGACAGACACAGGCAAGCTTACAGGCTGTCTTGTGTTCACCTTCCAAGCCCAGGGCTTGTTTATCTGTAACACATTAGTATTTGTGGGCAGACCATAGCCATCTCAGCAACAGGGCTTTGCGAAGTTCCTACAGAGTGAGGGCTATTCTCAAATCCACACATACATAAATGACCCCTTTCTGAACCAAATGATAAAATGTGGCTTTTTTCCTTTTATAATTTTAATAACATACACCACAACGGTGACTGGTGTTAATGTATAGAATTAATTGCCCCAGTGAGACATTTTTTTCTGAAAAAGCAATAATAGCTGGATTCTCCTTGAAATGTGAAAACCCTCCGGTATACTAATAAAATGGAAAAAGGTTCACAAAATAATATCCTAAATAATTGGGTTCCTTGTACCAAACGACCCCATGTCGTTTCTCTTAAACAATCTAAAAAACTTGATTATTCCTTTGGACTTAATAAAATATAATTGAAAAAAATATTAAGGAGGATCACAGAACAATTGCATCCAAATCCCCTTAATATTTTTAAAGCTGATGTTCTTCACACTTTCTCAATATTAGGGAGAAGAAAAGTTTCACAAGTAAATGCCAATGTTTGCTTGGTTGATGACATATATGACATGTTGTTAAGATGCCCAGGGCCTCTGTCTTCTCTTTCTCACTCTGTGTGTGTGTGTTTGTGTGTGTGTGTGTGTGTGTCTGTCTGTCTGTCTATCTGTCTGTCTGTCTATCTCTCTGTTGTATGTACTCAATTACTAAAACTTTTCAGTAGCTACAGTTTGTAATCCCACTGGCTCTTTCCTCCCTAGAAACTGGGAAACTTCATGATCCCACTGTGCTATAGTAGTAATTATTGTCTTTTAAAGAGACTGTGTGTGTGTGTATACATGTGTGTGTGTGTGTGTGTGTGTGTGTACGTGTGTGTGTGTGTGTGTGTGTGGTTGTGTTGGAAGAGTGGGAGCAAACAACTGCTCCTGCTGGATAGATGTTTTCATTCTTGTAGCCTCTCTGCCTGCTTGCCTCCCCCCCTCTCACTCTCTCTCCCTCCTTCTCCTTCCCCCCCTCTCTCTCCATAAAGGCTTACTCAGACTGAAAAATCTACCACTCTGTTTTTTTCCTACTCATTTAAACCTATTTATTTACTTATGCATATGCTACAAAACACCAGGAAAACACAGTGGATAGAAATGCACATATTTTCCATAAAGAAAGAAGTGCTGAGGAGATTATTGGGAGCAATGCAAAGGGGACAGTGGACAGGGCAGGGGATGCCGGAGCAACAGAATGCTGAAGATAGTTGTCCCAGCTACGAGATAAAAGCTACATTACATGAAATTAATGGAGGCTGTCTGCGACATACATGAATCACTGTTTCAACACTAAGAAACCAGCACAAAAGAATAAAGAAATCTGAGTACTAACTACATCTTCAAAGGTCTCCTATTTACCCAGCTATACTGGGTACTGACACAAGTGGGGGGAAATATAAGAAAAAAGCACTGCTGTGATCGAATGAATGCGACCATATGAGCTATATTGGAGCCGTATGCATCCTATTTAGCTGATATCAAACACAGTTTAATGAAAGTTAAATAGTTTCTGAGGAGTGCATGAGCTGGAACAGATTAGATTCCACCGAGGGGTCTCTCAGCATATTGTTGCTCACATGTATTCCCTGCTCAGGGCTGCTACAATTCCAGCACTCCATTAGCAATACACAAAAGACTTATGCAGATAGCGGGCATAAGCTCCTACCGCCATGTTGGGAAATAAACACACAGACACACACACACACACACACACTGCACACACACAGATGTACACACTCACGGATAAAGGTTTGTTCAATGCATTCATCTCCAAATAGATCTCTGTAAATCAGAACTGATAAGAGCATTTGTAGAAAAAAGGAAGTAGCTGATATATATATATATATATATAATATATATATATATATATAATTTTTAGCACAGAAATAATGTAAACTGCTTCCTATAGAAAATACTGGGTCGGGCATATAATGAGAGTTTGATCTTGCAGACATTGGTATGATGAATGGGATACCCTTTTGCTCTGCAAGCTCCCACTGGCCTGAAAGGGCATAGCTTCCTTGTCACCACCCAGTGAAGTTATAGGGGTGTGCAAGTCTGCAAGTCCTATCACACAGTATTTCTGTAGCAATGTCTTATTTTTAAAAAGTGCAATTCCTTCCAGAAATATTGCTGAACAGCCTGTCCATCTCTTCACATGGCTGTCTCAAAAACTGACATGAATTGCAATTAATAATTTTATTACTTGGCAAAGATATTTTTTCGCTTCTCCACAATTAAGTTGTCTATGTGCTTTTTTTAAAAATTCCTTCTGCCCAAGTACCCTCTGCTCTGTCTTCATCCAGCTGACTTTTCCTGGATAAAAAGTAGTGTTTTAATTTAAATGAACAGAATAGATGTTTCACAGTGGTCTTTCTGTAAGAAGTGGCTGAAATGGCTGAACAGTATCATTTGCTCCTTTCAGATGAAGAGATGAAAAATCCTACCAACCTGAACATGTGTACCTTTTTGCTCTTGCACAATTGCAGTTGAACTTTCTTGAACATTTCCCCTATGCATGACATTTTCCCTATGGTAGGCTGGATTACAACAGAGGACCTACATAGACTCCCTCCTCTCTTTGAGCTCTGTAAGAGCTTGAAGTTTACTACAGAGCTATTCTAGTGAGAACAGTTTTAACATACCCTCCACCTTCTGGGAATATTTGCCGATGTCTTGGAGGCATTTACTTTTGATTGTCCCAACTGGGAGGAATATTCCTAGCATTTAGTGGGTGGAGACCAAGGATGCAGTTAACCAGCCTAAAATGGACAGGACCAACCCCCTATAACAAAGGACTGTCTAATATTGAGTTCTAGAAAGACATTCGTCTCCTAGGAAGGAACCAGGGAAACTCTGGGTAAAACCTGAACACTGGTATATCTGTACACCCTCTTCCTATTTACAGTGAGGTCTGAACATTTTGTTGTATTGCCACATGGTAGCCCTAGGGATTGGATTAAGCTTTCATGGCATCTGGTCTACACTTTGGGAATAGACTTTTAAAAACATTTCACAAAAACAAAATAAATAGCTAGGCACCCATGGCTCATGCCTGTAATCCTAACTACTTTGGAGATTGAGATCCAAGGATCATGGTTTGAAGCCAGCCCAGGCAGGAAAGTCTGTGAGACTTTCTTTCTTTTTTCTTCCTTCCTTCCTTCCTTCCTCTCTTTCTTTCTTTCTTTCTTTCTTTCTTTCTTTCTTTCTTTCTTTCTTTCTTTCTTTCTTTCTTTCTTTCTTTCTTTCTTTCTTTCTGTCTGTCTTTCTTTCTTTCTTTCTTTTTCTTTCTTTCTTTCTTTCTTTCTTCAACCAACCTTCCTTCCTTCCTTCCTTCCTTCCTTCCTTCCTTCCTTCCTTCCTTCCTTCCTTCCTTCCTTCCTTCCTTCCTTCCTTCCTTTCTTCCTTCCTTCCTTTCTTCTTTCCTTCCATCTTTTTCCGGTACTGGGGATGGAACCCAGGACATTGTACTTGCTAGGAAAGTGCTTTGCCACTGAGCCACATCCCAGCCCTGTGAGCTCTTATTGCCAATAAACTACCCAAAAAAGTTGGAAGTGGAACTATGGCTCACGTGGTAGAATAGTAGTCTTAAGAAAAAGAAGCTCATAGACAGCACCCAAGACTGGCAAAAAAAAAAAAAGTAAAAATAAAAATAAAGGAAGACACAACAATGCTCAATAGAAAATGTACTTATTACTTTGTTCATATAACTGTAATCCCTCTGTATAGCATTTTTACAATAAAAAATGTCCAAAAATTAAATAAACAGATTTTGTAATAAGGTACCATGATATCCAAGTTTTGGTAATCCTTTTTATTTTCTTAGGTCTTTTGTAAATTCATTCGGAGCTGGGGGAGAGGGAAAACATGGATGGCACCGTGAATGTACCTTACATTCTTTCTCAGCTATTAGGAGATTTTCTTATCAATATTATTCAAGTCCTTCAGGAAATGATGAAATGTTCCCTGTCCTCTCTTCTCTGTTCTTTTATTGTTGTTTTTGTGAGGTGAAAATGACTGCAGTGTGGAGAGCTGAGTGTCTTTAGGATTGCCTGGCAGGTGCACTGAAGGAATCTGCTGTACCTTACCTTGGTGTTTAGATAGAAATTTCATGAAGAATCAGAGTACATGTTGAAATTGTCATCTAGTCAAGAAGGATTTCTTCATGATTCCTGCTGTCCCTTGTCACCAAATTACATCATGGCATTCCATGTGACATTCTGTTAAGGACTGGTATCACACTGAAAGTTGCTTCCATCTGGTGGTGGCAAGGTGGGGGCTGCTGTGCTGTTTGACAATATCCACCAGCCCAGAAACCCCATACAAATATTGATGAGCATGTCCCTCACTTTTGCTTAGATTTGTGCTCCTCCTATAATTGGGAATATAACGTCACTATAGCTAGAAGCTGAAGCATAATTTATAATGAACTGATAGCAAAGTTTATCTACTATGACTAATAATCATAATGTAGGAACGGTAATGTCAGTCATAATAAGAAGGAACTAATTAGAGTGGAAAACAATATCTCTCCTTAAGAAACCTTAGCTCACTGAGAAAATTAAGACATGGAGTTGGTCCATCATGGGCTAATTCATTTAGTATACTGAACCCAAGTATCAGCGCTTACGTGGAATGATTGATTGACCTAGGAAATAATTCCTGTGGAAATTAATTGATGGAGGATCACACTCAGATCACCTTTATCTAGGACATAAGACATTTCACAATGGTGCTAGGATGCTATTGCATAAAGTATCCCAAAGCAATTATTTCCTAGGAAATGATTCTTTACATGTTCTTAAATCTAAGTACTGGCTGGCCTGAGTGCTGAGTAAGGAGAGAAGGCTGGCTGGTACGGGTATGGCAAAGACATATTTTTGATAAAGAATATTGTCAGTGCAATGAGACTCCGTTTCTACTGATTGGCAAGGTTTGGGGGAATATTTTGGAGAGAGTTGTAACAGTGTGCTGTGAGAATTTCAGGATTTCAAGAATCTTGCAACAGTTTCTCTTTAACCTGCAGGTGGCATTAGTAGTAAAAATGTATTTCCTATCATTCTTGGGGAAAAAATATTCAGCAATGAAGTGAGGGAAACAGTAAAGGGCTTCACAGCATGACTCAATTAGAGAAGCAAGCCCGATTCATTGCAGATGGCTTTTTGCTATGTTTAATAATCCAGGGAACTCAATGATCCAAATCCAGAAATAGTAAACTACAATCCTTATAGGAATTGAAAAATCTGGGGAAGTTTTTTTTTTCTTTTTCTTGAGCTTGGAATACAAACATACGTCTATATGCACACGCACACACATGTCTTTGTGAATCTATCTCCATGTGGGAGGCCAAGAATCTGAGCACTGGGAGCAAACTTGGTTCTTTACTTACAGAGCGAGAATTGAAACTCAACAAAGTGTGACGGCAATTCTGTGAAACCCACCCCTTAAGAATCTCTCACTCCTGGTCCCTACATCTAGCCCAAAGAGACTGTGCCTTGCTAATGGAGCAGTGCCCACAGATCCAGGGAGAACTTTTCACTTGTCATGGTGTCCCAGAAACTTACTAACTGCACTGGCCAAGCAAACCTTTACCCTGGTTCTTTGTGAAGTACCTGGATCAGAGCCAAGGTGGTAAAGTCTGTCTTTCCAAATTCTCCCAGGAGCTGTTAATCCAAGTATCTATACAAAATGAAAAGAATATTCCTTTAGAAACCCCCAAGCATTAAAGAAACTACAAACTCTAAGTAACACCAAAAAGACATACTCTGTCTTAACTGGAAACGGGATAATGATGAGAAGAGCCAAGGTGTTAACTAGGGTGCCCAGTAGGTGGCATAAAGCAAGCTCTGAGTATGCCGTAGGGAAAATGATGCCTTCTAGCAGAAAGAGGCTGCAAAGAGACCACAAGCACTGATCGGAGGTTTTATAAACACAAAATTCATATTGATGGATGAAAATCTTTTATGTGGAACTTAGACGTCGTTCTGAAATGGACGTTTTCTTCTTTGATGGCTTTCACAGTTCAAAGACTTTCTGTTCATGCCTCTGTTTCCTTTCTGATAGTCTTTTGGAAATTTTGTTGACTTTTGAAAGTCCTAACCAAACGCCTGAACTATACCCATGTATCTGTTTCTCAATCTTCTTCTAGGCCACTAGTTTATCAAATAAGTTCAGATATAATTTGAAGAGATTGATGAATGAATTAGTTGAGTCATGATCATTTTTTGAGGCTGGGAATTCTAGCCTATATGCTTTTTGTTTTGTTCCCAGGAGCCTCTATGATGCATCATTGTTTCTCTGGTTCTAGGTTTGCTGGCTCTGAGGAAGCCTAGCTCCCACACAGCCAGCACTGGTGAGAATTCCCTCAGAACATCTATTCTATGCGAGGGTGACACTCTGGCTTTCTCATTGCAACCTAGCTAATGACTGCAGACAGCCGTGCCTTAAATGTCTTTGGACTTGGCATTTCCCTGCAGCAGGTGACACTTGGGAGTCCAGAGAGATCACAGGTTTCCGAGCTGGCTTGTGGGAAAATGACACAGGAGTCCTGCCTCTCTGTTGGAGTTATTCACATTATAGGGTTCCAAGGCCTTTAAGTAATATTATCTATGCCCAAAGACTTAAGGAATATTTAGTAAAATGCTTCTCTACTCATGATCTGTGTCCTTTAAACTCTCTCCCAAACTTGGAGACAAATGTAAGAGACCTAGGCTAGGATACAGAGATATGGTACAATCCAGTACCAAGTGGGTACTTCTTAACGTCCACAGCTTCTAGGCCAGAATCGGTTCTTCCGGAATAACCTGGTGAGCATAATAAGTGATTTCATTCTAGTGTCTTATTTTTCTCTTCTTCTCACTAGGTCTTGCTGGGAACATGGATTCCCTGATTACTTCTGTTTGGTTTAACTCCAAATCTTGGATATTTTAAATAGAGATCATCTAATCTCCCTATTCAAATGAAAATGTTAGCTGGACCAAAATAACATGTGGTCTGACTTTCTTTGTAAAAAATAAAAGAATTTTCTTACTCATCTGAAAAGTGATTATTTGCAAAGTCTCACACAATGCTATGAGCTGACTAGCATTGTGAATAGCATCCGCCCAATTTATATATTGAAACCACAGTGTTTGGAGATGAGGCCTTTGGGGAGGAGATTAGGTGATTGGATTGTGGAGACAGAGCCTTCACAATGGGTTTAGTATCCTTACTAGAAGATCCAGGAGCTTGTGTCCTCTCTTTGCCATGTGAAGACACAGCAAGACTTTCTGCAATGCAGGAAAGGGATGATCTAGGATAGCTCAGCTTCCAGGATTGTGGGACATAAATTTCTGTTGGTAGTCTATGGAATTTTGTCACCGCCTCATCAAAGACACGTGGTTATAAAATGTCACATGATTGGTTTTATAATTAACAGATATTCACATGGAAACAAGATGATCTTGGAAATCTGGACACAATTACCTCTTCTTGAGTGTATGCAATATTGACCTTCCACAGCTGAAAACACCACATGCAGTCATCTCTATTTGGCATTTTTCCTCTCAGGATTCTATCTCCTGTACATTTTGAAATACATGGAATCTACATGTGGTTGATGAGGATACTACAAGTTAACTGTGTGCTATAATGATTATTACTTCTTAGGCTGATTCTTCTTCCTGGCCCTGGAACCTCATGTTTGCCTGGAAAAATTGCTCTGTAGTTTTTTTTTTCTGTTGGTAGTGGGTCTTGAACTCTGGGCCTGAGCATGGTCCCTGAGCTCTTCAGCTCAAGACTAGTGTTCCACCACTTGAGCCACAGTGCCTCTTCAGGTTTTCTGGTGGTTTATTGGAGATTAGAATCACATGGATGTTCCTGCCTGGGTTGGCTTCGAACTGTGATCCTCAGATCTCAGCCTCCTGAGTAGCTAGGATTACAAGCGTGAGGTCCTGGTGCCTGGCTTAATTCAGATTTTTTTTAACAGTTTAACAATCCATGTTTTATTCTCATTAATTCCCTTCAATGATCACTTGAAGATCTTCTATATAAAATAAAGTCATGTCTTGGTTTTAGAATGATTCAAATGTATGTCTCCCACCTCTGACCATTAGGAAAAGTTAAAATTACCGACCCTGGTAATTTCTCTCACATGTGTTTGACATTTACTTTACTTCTATGTACTTATTTTCATTTCTCCATTCAACTATACAGTGTACTAACTCCAAGTTACCCCCAACCACATGTATCACAATTCCTTTCAGAAAGGTACATATATACATACACATAAGTACATATACACACAGCTTCAAGACTATATTATTTAATCCAGTTACCTTTTTAAAATTTATTTTATTTTATTTTTTTATTGTGAAAATACCATACAGAGGGGTTACAATTACACGGACAAGGTAATGAGTACATTTCTTATCAACCATTATTGCATTGTTGCCTCCTCCTTTGTTTCCCCTTACCATCCCTTCTCATCTCCTCCCCACCCCCCACTACACCAAAGTTGTAAAGTTCATTTTCAACATAACATCTTGTACATCTCATTTGTTAGTAAATGGAAAGACTTGGAAAAAAGTATATTAAGTGAAAGAAGCCAGGCCCAAAGAAACATAGGTCCCATGATTTCCCTTATTTGCAATAACTAGAATATGTCTGAGACAAGCAGAAACGGTTAGATAAGTTGATGTTAGGTGAAATGAACCCCAAGTTAATCCAGCTACTTTTAAGTTCTATTCTCAGAACAATTCAGAAGAATCTTCATGAATCCAAAACATTGGACACTTCAGATTTGGAGGGAAGAGACCCAACTATTGATGAAGACCAGGTATGGAAGGAATGAGGCTAAGAGAGGGGAAACTGCATATACAAGGATTTATAGCTTAACTGATATCTTTCTCAAGTTTTCCATCTTGAAAATAAGAATCACCATCACACTCATTGTGTATACATTTTACAATGTCACAAAAAACTCTGAAAAAAGGTAAGATAGTATAAAGTACAAGGATGGCAAGAATTTCATTTACTGTTACATAAAACATTTGCATCATCTGCAAGAAGCTCAGCAATATCGGTAGTTCCACCCAGGGTAGCTCTGCTACAAAATACGTGCATTTGTGGAGGCCAACTCCTATCTCTATGAGGCCTTCTGGCTCTTATAAACTGGAATGTATAGATAGGGATAAATTATAATTTATCTCATTCATTGTGAAAATTCTCCTTCATCTGTTCATTTGACAGAGCAACTCCAAATGTGTAAGGATGGATAACTATTTCAGGAAAAGTAGTTTGTGCATGTTGGCTATACCTGAAGAAGAGTCTCTTAAAAACTAGTGCAGATGAAGGAAGACAGAAAAGTGTATTAAACTCTGAAATGGATTTCCTCTAAAATGCTGTTTCCACCTTTTCAGCTACAGAGGAAACTTAAAAAAATAAGAGTGCCAAACTCTAATAAAAAAAAAAAAGGAGTCATCTCCAGCCTTGTTATGAAGGACAGGAGACCCATTTGTTTTGACTTAGGTGTTCATGTTTCTAAATTCCTGCCCCTTTACAAACACATTTATTCTAACCATATTGCAACAGATCTGCACTGCTAGCCAATTCCCCTGAATTCTTAATTCTTGTTAACAACTCTGGCAATTAACCAATTACTCCTACCACTGAAGGGCTCAGGGAGGAAGGGAGGCATGATTTATAACAGCCCGGCATCTGTGCTTGTTGACTTGAACTCAATTGCTGGGGTACTTCATTTAGGGAATGGACGGGCAGGTGAGTAGCCTATAGGTTGGAGCTGATCAAAAGACAACAACAGGTGACAAGTTATAATGCTGTTTCCTCTGGCTCTGTTGTGCTGTCTGGTGTTTGCTTTCTCAGCCTGTTTCAGAGCTCACAAGAAGCCTGGATGCTGCCAGGGAATCCACTGTAGAGCAGTGAGCTAATCCAGAGTGATGGTAGAATCAGGGTTGAAAGAAGCTTGCAGAGTGTTGAACCTGGAAGAGTAGGAAGTTGCTCTGCAAAGACTTAGTGAGTGGTCACTTAGAGTCTTCAAATATTTCATTTCAGTAATGATCTTGGGAGGCAGCTCATTCTACTGCTGGAGGAGCCTACTTGTTAGAAAGTTGCATTTAAAAATGAAAATTTGCCCCTTTGTAACTAAGAATCATTTATCTTATTTTGTCTTGTAAAGGAATACAGAATAACTCTATACTGGCCCTTGATAATGTGGCTTTTATTGTAACTAAAGAACGGCTTTCTCATCTCCATCCTCTTTTTCACTAGAGTTTTTTAATCCTTGTAGGGTATGGTTTTCTTATCTCTTCCGAGCATCTCCTAAAGATACCTTTTATTTCTCAAGGCATCATTAATTGTGGCACCAACATTTCTAACACAATCTTCCCTACTGTGGACCACGTGAGCCTCATTTTTCCTATTTTATAGCCCCATATTATCTTTGGTCCTGGGAAAGTCATAGATTCTGAAGGACTCATTCAGTTGAAGTCAATAAAATGTCCAGCAACACTCTGATGACATTTGCTAGTTCTTCCCTGAAATAACTTTGGATTTATCTTTTCTGCTTCAAGAACTATTTCTAGGGCTATGTGGCATGGCTTGAACTTTTGATGTGCTCTTTAGGAGAATCTAAATTTACTGAGTTAATAAAATTATAGACACTAGTAAAGGCAATAATAGAGCAAGGGGAAGTGAGCAATGGTATCAGCTGGAGGGAGAACTGGAAGGTCACTCCAGGAAGAAAGAGGCCAGAAGTGTCTTCAGGGAAGAAAGCTCTTTGGTAGTGGACATAGTGTCATCCCCAAAGGGCAGGACTAACCAGAGGTGCAGGCACAGAAAGTGTGTATATGATATGAATTGAGAGGTGTTCAATGTAAGTACCCCAAGGTCCCCAATGCTCTGTACACTCTTTTCCCATACCAGCATTCACCATGTGGATCACTCTTTTTGCTTAGAGCCACCATAAAAATGCAAATGTTCTCTTGGAGAGTAAAATATTAAGCCATTACCGACCAATGACATCTTAGTTATTCTTGACCAAATTAGAACTCCCTGGACTCTGAGTAGATCCCTAAGGAAATAGGTTACGAATGGACACATTATAATTTAGGGAAGATAACAAGTGATATAAATGGATGAAATTTCAAAACTGTGGTGCAAACGAAAAAGAAGAAGGATGGAGAGAAAGGTTTGGTGGGTAGCCAGCTGCTTTGAGCAGAGAATTCCTTGGTGGAGGCCTGTAGAACCTTCATCCAGCTATGTGCATACTGGAAACTGGAGAAATACAGAGGGAGGCTAAAAAGTAACTAGAACAGGATGTTAATAAATCTCTTAGGTTGAAACACTGTGGAAGGAGGCCCTGAGGAAATATATAGGAAGCTTGAGCTCAGGAACTATGAATTGGCTGGCTAGGGAGGATGCCCTAGTTCTTTTATTTTAATCTTAATTCCTCACTTCTGAATTGATCAACTTAAATTACCTCAGAGCTATAAACTGTGAGGGGTAATTCATTTGGTTGCTTGATTTTTTTCAGTTACTTTTTATTTTTCCAATTTTATTCTTGGGAGTTAAGGATCAGAAAGCAGATCACAGACTGAAGGAGAGAGATGAAAGAATAATTCTTGTATTCTTTATAATTATCTTCAAGAACTCTCTAAGTCCCAGTGACAGGAACCAACTTAAGGTCACTAAGGTAGAACAGCAAGAAGGGTGGATACATCACAAACACATAAGTAAATGAAGAAAGAAGAAAGAAGAGTACAGTTTGATGTGTTGTAAATCTTTCTTTATTCTTTCTCTTCTCTTCCATATCTTGATAGGCATTTTCTTCCTGTTGGGTCTGCTCCTTCCTACCAGAACAGGAGTTTCTATAGAAAATGGAGACTTACTTAGCTTCTGAAGGCTATATGAAAAATAGTTATTTTTGGTTTGACTTTTGGTTAGTTTAGAAAATAATGTAAAAGAGCTTTGGTTAGTTTGATAAATGGGTCTTATACTTTTTCTCGAAGACATCACCAAAGAAGATGAAGTATGTTGCAGTGGGGAATTCTTTATTCCATCATGACCTTGTTTGATCTCACTTTACTTCTCCTTATGAACCGTATTTTCAAATGCAATAACATTGGACTCAAGGCTTCAACATGTGAATATTTGAGTGGAAACAATTCAGTCCACAACACAGACTAATGTAAGTTTCACTTAGAAGATGGACCCAGCCAAGCAATACTGTTACAACTGTTTATTTTCCCTTTTAAGTTCTAGAGGACAAGTATAAATGAAGGCAGTTAAATATATTTTCATTGTAAGTGTTGAGAGAATTAAGATCATGAAGTTATGACAGATAAGCCTAGTGATGAGCAGGCAAAAGACATTGTCCTGGTGTGAGCTGGGGGTTCTGCCTAAAAGAAAGGCTAGTAGTCTTTTTTTGTTGTTGTTGTTGTTGGTTATGGGGCCTAAACTCTGGGCCTGGGTGCCGTCCGTCAGCTCTTTAGCTCAAAGGTAGTGCTCTACCACTTGAGCCACAGCACCACTTCTGGCTTTTTCTGCTTATGTAGTGCTGAGGAATCAAATCTAGGGCCTCATGCATGCAAGACTAGCATTCTACAACTGAGCCACCTTCCTAGACCAAGGCTAATATTCTTGCAAGGGTCTCTCCAAAGAAGATAGCTCCAGCCTTTGGAGAGATACACTTCTTTCTCAAGTTGAAAATAATCTGTTGTTGATTCTCTTTTATGTAGGAATTGGTCATATTATCATTAGTAGTAGTAATATCTTCTGTCTCTGATTTATATTTTTAGGTTTTTTAAATTATTTTTAAGTAGTTGTACAAATCAATTGACATTCAGGAAAGCAGTGCATCTTGATTCATGTTATCCCTTTCAATGTTCTCACCCATTCCTTCCAACTTTCCCCTTCCCTCACTTTTTAAACAATTTGTAGGGTACACATTGTTTGCTTAATGCATGCTCCCCTCACCTTCCCTCTCTTGGTTATGTTATTTTGACAATGCCATCATCTAAGAGCTAAGTTTATAAACAAACATGTAAGAAAATAGAATACTTATAAGTAAATGTGAATTCTAATGAACTATTTTTGTGGCTGTTTTCCATCCGAGAAATACTTATAGTTGGACCCGTAAAGTCAGCATTGCTATTCAATGACAGTTTACAACAGAATGCTTACTTGAATTAAAATGGAATCCATTGCTTTACATAGACAAGAATAGTCTGGTAGATATCATTATTTAATAGGAAGAAATGAGGTTTGAGAAATAGAAATAAAAACATAGCTGGGCGCCGGTGGCTCACACCTGTAATCCTACCTACTCAGGAGGTTGAGATCTGAGTATCATGGTTCAAAGCCAGCCTGAACAGGAAAGTCTGTGAGACTCTTATCTCCAATAAACCATTAGAAAACCAGAAGTGGCGCTGTGGCTCAAGCGGTAAAGCACTTGCCTTGAGCTGAAGAGCTGAGGGATAGCGCCCAAGCCCAGAGATCAAGTCCCACGACCAAAACACAAACAAATAAACATATTTTAGAAATAAGCTGAGCAGGGTGGCATATACCTATAATCTCCGCACTTGGGAGGCTGAAGTAAGATAATGATGAGTTTGAGACCAGTCTTAGCTACATAGGGTATACCAGGTAAACCTGAAATGTATAGCAAGACCCTGACTTAAAAGGAAAAATTAATAAGATTTGAGGAATGGTTAACATTGTGATCCATTGCATGGAAGCTGGTTGATTTTTGTTTTAGCTCACTGTGTGCTTATTTATAATCCACCTTACCTATACCCACAGCTTCCATTTGGTATGGTGGGCAATGGACAGAGCAAGTGAAAGAGAATGAAAGCAATGCATAAGCAGTATAATTCAGAACACTTTCTTCTTTAGAAATATAGTTTGGAAAGTAAGATATATCTGATGAATTTTCCATTCTTACACCTAGGTTTGTGTGAAAAGGAAAAGACTTTCTTATACACAAATTCAAATCTATGTATCATGCCCTTACAAATATAAGCAAGGATGTGCCCATATGTCCCAAATTAATTCTGAAGCAATTTCATCCCCAGATTTCTGTTAATGCATTTAGCAAGTAATTAGTTGTCCATTCATTAACAGCATGTTAAAAAACTTCTTGCAAATATCTCCCTTCCCTGCAAGAGAGTGGCATTTCTAAGAAGACAGAAGGGATATAAAACATGTTGGGTTAGGTGGGGAAAACAATCAAAAACAGAAAATTACACATTTACTTGTAGAAGAATATTAGTCATAGAAATGAGATTTATAAAAACACTACTTTGCTTTCCTGTACCTTTTCACATAAAAACGGGCGAAGTCATGAATTGGAACTGCATCAGTGGGTACTTTAGCATTTTATGATTCTGGTTTAGTATAATGTTATTCTCTCTTGGACATTATAATTTTTCTTCCATTTGTAAAGTGCTTTATAGTTTTCTAAGCAGTTTCACATAGAGTAGTTCATTTGTGGAACTAATAGCATTTACATGGGATAACAATATCCTAATAGAATTGTGCAATTCACGTAATGAGTTTAACTTGTTATTAAAATGAATGCCACTTGGAAAAGAAGAGACAATCAGACTGGCCAGTAATCTTAAGGTAAGGCCGTTCATTCCTGCTTCATAAGAAGCAGGGGTCCATGAGTCTTGTCTCTCTGCAGGTCTCTGGATTCTTTTCCTTTATTCACCTGTCTTTGTTTTCATTTTCAGTTAGTCCGGAAGATGAGTTAGAGCAGAAAAAGGGGAAGTCACAGGGCTTGATAGCCTACTTTGTCCCTACTAAATGTACAACAAATATGTCCATTTGTTTTTTAATTTATATCTGTACATCCTGTATCAAAAGTACTGACCCTGTGTTCCAAATGAGAACAGTTGCCTCTTGTTAATAAATGACATAACTATCTGGAGATGCTTTACATATAGAGTTTAGCAGAAATGGAAAGCAGTGCTTTTGTATGAACTGAGGGCACTTGCCCCATCCAGATACAATTTTAACCTGGGCACAGAGTGAATAGATAACATCTAGTGTGGAATCACTGTCTCTTGCTTCTCTCTTTTCTGATCAATCATTTTGATGGGCCAGACTTACCATTTTCAGCACTTTACACTCCCCTCAAGATCTTGTTTTTAATAAAAAAACTTTTAAAATTATGTAAGATTTGTTGGATAGTTATCATTTTGCGATATTCTTGGGAAAATATATTTGAGGGTTTGGACGAGTAAAGGAGAAATATGGGAATTGGGGTAAGAAATAAAATGATTTGGAGGAGAATATGACCATGAAGAAATACATTGAAGTTCAAAAAGGGAAGGCATAAGGATATTTTGTCTTCACCAGATTTTCCATCAGAGTTGTGAGAGAGAGAGAGAGATCACAGCCTCCCATTCTCTGTCCTGAGAGCATATTCCTGCAATATCAGATAAAGTCATCTGACCAGTTGAAATACACAGGGCACAACCTCTCTAGTCCCTTCTTGCTTCCATCAACATGCAACCTGGCTAGACCTTCTAACCCCAAGGATATCTAGAGAATGGAAGATCTATGTGAAGGGTGAGGAGGGAAAAAAGGTGGAAGGGATCTGGAATACGGATGTTGTAGTGAACACTACTTGAACATTCTTTTATAATTCCACTCATTGCTAGGTGAGAAAGTTCACCAGGACTAATGTAACACAGACTCTCTCTTTATGATCCCTAGAGTTTCTAATCACTGCCTCTTCTATATATAAGACAGGATTAAGAACTTCGGCAATAAAGGAAGAACATTCCAGAAGTGCGGTGGTGGTGGTGGTGTGTGAGTG
Source organism: Dipodomys spectabilis (assembly GCF_019054845.1). NCBI lineage: Eukaryota > Metazoa > Chordata > Mammalia > Rodentia > Heteromyidae > Dipodomys > Dipodomys spectabilis. The sequence goes on from NW_024870818.1 coordinate 6,767,713, forward strand.
ATGGTAGAACTTGAAACTAAAAGGCATCGTTTTTTTCATGGGATCCAGAGATTCATGTTCTTCTCTTTCTGCCAAAGTGTCCTGATGTATTTTCCATAAGTTTCTCTGGCAGATTAGGAATACAACGATGTTTACTTAAACTCTAACCCCACTTTAGAAAATGTAATGTTATACAATTATTGTTTTCAACAGATGCCATAAGGGAAAAAGCCATTTTTTGAAGAAATGCCATTGTTAGATGAGACTTCCAGACAAGTCAAATATGAACTTATATTGTGTTATAGATTATTCTATGTCTCATAGACTGGGATTTTGAGAAATTTGATGAGATCTAAACCCAAATTTGTCTGTTTCTCTGGGTAGCCATGCAATAGCTGGCTTATATGTCCACCTTCATGGTTAGCCCTTTTGTTTGAAAATGTTCTATGGATTTGGAAAGAAAAAGAGGAGTGGGAAAATAGCCAGTTAAATTGCCACAATCTCTTGCTCTTACTATGTCTGGGCTGATGCTTTCCTTGGATTTGGTTAATTTCCAAAGTTCTTAGTACATGTTTTTACAAACATTCATAATGCTTTCATAGAGGAATGATTTTTAATCTTTTTAAGGTTTTTACTCCTAGAATTCAATCTTAATTCAAGAATAAAGGGAAAATCAGGATATTCTCAGATGAAGGAAACTTAAGAGAACTGATGATATACCCTAAAGCATCTAAAAAATTCTTAAGAATGATGAAAATATTGGAATTATTGGAATATTTGGAAAAGAGGAAAAACAAACACATGGGCAAATAAAGTGGCAATTTTGATCTTAATTTTCTAAATTGTGTTCCTCTGTTGTGCTCTTCAATGCATTCAGATGAGGTACTTCAAATGACTATACAATTAATATAGGAGACAAAAACATTTAAAGGAATTAAATTCTATGTTTGTTCAAATTGCTAAAAATGAGGCTGTTAGATTTAGGTAAGTTACACAGATGTACTACCTAGAACAAACACTAGTTTAACTCTAAATAGATATACACTAAAAGTCACTTTATGTAGTCAAATTAAAGTATCAAAGTGTACATTTAATTCATAGAAAGACAGGAAAAAGAAAATTAGGAAAAATAAAAGTAATAACCAGAAAGCATAAATAAATAAACAAATGCAGACTTATGTGCCAAATATCAGTAATCATATTAAATATGAAAAGCTTTAAATATATCAACTGAAAGGCAGATATTAGCAGAATGGATAAAAATGGCTACCAATAATGCATTGTCTAAAATAAATTTATATCAAACATACAAATATAGCCAGATTGGAACTTTCACTTTTTAATAAAAATGCCATACAAATATTAGTAAAAAGAACACATGAGTAGATAAATTGATCTATTAATTATACGTCAGAGCAAAGAAAATGACCAGAATGAGAAAGGGAAAACACCAGTTGATGGGTAGTTTTGTGAACCAGCTTTGGGCATATATGTCCATTTTTTTAGCCTTTTTATTTTACTTTATTTTATGATATTGCCTTTATTCTATTCTTCCTTCTGTTTGCTAAAGTTCACTTTACTCTACTTCCCATATCTTCCAGGTGGAAGCTTACAGAAGTTTTTAACAAATGAGAGAGCCAACATGTTGAGACATACACAGATATGAATTAGAAAGACTATGAAATAAAACTAATAGTATTAGTAGCCACATATCTGAAATACAAATACAAACTATAAATGATTCCCTATAACCACCAAGGAAGGTAAGCAATGAAAACTTTACATGTTATATCTTTGTAAGTCTACTGAGAACCAAGGAAAGAGAAGATAATAAAAGTGTTTGGGCAAAAAAGACAAATGACTTTCATAGGTGTCACAATTTGGCTGACAGTGGATTTCTCCCAAGAAGCAATGGAACCAAGAAGGTACTGCAATCCTATTTTCAAAGTGCTAAAAGAACAAATATTAACTTTAAATTTAATAATTGTGGGAATATCTACCTGAAATTAACCCATTTTCAGAAGAAAGTAAAATATTATACTAGTAATATTAATTCACGAAAAGAAACTGTAAGGAGATTTCTTTAGAAAGAAATGATCCAAAATTTGAAGAAAGAGGAAAAAACATTTTGAAAGTTAAACATGTGGATGAATCTAAATAAATATTGACTGCAAAAATAAAGCAAATATTTTATTTTATAGTTTTACCCTTATAGCTGCATAGACATACAGGAATAAAATATGACAATAGCAGTTTAACAGGTGCAAAAAGAATAAAATTAGTTTTAATTCTTGGAAGAAATGCTTGGGAAGGGAAAAAAGTACAATTTTATATTAGTTTCTATCAGTCAAGAATCTTATGTTTTAATTTCTAGTGTACTTATTAAAGAATAAATAAAAATAAAATGACAGCAGAAGTAAAATACTGAAATCATAACAAAATAAGTAAACAAAAATAATAAGAGGCAAGGTGATTGAAAATAAACTTCAGATTTTAAAACAAAGTACATTCACTGTTATATTAATAGCGAATGGAGTAAATGCTCCAGAAAAAAATAAAATTCTCAGAATATATTAAAACATAAAATGAATTGAAATATAAATTAACATTATCTTTAAATATAAAAACAAGAAAAACAGAAAGCAAAATGATGGAAATACATTAAAAACTCAGGATATGTCACTATTATTAGAAGCAATTAACACAGGCATTTCTTGTTGCTATAGGCTCAATTGACTAGAAAAGTAATTTAAATGCTTCACATTCACAGAAAACATAACTTGAAATAAACAACAAACAGAAAATACTATATAGGCAAGTCTGTAGATATTAGAAAAGATTTGACCTACTTCTTTTATTACTAATGTAACAAAAGAACAAAATAGAGAATAAAACATTAAGAATATAGATTATTTGAACAACACAATTAGCAAGCAAGATGTGATTGATACAGAACACTGCCTACCACATCTGCAGAATATGAATTTGTATGCGATACCCATGAAACAGTAAACAAAACGGATCATCTGCCCATTCACATAGAAAAATCTAAACAAATTTCAAAGGACTCTAGTCATGCTGAATGCATTCTCTGACCACAGAACAAATTAAGCTACAAAACAAAAACAAAAAGATAAGTAGGAAATTCCCATATGTTTGGAAATTAAGATGTATATTCTAAATAGATTTTGCGTCAAAAAAGAAATTATAGAGGAAATTAGAAATTTCTTTGAAATGAATGATAATGAAAAATACTACAACTTGCAGATTACAGCTAAAGAAATTTTGAGGGATAATTATAGATTTAGATGCACATATGAGCTAAAGATGAAAAATAATCTGAGTATCAATCTAAAGAAATTAGAGGAAGGGAGAGCCATGTGAAACCAGAAGAAAGAATACGAACATTTTAAACATACCAGAAATTAAGGAAGTAGAAAACAAAGGCTAATGTTAATTACTTGAAGTGTTTACTGAAATTGACAAATCTAAGTTTTACTGGCAAAACTGATGGGAGAAAGAAAACAAAGTCAAAAATGAAAACAAACATTACTAAAGATCTTACAAATATTTTTTGTATTCTTAACAACTTTATCAAACATTTGAAATATCACATGAAATGAGAAAATTCTTACGGAAAATTTCTTTTACAAAAAGGAGTTAAGAGGAAAAGAATTTAACAGAACTAAGTGAAACTAAAACAAAGTTCTTATTAAAAGTCTCTCTGGAAGAAAATTCACTCTGACCAGATGGGTTCATGAGTGAATTCTTCTACTTATCTAAGGAGAACATCATCTTCCACATCCTGTTCTATGGAAACACTTCCTAATGTAATTGCTGTGACTTTTACAACCTCTACACTAAAAGTGACAAAAACCACCAACAGAGCAATTCTAGGCTGGGCTCCAGTGGCTCATGCCTATAATCCCAGCTACTCAGGAGGCTGAGATCTGAGGATTATGTTTCAAAGCCAGACCAAATAGAAAAGTCTCCAATTAATCACTCAAAGACCAGAACTAGAGCTATGGCTCAAAGAGGTAGAGCAAAAAGAACTCAGTGCCCAGGCCCTGAGTTCAAGCCCCATGACCACAACCAATAACAACAGCCTCTCCCCCACAAAAAAAAAAAAAAAAAAAAAAAACAATTCCAGATGAATTTCTTTTTGAACCATAGATACCAACATTCTGAACAAAATAAAAACATACTGAACGAAACATAAGGCTAAACTTGGTAACCCATTTAGTTTTATTCCAAAATATGCAAAGCTTACTTAACAGTCAAAATTAATTAATATAATTCACCACATTACTAGAGTAAAGGGATTAAAAACACATTTTCAATCAGTACAGAAAAGGAGATTTTAGAAAGATTTGTTGTTTGTGATAAAAACAAGCACATGAATAATCACATAAAGGAGCTTCCTCCATCTGATAGAAAGTAACTGTAAATAAAGCTGAAGCAATTATCATACTTGGTGGTGAAATGTTGAAAGGTTTTGTGAATAATTCAGGGATATTTTCAACTAACAACACTATGCAGCATTTTCCTGAAGATCATCTTCATGGCGCTAAGATTTAGAAAGAAACAAAACATACAACAAATGTCAATTAAATTTTTCATTAACAGAAAGGATCTGATTATAATAATAAAATCTAAAGAAATTTTTTCCTTTCTCTGTTGGTATATATTAATTGTGAAAGATAGTGGGTTTCATTATGGCATTTTTATACATGTCTAGAAGGTACTTTGATACTTTCTACCTTTTAGTTTCCTATATTTATCCCTTCCCCTATTCGAACTGGGTCTCCTTTATATTCTTTATAATAATATAATATTCTTTATAATAATATCCTTGAAATTTCAGGCTTTTATTTTATTTTTTAATATTAAACGTATGAGAGATAAAGTGTGATACCTGTCTTTCTCACTGGAGCTTATTTTATTTAACATGGCAATCTTCAGTTCATCTGTTTTTCTCTTCCAAGTGGAATGACCTTGTTCTAATGGTTTAGTCATTCTTTATTGTGTAGATATGCCACACTGATGGCTCATGCCTATAATCCTAAGTACTCAAGAGGATGAGGTAAAAAAGCCAGCCCAACAGGAAAGTCTGTGTCTCCTATTTACAATTAACCACCAAAAAGCTAGAAGTAGAGCTGTTCCTCTAGTAGTAGAGTGATAGCTTTGAGCACAAAAGTTTAGGAACAGCACCAAGGCCCTGAGTTCAAACCCCAAGACTGGCATATATATGTGTGCGCACACACACACACACACACACACACGCACACGAACACACCCACGCACGCACGCACGCACCCATATAATCCATTTATCCACTGACCAGCACATAGGCTCATTCCAGGAATTGTCTTTTGTGAACTGTGCCATAAAAAATGGATGTGAAAAGCCCAAAGAAACATAGGTCCCATGGTTTCCTTTATTTGCAATATCTAGTATATGTATGAGTCAAGCAGAAAAGATCAGATAAGGTGAAGTTAGGAAAATGAACCCTAAGATATGTATTTAAATGTTTTTCTTTCATGCATTTGTTTCTAACGCATTTATAAGATTATTTCTTTGTTGCTTTGTATGTCTCTCCCTCACAGTATAACCCCTGCTTTCACTGTATTTGATGTCGGTATAATTTGTGGAGGGGAAGGGGAAAAACAAGTCGTTTAAATAAATACAAGTGGACCCATTGCAACAATGAGAAGTACAAGTTGTCATGTCGAAAAGGAACTTTACAACTTTGGTGGGGGGCGAGGATTGGGTGGGAGGGGGGAGGCTGGGAAGGGATGGGAAGGGTAAACAAAGGAGGAGGCTGCAATGCTTGATAAGAAATGTACTCACTATCTTGCCCATGTAATTGTAACCCCTCTGTACAGTATTTTCACAATAAAAAAAAATGGATGTGAAAATATCTCTGTTACTGTTTTCGATTTCTTTGGGTACATACCTGTAAGTAGTATAGCTGAATCATATAGTTATATTTTTAATTTTCTGTTAATTTCCACATCAGTTGGAATAATTTGCATTTCTAACACAATGTATAAAGATTCTTTCCCTCCCTTTCTCTTTGCCTACACCATGCATCCTTGCTAACATATTTTTGTTTTTTGGTTTCTTAATGATGGCCATTTTGACTGGGTGAGATGGAATCTCAATGTACTTCCCTAAACTGCTAAGTAAGTTGAACATTTCTCTTTCATGTAATTACTAGCATTTATTTGTATTTCCTCTTTAAAAAATATTCAATTCTTGTAACCACTTATTGGTTGGATTATTTTTTGGTGTTTCATTTTTTTATTTGAGTTCTTTATATATCCTAGATATTAATCCCCTTTCAGGTGACTAGCTAGAAAAGCTTATTCCCATTCTGTAGACTTGTTCTTCACTCTGCTAAATGTTTCCTTTTGAATTGGATTCAAATCAATTTGTCAAAGCTGAGCTATCGGATTCTTATCCAGACAGGCATTGCCTGTCCCTATTCTTGAAATGTTTTCCTCCAGTAATTCCAAAGTTTCAGGTCTTACTTTAAGGTCATTGACCTATTTTGAGATGATTTTTCAAAATAAATCACTAGAATGAATAGGTATAGCTAGTTGGTAGGTAAAAAGCTAATGAGTAATAATTATATTCCTGTTCACTAGCTTCCAGAATTTGGATAAAAATGAAATATGTTCACATAGACCATTAAATAGCAAAAGAAAATACAAATTACTTAGAGCATATGTAATTAAATGTACATATTTATTGAAAAATATTGGGAAACAGGTTTTAATAAATTAAGAAAAAAGTATATATATTCATTGATTGAAAGACTATAAAATACAATTACAAAATTGTGATGGGCATTTAAATTTAATACAATCTGCAAAGTATTGTCCATTTTAGAAAAAATGGAGAAAGAACGTCAAGAACAAGTTGAAAGAACCTCTTCTATTAGAAAAGATATACTAAAGCTATAGTAATAAAAATATCATGGGGGGCTGGGAAGGTGGCTCAGTGGTAGAGGGCTTGCCTTGCATGCATGAGGCCCTGGGTTCGATTCTTCAGCACCACATAAGCAAAAAGAAAAAAAGCAGAAGTGGCGCTGTGGCTCAAGTGGTAGAGCGCTAGCCTTGAGCTGAAGAGCTGAGGGACAGCACCCAGGCCCAGAGTTCAGGCCCCACGACCGGACCCCCCCAAAAAAAATATCATGGGACTAAAAATTGTCAATAGAGCAGATTCAGAAGCAGGTGCACATAAATGCAGATTGTTTTATAACAAAGATTCTTGTGCAGAAGGAAGAATTTGAATGGTTAACCTGGCTTGGCTATGGGAGAGGTAAGATGGATTATTAACCTTGATTTCATACCAGTACCAAATCAAATTCATATGAATTGTAGCCTTCAAAGCTGCTGGAAAGATGCTTTGAAACCTCAGTATATAAAATGAGATGGAGTGCTTCACTTATTATAATTTTTCCAAGTCTTTTCATTTCCTAACAAATGGGATAATGCATTCTTTTTGATGGAAGTATAGAATTCCATTGTGTGTGTATGTGTGTGTGTATGTGTGTGTGTGTGTGTGTGTGTGTGTGTGTGTGTGTGTGTGTGTACTACATTCCTTCATCCATTCATCTACTGAGGGGCACTTGGGTTGGTTCTATATCTTGGCTATGGTAAATAATGCTGCAATGAACATTGTTGTACTAGTGGCTTTAGTGTGGCCTTGTTTGTAGTCATTTGGGTAAATACCCAGAAGTGGAATTGCTGGGTGATAGGGAGCTCTATGTGTAGTCTTTTGAGGAACTTCAACACTATGTTGAAAATGAACTTTACAACTTGGGGGGGAAAGGGGTAGTTGGGGATGTGGGGAGGGAAGAGATGGTGGGGGAAAAACAAAGGAGGAGGTAACAATGCTTGATAAGAAATGTATTCAATTTGATGTCGGTATAATTTGTGGAGGGGAAGGGGAAAAAATAAGTCGTTTAAATAGGGATACAGGTGGACCCATTGCAACGATGAGATGTACAAGTCGTTATGTCGAAAACGATCTTTTACAACTTTGGTGGGGGGAAGAGGAGGATTGGGTGGGGGGGCGGGGGAAGGATGGGAAGGGGAAACAAAGGAGGAGGCTACAATGCTTGATAAGAAATCTACTCATTATCTTGCCCATGTAATTGTAACCTCTTGAAAAAAAAAATAAATAAAAGAAATGTACTCATTATCTTACTCATGTAACTTTAACCCCTCTGTACATTATTTTTACAAAATAAAAATTAAGCTGTTTAATAAAAAATAAAACAGATTGACAATGAGAAACTAACCAACCTAGGAAATTACAGTTGGGATACATTGCTAAAAATGTCAATGAGTATCATCATTTTTAATGTCTGACATTATCTTCAGAAGCAGTTCTATTCTCTGGAACACCCAATGCTTGTAAGCCTCTTTTAAAATGAAGTCCAAAAATGTTGATATAATTTGGTTTGCGGCAGCCAAAACCCAAAGTACATTTTGATAGACAAATAGATCAATAGTATATAGGTCCTATGCATTGTACAGCAGCAAAGTAGAGATGTTACTTTGTTTGCTATAATGCAAATGAATTCACATATAATGGAGATGTTGCAGGGAACAAGGGCTACATGCCCTCTTGGCACACAACATGCCACATCAGGGAAAAGCAAACTGTCATGTGACTGCACAGAGGTTTATTGCACTCCTTAGTCAGTTATAACCAATATTTTGGGCACGTAACCTGTATTTTTATATTTGAATTATTAAAGAATTCAAATAACTAACAAATTAGTTTTCTAAAAATTTCCAGGCACCTGAGGGAAGGAGGAGAAAGAATTATATTTGATCCCCAAAGTGGATGGAAACTGTAAGACTTAGTGAACAAGGAAAAAGAGTTCCAAAAACAATAAAACTAAACTTATTGTTAAACACAGACAAAAAAAATTACATGTGAACAGATAAACCATAAGGAAAGGTAAGAAATATAAACAAATTTTACCTAATAATGGATAATCAATTAAAATCCTAAATCCTAATTAATAATATATCTTAGTAATACAAAAATGGTACAAAATGAAAAAAAAATGTATTAATGTAATTAACCATTTGGTAGATTTAAAAAATAGTTTATGAAAGTTCTAATAAAGAACTAAATTTCCTGGTCAGGAGCCAGTGGCTCATGCCTGTAATTCTAGCTCTTCAAGGGGCTGAGCTCTGAGGATCACAGTTCAAAACCAGTTGGGGCAGCAAAGTCCATGAGACTTATATTGTATTCACTACCAAAAAGCCAGAAGTGGAGCTGTGGCTCAAAGTGGTAGAGCACCAGTCTTGAGTGGAAAAAGCTAAGAGACAAAACCTAGGCCCTGAGTTTAAGCCCCTTATCAGAAAACAAAACAAAACAAAAACCAGAAAAGAATAAAATTTCTTTCATATAAACAAAATTTATTCTTTGTTTAATTTTAATTTTATTTTTTGTCAATGCTGGGCCTTGAACTCTGGGACTGGGCATTGTCCCTGAGCTCTTCAACTCAAGGCTTGTGCTCAGCCACCACTTGAGCCACAGCGCCACTTCTGGTTTTCTGGTGGTTAATTGGAGATAAGACTCTCAGGGTCTTTCCTGCCCAGGCTGGCTTTGAATTATGATTCTCGGATCTCAGCCTCCTGAGTAGCTAGGATTGTAAGTGTGAACCATTAGCATCCAGCTCACAATTTTTTTTTTTGTCAATGGTGGGGCTTGAACTCTGGGCCTGAACACTGACCCTCAGCTCTTCAGGTCAATGCTAGTGCTCTACCACTTGAGCCACAGTGCCACTTCCAGTTTTCTGAGTCATTTATTGGAGATAGAGTCTCACGAACTTTCCTGCCTGGGCTGGCTTTGAACTGTGATCCTCAGAGCTCAGCCTCCTGAGTAGCTAGGATTACAGGTATGAGCCACTGGCGCCCAGCAAAGTCTATTCTTAATATTTAAAAGGAAATAATAATTAAAAGTCCAAACATATATAAGCAAATTAAAACATTGTCAATGGAGATTTTGACAAAGATAATTTCACACATTTTCCCCTTGGAATTGAGAAAGACCTCCAGAACAAGAAAAGATAAAACATATTCTATAAAGAAAAATTATTTATAGAGTTTATGATAACAGTTAAATATGCTATATGGTAAAAATTAAATAATCTGTGATAAAGAACAAAAGTCAAACTGAAAGAGAATAATAAAACATATATTTAAAAAACAAGCATTATTGCCCAGATATTTCTCCCTTTTCCATCAAATAAAGGTTCATATATATATGTACATATATATATACACACACATACACACATATATAGGCACATTCACCAGCTTTACAAAGAAAGTATATATCACAATATAAAATTGTCCAAATAATTAGCATGCAGTTAAATAAAACTTGGGATATAGAGTTCCAAGAGTTGTTGTATGGCTATAATCTCAGTTATAAGCACTGGAGAGATAAAAGATGGACTGTGAGTTTAAGAGCAGCCTAGGCTATATAACAATATACTATCTAAAAATGGAAGGAAGGAAGAAAGGAATGGAGGGAGAGAAGGGGGGAGGGAAGAAAGATGCACAGAAGGAAAAGAAAGATAAGAAAGGAAGGAAGGGAGTAGAAAAATCAATAAGAAATTTAAATGTATTTAAAAAGATATTAAATCATTAAACCTAAAACCAAAGCTAGGGAAATCCAAAAGAAAGCCACTATTAATGGATAAACATATGTATTTAATATTGAACTTGTTTATGGAAATGAGAACCATAACATACTGTTGGTGACCATGCAAACTTGTGTCATTTTTTTAAGTTTCAACAAGGACTCATTTTAGTTAAACCAAGTTAAAGAAGGGAGAAATGGAAAAGAGAGAAACACTCCCTGTTTTCCATAAAGAAAAGACCCAGAACAGCACCCATTATCTATTGCCTTATTTTTCTGTTGGAGGAATACATATGGTTATGTTTGTCTAACAACTCTTAACCTTTAGAGAATGGTTCTACATGGATAAAATGGATGTGCGGTCCATCCCAAATGCAGGTAACTTTCAGGACTTCCCTGAAATCAGAGTTAAATAGCCCCTTCCATATCTCCTAACTTGTGATCATTTTTAAAGGAGTAACTTAGCAGTTTCTATAAAAACTCTACTTTAGAAATTCTACTTTGCAGTATTTATTTTTGAGTAATGTATATTAAATTATGCACATAGACAAGTAAAGGTATATTCATTGTGGTACAACTGAAAAGTACTGAGGGTATGAGAATCCAGTACATTTCAGTGTCAAGTGTTTATATGAATTATATTTATTTATGTTACAGAAACCATTCAAAAATACAAAAGAATAGATAGTAAAGAAACATGAATTTGCAGATGTCAAAATTGAATTATTTTAGGAGAGTAGGTAGAAAACTATTATAAAAATATTGGGACTGGAAGTGTGGCTTAGTGATAGAGTTCTTACCGAGCAAGCATAAAGCCCTGGGTTCGATTCCTTAGTACCACATAGACAGAAAAACTGAAGTGGCTCTGTGGCTCAAGTGGTAGAGTGCTAGCCTTGAGTACAGAGCTCAGGGACAGTGCCCAGGCCCTGAATTCAAGTCCCAGGACTGGCAAAAAAATATTATTAGCCTACTTGTGTACAACAAGCAAGTGGTGTGTAATAAATAAAACATGTAGGCACTTTATGTAGGTGAATACAACAAAGACAGAAAGATACCCTTCAATGTTCATAAGTAAAGGGGTCAGTTTTGTGGAGAGGAGTGAGAATCTGAAGAGAGATTTCTACTTTTAGTCTAGCTATATTTTGATTCAAATCATAAAACAATTTGTGCTTAAATATTGCCTATGTAACTAAAATCCAAATTACAAATATTGGCAACAATTGTGCTTGTATATTGCCTATGTAACTAAAATTCAAATTACAAATACTGGCAACAGTATTACTTAATACTTTCTTACAACAAGGCATATAGGTTGTGATTTATCAGCCATATTGTAAGATTCTATATCTAGGATGCAAATCTTCACTCATGTCTCTATAAAAGTTATTTCTGCAAATGGTGAATTTCAATCTGGAATATCATTTGTAGCCAAAGCAACTAATAGGAAATGTAATAAAAAGTATTTTAAAAAAGTAATAAATATGTATAAAAAACATAGCAAAAAAATAGAAAACATAGCAAAAAAAAAAATCACTGGTAGGTTATTCCTTTCAGCTAAATCTGGCATTTAAGAATAGTTGGAATGTCAAAGGACTTATTGATTAATCTTAGAACGATCCCCACACCTAGTATTGTGATGCAAAGCTGTCTCTATATGCCATCTACTAGTTATCTTTGAATTGGGGACCTACACAGCTACTTTCCATCTTCCACCTCTCTGTTCCCTCCTTCCCTTATTATTCTGACTACTTAGGAAGAGTATTGACTTTTGTTCCAAGTGTGTGTCTTTCTTAGTGGGGCTCCCCTTCTGGACCCCAGGGAGCTTCAGCAACTAGTTTGTGTGCCAGCACTTTCGTATTTTGGGAAGATGAACATTGATTTTCCTCCTCCTCGCAGGTGCAGTCTCTGAGTGAGGCTTTCCCCTCATGACCCACACAGATTGTGGCATCAGGAGTGGAAAATAGGGAAGGGGAGGAAAAGCCAGAGTCCTCAACAATGGCAGCTGAAGCGCCCCAAAGCCTCACATCGCTGAGGAAGCACTAGAGAAAAGGGTGGTGGTGCAGTTCATGCAGAACTGTCCTCATCTTCCATATCATCTGTACAAGTTGGGTTTCTGTGTGTATTTTCTGAGAGTATATCTTGGGCTGGCAGTTTGGCAGAGCTCAGCTGTGGTGGAGGATTTATTTATGTCCTCTGTAGTTCAATAAATAGTGAGGAATCTTATTTTAAGAAAAGGAAAAATAATGACAATAAAAGCCAACAAACCAAAAGAGGAAGAGAATTAGTACTTGTATATTATACAGGAAATATAATTACTAGATTTCAAAATATTGGTATCAGTGATAGTTTCAAATGTTTGTTACAATGTCACATATAATTGTTAAAACATAAAGCTGTCTTACTACACTTAGAATTGTTTGGTCATGACAACCTAGCTATAGAAACAGAGTGAAGCTCAGTTGGTGTAATGCTGCAAAAACTCAAGTGTTCTGGAGTTTTGGAATAAATCCAAAAGTAAGCTAAATAGTCAAATATAGCATATTTGGGGGTTCTGAGTCCAAAGACAGGGTGACAGTTCAGCATGCTATTGCACATCCCTAATTCTAAGTTGCTCATTGTTGAAACCAGTGTGTGGTTGTTGTGAGAGCAGAGGCAGAATTAAATGCATATTAGAAAACAGGAGTTTTTCTAAAAGCTGAGGAAACTCAATAGGAAAGTCTTTAGGCTTGGTATTTTTAGGTGTTAAGGAGTTGAGCCTGCTTTTTAATAATGTGAACTAGTGTCAATTGTTAAAACTTTGGGAGTTGGGAAGATGAAGTATGCAGTTAGGTCGTAGGACTGACTTGAATGGAAACAGACAGACAGACAGATGGAAAGATTGATGAATGGGTAGGTGGGTGGATGGTTGGGGGGAGGGATGAATGGATAGATATATAAATGGATAGATGATTGAAAAAAACGTTAATGGTCTGTCAACTCTAAGATGTAGTTCATGTCTCTGGATCCCACAGTTAAAGACATGTTGAAAAATGAATGATGATATGGAGGAACACAAGAAAGGTGCTTTGTTTAACCATCATTTCATGTAAGACATAACATAGGCAAGAAAAAATTAAAACTTCACGAGGGATGAATAAATCTTTCACATATTTGAAGTTTTTGTGTGGAAGAGGGACTAGATCTGCTTGTCATACTGGAGAGCAAAACTTAAACCAACGGGTATAGAAACTCCCACAAAACACAATTGCAGCTAAATGCAAGTCAAAGCTTTCTACTAAGCAGTGCTGTCCCAAATGGGGCCCACCTGTCTTGGAGGCAGTGATTTTGTGGTCATTTTGAGGTTGGGGGTTATGGCCAAAACTACCTCAAAATCTGGCAGAAAGGATGGACTAGATTACTTGTAAGGCTGTTTTCAACTTCACACTTAGCTTCGTTTGTGAAAATAAATGAAAATCTGACCTTTTCTGAGTGCTGTAACTTTTCATATGATTCTCAACTTGTCTCTAAAAGAAAACTGAAGGGAAGAATCTCCCTTCTCTCCCAAAAGAAGATCAATCAAAGCATACCTAGGATAAGGAGATTTACTTTATATAGGGACACATAGGAATATATAACACCTGCTTAAATAGCCAAGATAAATGATAGATGATCAATCTGAATGTGGATATATGGTCTGGATAGATATAGGTAGCTGTATCTTTACAAATGGCCTCTTAACACTCTAAAAAGTCTGTTTGTTATAAGGCATGTTCCTGTGAGCAGTTAAGTGGCAAGGAAGGAGTTAATCTTTTGTCCTCCAAGCCCACAGGAATGTTTATCAACTCCTGCCTGGGCCTTCTTTCTTCCTTTGGGTGAGTTAAGTCCACCTGTGCTTTGTTTGACGCTGCCCATTTGAAGAAAGCTTATCCCTGACCTTCTGCCAGAGAGACCAATGACAAGGACAGTTTGCACTAACCTTGACATTCACCAGGGTAAATGGCTTTTTCCACAAGTAGTCAGCAAACAAGAAGAGCCGGTGAAGAGCTAATGAATCTGCACCTGAGAGAAACTGAACAACAATTGTGCTTTTAAAGAAGAAAAGAGTCCTTGGAAGGTGGGGGCCCATCTGGTGCTTAACAGTTCAGGGTAAGTTAGCTCTTCTAGTCAATGCAGTTTGAAACTCAGTGAATAAATAAAAACAACCCCTTTGTCTTAAAACCTGCCCCAGAGCATCTGTTTTTCTATCATGCCTGTCCCAAAATGAAGTCCAGTGTAATTCTGTCATGCCCAAAGAAGATGGTTGCAATGCTACTGTAACCAGGATGTCAAGGCACATTCTTCCAACCTGCTACTTAGCCTGAATCTTCACTGACTTCCAGGGAAATAAATTGTTAGTCTTATGTTTTTCTTTTCTTTTTTATATGTTTTTTTATTGTAAAAATACTGTACAGAGGGGTTACCATTACATGAGTAAGGTAATGAGTACATTTCCTATTGAGCATTGTTACCTTCTCCTTTGTTTTTCCCCTACTGTCCCTTCCCTCCCCCCTCCCCAACTCCTCCCTACCCCCACCAAAGTTGTAAAGTTCGTTTTCAACATAGTGTCTTGTACATCTCATTGTTACAGTGGGTCGGCCTGTATCCTTATTTCAGCATTTTGTTATTTCCCTTCCCCTCTCCAAATTAGAAAAAAGCATATACAAGATTCAGGGCACTGACATCAAATACAGTGAAAACAGGGGTTATACCATGACCCAGCAATCCAACTTTTGGGCATTTTACCCAAATGATCACAAACAAGGTTACCCTAAGGCTACTAACACAACTATGTTTATCACAGCATTATTCACCATAGCTAAGATATGGAATCTTATGTTTTTAAGCAACTCAATTTTATTATGTACTACATATATTATTTTTAAAGGATCTGCAAAAAGCAACTCAGATTCATCCCTATCAAACAAACTAATCTTCCTTGATGAGCACATGTAAATGCCACTGATAAAACTGAAGATTGAAGTCCTCTGGTATTTGCTCTCTGAAGTCCAAACCACTTCCCTGGGGAATTTGGTCCTGTTTCTTCATTATCTACTACTATATGTTCATAGGATCTCGACATTGTAGTATCTTTTGTCTTTCATACAAACTTACCAAGATTCTTCTTTATCATGGATGTGTATATCTTGGTTCTTCACTAGACTTGTCATACATTATTTAAGGTATGGACATTTTCTTTTCTCCACATACCTTGCTCAGTCCTTAGATACTTGATGAGTTGAGCATGAAAATGTCTGTTATTACTTGTCCAAATACAAGCAACTATGTTGTCATCAAACTTCCATCTATGTTTTTTGCTCATCATGTAAACTCAGCACCAAATGGAAATATAAAATAGTTTTTATTGGTACATGATATCATTTCCATTCTTCTGTCCTTTAAAAAAAGTATTATTCTTGAATTATATCTAGAGGAACTGTATGCATTTTTAAATATCTTTAAGTAGTTGTGCAAAGGAGTTGCCATTTAACAAAGGAGTTTATGACTACAGTGCATCTTGATTGATGTATAAATTTTAAGTGTACTGTAGAAGACTTTGTTTTTACAAAGAGATACCTCCATGGGCTACCTCTCCAATAAAGAATCTGCAAATTATTAGTGCATTGGAAGCTTCCTTATATATTTTTTTAAAAATTTTTATTGTGAAAATATCATACAGAGGGGTTACAATTACATGGGCAAGGTAATGAGTACATTTCTTTTTTTTAAATATTTTTATTGTGAAAACACCATACAGAGGAGTCACAATTACATGGGCAAGATAATGAGTACATTTCTTATCAAGCATTGTTGCCTCCTCCTTTGTTTCCCTGTCCTATCCCTTCCCATCCCCCCACCCCCCACCTGATCCTCCCCATCCTCCCCCGTCCCCTCCCTCCGCAAAGTTGTAAAGTTTGTTTTTCGACATAAGGACTTGTACATCTCATTGTTGCAATTGGTCCACCTGTATCCCTATTTAAATGATTTGTTTTTTCCCTTCCCCTCCACAAATTATACCAACATCAAATACCATGAAAGCAGGGGTTATACCATAGGGGAAGGACATACAAAGCTACTAGGAAATCATCTTATAAATATGTTAGAAACATTTGCATGAAAGAAAAAAAATATTTGAATATTTATCTTGGGGTTCATTTCCCTAACATCGACTTATCTGACCTTTTCTGCTTAACTCAGACATATACTAATTATTGCAAATAAGGGAAACCATAGGACCTCTCTGAAGAGGAAAGAAGGATGGCCAATAGACACATGAAGAAATGCTCAACCTCCCTAGCCATAAAAGAAATGCAAATCAAAACAACTTTGAGATACCACCTCACCCCAGTTAGAATGGCTAGAATCAAGAACTCCAATAACAACAGATGCTGGAGGGGATGTGGACAGAAGGGAACCTTACTGCATTGTTGGTGGGAGTATAAACTTGTTCAACCACTTTGGAAAGCAGTATGGAGGTTCCTCAAGAGATTCCACATAGAGCTCCCCTATGACCCAGTAATCCCACTTTTTGGAATTTACCCAAATGACCTCAAGCAAGACCACACTAAAGCTACCAGCACAACTATATTTATTGCAGCATTATTTACCATAGCTAAGATCTGGGACCAACCCAGATGCCCCTCAGTAGATGAATGGATCAAGAAAATGTGGTATATATACACAATGGAATTCTATGCCTCCATCAGAAAGAATAACATTGCCCCATTTGTTAGGAAATGGAAAGACTTGGAAAAAATTATATTAAGTGAAATAAGCCATGCCCAATGAGTACATTTCTTATTAACCATTGTTGCCTACTCCTTTGTTTCCCCTTTCCATCCCTTCCCATTCCCCCCCCCCCCCCAGCCAAAGTTATAAAGTTCGTTTTTCCACATAACATCTTGAACATCTCATTGTTGCAATGGGTTCACCTGTATCCCTATTTAAATGGTTTGTTTTTGCTCTTCCCCTCCACAATTATACCGACATTAAATACAATGAAAGCAGGCTTCTTTATATCTTATATCTTATAACCCTTCTAAGGAAACACTTGTGTAAGAATTATTAAAATGAAAGATTTGTTTTCATTTTATGAATGATACATAAATAGAATTTTATGGAAAACTTTTTTGTCTAGATTTTTTCTGCTTAATCTAATGTTTGTCAAATACATGTGTCATTAAATGTAGCTGTTGTTTGCTCATTTTCTTACTTTCTTTTTTCTTTCTGTCTTTCTCTCTCTTTCTGTCTTTCCTTCTATCTTTCTTTCTTTCTTTTTGTTGTTGGTAGGCCTTGAACTCAGGGCCTGCCCCTGAGCTCTTGGTTTCTCAAAGGTGGTGCTCCCCTACTTTGAGCCACAGGGCCACTTTTGGTTTTCAAGTGATTAATTGGATATAAATGTCTCAAAGGGACTTTTCTGCCTGGGCTGCCTTTGAACTGCAATCCTCAGATCTCAGCCTCCTTAGTAGCTAGGTTTATAGGTGTAATCCAAGTAATCCAGGTATAATTATAGATGTATTCCCAGTTGCTCATTTTCAATGGTATATAAAATTTCATTGTATGAATATACCACTATTTGTTCATCTAATCCCCAGATAATGAACATTTGGGTGATTTTGTTTATAAGGCAATATTTATTCCTCAGAACTCAACTGCTGATTATAGTTGTATATATGTATGCCTCTTTATGGAGGTGAAATTGCTATATCAAAGGAAATTTGCATTTTAGTTTAAGCAGATATTCTCCAATTCCTTGCTTTATCTTGCTCTAATCTGATACTTATTTTAGCATTTCATCCACTTTCTATTACATTTTATTATATATCTTTCCATTGTTGTTTTCAAGGTTGAATCTAGATATTACAATATGAATCTTTGATTGTTAATGATTTATCAAAAGTGAGTATATTTAGCTGGGTGGGATGATGGTAGTAGAAAGTCAACACAGCCGTTTACCTCAGTTTTTATGACAATGGAGAATTTCAGGTAAGAAATGAAGTGTACTGAAACTGATAGAAAAGTTTATTAGGAAATGTGGAAAAAAACGGAGAGTTTTACATGACGTGATGTCTGGCATGAATGACACTTCAGTTCATCTTCAGCCATTTTTAGGGGACAGGTGTGAGTATGAGGTTTAAGAAGAAGAAAAATTATGGAAAGAGGGAAGAGGCATGTGTAGTCAGGTACAGTGTGTGGCCTGGTTAGGTTAGTCATTACCTCTTTTCTGGTTCACCACATTCTTGAGAAGTTTACGCTGGAATCACTTGAGGAAAGCAATCTGGTTCCCATGAGATGATTGCTCTGGTTCCAGAGTGCAGCCTGATCATTATTGGTAATTGTCCTCATTTGGTGGGTGATCTGTCCTGCAAGGCTCTGCTGTTCCTTAGGGATAGTTTCAGTCCCTTGTCATAAAGATGTTATCGATCAGTCTAGCCTTTCCTGGAACCCAAGGTGATTACAAAATGAGTACAGTGACAACAGTGTAGAGCAATGGCAAATGCAAAATGGAGACAGAGAGGCCAAACTTTTCTTTTTAGTTAATTTGTAACAGCAAAACAGTTTAACTATCTATAATTTCCATAGAAAGAAAGCAGGTTGCTTCTAGGGTTAAAGCAATAGCATTAGCCTTTGGAATCTGAGTACCTATTGAGATTACCTATACAAATTTCCTATTATTAAGTCCAGACTGCAGGGCTGAGATCACCCATGAACTGGAAGGTGTAATTGTAGTATTTTCTCTCAAAGACCGTGTGATTTCATTCTTCATTTTAAGTTTTCTTTACACTTCTCCAATTTCCTGCCTATCAGTGCCACATGACTATTATCCCAGAACTTGGAAGGGAAAGGAACATAGTGAGTTTGAGACTAATCTGGGCTATATCGTGTATCCAAGGGTATTTTGGGTCATGTAGCAAAACTTTATCTCAAAAAGCAAACAAAAAATATTTTTTTCAAAATGTCTGGCAATGCAAGGTGTAAATTAACTGCATTTATTTCCTTCTCTCTTTCTCTCTATAAAACTGCCTATAATTCTTCCTATATTCTAAATATCTCAATATTAATTTTTAATATTTTATTCATTTGTTTAATGTATATGGATGTATACCATCAACTCTGTGTGTGTGTGTGTGTGTGTGTGTGAGTGTGTGTGCGCACGCACGCGCACTGGTCCTAGGGCTTGAACATAGGACCTGGGCACTGTCCCTGAGCTTTTGTATTCGAGGGTAACACTCCACAACATTGAGCTACAGTGTTATTTACAGCTATTTAGTAGTTAATTGGAGATAAGTGTTTCATGGGCTTTCCTACCCAGACTAGCTTTGAACTGGGATCCTCAGATCTCAGACTCCTAAGTATTTAGTATTACAGGCATGAGCTATCAGCCCATGGCTTACTATTTTGTATATCTCATTTCATTGTTTCTTCTTTCTTTTTTATTAAGTAGCTGTATGAAAACATTTCAATTCCTTAAGTCAGGTTATAAGTACAATGCATCTTGATCCACTTTACTCCTTCCGTCATTCTTCATCATTTTCCTTTACCATTCCTATCATAAAGTTAGACAGTCCAATTTTTCATATTGTACATAGAATATAATGACTGAATTTGCCCTTCCTCCAATTGTGTGACCCCTCTCCTCTGGCCTCCCCTTCAACGTGTTTCAACTTTCAGGTATTTATTTTGTTAATTGGTTTGTTAGTCTGAACTTTTCTATGTGATGATTTTCTGTCCATTTATAGGACATTCTTTAATAATTCCTTTGTTACAAGACCTGTAATATTGTGTAATGAGTTCTTTTTTTCTGTCTGAAATGTTTTCATCAGTGACATTTTGAAGGAAATCTTTACTACAATTATGGTTTGACAGATTTTTTCTCTCAGTACTTTCTGATCACCTTCGATTGGTCTTTGGCTTCATTATTTCCCTTCAGAAGTTGCCTATATCACGATATCTTATTTTAAGACATACTACAAGGCCATAATAACAAAAACGGAATAGTATTGGCAAAAAATAGTTACATGGGCCAATGGAACCAGAAATAACCCCATATGCCTATAGTCAATTCGTTCTTGAAAAAGAGGTAGAAAATGCACTGGAGAAAGGACACCTTCCTTAACAGACGATGTTTGGAAATTTGATATTCAAGTTTGACAAGGCTCTCATCATATACAGACATCCACTTAAAATGGAACAAAGTCCTTAAGGAGAGCCTGAGACAGAATTTGTTTGAAGAAAATACTGGGGAAACACTTCCTGGTATTGGTACACACTTCCTGGATAGGAACCCCTAAAGCACTAGAAATAAGATCAAAAATTGAGAAACAATATCATATTAAACATGATCTTCTATATAGAATATGATTCAGTTCAACAGAGTGAACTGAAAGAGTGTAGAAAGGGAGAAAATATTTGCTGGCCATTTTTTCTGACAGTGAGTAAATTTCTAGAATACATGAAGAACTCAAAGAAAGTTTGTATCTATTAAACAAGTAATCAAACTTAAAAATGAGTGAACAAGCTGATTAGACACTTCACAAAAGAAGAAATACAAATTGCCAATAAATATATGAGAATATGTTCCATATCATTAGGCTTCAGGGAAATACAAATTGAAACTAGAATGTGATACTAACTCTACCCAGGTAGAACTGCTATTATTATTCTTTTTTAATTTACAAATGCTGGCCCAAATAAGAAAAACTTGTAAATTCAAAGAAAAAGAAATTCTAATATGCTTTTAGTAAGAATATCATGTCAGCTGGGTGCCAGTGGCTTATGCCTATAATCCTAGCTACTCAAGAGGCTGAGTTCTGAGGATCACGGTTCAAAGCCAGCCCAGGAAGAAAAAGTCCATGAGACTCTTATCTCCAATAAACCACTCTTAAACCAGAAGTGGCCCTGTGGCTCAAGTGGTAGAGCGCTTGCCTTGAGCTGAAGAGCTTAAGGACAGCACCCAAGCCCAGAGTTCAAGGCCCACAACTGACCAAAAAAAAAAAAAAAAAGAATATCAAGTAGTACATCCAAAATGGAAAACAGTATAGAGGTTCTTCAAAAGCTAAATACAGTATTTTCCACTTATCCCTTCCCTGTATATATAATCCAAAGGAAATAAAATCATTACATAAAGCGATATAATAAGCTTATGTGTATTGAAGCACTATTGACAATGGCAAGACATGAAATAGATAAGGTAGGATGACTATGTGCATGTTGACAGATAAATGGATAAAGAAAATCTAAAAGATAATATGGAATATTATTCATCCATAAAGAAAAATAAAATCCTGTCATTGGCAACAAAATAAATGGAACTGGAGAACCTCATATTAAGTCAAATGATCCAAATGTAGAAAGATATGTATCATATTCTCTCTGTCTCTGTCTCTTTCTCTTCAAAGAGGAAAGAAAGTCACCAGAAAGTTGAAAAGAAATTACTAGAGAATGGGAAAGTGGTTAAGGAGAGAGTAGGAGTATAAGAAGGTAAGTGGGCATGCTTATTATATTTATACATGTATCAAATATCACAGTGGATCCCATTTATTTGTACAATCTGTATGTTACTAAAAACAATAAAAATGAATAATTTTTAAAAGTTTTTATTGTGAAAATACCATACAGAGGGGTTACAATTACATGGAAATGTACTCATTACATTTCTTATCAAGCATTGTTTCCTTCTCCTTTGTTTCCCCTTCCCATCACAGAGCAGCCTGGCTTTCTATTCTGTGGCCAACTGATGAAAATCAGAGTTGAAAATCAAAGTTAAAACTCCATTCAAACTTTTCACAGTTCCAGTAAAGTGCCCTGTCCTCTACCCCAGAGATAGCCTTTGTCTTCAGAGTTCTGTGGTTTCATAGAAGTGTCGAAAGGAAATCATGAAGTTTCCATTACTAGTGAAAAAGAGCCTCTGGACTTTTTCTTGGTGTTTAAAATAAAGATCCTGATGAAACTATTTGAAAATCAATTATGACATAATATCCTGAGCATG
Source organism: Dipodomys spectabilis (assembly GCF_019054845.1). Lineage (NCBI taxonomy): Eukaryota > Metazoa > Chordata > Mammalia > Rodentia > Heteromyidae > Dipodomys > Dipodomys spectabilis. Next base: position 6,790,373 of record NW_024870818.1, read on the forward strand.
GGGCTATTTTTGTTAACAGAAATATGTATAAAGATCAATATTTCCTTTAAATTATTGGGTTAGGAAGAGAGCTTAATTAGTTCTACTGGATAAGATAGCGTATGGCAGGAGGCAATTTATTCTATATTCTCTAAGTTTCAGTTTACTCATCTGCATAGCAAAAGATAATTCCTGTCTTTTTATCAGATTTGGCTATGGGATAGATATTAATTTGTTTATTTGTCTAATTTAATAAATTTTATCAAGTTTAATATGATAGAAATTGAGTTGCCTCTTTTTCCCTTTATCCTATGGCTGCTTCCAAGTTCGAGGGAAGGTTTATAATGCCATGGTTTTATTGAGGGGAGGAGAGGATTAAGGGTTGACTAGTTGTTGATTGTATGTGTATATTTAAGTTGGCAAACACGAGATATCTTTTTCCCTAGATAGTCTTTGTGGTCACTCTACTAGGGCTGCAGATAAAGCCCCCTTTTCCATGCAAGTCTCATCAGCTCTAATTGCTTTCTCTGCAATTCTGCAATCTAATGCTCACTAACATGTGTGACTTTTGAAGGGATGACTTAGAACTTGCTTTCTTTAGGAACAGCCTGTTGACATTTGCATTTGGTGATCTTCTCTAACTTTAGGTAATTTTGAATAATGAAAACACATTTCTAATGCTTCCCAATGGTATAAATTTAGAGGTTTCACTAATTATTCAGGTGTGCTCCAGGGAGCAGAGCATTTGGGCTCTGCTTTCTCTGCCATTATGCATCTATTACTTCTTCAACCCATTATATAGCAGATAGGTTGCTTCAGGGTTTGGGAGAATTTAGTTCTTTTATCACTAAATATCTTCACCAATTGATAGTTGGGGAAGTACTGAGTCACTCCTGTTTCCTCCAGGGTCTTGACTTTTTTATATTTTAACCTCTACTTTGAGGCAGAATCATAGAAAAATCTAGCAGCCACTTGACCATTGGAGAGCTGATCATGGGGGGAACAGAACAGATATATATATATATATATACATATATATATATATACACACACACATATATATATATGTATATATATACATATATACATATACATATTTACATATACCTATATATATGTATATATATATACACATATATAGAGATAGATAGATAGATAGATAGATAGGGATTTCTTATAAAATCTATTTCTACAACTAAATATCAGTTTGGAAGTTTGACTTCCAATTTGACAATTTTAGATATAGCAAAAGTGATTGTTCTACATTTCAGAGCATTTATTCTGTGAGACTACCTTCCTAAGTACGGTGTGTGTGTGTGTGTGTGTGTGTGTGTGTGTGTGTGTGTGTGTGTGTGTGTGTGTGTGTGTGTGTGTATGTGTGTGTGTGTGTGTATGTGTGTATGTGTGTGTGTGTGTGTGTGTGTGTGTGTGTGTGTGTGTGTGCCATTCTCAGCTATTCCAATCATCTTAGAAGGAGGAAATGTTTAACTGGAATTGTAGAGTTAAACCTGGTAGACTGGGATTCTTGTCCAGCTCTATCTCACCTTGGCACATATGCTCTTCATCACTGAACCAGGAAGTGGAGTAGCAGCACCTGTATCAGGATGCATTTATTTGAGTCAAGCAAATAGAAAGCTCTGAAAGAAGAATCAAGGAGCTCCCATTGTTTATGAATCTTCATAGAAGGTGAAAACCTGTACTACCATGAATTTTGTTTTGTAGATGAGCCAGCAAAAGGATTTGAATCCAAGCAGTTGGGCGTTAGAGTCCATGCTTTTAAACAAGATATTTTGATGGGTCATAGGGCCCAGCAATCCCACTTTTAGGCATTTCCCCAAATGAGCACAAACAAGGCCATACTAAAGCTATCAGCACAGCTATGTTTATCACAGCATTATTCACCATAGCTAAGATATGGAACCAACCCAGATGCCCCTCAGTAGGTGACTGAATCAAGAAAATGTGATATATATATATATATACATATCACATTTTCACACACACACACACACACACATATACACACACAATGGAATTCTATGCCTATGCCTCCATCAGAAAGAATGACATTGCCCCATTTGTTAGGAAGCAAGCCAGACTCAAAGAAACATAGATCCCATGGTTTCCCTTATCTGCAATAGCTAGTATATGTCCAGGACAAGCAGAAAAGGTAAAAAACTATGTACACATGACCATATAACCTGATACTAAACAAAATGAACCCCAAGATAGGGACGCAAGAGGCTTCATCTTTGTTGCTGTTCTTTTTAATGTTCTTATAATGTACTATGTAATTTTTTTTGTATGTTCTTCCCCCATGGTACAACCCCTGTTATCACTGTATTTGATTCCTGTGTCCTGCATCTTTTATATACATTTTTCTAATTCAAGGAGGGGGAAGGGCAATAACAAAATGTTGAAATAAGGATTCAGGATGATCCATTGTATTAATGAGATGTACAAGACAGTACGTTGAAGACAAACTTTACAACTTTGCAGGGTTGGGGGTGTGCGGGGGGGGGGAGGGGCGGGAGGAGTTGGGGAGGTAGGGAGAGAAGGGATGATAGGAGAAAACAAAAGAAGGAGTGTGTAACAATGCTCAATAGGAAATGGACTCATCACCTTGCTCATGTACCTGTAACCCCTCTGTGAAGTATCTTTACAATCAGTATACATATATATATATTAAGAAAAAATTTGAAAAAAACAAAAAAGGATATTTTGCTACCATTTTCCATAAAAGGAGCAGGAAGTTGTTGGGTACTCCCAGAAAAGAAGTCAGCTGAGAGACAGCATATGTATAACGTTTGTACAACTACTTCTAGGATCTTTATATCAAAGCTTCTGTGGACTGAAGGCTTACCAAGCAATAAAGCATACAGTAGAAAAGATAGTATTTCATCTTTGTCCAGGTCAGTTGGCACTCAGCCTATGATTTCTGGCCTGAGATTTGATAATCTCCAGACAGACAAACTCCACAATCCAAAAAAGGTCACACTCAATATTAGCCATATAAATAGTACCATAACCATATGTACAGTGATGATTTATGACTCTCAATTCATTTTTAAAAATTTCCTGACAGGGTCTAATGTGGATAACAGAATAGGTAATGAGTCAAGGATCTGATTGACTCCCTAAGGCCCTGCTTATCCAAAAGTTATTTTCCTATTCAGTTTGGTATCCCTCAGTACTCAAAACCCTTCTTTGTAAAGCCGTCACATGCTGAGTCTTGTCTTTCCCTATTTTGCTGACCATTTCTTTAATGTGGTTGTTGCCTTGTGTGTGTGTATGTTTGTGCATGCATGCATGTTAATATGTATTTATGAAAAGATGACACCTCTGTCGCAATTTGTAAAATAAAGATAGAATAAATAGGAACATATTTTGATTTTCAATGCACTGGTTTCAGGTTAATAAATATATGTTATTCATCACAAATAGATCATTACCTGGGACTCTATGTGCGAAAACTCTCTTTCTTTATCCATAAGTAGTTGTCTGTGTTCTGTAGTTACACTTAGTTGTCCACAGGAGAGAAATAAACATATTTTCTGATGAGCATCTGCGATTGCACTTAATCATAAACTGTCCACACAAACTTTTGTACTATTTGTCACCTGCAAAGTGTAGAAATAAGCAATACTCCTGTAATATTGCAGGTACATCTCAACTTTGCTAGCTTATGTACTTAATGGAATTAAATATAATTTTGGCAAACTTTATCATCACATTCACTTACATGCTTCCTGCTTCCTTTTATTACTAAGTAGGCACTAATGCCACTGAATTATCATGGTTGTGCCAGCCTAGAAAATGATTCTAGCTGCTTAGCAATAGGAGTTGTACACCATACACAGTAGGTGATTTAATTCTTTCCTACCATCAGTTGTTAGAGCAGGTCTAGTCTATCGTGGTACCTGGTGATTACAAATACAGATAACTCTTCCTCTTGTCCCTGAGGCCAATATCTATTCTCAAACTGGCATCATATGATCTCAGCACATGGTGTCAAGGGGCTGCCAAACATTTGAATGTTGTTCTAATATAATTCAACCTTGCCCTCTAGATCAGTACTTGATAATACTCATTGTATTCAAAGTAATAATAGAAGACTTATTTGTTTCCTAATATGACTATCAATATACTGTGTGTCACTTGAATTATCTAGGGCACATTTCCCAAGGTTGAGATTCCCTTTTACATCAGCTCTAACATTCAGTGGATGGATGGCCTTGAGCAAGGCACTTGACCTTTCTTGGCTCCATTTCTTTCTTTATAAAATGGGGGAGGTGTGGCATTTTGGTGATCTCTAAGGAACCTTCCATTCTGAAGCTCTTTCTACATCCTGGAGACGTCAGTAACATTGCTCTGTGTATTTTCTATAGCACATTTAAAAAACTTGTCTAGTCTATCACATGTTAGCTTATCAGCATGTAGCGGAATCCGATCTATACTCTGGCATGTGCAAAGAGCACTGTGCATTGCCTCTCCTCCCTCACCCCCTCGACTCCCACTAAAAATCTGACATTGAGCTATATTGGGGAAATTGCCCAGCAAGATTGGATCTTTCTTCTTTCCATACAATGAGCCTTAAATATTGATTGCATTCAGATCACACCAAAATTATTCATCCAGTTAAAGAAATGTATGCTCTCTATTTTAGAACTCAGTATTTTTTTTTCCAGTTGAATGCATTTGTCTTTTCCCAATAGATACTGTATTTAGTCAGTTTGTGGAAACTAATTTTTGGTGTCACTGCACATTTGTTCAAGGTATTTATTTATTTTTAAACTACAATAGGCTAATATTTGCCAGTTAAGGATCCTGCTTGGGGTCTGCTAATGTAACTGGAGATGCTGGCAAGGGAATTCTGGTTCTGTTAGCCAGCTCCCTGATGATGGCTCGGGATTCTAAATTGCTCAGATTATCTCACGCTCTGAAATCTTAGTGCAAATAACTTCTCAACAATTAGTGAGGTTTTATCACACACATAAAAACATTGTAAAGTTATGAAAAGCACTAATGTTATTTTAATTGCCTTTACGTTCCCTATGGGAGTTAGATATTCATAAGGATGTCCCTTATAATAGTCATGGTTGAGAGGATACATCTGAGTCTGGAGAGGAAAGCCTTTTAATTTGCTTATTTCTTTCACTTCCTTCCATTCTATTTCCAAATCCTTATTTACCTTTTTTTCCCTAAAAGTTTATATCTGAGGCCTACATTTGGTTTTTACACAGTCAATACATAAAAAAGTAAATAACTACAAGTAGATGGCTAAAAAAGATAAGGGACAGCATTGATGTTACCCTCCATTGACACAACTAGAAAGAAAGTGGACACGTACAGAGCTAGCTGCCTGCCTGCTACAGGTGCAGTTTTCACTTTTGAAAAATTGTCATGACTGGGAAATACAAGTTTTTCCTCAAGAAAAAAATAAACCAAGAGAAGTTTGATAGAATTATTGGAAACTCCAGCCACTTTGGTTACAGTGAATGCATTGGTTATGAATAGTTGAATTTTCGAGGAGGCACTAGGCATATATTCCATTGGATACTCAGCAAGTTTCAGTTCAATTTTATACACAAATTCCCTTCCCACCACTACCACTACCAAAGAACACCAAGCAAAACTTGTTGCCATGGGAACCAATCCTGCCCTTCTCCCTTCCCAGGCTGAAGTCGCTATCATATCTTCCTTCAGCTTAGACTCTGCCCTGACTCCCAACACACATCCTTCTAGACATATTACATGCTTCTCACTTCATTTCAGTGCTGGCCCATGCAAAGTTATCCAGAGTAAAAAGTGAACAAAAGTAAACTCCTCTTACCTTGGACTCCACTTTCGTGAATGCCAAATGCAGAAATAATCTTCAGGTCACTATTCTTGCTTTTAGATTTACAATGTCTGATAACAGAGTGACTGTGACTGAGAATTATTCCTTATGGCCTATACCAAATGGCTTGCCACAGATTTCCCTAGACACTCGGAATATCCACTGCCTGAGCAGTGCAATGGTGTGTGGAAGGGATTGGTAATTCCTCCTATTGGATATTTTTCCAGGGAAGGAAATGGCACATGTGTCAACATAAATTTGGACTCTTACATATTCTCCAATACAGACTGGGTGGTAATATTTTATAATACTTTGCTTAACATTGCTTCATGGCTACATTATTATTATTTTTGGAGGGAGGAGTCTGGTCGTGAACTCTGGGCCTGGGCGCTGTCTCTCAACTCAGCTCAAGGCTAGCGCTCTACCACTTGAACCACAGCGCCACTTCTGGCTTTTATCTGCTTATGTGGTGTTGAGGAATCGAACCCAGGGCTTCATGTATGTGAGGCAAGCACTCTACCACTGAGCTACCTTCCCAGCCCCGACAGCTACATTATTATATAATGTTTCCCACAGTATGGATTACTTTAAAGTTCCAAAAAGAATATATTTTGAGTTCCAAGCAATGGAGTAGTAAATAATATATGCTTTATGTAATATATTTGGGGACAAAAAAGCACAGATTTAGAACAAAAATACAACAATTAGGATACCACAACTGTGAGGATAACAGGTATTTTTTATATTTTTAGAAATCATAGTGGCTATTTGGTTTAAATTTCAATTTACATATATACAAAGACATCTTTATGCTACTTCTTTAATCTTTTGCATTGGGATAATTTATTTGTTGGAAAGATTTTTGGCTACAAATTAGTAGAAAAGCTAGAATCATGGCTTAAGTTGCCCACACATTTTTTCTCTTATAAAATGGAATATTTGCATTACATGGCTGCTGATATTGGTTCAAACTTCAGTGACATAAGGACTTGTGTCTCTTCAGCTTTTTTTTGTTTTTGTTCTTGCAGTTATAATAGAGCTACTAAAGTTCTCAACATTACATGTGTTCCACAAAGAGTGGAACAGAAGAAAGGAAGAGGGAAACCAGGCCTTTCTGTATTTGTTATAAGAATGTAAACCTTTCCAGAAGTCACTCCTCCCACTAACAGACTCCCATTCATGTTTTAATAGTCAAAATGGTGTCCTGTAGTCATTGATTGCCATATACAAGGAAACTTGAGAAAGTGCGTGAAGTTCTTCCAGCCTCTATGAGAGAAGTGATGAAAAGGAGTCATTTGAAAATGGAGACTGGGTTAGCTAATTGGCAGGGTCTTACACAGAAGATATTTAACCATCTAATAACTTAGACTTGGCAGAGTACCAGATTGGAAATAAGGAAAGGGATTCTAGTTCTGGCTTCATAGTGCCTGCTTTTGGGATCTTAAACGAGTCATTTGTTCTTGTTTACTTATTTGCCCAGAGATACAAGATGAAGTCTATTATCTTGATGGCCTGTACTAAATATAACACATGATATGATTCTAAAGCCAATGGAATTATTGATAGCTATATTAGTCAACTTCTTGCCACTGCGACAAAATTCCTGAAATAATTAACTTATAAGGAGAAGGGGTGGTTTATTTTGGCTAATGCTTTCAAATGATTTAGTTCATAGTCATTTGGTCCTGTTGGTTTGTGCTCTGATAGCATAGGATAAGATTATGGAAAAACATGGTAGAAGAAGGCTGTTCACCTCATAATATCCAGGAAGGAAAAAGAGAATAACAGGAGGACCCGGGATACATATCTTTTCTGAAATGTTGATTCCAATGACCTAGCAACTGCCTCCATTAAGCCTCATCTCTTAAATAAATCATATCTGCTAATAGTGCCATGAGCAGGAGACAAATCCTTCAATCATGGATATTTAGGAGATATTTAAAATTCAAACTATAACAACAGCTAGATAATAATGTAATTGGTGGAAAAAAGGCTTTTTTCCACTAGACCTCTGTGTTTCTTCTGCCTGCCTTCCTTCCTTCCTTCCTTCCTTCCTTCCTTCCTTCCTTCCTTCCTTCCTTCCTTCCTTCCTTTCTTTCTTTCTTTCTTTCTTTCTTTCTTTCTTTCTTTCTTTCTTTCTTTCTTTCTTTCTTTCTTTCTTTCATTTGTCTGTCATGGGGCTTGAACTCTGGGCCTGAGCTCTGTCTCTCAGCCCTTCAGCTCAAGGTGAGCGCTCTACCACTTGAGCCACAGCACCACTTCTGGTTTTTTGACTGGTTTATTGGAGATAAGAGTCTCACGGACTTTCGTGCCCAGGCTGGCTTTGAACTATGATCTTCAGATCTCAGCCTCCCCTGTGTAGCTAGGATTATAGGAGTGAGCCACTGGCTCCTGGATGTCCTCTGTGTTTCTTAACAAATATAGTTTAAGGACTCTAAGAGTATACAAGGAAGTGAGAGATAGGTGGCAAAAAGGGACAGGGATTGTAATTGTTAAAAGAAATATAGCTGGACTGTTCATTTGAAAGCCAATAAATTTTCCCTTTAAACAACAGAGACCAGAGGGAAACATGACTATGGAAATTGGTTAGGTTTCAAACAAAGGCACCAAATCGTCCATCCAAAGAGAAACATCTACAGCTTTTGGTGAAAGGAAAGGAAAAGTTTTAGATGGTCATTTAGCTGCCCTAGTTCAGCCTCTAGAATACTTGAATTGATGAGTTTAGTCATGTTACAACTTGCTTGAACTAGATGGTCCAGACTGATCTGTTAGCAACTTTGGGCAAAATCTGAAGAGAAATAAATCTGCTTTAATTTAGGGTTTTTCTTCTTTGTTCATGGTGCTGTTTCTTTTTTTCATCAGCTGTGGTGCTTGAACTCAGGGCCTGGGCACTTTCCCTGAGCTTTTTTTGCTCAAGGCTAGCTCTCTAACACTTTGAGCCACTTTCAGTTTTCTGGTGGTTAGAGGTTAGAATATCAGATCTCAGACTCCTGAGTAGCTGGGACTACAGGCATGTACCACCAGTTCCCAGCTCATAGTCTATCTTTAAGTGACCTGATTCAATACTTACTCAGTGCCAAATGCTTTTGCCCAACATGTATTTTGGAAACAATCATTGGCATATCTTTAATATACATGATGCAAAGTTACCAGCTAAATAAAAGAGATGAGAGACCATTAAAAACCCTAAAAGGAAGCTTAAGAAAACCAAATGCACATAGGAATCTTTGGAAAACAATTACATACTTCTGGGGATCTAAAATGCCACAGACTGGAACAGAGAGGTGTTCATGTCTAGGAAAGGACTGAGAAGAGCCTAATCTCTCACTTCTGGCTGAAGTTTCAGTTATACACAGGAAGAAGTAAGTGCTGACTTTTAGTTGCAAACTGACAAAGTTGAAAGCTGACTTCCCAAATTTTGCAAACATCAAGCAAAGGCTGGATTAACTATTGGTCCAGGAATATAATAAATTCTGTCTAATCTTTAGATGATGAAGCATATAATAAAGTATAGACTTCAGTGGTTTCACATACCAGAAAAACATGAACTTTAAAAATTAGGCCAAGAAAGTCACTAAAAAGAATAACTTAACAAATTAACACCCTTTTTTTTTTGTAATTTGCTAGTGAATGAGGTATATAATTGGTAGAGATACTACATTTTATTTTAAGATACTTTATTTTAAGATACTTGCTGTTTGTACAACAGCAATATAGCACCTAAAATAGAGAGAAAAATGTGACTCATATAGTAGGGGCAAACATATTCAGTAGGAAATTTCATTGAGGAAGACAAAATGTTGGAAATTAAAAATAAAGGTTTATTCAACTACTATAAATATGTTCAAGAAAACATCTCTAAGGAATTAAGTAGATTCATGAAAACAGTTTCTCACCACATAGGTAAGTATCAATAAAAAATGTAAAAATTAGTAAAAAAAATCAAAGAAAAATTATTGAGTTAAAATAGAGTGGATGAACTAAGAAATTTACTAAAGTTGTTCAACAGAACAATAAAGTTGGCAGAACAACAACCAGGAATTTGAAGATTGCTTCACTTAGTTGATAATCTATGAGCAAAAAAAGACAAACCAATTAAGGAAAATAAGCAGAGGCTTGAATATCTGTACTATAGCTTCAACACACACAGTAATGATTTCAGAACCCAACTAAGTTACATATCTATGATGCTGAATAACTACAAGCAGAAGAAAGTCAACTAGATACATTGTACTTAAGCTGTGAGAGTTAAGAGTTTAATTTTGAAAGCAGTAGGAACACATGAAGAAATGCTCAACCTCCCTAGCCATAAAAGAAACACAAATCAAAACAACATTGAGATACCTCACCCCAGTTAGAATGGCAAAAATCAAGAACTCTAATAACAACAGATGCTGGAGGAGATGTGGACAGAAGGGAACCTTACTTCATTGTTGGTGGGAGTGTAAACTTGTTCAACCACTTTGGAAAGTAGTATGGAGGTTCCTCAAAAGACTACACATAGAGCTCCCCTATGACCCAGCAGTCCCACTTTTGGGCATTTACCCAAACGTTTACAAACAAGACCACACTAAAGCTACCAGCACAACTATGTTTATTGCAGCATTAGTTACCATAGCTAAGATCTGGAACCAACCCAGATGCCCCTCAATAGATGAATGGATCAAGAAAATGTGGTATATATACACAATGGAATTCTATGCCTCCATCAGAAAGAATGACATTGCCCCATTTGTTAGGAAATAGAAAGACTTGGAAAAAATTATATTAAGTGAAGTAAGCCAAGCCCAAAGAAACATAGGTCCCATGATTTCCCTTATTTGCAATATCTAGTATATGTATGAGTCAAGCAGAAAAGGTCAGATAAGGTGATGTTAGGAAAATGAATCCTAAGATATGTATTTTAAATGTTTTTTCTCTTTCATGCATTTGTTTCTAACGCAATTATAAGATTATTTCTTTGTTGTTTTATATGTTCCTCCCCCATAGTATAACCCATGCTTTCACTGCATTTGATGTTGGTATAATTTGTGGAGGGGAAGAGGAAAAACAAGTCATTTAAATAAGGATACAGGTGGACCTGTTGCAACAATGAGAAGTTGTCATGTCGAAAACAACTTTACAACTTGGGAGGAGGAGGACTGGGTGGGGGGGAGGGAGAATGGGAAGGGGTGGGAAGGGTAAACAAAGGAGGAGGCTACAATGCTTGATAGGAAATGTACTCACTATCTTGCCCATGTAATTGTAACCCCTCTGTACAGTATTTTCACAATTAAAAAAAAAAAGAATGAGGAATGACATCTCATCAGAAAGAAAGTGACTAAAAAATAGTAATGTTCAATGTCCTATGAAGAGATAGAATACAGCTATATAGTGCATGGGTAAATGTGAAAGATATCATAAGATATCATAAGGGTATTTTCCTTCATAATTCTTTTCTCTCTATTTAAATGGATTCTATAAAATATAACAGTCATGAAGCTGTAAGTTAAAGGATAATAAAAGCATAAGAGGAGAAAAAGAATGGAGTTTTATATGAGCCAAATTTTTATGTGGCATTGACATCAATATGAGCTAAATTATTTTAAGTTAAGACATTAATTATAATCCCCAATGCAACAACTAAGTAATAGAGGTGTTGAAATATAAACACATAAAAGGAATTTTAATGACTTACTATATTTGTTTAATACATAGAAGACAGTTATATAGGATTAAAGTACTAAAAGACAAAAGGTATAGATGCAAATAGAAAAACAGTAGACATAAATCCTATCTTATTAGTATTTACACTAAGTGTAAATGTATCAAACATACCAGTGAAAAAGCAAAGACTATAGGATAACTTTAGAAAAAAACATAATCTATGTGCTATTTACAAAAGATACATGAGATTCGAACACACAAGATGAATACCATGTAATTAACCTGTCACCAAAAGAGCATTGAAGTGTATATACTAATTTAATAAAAAATAGATTTTATGAGAAGAATTATTACTGAAGAAAAAGTTCAATATATCAATCCATACAACCACAGATGTACACACACACACACACACACACACACACACACACACACACACATCTAGAAACAATATCTATCCACATAAAGCAACCACTCCAAGAATTTCAAGGAAAAATGGAAAATAAATACAATAATTGGGAACATTAACATCTTACTTCTGATAATGTACAGAATAAATAAGTGAAAATCAGTAAGACAAAAGACTTAAAGTAACATCATTACTAGAGCAAACAAAATAAATATTCTATATTCTGTTCAACAAGAGAAGAATACACTTTCTTCCCAAAGGCAAATGGCATAGTCTCAGGGCAGAATATATTTTGGACATAATACAAGACACAAAAGTTTAACAGGATGAAAATCGGAGAGAGTGTGTTCACAAAACACAATTATGAATTAATAACATCAAACATTGAAAGTTTCTTGCGTTGAATTTTAAGTTAGCTTTGGGGAGTGTTGCCATTTTCATGATGTTAAACCTTCCAATCCAGGAGCATGGAAGGTTTTTTCCATTTCCTTAAATCTGCTTTAATTTCATTTTTTAGATTTTTAAAGTTTTCCTAATAGAGGTCCTTCAGATCTTTGGTTAATTGCTAGGCAACATTTTTCAAAGATATAGAGAAAGCAACTCCAAAATTCATATGGAATAAAAAAAGACCTGAATAACAAAACAACATTTAGCAGGAAGAGCAATGTTAGAAGAATATAAATACCAAACTTCAAACTCTAATACAAAACCATATTAATAAAAACAGCTTGATGCTAGCACGAGAATAAACCTGAGAACCAATGGAATAGAATTGAAGACCCAGAGATGAACTCACAGACCTATAATCCCCTAATATTTGATAAGGGAGCCAAAAAAACACAGGATGGAAGGAAGACAGTCTCTTCAATAAATGGTGCTGGCAGAATTGTCAGAAAACTGAAGCTAGATTATTATATATCACCCTGCACCAGAATCAACTCCAAATGGATCAAAGACCTCAATGTAAGGCCACATACAATGAAAATATTACAGGAAAGGGCAAGGGAGAAACTAGGGCTCCTAGGCATGGGTTGAAACTTTCTAAGTAAAGATTCAGAATCACAACAAATCCAAGTCTGGATAAAGAGGATTGCATCAAACTGAAGAGTATCTGCATAGCAAAAGACCTAGCTAGCTATACAAATACAAAGCCCACAAAACGGGAAAAGATTTTCACTAATTATGCATCAGACAAGGGCCTCATATTTAAAATATAAGTAGAGCTCAAAAATTAAACCCCCCAAAATAAACCCTTAAAGAACTAACAACCCAATTAATAAATGGGCTAAAGACTTAAAGAGACTTCTCAGAGGAAGAAGAAAGAATGGCCAATAGACACATGAAGACATGTTCAGCCTTTCTGGCCATAAAAAAGAAATGCAAATCAAAACACATTGAAATTCCACCTCACTCCAATTTGAATGGACATTATCAAGAAAACTAACAATAATAGATGCTGGTGGGGATTTGGCCAAAAGGGAATGCTACTACACTGTTGGTGGGAATGTAAACTTGTTGATAAAACTGAACATAGAGCTTTGTTATGACCCAGCAATTTTGCTCCTGGACATTTATCCAATTGACCACAAACCAGGCCACACTAAAGCCACCACCACAACCATGTTCATTGCAGCACTGATTACCATAGACAAAATATGAAATCAACCCAATTCTCCCCAGTGGACAAATGGATCAAGAAAATGTGGTATATATAACCAATGCTTCCATCAGAAAGAATGACTGTACAATTCATAAGGAAATGGAAAAAGTTAGGAAAATTATATTAAGTGACGTAAGCCAGATCCAAATGAGGTTTCCCTCATTTGTGGTAACTAGAATATGCCTATAAATCTACAAATAAACACACAGGACAGTTAAATAAAGTACACTGGGACATGATAAATTATACAGGTCTCTAGACACTCACACGGTAACACCAAAGGAGGACATTCTTAGAGGATCACAAAAACTCAATAGCTTTGTGCATATGATCATATAAAATGATGTTCATCAACATGAACTCCAAGAAATTGAAATGAGATTTTTTGTTATTTTGCTTTTTAAAATTTCTGGTTTTTGTCGCTGTTTTTAATTTCGGTACCTTTTGTCATGTATGTAAGTTTATCTGTTTCAGAAAGAGTAAAGAACACAGAGATGGAGACAAAGAGTGAACAAATGAGGCAGTGATACTAAGATCAGGAGGAAAATCTTGGAGAAAATGAAGGAAGAGGAGTGACTCAAGTGGTAAAGGAAGTTACCAAGGGAAGTGTGTGTGTGTGTGTGTGTGTGTGTGTGTGTGTGTGTGTGTGTGTGTGTGTGAGAGAGAGAGAGAGAGAGAGAGAGAGAGAGAGGAGAGAGAGGGAGAGAGAGAAAGAGAGGAAAGTAGGGAGGGAAGAAAGAAAAGAAAGGGAAAGGAAGGAAGAAAAAGGAAAGAGAAATAAAAAAGAGAAATAAAAAGAGAAAGAAAGAAAAGAAAACCAACAAAAATCAACAACATTGGTAAGGATATGAAGAAACAGGAATTTTCATTGCTGATAGGGCTGTAAAATAGTATGGCAGCTTTGGAAAGCAGTTCAAAATTTCCTCAGGATATTATATATGAAATTATCATATGCACTAGCAATTTTATGCCTACGTGCATGTCTAAGAAAAATATAATTACATATCCACATAAAAAGTTATACATGAGTGATCACTATTCATGATACCAAAATGTGGAAAATCCAAATTTCTACCAACTTCTGAACAGATAAACTCACAGTATAGTTTGTGAAATTGTTCAACAACTGAAAAAAGTCAAGAAATGACCCATACTTTGCTATGGGTGAATGTTGGAAAGATGACAGATGAAAGAAACCTATCCAGTATGATTTCATTCATTTGAAATATCCAGGTGAGACAAGTCTGTAGCAACAGAACAATCTGTGTTTTCCAGGGGCTTCAGGAGGGGGTTGAGAGTGCTTTTGAGGGTCATGAACATTATTTAATATGTTAGTGGTGATGGTTATAATGTTCTGTGAATATACAGAGGAAATCCTTCTCAACTGTACACGTTAAATGAGATGGCATAGAAATTATTTCTCAATAAACCTACTATATAAAAACAGCTCAGGGGATGTGGCCAGAAGGGAACCGTACTGCATTGTTGGTGGGAGTGTAAACTTGTTCAACCATTTTGGAAAGTAGTATGGAGGTTCCTCAAAAGACTACACATAGAGCTCCCCTATGACCCAGCAATCCCACTTTTGGACATTTACCCAAATGATCACAAACAAGACCACACTAAAGCTACCAGCACAACTATGTTTATTGCAGCATTATTTACCATAGCTAAGATATAGAACCAGCCCAGATGGCGCTCAGTGGGTGACTGAATCAAGAAAATGTGGTATATATACACAGTGGAGTTCTATGCCTCCATCAGAAAGAATGACATTGCCCCATTTGTTAGGAAATGGAAAGACTTGAAAAAAATATATTAAGTGAAATAAGCCAGGCCCAAAGAAACATAGGTCCCATGGTTTCTTTTATCTGCAATAACTAATATATATTTGGGACAAGAAGAAAAGGTCAGAAAAGATGATGTTAGGGAAATGGACCACAAGATAGGGGCATAAGTAGTTTTTCTTCCTTGCTATTGTTTCTAATGTATTTATAAGATAACATGTGATTTTTGTTTTGTTTTGTATGTCCCTCCCTCACGGTATAACCCTTGTTTTCACTGTATTTGATGTTGGTATAATTTGTGGAAGGTAAGGAAAAAAACAAATTGTTTAAATGTGGATACAGGTTGACCCATTACAACAATGAGATGTACAAGGTGCTATGTTGAAAAACGAACTTCACAATTTAGGTGGAGGGGGTAGTAGTGGGGGTAAAGGGGAGTGCAGTTGAGGAGGTGGGAGGGAAGGGATGGTAGGGGAAAAACAAAGGAGGAGGCAACAATGCTTGATAAGAAATATACTCATTACCTTGCTCATGTAACTGTAACCCCTCTGTACAGTATTTTCACAATTAAAAAACTTATTAAAAAACAGCTCCTCATTCCCAAATTTGTCACACTCAGGGATACTTGCACATCTGAGATGCCTGGAAATATTCAGTACAAGATAACATAAGTGAATAGAACACCCAAGTGAAAACAGCCGAATGCTGGGGCTTACTTTATCTGTTAATGTCCTGACTTCCTACTACTTTAAAAAATTCTTCCTTAGTTGCTTCTCAAGTAAGGGAAATGAAAATAATTTTCATTGCTTGTCATCAAATTAGATCATGTGGGAGAAGCCAAATATGAGATGGTACATATGTACTGTTTGGAGGAAAGTTTTGTCTCTTGTAATTTACACAGGCATAAAATTACTTATCCCTCATTTTCTAGCCAAAAAATAATTAGACTAACAAATATATCTTTAAATTACATTTCTAATTTTATGGGTATATCTCATCATATCATAATAGCTCCTATTTCACTAGACAAAAGCCTTGAAGATAAGATTCTGTGACTCTCTGTACCTAACAGTGATAGGAACACAGAAAATATCTAATATATTTATCAATATTAGAGTGACACACATTTTCAATCTGATGATGGGATAAGTGGTCATAATATCACATATCTCCTCAAAGGTATTAGCAATAATGTAGATTTCTGCTTCTCTTAATGGCAGTCGTTGGACTTGGGCCTAACTTCTTAAAAAGTTATAACACCGAATCAAATAGCTGAAGCAAATGTTTTCAGATTTGGACAATAGGCAGCACAGTACTTTGATCCCTAAGAAAAGGGAAACAAATGAGGTGAACCCTGTAATTATTTCAGCTTTCTGCCTGGAAGCACTTTCCAAATCCAGGTACAGGGAGGAGATCCCAAGCAGAGTGCTTAGCTATGGAAGCAGATATCATAATTGGAGGCAGCAGGAAATTTGCTGGGCAGGGCTCCAGAGAGGAAAGTACTGTGCAGAAAGGAGCCCTGGAAACAGACACAGAGGTCCTTGTAAATCTCTGGCTCAATGCTAAGCTGCACGTGCATATAGAGAAACTCCACCCTGGCTGATGGAGAGCAGCTTGCAGAATGTGATCTGGACAATCCTGAGTTGCTCAATAGTGGAAGAATTTCTGATCAAGCCAGAGGGAAGAACTGAACATCTGATAGACTGCATTCGTTGAAGCCTTAGAAAGGTCATAAAGTGACAAATTTTAGACCTGTTTTAATCAGAATTAAGGTAAGCCTTGAAATACACAAATGATGTGCAGAAGCTGGCATCAATGGTTTACGTCATCCTAGCAGATCAAGAGGCTGAGATCTGAGCATCATGGTTTGAAGCCAGCCCAGTCAGGAAAGTTAGTTAGATTCTTATCTCCAATTGAGCAGCCAAAAGCTAGAAGTAGAGCTCAAGTAGTAGAGCTCCAGCCTTGAGTGAAAAAGCTAAGGGACAGTGTCCAGGTCTTGATTTCAAGAAACAGTACTGGCACACACACACACACACACACACACACACACACACACACACACACACACACACACACACACACACGAAAATGATATGTAAAAAAGCAAATTATGTACATAGCCAAATAAAATACTATTTAAAATAAGCTAAATCTCAACTCTCAGTAATCTGACTATCTCTAATAATCTCATCATTCTGTACTAAGAAAAATTACATGTGAGAGAGGCAGAGAATAAAATTCATTTTTAGGAAAATGTGACCAATTAAAAAATAGAAATCACCCAATCGATAAAATTAGCACTCCAGGGCTTTAAAATAGCTATTACTAAACTCTAAAAGTGTTATAGGAAGACGTATATCTAAGGAAGGAAGATGTAAGAAAAGAACCAAGTTGAACTTGCACTAGTGAAAATTACAATATTTAAAATAGGAAATTGGGGGTGATGGTAGAGGGTGGGGGGAGGGAAAATAGGAGAAAAATGAGGGAAGGGGTAACAGGTTTAATGAGAAACATACTTATTACAATTACTTATTAATTGTAACCCCTCTGTATATCACCTTGACAATAAAAAAAGAAGGAAAAAGAAAATGGGAAATTTATTTGTTACATTTAAGAGTAGATACTGAACCAACTATCAACAAACTTGAATTTTTTAATAACATAAAACTATCCAAGCTGACACCGATTAGCTGTATGCACTGGTAACAGAACATAACCACACAGATGTATAAAACAAAGAGACAAGAAAAATATTAAGGATTTTAAAAAAATGTACACCATTAATTATATTAACATACACTTAAAGAAAATTCCACATAATTACAACCAAAGCTACAATTTCAAAGTAGACATAGATTATTCAATAATCTATCTCCTTCAGGGAAAAGAAGAAATACTAGAGGGTTAAAGTCATAAAGCTCACTGACCAAATCAGAGCTGAATTAAAGATCAATAACAGAAGCATCAGAAAATCCTCAAACAACTGGAAATCAGTTAACACATTAACCCATAGACCAAATGAAATAAACAAAATTTGTAAAATATTTTGACATGAGTGGTGTCAAAAGTAAATCATTACAATTTCTAAAAATGTAGTTAACACAATAGTAGAAGATAAATATTTGAAAAGATAGTTAAAGTACATAATGACCAATAAATCTGGAAAAATGGTAAGAGCCTTAATTCATTAGAGAAATACAAATTAAGACTGTAATGAAATACTACTTCACACCCACCAGAATGTCTAAAACCAAAAGAAGCTGACAATATCAATTGTTGGCAAGGATATGGAGAAACAGGAACTCACACACTGCTGCTGAGTCTATAAAATGGTACAGCCACTTTGGGAATGTTTGACAGTTTTGTATCAAGCTAAGCCCGCACATACCATATGACCTGGCAATTCCACTTCTGTGTATGCACCCAAAAGAAGTGAAAACATATGTCTACACAAAGACTTATATATAATTTTTCTTAGCAGCTTTTTTCATAATAGCCCCAAACTGAAAGTAATGCAAATAAATACCCAGTAACTCATGAATACATAAACAAGCTACGGTATATCTATACAGAAAGAAAATATTACACTATAAAAATTCAAGATCTCTAAAAATTGCTGGGACATCCGTATATCTCAGAACATTTTTCTATATGGCATACACCAAATAAGTATCTATTGGAAACCAAAGAAGGGTATCTATCATAAAGTTTTACAGATACAGTGGTCTGCAACAGAAAAATAACAGTGATACTCACGAGACACTGTGTTGGAAATGAGCTATACAACACGTGTGTGGGGGGGGTGGATGAGGAGGAGAAAGAAATGCACCCATTTCCTGACTTATGCAACTGAAACCCCTCTGTATCTCACCTTTATAAAAGAAAAGGAAAAGAAAAGAAAAAGAAAAGAAGAAACTGAAAAGAACAGTGTCTACCTGTGAAGGGGTGGTTGAGGATTTCCCTAGAAAGGCCATGGGGAATATATGTAAGAAATGGATGACATTCTTTTTATTTTATTTTATTTATTTATTTTTAATTTTTGTTTTGAAAGGTGATGTGCAGAGGGGTTATAGTTATATAAGTCAGATAATGGATGTATTTCTTTTTGAACAGTATCATCTCTTCCCTGGTTTTCTACCAGTTTTTCCCCTCCTGACTCGCCTTCCTCCGCAGGTTGTATACTTCATTTTCAGTTTGTTCACCTCTTGTCCTACCATTTCTGTGTTCTCCTTTATCTTGTCCAGATAAACTTATATACAAGACAAAGGCACAGAAATAAAAAATAGAAACAAAAGGGGAAAAACACAAACAAATCACAAAGAAAAATTAAAAACCTTTCCATTTTGGAGTTCATTTTGGTAAATATTTTATATGATAATATGCATGGAGCTATTGAGCCTTTGTCGTCCTCTCCTAAGAATATCCTCCTTTGGCCTGACTATGTGAATGTTTAGAGTCCTGTTTAATCTATCATGTCCAAGGGTAAGTTTTTGTATTTTACTACTCATGGTGTTTACTTCTGGATTTATAGCCACATTCTAATTATTACAAATAAGGGAAACCATGCAACTTATGCTTCTTTGGGTTTGGCTTACTTCATTTAAAAGGATTTTTCCAAGCTTTTCCATGTTCTTACTCATGGGGCAATATCATTTTTTTTTCTGGTAGAAGCATAGAATTTCATTGTGTATATATATCACATTTTTTATCCACTTGTCCACTGAGGGTCATCTGAGTTGATTGCATATTTTGGCAATGATGAAAACTTAAAAAATCTGAAAGAAGAAATTACAACAGATTTAAGGAAGTGGAAAAACTTTCCATGCTCCTGGATTGAAAGTATTAACATTGTGAAAATGTCAATACTATCCAAAGCTATCTACACATTTTTAATGCAATACCTATCAAATCCCAGCAACATTCGTCAATGATATAGAGGAAGCAATCCAAAAATTTATATGGAATAATAGAAGATCCCCAAATAGTAAAAGCAATTCTTAGCAGGAAGAACATTGCTGGAGAAATATCAAGACCAAACTTCAAACTCTATTACAAAGCCATAGTAATGAAACAGCTTGGTATTTGCACAAGAGTAGACTTGAGGACCAATGGAATAGAAGACCCAGAAATAACATTCTTTTTAAGAACCTTTTGACCTGTAAATTTAACTTCTGTTCATTTCACTATACATAAATTACATCTCATTAAAAACAAATCAAAATAGCATAGATTAATGAATCATGTTATTATTGTTCTATTTTGTTAAGACTTTTAAAAAATTTCATCCTCACTTCATGGAATAAATGTTCTAATTTTTAATCATCTAAAAGTAAAGAGGATGTGTGAAAAGAGTATATTCCTTTAAAATGAACAAATTAAGCAATGTGAATAATTCACATTGCTTTCTTTTTTCATTTCACCAGTGACTTGTAAATGTCATCAGTGCTTATGCTTTGCTGAGCAGCATTGACCATTTGATAAACTCAACCAGAGCTGACAGATTCAGCAAAGAAAACTACAAGGTACCCAATATGCCTAGTACTGCAAGTCAATGCTAAATTTCAAATTATATGTTTATGAATCTGATACTTATAGTGAACCAATGACCTTGGTTTTATTAGGTAAATCTAAATCAAATTCTTCTTTGGATAAATGAATAAAGTAAGCCTAGAAATGTAAGAGAGTTTTTTCCCCCCGAGACCTAAGTAATAAAACAACTTACGATGAATGTACTAGCTCATTATCTACAGTTTAGGATTTGGAGTTAGTAAAATGAATGGTCTTTTTTTTTTGGAATAGAAATATGAAGCCATCATTCTCTCCCCAAATTATTCTAAGGTAGTACTTTACACTTGGAAAGAAATGCAATCAGGAAGGGTCAATCCAAGGAGGTAGAACATGTCAATCATGCCCAGCACATGGTGGCCCTTGGCAAGAGCTCAGTAAATGAGTGTGGGTGATGCTGCTGCTTTGCCAATTTCTCTTCAAGGCTAATGCTATCACTTATTTTAAGAATATACATCAAGTACTCAGCCATGTGGTCTCATATTCCATGGCCCTCACTCCATTTGTTTTCTTTCAAAGCTTCTGTACCGGATGGTGTTGCCTAGCACAGAAGATGGACAGAAGCATCTGGAATTGACACTAATTGGTCACTTTTGACACCCTAACATAACAAACTTCATGACTTAATCTAAGTCTTCCATAGCTATCTTTTCTTGTTGAAATTATGCTGACTAGTTTCCAGTTGCATTTCTAGAATGACCAGTGTCCCAGTGAATTCCATTGGGCTGTAGAGAATAACAAAGTCACCACTGAAGGTGATGTGTCCAACAGAGGCAGACACAAATAGAATAATCTCAGGAGGACCAAACATAGATTCATTTCTCCTCTTACCACTTTCCAACTCTGCACCCTCTGTCTTCTACTTGCTTCAAAAGCAGAAATATCCATAGAATATTCTGGGCAAGGGACATCTCCCTGAACCTGGCTGTACAGGGAAATCCCTAGAGAAAGCTGAACTTTTCTGTGAGCTTTGTTATTTTGCTTATCACTCTCTCTTATTATTATAGGTGTCATTTGTATGAAAAAGCCAAGGAGTTTGGAGATTGTTAAGCATCAAATTCCATTTAATATATATTTCATATGGGAATATTTCTTGCATCTAAAAAAGGCAAATGCGGTAATAATCATTTTAATATTCCTCATTTCCTTTTGTGTGGACTTTGTTGGTGTTACAGTCTTCAAGTATTCTTCCTATCTGTATACACCATTTCTCTGCCACTACTTGCTCCTCTTTCTTTTTTTTCCCTTCTTCTCTTTACTTTAACATTTTTTATATCTCTGCTAGAAAATCCTTTTTCCTGTAGAACATCTTCTACGAGCACTGTTCACATTAGTAAGGATGTTTTCCTACTATTCCTCAACTGTAGCATGGGAACACCACCAGTGATGATGTCTAGGAGTGGAACTAATAATAGACAAACATTACCCCTGATGTATTGTCACAACAGTGGGATGGATGGGCATTTCCCCCCTTTTTTTTTGTCTCTTTCCCCTCTTCTGTTGTGTCTGATTCACTATCGGTGCCATTTGAATCATGGGATATATCCCCGCCGTTCACCATTTGTCAGGATCTGTTTGGAAAGAAGAGGCCAGGAAGTGAGGCTTCAAATGAGCAAAAACGAATGGAGAAGGAAGGAAGCCAGTATATAAACAACAGAGATTTTTCTGTGGTTAAATGGGGGATTGTGATCAGATGGAAGCTGATTAATATTTTCAATGTTTATCAACGATGAGTAGCGATGGGATAATAGTCAGGGACAAGTATCTTCAAGCCTAGAATCCTGGCAGACAACAACTACTCAAGATCCTTACCAGATTAATAAAACATGTTCCACAAAAACCACTGCTGGGCTCACATAGAGATTTAACACTTTCAGAAAACCCATACAAGACAATACTTTGACCAAGATCTACCTTTGCCTTGTCCTGCATGATAACAGCGTCATTCATTAAAATATTGTCAGGATTCTGTATTTTGAGGATGGGGCTTACAGTAGAGTATTTTCCAATGCTACTTTATGAAATTACTTAAAATTAATTTGGAGCTCACATTATGAAAAAATGACATGAGAACAGGCATGCAAAATAACAGACTTAATGAGTAAACTAGCATCTGAGACCTTTACCTTTGTTTTAGGGAAAGTATCTTATTTAAGAGAGTCTAACTACTTACTTTCCTTCCACCTTGGGTCTAGGCACTTCAGTTTAGGTAGTCTACTCTCCATTCATTACAGAGTGAGAAATACATCCATGGGAAAATGGGGGTCTCACAGATGACATTCTTACATGGTCAGCTGCAGTTGGTGGCTACAAGTAGTTTCCAAAAGCAATGGTAGCCCCAATGCTAGTCTCCTGTCCAGTCTAGATGTTGGTAGTGTGAACTGGGACCACCGAGTGACGTGAAGAATGGTTCTCAGCATGCAGATTCTAAATCTAGCTTCCTAGACCTTTGAGTGATTCTGTGAACTGTGTCACAAGTTTTAATAAATGACCAAGTTGATTTCTGTTGCCTAATACCTTAGCTGATATGGAGCCAAAGATAAGTCCAGAAGTGCTTTGTCTATGTCATTCATTTTTCTTATTGCTGTTTAACAAATCACCTCAAACTTAGTGCCTTAAAATAACAAAACATTATCATTGTATAGTTTCAGTGGGTCAGGAGTCAAGGCACAATGTAGGTAGATATTCTTCCCAGGATCTTAAAAAGCTGCAATCCAGGTGTTGGCTGAATTGCATTCTTCTCAGAGACTCCACTGAGAAGAGATGTGCTTCTAAGCTTCCCAAGGTTGTTGACAAAATTAATTTCCTTGCAGCTGCAGAAATCATGGTGGTTTATTGCACCAAGGCTGGAAGAATAAACTGTATCTAATCTTCAGAACTTCTTAAAATAGCTTACCTCTTTGGTAAACCCCCTCCTTCAGCATAATCTGAGCTTTTACTTACTTTAGGCCAATGTCTTAGATACTTAATTACATCAGGAAAAACTTTCATCTTTGAGATAATCTGATAAAAGTAATGTCTCCATATTTTTGTCATTTATTGGTTATAGACAAATTATAGGTTCTACTCACTCTCAATGTACAAAGATTATTAAGGATTATTTTAGAATTCTACCTACCAGATTTTTGTTCAGTACAGGCATTTTGGGGAAGTTGATCCTAGTTCAAAATGGGCCCATATTGATGGGTCCTAATAAAGCCCTCCAGAGACTTTCGCCCTCCACAAAATTCTGCCTTGCTGCAAAACTTTGTCTTGAGTTAATATACTGCCTGAATTAAAAGAGCCTTAAAAATAAATTACACAGTTTTGTAGCTTGGTGGAAGAATGACATGGCCTCTGCTATGTTTGAATTCTCAAAACAATAGTTCACTTTTAGATGTATAATTTTTAGGAGAATCTGTGAGTTATTGGTACATGTGTTCTTAGTCTGTGATTACCTGGCTCTTCTATATAAAAAACTCTACCCATTTAAGTGTCTCTGAAAGGTGAGACATTGTCACTTAGCAGACTGTCAGGTTCTGTATCATATAACTAGTTCTCCATGAATGGTTCCCTGTTATGGGACCTCCTCATCACACAATTTGGTAAGGGTAGGCCGTGCTGTTCAGAGAGGGATTGCATGACTATTGGTGCATGTTAGTCCTCCCCACTGCTTATCCATCTCATCTTGGTCCTTGAACTTCAATCTTCAGTATGAGCTCTAGCTCTTGCTCTCTCTTGCATTGAAAGCCACCAGCATCTCCAGCAGATGCAGAGATTGGGAGTTGGCTGTAAGCTTCTTCTTGTTTTTCCTTCCTTCTAGTGAGTTCATGTTCCCTGTGTAACAGCCACACGATTAGAGCAAAATAGCTTGCTCTTGTTTTCACCTTCAGGAGTAGAAGATGATTTTTCTAACCAGACAAAAAAGTATGAGACATATAAACCAGAGTTGTTTTCTCAAGTGTGATAGCAAGTACAAAACACTTAAAACTGTTACCATCTTCTGGACTTTCAGGATGCTGTTCATTGGGTGTGTGATGTCTGGCATTCATTTGAAAGGCAAATGTGTATCATTCTAATTTCTGTGAGAATTAGTTCATTAAAATTTTAACTATGTTCAGCCGGAGAGGGAATTCATTTTTATGTTCTAATGAGGCTTTCTCCCTCCTGTATTTTCACCTCTCTTCTCTACTAATTTCCCCTATCATTACATACCAGTTCAAGTCTCTTTTAATCTTAAAATAGACTAGCAAACAAAACCTGTAAGGCCGTAAGTTCCCCTCTAGTTACCACCCTGTGTTAACATCTCATCTTCGAGGGCCTTGAAGAACCTTGTCTCTTTTTTCTTACTCCTCATTTCTTTTGCAACCCACATTGATCAGATTCTGCCCCCGCTAATTAGTTAAAACTGCTTCAAAATTTGCCCCCCAGGACTTCCTGATTGCTTAGTAGATGAGCATTATTCACTTTTCTTTTGACACCATTGGTCATTTAGGCTTCTTGATTCTCTTCCAGTTATCAAAAACAATGTGCTTTCTTGGGTTTCCTGTCTTTTTATTTGGTTCTCAGTGGCTTTTAGCTTTTCTCACCACCTTTGTCCACCCACACCTCCCCCCGCCATCCCACACTCCTATATCGTTATTGTTACTCTATGGATTTACAGAATCATGACCTTGTTCCCAACCTCTAAGCTTGCAAGGTCTAAGAACATTTCATCTGCATTCTTGTCAATTACCTTTTAACCAATGTCTTCCTTGCCCCTGCTTGACTTTGGGAGTATGTAATTACTTTCTTGCTTTTCTTTGAAATTTACCACCATTGTTTACATTTTTACTACTTTTGGGACTTTATTCGTATTGAACCATACAGTCTATATTCTTGGGCAATTTGTGGGTTTTTAAAATCAGTTTTTAAAAATTCCTTCTTTTCGACTTTTGGCTCTCATAAACAATATTACTTACAAATATGTTAGCATATATTTTCTGGTGCCTGAAAATTTTTCTACTTAAAAGTAGAATTGAAGGATATGTGTGTATTTGGTTTTACCATACAGTATTAAACATTGCTACATGCGTTGTGTCAGTTCAGTCTCCTCCTATCAGTATGTTTTTTTCATGTTGATCTACACCATGATCAATGCAGGACCTTCCTCCATATTACAACCTAGACCATGTAAAGCCATTTAGCTTTATATATAGTGCCAGACCTGGTGATTGAACTCAGGACCTGAGTATTGTCTCTGAGCTTTTGTGTTCAAGGCTAGTGCTCTACTACTTGAGCCACAGCTTTGCTTCCAGATTTTTGGTGGTTAATTGGAGATAAGAGTTTTAGGGACTTTCTTTGGCTGGCTGGGAATGGTGATCCTCAGATTTCAGCTTCCTGAGTAGCTGGGATTGCAAGCATGAACTACGGGCACCTGACTAGCTTAATATATTCTGATTCAAGACATAAAGTCTTGTTATGGAAAAAGGTTAGTGTCTGTAAATATTGAATTTGCTTTTTTTTCTTTTTCTCTATCTCTCTGTCTTCTTTTTTTAAAATTTTTATTATTTTTTTATTGTGAAAATACTGTACAGAGGGGTTACAATTACATGGGCAAGATAATGAGTACATTTCTTATCAAGCATTGTAGCCTCCTCCTTTGTTTAAACTAGTGATCATGAGGGTATCAGAGATCTTAGCTTCATTCCAACCAATGTCTAAAATGCAATATTTGATCTGTAGTTCAATACTTGTCATTCAATTTAATATTTTAGTCCAAAATATCTAAAACAATAAAGTAGAATCTGAATAAATCCTACTGGCTATATCTAACTAACTTGACTATATTCTCCAAAACTCTTCTTAAGAGTAAATAGTGTTGATTTTGATGATGGCATTTCAAACAAAATATTTTTGGTTAAATTAAAGACATGTATACTGACAAAGTTATATGGATAGCCAACATTTGTGATCGTTTTCTATTCTTTTTTTTTCAGAGGTCTTTGAAAACAGTGTATTAATTCAAACATCAATAACATTCTTTTGTGGATAATTATCAGAAAAAAATGATTATCAATTGGGTAAGTAGACAGTTCTAAAACAGAATTTTTGGCCCAAGGCCTATTTCAGATAGAAAAGTGTCCAAACAACTTAAAACTTCCAAGCATTATAAAATCATTCAAAAGAATATGCTATGATTGGCCTGATATTTATTCAGATGAAGACATAAAAATAAATTCCATTAATATTTTTTACTAGTCCTGTGAAAAATGAACTTGAGTTTGGTAGCTCCTTCTTTCCATTCTGAATAATCTCTAAAAAATAAAATAAAAACACCAACAAGAAACAAACACCAAAATGCTATCAGTTTACTCTGGGTTTCAGTTTGATGTGTTTAGTTTTATATATTTTTACCTCTGGGATTTTTCCATAGTTGTCTGTTTCCCAGATAATTAATATTAATAGTAGCATCTCCCCCATTTGAATATTGTCACAGAAGTTCTAAAAATCAATCACATTTTCCTTTTTATTCATTTTTATTTTGCAGCTACATAAATGTCAACCTTACACTTGAGGGGTCTAAAGGGTAGTATGGTGATTAACTATGCTGATAATATTATCACGCATTTAATATGGTACTTTACCATTTTCAAAGCACTTCCCCATACAAGTGAGGAAACTGAGGTCAGGAGAGCTTAAATGACTTGCCCAGCTGCAAAACAGCTGTTTCTATTTGATAAAAAGTTACAGATCACAGTGATGCTAGCAAGCGCCAAGGCCAGAACAACAATTTTCTTCTTCTGAATTGTCTGGTACATTCCAGGCCATTCTTTGCAAAGCTGATGAATACTGTAGTGGCTGGCTCTATTTGATCAGTTATAACTCAGTGATTAAAGATTCCACAGCCAAGTACACACTTCAGGGGGAAACAAAAGGTTACCAATATCATATCCTGTCCTATTCTTTGAGGTAAAAGTGGATTTTTAAATTTTTTTTTAGCAAATTCTTTGTTTGAATATGTATTTACAGAAATAACCTGTCCAAATATGGTGCCGAAACTCGTTCATGCATTAACAGTAGATGCGTCCTGGTTTAGATAAAGAATGATAGAACCTAGATTTCATGGGGGGTAGTAATGATGCTGAGCACTCACTAAGGGAAGTTTTAGAAATAAAACCTCAAGTTTGCATTTAAAAAAAGGTAGAGGTTAGTGTAAGGGTTCATAAAGACCTTCTTGCCTATGGAGGGAAGGATTTGTATTTAAATGCATTGCTGTGGTATCCTCCAGCCACACCGAACCCAGAGGCCTGTACAGATATTACTACTTCTTTGTAAACTATCCATTTGAAATTTGAGCAGTGTGTTCTCGACACTATGGTATACTCTGTTGAAGTGGAATAGACATGGATGAGGCAGTAAAGCTGTAGAGAAGAAAGAAAAGCAAATGAAGAATCAAACAAGCAAAACAAAAGCACCTGAAAGGGGAATTGAGGGGGGAGTAAAAGGTGGGGTTACTTCCTTTGCTGCCATAAACTTCCTCTGCTTCCCCTTCTACTTCCTCTTTGTCACTTCCTCAGCTGGGGGCCAGGGTTTTCAATCAGCTTCACAGTCCTTGCCACCATGCCTGTAGCCCAGGATAGGCTCCATTCATTATCATTTTCCTTCATCTCTCAACTCAAACTCTAAGGCCCTGCTCTGTTGGCTGTCAAGAAAGAAGGGCTCAGAGCAGGACTGTTTCTGAGGCAGGAGGTAAAGGGGGCAGTCTGGGCCTCTGGACACTTGTGGTGCTTCATTTGCCTAGCACATCCTGTGAATGGGTGGGTAACTTGCAATGCTTTTTGGTGGGGGTTGGAATATATGCCACAAAGCGTGAGTCAGATCATGAGATTGCCTGTCAGGTCATCTTCTGAGAAATCCATTATGAAAACCACCCGGAAACTGATGCCTGACTTGAAATCCTTAGCTTACTAAATTGCAGAAATTATTGCTGGAAGGTTTTTTTTTTGTCACTTTTATGTTTTTTTATATATAAAAAAATGTTTGCAGTAATGCCTCATGCAAAGTGCTAGTTGAATGAATCTGTCAGTGAAACTTCAATTCCAGATTACCACGCTGCAAGATCTCTATTATAAATGAAAACACATCTTTAGAAAGTTCGCAACAGTTTGAAGTAGATGAGCTATTGAAATGCAATAGAAAAACCTACCCTTTACAGATTAGTCAAACAGTGATTGTAGTCCAATATGTAAACACAGTCTCACTTTATTGTCAGGGTAAAATGGCCCATAATATGCTACTTCAAGAACAGGTTGGCATTACCTAAGTCTATGAATAATGATATAAATTATCTTTAAGAATTCTTTGCTTGTGACTATGGCCACAGAATTCAAAAGCAAGCAGAAAATCACCACATTACCAAACTACCAGACTTTCTTCATACGTATTTCTTTTAAAAATTCTCTTTAAGCATCAAACCATGATTTCTTAAAAGAATGTCAGTAGGCAGATTTTAGGGAACTTTCAAGGTAGGTTTCTATCAAAAGAGGCCTAAAAATGCCACATCCTTGTTGCAAGATCAAATGTGAATTTGTTGTTTCTCTTTCCAGTGTTCTGTTCTGTTAATAGAATATGGGTAATAGGGTACAGGTGCCCCTTTTTATTTTTTGCTAATATCTTTTGTCCTTTTGGGCAGTTGTTGTATGGCACCCTAGCAGTGATGTGAGCTATGTATTTTTAATAATGATTATGACTTAGAGTTGTGTGGAAAAAGGAGTGAGTTTTATGGTATAGGAAAACAGGAGAGGATGTTGAGTATCCTGAACAAATAAATCAGAATCTTACTGTACTTGAAATTTTTGCTTTAAGACCGCATGTTGGGCATACTTATGATTGTCCTTAAAACCAGAACCTTGAAATGGTGTCTTAGCTCCAGAAATTATAGTGGAGGAGGACAAGGAAGAAGACAGAGAAAAGTAGCAGGAGAGGAAAAGGAAACAAAAAAGTTCTTGTGCATTGTATCTGTCCTGAAATGCATATCCAAAGAGGATCTGTGCTCACAGCTTTCCATGCAGGCTTCAAGGCTGCCCATGGCACACATCACCACTCTACCTTTTCTATTTGCATAAAGCAATTCCCCCCATGGTCAGTCACTTCGTAGTTGTCTAGACAACATGCTTCAGATGGTATCGATGACCTCACACACACCAGGCTAGCTCTAAATTAGTGATGAGCAGAGCTGGAGGGCTGTATTATAGTAGTTATAAACCATAAGAAGGTATTTAAATAGATAGATAAGACACATGCAAATCTTTTCATTGCCATGACAACCATCTTGATATAGGTTTTCCATATGTAGCAAGAAGGGCAGAGCAAAAGGCGCTGGAAAAATAGCAGGAACCTGTAATGAAAATGAACCTTGACAGGGGATTAGTCTAGATCTTGGTCATTTATTAACTCTTAATGGAATACAAACTTCTGCAGAAATGTGCCCTTCTTACCAATGAGAGAAATATTATTTCTAAATGTCTGTATTATCTTCATCTATACAATTAAGATCCAGGTCCCAAGTTTTCACAAATGGCTCTGCTTGGTGAGAGAAAAGAAAAAAAAAAAAGATACTAGCATGTTACCAAGTGCTAATTCTCCAGGGCCCCAAAAGAAACCTCTCAGAAAGGGATTTGGTCCCATACTCCAATGGATACCTTTTAGGTATGTCTTTGTTTTGTTGCTCAGAGGAATTAATGAATTCCCAAACTGTCAAATAATGAGATAGTACACTCCACTCCAAAACAAGATGTCATTTGTTCATGGACAGCTTACTTGAATGAGAAGAAAAGAAATTCTACCTGTTCCCTGTGCAGCAATCTTTCCCTCTGCCCCATGTGTTCTCCCTCTTTCTTTTTGCCCACCCCCTGCCACCTTCTCTCATCTTTCTTTGTTTGCTCCTAGAGTTCTTCATTTCTTCTAAGGGCTAGCATAGATTCAGGGCTGGCTTTCGGCATTCATGATCCTCTTGTGGCCTGAAACTCCCTCCAGCAATGTTCTCTTCTGCCAGAGATCTGGGAGGAAGTGATTCTTGCTGGGGCATTTCATTCCAATCTGGCTCAGCTGGAGCACCTGCTCCAAGGCAAGTGACAGAGGTGGGTGAACGCAAGTGTCCCTCCAGCTTCCTGCAACGTTTTCTTCTGCAGATCACAGACCTCCGTGAGGCCCGCAAACCTTTTGAAATATAAATGGCAATTGTGTTTGCTACTTGTAAGGCTAAGCCTGGTACCATCCACAACATACCACATTTCATTAAAATTCTCCAGTCAAATCTTTGTATGTGCAATCAATGTATGGATTCCTTTCGACACAAACTGGCATTTCAGGACACAATGGTATATTGGTGAAGACAGCTGGTTTATTAATTAAAGTGATAATAAATAATTCCCCTAAACTTGGATATGTTTAGTGCAAAGCTTGCTTGGCTCAGTCAGCTGTGTTCTGTGGCTATTTTAAAATGTAGACTTCCTTTGTGCTTTTTCTAGCATGAAACCAAATCAAAGGCAGAAGAACCATTTCTATCACAAAGTAACTTAAATACTCATTTGGCAGTGTTCCTTCTAAGCTAAATTCTATGGGGTATACACAGCTTCCTTAAAGATTATTTAAGTGGTAACGAATGGCAGGAGGCAGAGTCAAGAAATGGTTAAACACCAAGTGCCCTTCAGCGAAGTACAATTTAAAATCTCATTCATCAGTTTCCACCTGTCCTTTGGAAAACATTTTAACTTCATAGAAATTGAAGACTAACCATAGCCCCCAAAACTGTTCGTATTAACACTGTAGGGCATCCTGTGTAGCAACGTCTCAGTTTCTTATCCGGAATACGTGTTCTGTCTGACAAATTTTAGGGTGTTGTTGTGCCTCGGAGATATTCAGATGTTCCTTTTTTTGACATCTGGGGTTTTAATTAAGAGTCTTTTTGTGTATTTGATGCAAAATGAACTTGGTCTGATCTGGACAATGCTGTGAAGCATTTTTATTTATGAATGCCATTCCTGTCATGTTAATTTCTACCACATTTTTGATTTATCCTAAAAGAACACATTACACAGTGGATTTAGAGGAGTTAAGAGGAATCTACAGGGTGACTTTAATCTTTATGTCTTTATATACTGGAGGGCGTTTTACTGCACCTCTGGACTGCTCTCACTACACAATCATATTCTGCTTTAGAAATGTAGCCATTTGGATCAATAGTTACAGGACAATATATTGTACTTCTGATAGGGGCCTCCTAGGACAGTTAAGACACATCATGGTGATTTTGCCAAATGCTTGACTCTACTCTGAAATCTATTTCTAAAGAGAAAGTTAGCACAACATACACGGAGCCAAATTTATGGGCCCTCTAATGAAATGTTACTTACTGTACTTACGTATATTAAAATAAAATTAGGAAAAATGGCATGTAAAAGTACATTTTGCAGCTTGCAAAATAGCTTTTTTTTAAAGTGGGATGCTTGAGTAGTATAGGTAAGAAGTATTTGAGTGGTTTTGGCATATGTAGTTCGTGCAATATTTCAATTGCTACAGAACACTGAAGTTTGGGGTTTGGTGTTGAGATTTGTTCTGATGACTACACACTTCAAATATTGGAAAGAAATTCACTGGGATGGCTTCAGTTATTTCCAGAGATGGAGCACAAAAAGATGTAAAGAAATGGCTTTTTAAAGTGTTAAGAAATGGAGGTCGCCTATTGAGAATTTTTCTGTAAATTCTTTATCTATAAACAAACTGGGTTATCACAGCTGTTTATTGTATTTGCTAGTCCTGATCTCAACCTTTATGTCTTTATTGCTTACACACCATCCCCTGGTTATGTGTCGGTACCATTCGTTGCCCTTGAACTTGGTCCCTCTGAGCCTTGACCTCTGCACGCCTGCTCACTCACTCTGCTCACGTCTGCAATCGGTAAATCTGAGACAGGCCCTGGCTGATAGCCCAGCCTCACTAGGGCAATTAACACAGAACTAAAGTGTCATTCATGGCAGGGTGGAGAGAGTGGCAGACCACAGATGACAGTTCTCAGTTCTGAAGCTGTGACATCTAGGCCAGACTCAGGATTATAAGGAACAAGAGGAAAAAGAAAGAGGGTGTGTAAATGGGGGTTGGCATTTGGATGGGTGGAGGAGATAGTTCTCCAAAGAAAAGCACTGGGTGGTTTTTCTTTGAAGAATTGTTTATTCCCTAGATCAGATTCCAGCTGTCTGACCAGTTAATTGGATGAATACCTAGAAGAAAACATGGTATGCGCTAAGTGAACTGGGGGAGGGGGGATGGGCATCTTTGTTTCTTTGTAGATGGAAAAAGTGCTTTTTCTTAACAAAAAGAAAAAGAAAAGGTAAACCCCAACTCTTCAATCACCTTCTAAAGGTGTTCCTGCCAGACTTAGATTAAAAAAAGGAAAAGAAATATCTTTTATTAAGTGCTTGCTTCCCCCACCACACCTTTTTGCCTGCTCATGATTTCCCCTGCAGCCACCCATGTGTGTCAGCTCTGATGTCTTAATAAAGTTAGCCCTGAATAGAAACAGAGCACCCAGGTGGCTGCTGCCTATGGAGTGCCTACCCTGCCACTCTCTTCCTTGAAGGAGCTCTGGAGACTCAACTATGAACTAAAACAAAGTGGCTTCCATACTCCCAAGTCTAAGTGTGAACAAGCACCCGGGCCACCAGGGGGCATCCTGGATCCTGAGGATGCATCTTCAGGCATCAGCCTGTGGGCAGTTGTGCAAATCAATTCTCTCTCTCTCTCTCTCTCTCTCTCTCTCTCTCTCTCTCTCAGCTTCTGGGAACTTGTACAAATCAGTTCTCTCTCTCTCTGTCTCTCTCTCTGTCTCGCTGTCTCTGTCTCTCTGTCTCTCCCTCTCTTTCCCTGTGTGCACAAACACCAATACTAGGGTTTGAACTCAGGACCAACATGCTCTTGTTGGGCTTTTCTGCTCATACTCCTATTTCTAGTTCTTTGCTGTTTAATTTGATAGGAGTCTCATGAACTTCTCTGCCCAGGCTGGCTTCAAACTATGATCCTCAAAATTCAGCCTTCTGAATAGCTAAGATTACAGGCATGAACCATCAGTGTCCAACTAATGAAAATCAATTCTGAGTGCAAGAAAACCCTTGCTCTGATTCTTTGTAACTGAGATTTTTGCACCAGTTCCCTTTTTCCTTCTAAACTTCTAAAGCTTGTATAAATTAACATTACAATTTAACACGGTACAATTTATTTAATATGTCCTTTTTGTGTCCCGTGCTTCTTGACCAGTCACCCCTTCCCTCATTCACCCACATTCTATCTGCTCCTTTCCCCCCATACTCATTTCACCCTTCCCATTTTCTATCACACTGATTGCTTTTTCATTCATCCATTCCCTTTTCTAGTCCTCACCCTCTTCAAACGTACTTAACTTCTTAATACTCATTTTGTCAAATTTGTCTGTTATTCAAATGGCTGAATCCATGGAGTTTCACTTCTGCATATACTATACTTTAATCAACTTCATTATCCATATAAGCATACACACTAAGGCTTTTGTTGTTGTTGTTGTTGTTGATCTTTATCTCAGATGCCTGATTGGGAAAATGGGAATCATAAGCCCCATAGAATTATTACAAAAATTTTATCACTAGATGGTATAAAAAGGGCAGAGTAGTGAGCAATAGATTCTAAGAATTCTAGAGATATAACTTCTGTAGTGAACATCAACCTTACCATTAACTTGCTACCCTGATTACTTACAGAATTAGCAGGTTGAGGAAGCTGCTATTACAAGTACAAGCAGAGTTTTTAAGAAAGAAAGAAAAGGCATAAGCTGTTGGTCTAAGAGATCTATTTGTGAAACATCAGGCTCTCCCCATCAAATAAGTGTAGGTGCATGAGCTGAGTACAGAGCTCACACAAAGGGTAGATTCCTTTAATGGGCTCCTAAGCTAACTTTTTCTCATTAATGATTAGCTAATAAGGAAGCTGATAAGGCTTCAGTATTGCTCTCACGTTGTAATAGACTGTATGGTTGCAAAACGAAGGTAGTCTTTTCAAACGCTTTACCTCACCACCTTGAAAGGTAAGAATTAGCATCTTGTCCAGGAAGATAAGAGTCCAGTCCTGTACTCTTCTTCTGACAGTGTGATGTTTCAGAATTACACATATTAGTGCTAACACAGACTTGAAAGAGCATTTTCAGTATAAAGTGATTGAATAGTTAAATGCTGTGATAGTTTCCCATTTGTGCCCTTGATAGAGTCCAGCTACTTCACCTTCTGGGTCCAGCCTTTTTTTTTTTTAAAGCATATCACACCCTACGATCCCCTCTACCTTTTCTAACAAGATTCAGAACTCAGAAAGTGACAGATATATTCAGTAATTACTGCTATACCAAGATACGTATGGAGTACTCAGAATGAAAATAATCTGGTTTTCATTCTATATCCAAACTAGATAACCAATTCTGATTTTAGCAGTGAAATTGTTCAAG
Organism: Dipodomys spectabilis; assembly: GCF_019054845.1. Taxonomy (NCBI): domain Eukaryota; kingdom Metazoa; phylum Chordata; class Mammalia; order Rodentia; family Heteromyidae; genus Dipodomys; species Dipodomys spectabilis. The sequence continues at coordinate 6,825,740 of NW_024870818.1, forward strand.
ACTACTCCTGTACAAAAGGCAAAGCTAGGAGTCTGTTCTCTATGAAAGCCTATATTTATACATATTTGTATCTGTCATTATATATTAAACCACTGTGTTTCTTTCTTGGAAGGAAATCTGAAAGATGGATCCCTTTATTTTATTCTCAGGCTTTCATTCATTCCACTCCTATTTCTGAGTATTTCTACTCTTGTTATCCTGCCATTTCTACACTTAAGCTGTGCTTCTCATACTATGTGCTATGAGAATGTATTCATTTAAAAAATTGTTTTTTTTTCAGGGAAATCATTTCTGTGACAAAGTAAGTTGGGAAAATTCTGAATCATTTAGTGTTTTCTTAGTGATTCCATTAGTATATTTGAACCTAAAAATTATCCAATGGAGCCGGGCGCTGGTGGCTCACGCCTGTAATCCTAGCTACTCAGGAGGCTGAGATCTGAGGATCGTGGTTCAAAGCCAGCCCGGGCAGGAGAGACTGTGAGACTCTTATCTCCAATAAACCACCAGAAAACCGGAAGTGGCGCTGTAGCTCAAGTGGTAGAGCACTAGCCTTGAGCTGAAGAGCTGAGGGACAGCGCCCAGGCCCAGAGTTCAAGCCCCACGACCGACAAAAAAAAAAATAAAAATAAAAAAAAAATTAAAATTATCCAATGGAAGAAAATTCTTTTTTTAAAAAATTTTTCTTTTTTCTTTTTCTTTTTTGTTGGTTGTGGGGCTTGAACTCTGGGCCTGGGCACTGTCCCTCCACTCTTCAGCTCAAGACAAGTGCTCTACCACTCAAGCAGCGCCACTTCCAGTTTTCTGGTCATTTATTGGAGATAAGAGTCTCACGGACTTTGCTGCCAGGGCTGGCTTTGAACCACTATCCTCAGATCTCAGCCTCCTGAGTAGCTAGGATTACAGGCGTGAGCCACTGGCACCTGGCAGAAAATTCTTTTAATTTTTTTTTTTTTTGGCCTAGCATTGTGTAAAGTCATTTAATCTTGAAATTATCTATTTGACTAACAGTGCAGGACTACAGCCAAATTGTCTGCTGGATCATCTGTATCCAAATATAGTGAAGGGGAAGAAAATGATGGAACATGGATGACTCAGAAGAGGTAGAACAGTTCTGCTTGTTTGTCTTTGGCTTGCATTTAGTCACATGACCATACATGATCGTAAGGGAGGCTGGGAAATGTATACTAGTAGAGACATGTGAAAGATACTAGGTGCCCAGTAAGAAAATCATTTGCATTTTGGGTGAAATATTACTAACCTTTTGATATGATAGCATCTTTTAGACAACAGGTATAACTTGATAATGGATTAGCTAGTATTTCTCCTATAACTTTATTAAAAAATGAGTATTCTGACAGATCTTATATCACTTGATTATGACATTGAGGGATCAATTACTTTTGAAGTGGAAAGAAATTATGTAGTTCAACTATAGATCTCTGCTGTTTGAAGCTAACATGGAGGAAGCGCTTAGAGATGGAAGGAGGGGCCTATTTGACAGTTTTTCCGTATTTCAGATGCTTCAAACGGGCGTTTGACCAATAATGGCTCACACTCGATTCACAGTTGACTTGTCTAATGAAAATTTGAAATGTTGATATCCCGTGCTTTCAGCTGAAAGTGGATGCATGTGGGTTGTCATTTAAGCTAAGAAGAACAGCCTGGAATGGTAGTGTGAAAGTGGATCATGGAAATTCCTGGAAAAAGAAATAACAAATGGACTCTAGCAGTGTGACATTCACAGAGCTGATAGCCTGGTGTTTAGTCCATCACACGGCTCTGGAACACTGTAAAATAGTAAATGCAGTTTTCCTAATAGTTGTATTAGCCACAGAGGGACCTCAATATGTGTGAAATAAAAGGTTTTTTTTTTTTCAAAAACAATTGTGTTTCTAGAGACCCCAAGTTGAGTTAATTCAAAACCCATCATGAAAATGTCCCCTCTCATCCATTCCCAATCACCTCACTTATTGAATGAGAGCCATCTTAGAAATAATCCAATTTCCTAAATTTAGCGAAGATAGACTAAAAAAGTCCAAAGGTAAAGTGGCCTCTCTAAAAGGTGTGTAACTTTGGCAGCACTGGCTATAAAGTTAGCCTCTGACCGATCAATTATTTTAAAATATTTAAATGAGCTATTTACACAGCTATTTGCCCAGCCAAGATAAACTTAAAACCTCATTTACCTTGTTTTCAAAAGTAAGGAATGCTGTTTTAAATATTTTTTTTCCACAGTATTCAGTGCTGTGGTGGTTTGCTAGGTTCTCAGAAATAAAACAGATGTCAGAGGTTTTTGTGAGAAGTAAAGCTGCTAGTAAGGTGACCACTTAGAAGAGATTCTGGCAAATGGTAAGTGCTGTGGCCATTGTAGGTTGCTGCTATTTCTACTTTTATAGAATTTCTCCAAACAAGAAAACAGTCCCCTGGTTGTTTTTCCTTTATAACATCTCACTCAACTCTGCTGTGGTTTTAAGAAATTCAACTTATTCCTAGAGAGCTCCTTACACAAGCTCTCTATTCTTCATAGATTTCATTTCTTGGTGACTTGAAGCCAGAGCTTGTTTGGCATGATTTTTCTGCGAATATTTATAGGTAGTAATGGATTTGAAGCAGGCAAATGATTTAAGTTCTATAAGCAGCTTGTATTAGTACGTTGCACTATGATTCTTTTGGTTGTTTAAGTGTGTCATTGTAACAGCTACTAATTTTTGTCAACATGAGACAAGAAAGGAAGGAAGTCTGGAGCCTGGATTGGGGAGGGAAGAGGGGAGAGGAACCTCTCCCACCCCCCCACCCCCACAGATCAAGATTGTGATGGTGATACAAGGTCTGCCTGCCATGTAAAGATGCTCACAAGGTATGGCTGGTGGAACTGCAGGAACTAGATTATTAATAAGAGAATGGTATCTCGTCCTCAGTGGACTTAGCCATCTACCAAATATATCAGAAATTTGAGATGCAGAAATCTCTGTAAGGGAAACAGGACTATTTTCTGAGGGAAAATTGGAAGAGGTAGAAGCCATTTGCCGTTGAAACCATCAGTGTTGACCACTGCACCAAAGGAGGGAGCTGTGGAACTCCCAATGAGACAGCAAATATTCTAATGTTACCCGTTAGTTGCCTGCTATAAAATCTAAGTTCCAAATTTCCTGTTGTGATAGTAGTATTTATTTGTTGATTATTAGAAGTACACCTATGCCTGAAGGAATTTCTCCTCAAATGTTTGAGGTAAGATATTTCAGAGATAGTAAAGCTGGGGGTAAGTGGGTGGGGATGGAACTGGGTGAGCTCAGAGGTAAAGCTACAGTACTCAATGTCAAGGAAAGGTTCAAAGGCACTAGGATGGAAGAAGAAGAAGGAAATACAACTTGAAAGCAGCAGGGGTTATATTTTGGAATCTCAGTCATTACATGAGTTGTTTTTTAAGCTTTGAAAAATTTCACAGTTATACTTACTTTCTAAACTTAGTGAATAAATCGATTTTAAATTTGTCCACATTAACTATAAAGAGCAACCTAAGTGCATTCTGTTAAAGATATGTTCCCAACTTCATCAATTAACACTGAAGAACCACAAAATTTTCCTCCACAAGAATCACAGCAAGTCATCAACTCACTCTTCAATATTATGAAGTATAAGTAACATGCAGAAATAAACTAAGGAAGGTCTAAGAAATAGGCTCACTCTCTGATGGCTTGTAAGTCACATGCTGAGACTGAAGAGGGCCCTATATTATTAACACTTTCTTTATATATCTATTATTGTAAAGATACTATACAGAGGGGTTACAGTTACATGAGCAAGGTAATGAGTCTGTTTCCTATGGAGCATTGTTACCCCTTCTTTGTTTTTCCCCTACCATCTATATTGATACTTTCAAATAACTTTTTCTGCCAGACATTTGTTTAGGTTTGTTTTCTATTCCATTTTTTCTTTCTGGACTCCCGATCATTGCAAATTGGTTAGTTAACTATAGAGAACCTCATTCTTGTATATGACATTTCCTAATGAAATCATTGTCTATTCTATATGTCGAATTAAATTTTTCTAATTGTGAGGACTATGTAAATAACATGAAAAATGTCTATATATTTCCAAGTATGAGGACCTTATTCACTACTAATCTAACAATACTTTATATCTACTTGTATTCATTCATCTATCAATTCAAGCATTTATATGGCATTAATCTTCTACTCCGTGTCAGGTGCATGTAAGTCTTGGAGATGAACAGCCTGACAAATTCAGGTGTTGGTCATCTTTATTACTGTACCAGCTACAACCTTTACTTTTGGTCTCCTTAGTCTGCATTCTGGAAGTCTTATTTTGCATGTGGCTACCCCTTCTAATATCTGCTCCTTATCTTAGTTCCTTTGGTTGAAGAGGTGTTTACAATAAATAGGACAACAATAATAACAACAAAATTACATGATTATTGGACCCATGGTTCTTCATGACCTTTTTTAGTTCCTGACACAAATTTTAAATAGTCCTTTTCTTTAATTCTGCTCAAATACTCTTTGAGAGTGGCTTTTGTTTCTTTTATTAACTCTGATTGATGCTTTGTTCCTTGAAGAGATTAATACTGGTAGGTCACAATAAATCCTGAATAAATAGCAATTGATGTTGATAGTTACAAATGTCCTAGGCCCCATTGGAGTCAGATATTTTGAGTGGTAATTTAGCTGATAACAATAACCTTAATGCACTGCTCTTCTGATGCGAATGTACTCAGGTTTTGTTTATCATTTCTAGATGCAAAAGATATTTACTGTGAAGCATTCATGGGAAGTATTAATGGTTCTAATCACTTTGTAACTAAAAGTTCCCTTCTTTGGAGAATGTGTAACAAAGACAACAAAGACATTAGAGTGGTTTACAAAGCTTGGAACAGGAGATCTGTGTAAGGCTTATGTGTGTGTTTGGATCCAACGTAGCTCCCAGTCCAGATACAATACTGTCTGTAACAATCCATTGACCAATGATGCATACTTCATTGCATCAGAAAACAATTAAAAATCCACGTAGACTTTGCTTTCCCCATTCACAATTTTCTCACGATTTTAGTCCTGCTGAAGCATACATAAAATCTTTCATGCTTTCCATATAAAATTCTAACATGTTTTTTGGAAGGTCTTACTATTCTCCTTGGATTTTCCCTCTCATTTCCCTTTTATCATTTTTTTAACAGATGAAGTCTTCCTAACTATAAGCAATACTCAGAGTGACTCTTAAATTTCATATTTTCTGAATGCCTGTGAAGGTATTTCAAGAGATAACAAAGACTATTTTTCATATTATTCTCAATTTCCTTCTTACTACAACCCTATATCCCATTTATTTATTTTTTTAAAAATGTTCCCGTCTATGTCAAGTCACCATATTCTTTGAGCTGTCGACTGTGGCATCTCGAATTCTTTCTTGAGAGGCTGTGGGTAATTCAGAAACCATTAGTGTTCTGTGTATGAGTAGTTTGAATTGCTTCTTCCACTGTGCCTTACCTTGAACTTGCTACGCTAAATTCCATTCACCATTGTGGAGCTCGATTACATAACCTCCTTTGGTCTTTCTGAAGTTCTTCCTATTCCTATTCTACACTACATCTGCGTTTAGGATCTGAATAATTATATAGCTTTGATGAATTTTCTGTCCTGTTATTCACCCTATCGTTCAGGTTATTAACAAACATATGGAACACCACTACCACTTGTGATCCTGAGGCCATGGACTAATTTCTGAGCTGAAAACTAGTAGTTTCTTTCTAATGCTACTAGTATCCAATCAAAAAGGCACTAAATGAAGCAATTAATATTCAATGAACATGAGTAGTTAAAACTAATCTGAAGACATGTGTATATGATATCCTGACAACTGTCTATCTTCCTTTGAATTTTGGCTCATGACTAATCCTATGCAAAAGTGTAAAGTGAATGTTTCCCCATCTATTTCTTTTTTTTCTTTTTCAAAAAAGAATTTGGAAAAATTCTGCATCATGGGATGCAATTTACTACTAATTGAAATTTCCAAACTGTTAGATTCATCAGATTACACATTTACTAAGAGTTACATGTGGAGTTCACTGTACTGGGTTTCCTAGTGTGAATAAAGAAGTCAAAGGAGGTGAGTTCTTGTTTTTGGTTTTGTTTTTTGTTTTTTTCCAGAAGCGAGATCTTCTGTCTGGTTTCATGGTGAAACAGGAAAAGCATGGACTCTCAAATCCAATTTAGTCTGAATTTTTTCTGACTTATAAACTATGCATTTTTTCAAGTTCTCTACTTCTGAACCTCCATTTCTCTCATCTAAAAACAAAGTTCAGTTTCCATTTCTTGGAGTTAATTTTTGGATAAACATCATTTTATATGACTATGTGCACATAGCTATTGAACTCTTGTGATCCTCTCCTAAGAATACCCTCCTTTGTTCTCATTGTGTGAATGTTTAGAGTGCTGTTTAATTAATCATGTCCAAGGGTAATTATTTGTCTTTTACTATCCATTGTCCTTTTCTATTATACTGTTTACAGTTTTATTTTCCCTCCTTCAGTTTATTCCCTTTTGTCACTGCTTTTGATTTCTGTACCTTGTATTTTTTATGTAAGTGTAGCTGATTTTGGGAGAGGAAGGGAAATCACAGAAACAGTCAGACAAAGGTGAACCAATTCTGCAGTGATACTCACTAGACACTATGTTGGAAATGAACTATACAAATTGGGGAGGGGTAGATGGGAGAGGAAAAACTGGGAGAAAATGAGGGATAGTCTGATACTGTTTAAAAAGAAATGTGTTCATTACCTGACTTATGTAACTGTAGCCCCTATGTACATCACCTTTACAATAAAATTTAAATTAAAAACAATGTAAAGTTAAAAAAAATCAGTAATTACAAAAAAAAAACTAATGTGAAGACTAAATGGAAGAGTGTGTACCAAGTCCTTGTATAATACCTGGCATAGTATTAAATGTGGTAACTTCATTGCTTTCCCTTCACTAAGATATGATGTGTAAATTAAACATTAAATTATATATTGCATGATTAATAGCAATTTTGACAATGAGGAGGAACTTCCTTGAACAGAGTCACCTGAGTGAGAAAATAGCATGTAAAATGAAGCAGAAATGTAGACTATTTTTTATAAAAGCTGAAATTTCCTTTAGGGGGCATATATGATCAGATGAGATTAGGTATCTAGGCTTTTAAAGATTTGAGAGGAACTTGAAAGCTTTTCTCAGGAAGTGAGTATCAAATAAGAAATGTATAAATTAAGCAAGTATGATGGTTTAATTTTTGATTTGTTTTAGAAATATTGAGTCCCAGAACTTGACTTCCATGAATGGGGCACATTTCTTGTCTCTTGTGAGGTTGCTTCCTGCGATACGGCTTTCCGTAGCTTCACAATGGTAGTTATTCCATGATTCATACTTGAGTTTGGGGTGGTGACCATATTTGGTCAATGGAGTAATGGCACACAAAAGGTGAAAAGTTATTTTCAAGTTAGACCCTTGAGCACCTGTCACTGCTGAGAAAAAGCCATGTTTGGGCTAGTTCAGTGTTCCAGCAGGAAAATGAGAGTCAAAGTATCCTATTCAAGGTCCAAGCTATCCCTCAATGGAAACAAGCCATACCACTGACCCCTAGAGAAACTCAAGGGTTCTCAGGCAAGATCAGCAGAGTTTTCCACTTTTGTGCAGACAGATCAGCTAACTTCAAGCCGAACTAAATATACATTAGTTAAATAATGCTTATTCTTAGATGTCCCTGAGATTTTATAGTGATGTAATACTTCCCAATAAATAACCAGCATCCCAATCACACTTGAATGGAGCATCTCAGTCACAAATAGATGACTGTGAGGAGCTCTAGGCCACCAATGTCAAGGATCTTTTAAATACTGAGTTTACTTTTCAACCTAGTTGTTACTCATTTATACTACTATGCCATTTTAAAATTGGAAGCACAGGATATTGAAAGAGAAATGGAATTAGAGTTGGAATTTACAAATAATAACCACATGTTCTCTTTGTAGCTATGTCATTTTAATGTTCAAATGGAATAATGGCTTTTGCCTAAGGCCAGATACAAACAGCTACTTCCCTCTCCTGTAGCTGGAATGACAGGTGTGCACCACTAGGCTAAGCTTGTTTGCTGAGATGAGGGGGAGGGGGTTTTAATCTTCTGATTATAAGCATGAGTTTCTATTATTTTTTCCACTTTATTATTTAAAATAAATTTCTTTAATTCTATACTTTATATTACTTGTCATTTTTTAAGACAAGGTTACCTATCTCAGGTTGATTTCCAACTGCCCATCCTCCTACCTAAGCATCCTGAGTGCCACCATGCTTAGCTACTTGTCAATTTTGTGTTGAATTTCCCTTAATTATTTTCCCAATCCTTTTGTCTTTCCTATCCATTTAGACATGATCTCCTATGTATCTTTTACAGCCCAGAACATGATACATGATTGATGCTCAATTAATATTAGTAAATTGAATAAGGAATATTAAAATAAAATTCTTCATCTCTTAATTTATTTGGGTAGCACTCACAATTTGGAGCTCCATGTACATTTCTCTTCACTATTCCAACTTAAAGTTCAGTTTCTTTATTTTCTTTTCTAAAAAACATTTTAGTTTTTAAATATTTTTATTGTCAAGATGATGTACAGAAGGGTTACATAGGTAATAAGTACATTTCTTGTCAAACTTGTTACCCTCATTTTTCTCCTACTGTCCCTTCCCTCAATTCCTTCCCCCCACATTATATAGATTACTTCCAACATATTGTCTTATGAATATCAGAAGTTTGGTCCCCCCCTTGTCCTTTGTCTCACCGTTCTGTTAAAGTTCATTTTCTATAACCTCAAGCTTTTTCAGATCTTAATGAGGAGATCTTTGTGTATGGATAGCCATGTTCAAGGCTGACAGACTGAAAATAGAAAAGCTTCTTTAGGTTTCTTAAATAAGATGTTTAGGTCAAGTTTAATGTAATGTTAGATTAATAATAAAAAGCAGTGAGTCGGGGAGAAAAATTGCACTGTAAGAAGATGATCTTCAACTGTTTGACTAAGGTATGTAAGATCATAGTGTTTGTACTAAAGTTTTTCATTTCTATGTATGAACTGGAATAATGTCATTAATTTCTTGGATCAGAATATGAGAAGGTTGTAAGAACACTGTCCAATGGTTTTCCACAATACTTTCCTAAAAAGGAGAGAAAATGCAGTTATTACTACAGCGAAGCCCGAGGGGAAATGGTTCCTCATGGTTTAGTAGCATCCCATATTTATGGCTCAGTTGTGCACACCTGATGCCATTTATTTTCTACCAAATCACCTTGTTGTAATTACTGACCATGGCTATTATAATCACCAATAGAGTTTCATTTCAAAACAAAAATAGATGTCACTGAATTTTCTTCCTACAATTTTGAAGAGACGTGTAAATCTCCACTCAGCCCTGAAACCTTGAATGTGCAATAACTCCCCTCTTGGCATTTCTCTTCCATGGATTCTTAAAAGGTCTCAGCAAACTAGTGCTCCAAGGAGATGTCGCCTAAAGGATACCAAGATAGTGCACAATTGTAGAAAAGTACAAGGTGAGAACAACCACTTGCTGTTTGGCTGCATGTTTATCACTAACACCCTGAGACACCACTCACAATCTAATCAGCAAACCACCTACATTGTCCCATTGGTCACTCAGGTGAAAATGAAACAGCTGTTTCATTTATCGTCTACTAAGCAAACCTCCATGTTGGAACATTGATATCTTTATTATTATGATGTATGTATTTCTATTGCTTATATTTGATTTTCCTTGGAATCTTTGTGTGGTTCTAGAAACATGGTTCTTCAAGTGTATGACATGCATGTGGCACAAATATGACTTTAAGAGAACTCTGATGAACTTAACGGATTAGTAGTGTATTTATTTGGGGGAATAGTAGGAAACATTTGTACAGACATCAAATCTTCAATTTCTACTTCAGAACAAGATTAAACAACAAGTTGAAGTTGATTTAAAACTTATTATTAATAGAGAAGATTAACTTAAAGCCTAATAGGTACATGTGAAAAAGGAATTTTGATGAAAGATTAAGTAACAAGACAAATAATAATACTTGAATACAGACACATTATAAATGTAGGACACTAGCTAAACTTTAGAAGCGTGTAATATTCTCCAATCATAATCTATCATGCTTTATGATAGAGATCAACTGGATTGAAAAAATAGTGACTTTCTTCTAACTTTGGCCACTCGGCAAAAAAAAAAAACGTTTTTACCTGAATGGGAACCAAAATGAAAATCTTAAATCTTTACAGCAAAAACATGCTAGCAGAGAGACTGGGGGCAAGAGTGTGATGAGAGAGTCAAAAGGAGGGAAATTAGGGCTCTGGTTGTTAACAGTACACTTGTGTTCCAGGTGGGTAAGTGGAGAAGATTGGGGTTTTGGATCCTACACTACTCAGATCCTTCAAGAAAAGAGCTCTGGTTGGTCTGAGGCTGTGCAATCGCCAGCCACAACCGAATGCTTTATTGCCGTCTGGAAGTGTTTATTTTCTGAACATAAATTCAGGGGACAGATTCAAGGCATGTCTAGAAATAAAGCATATCATCATGTGAGCTGAGCTGACAAGGACAATTTACTGTACTGTGCATTTGTTCTGGGCCAATCGGAGGAGAGCCAGCGATTAACATTCTAAAATCCCGCTGTTCAGTTCTGCCTGTCCCTTCACTGAACTTTGGGAATGGCCTGGCTTAACCCCTTGCGGGACTGTAGTGCAGAATAGAGAGCCCCACGAAGGGACACTTGTCCTTTCCCCCAGAAGAAATACACAGTGTAGAGATGTTCTGTTAGCCGAAGGCTGGCTAGGGAACCTGTGCCTTTGAGAGCCTTGTGAGTGAAGGGGTAGCTACAAGCAAATCTATTTCCTAAAGACTTAAGTTGAGAAAATCTGAAGGGTGGGATTTATTGGTCAACTTTCCATTTGGCTTCAGAGTAAAGACAGATCAAGTGTTGGCTGATTATTTGTTCAGGGTTTGAAAGATCAGTTACTCTGGAGAGACAGGAGAATGGTACATTTAAGAACATGAATTCCCCTGTCCAACAGAGCTGGATCTGAACAGCAGCCTCACTTACAGTTATATGCGGACATTATTAATGCATCTGTGTGTATCTACCTTACATAAAGCTATCCCATATGGATTAAATCCCAAAGAATTAAATGAAATAATGAGTCAGAAGTGTCTAAGTCAATTGTGCTTCATTACCTCTTGTTATTGTTATTATTATTTTACTTGTTGAACATGACTAAGAAGCCAAAAGAGAATTTTTTGTTCTTTTCATGGAGGCATGAGTATACTTCTACACACATTTGTAGAGAACCTAATCTCAGCTATAAGTGGTCATGCTTAATCCCTTATTAGAGTGTGCAATTTTGAGATTTTTCTTTTCAGTTTTTTTTTGGTATATATTTTTATTGTAAAAATACTGTACAGTGGTTACAGTTACATGAGTAAGGTCATGAGTATATTTCCTATAGAGTATTGTTTGCTCCTCCTTAGTTTTTCCCCTACAAAACACCTGAAAAGAAGAAAATTTAGAAAGCAATATGGAGGTCAATTTAAATTCTTGGCAATTATTGATATAAAGTATATTAGTAAAATGAGCATAGAACTGAGTGTAACTTGGAAAAATATAGTATCTGAGGTCATTTGATATACAGCTGGTTTTCCATATGTGAATTTAACTACAGACACAAAAACTACTTAGAAAAAATTGTGTCACAAATTGACTATGAATCGAGTTTTCTTGTTATTAATTCCTGAACATAGAACATACTGATCTACTGACATAGCAAGAGCATTATATCATTTATTTTAGTAAAGTAGAGATGACTTAAATTATATGGAGGGATGCACATAGTTTGTATGAAAATACTATGTCATTTGTATGAAGGACTTGGGCATTCCTAGATTTTGAAAAACTGTCAGGGGTCTGGAACCTGTCTCCCGGAATGAATGACTAGATTCATGATGAAGATTTCAACATGTGTTCTTTTCCATCATAAACGTGACTAAAAAATCAAAGTCACAAGAAGAGGGTGCTTTCTAGCACTTCCTCTTTGGTATTTCTTTTCTACTGGCATCTTCTCTTCTGGTCCCTTGCTGTACAGGGAACAAAGAACAGCAGTCAAATAGGGATAGTTTTTCCTGAGAGACTTCTGACTGCAGACTTACGGGGTAGACAAGAAGGGCTTTAGAACTATGAGTTTAATCTTCGTTAGCATTAATGTTTAGCTTTTAAAACATGCAAAGCAGAGCCTAATTGAATTTTGTGAACAAAAATCATAACTCTTCATTGTCTATTTTAATGATTCTATCAACAGATATTTTCATAGCAAGTTGGTTTGTGAGCTACGAGTGTCCAGGGACAAGGTTGTTTTCCTTCTTTTCTTCCTTAATTTAATTAAATCCTCCCCCTCTCTCTCTCACCCCTTCCTCTTTTATCCTTCCTTTTATTTTCCCTTCCTTTTTCTCCTGTCTTCATTACCTAGTTGTGAAGATGATTCTGCATTCTAAAATACATTTATTGTCTTTTATTTATAGTTGTATCCATCCTGATACTTTCAAAACAAAGATTAAGAAAATTCAACTTAGATTCTAATTCTAACTTTAGTGAGCCCTTTGCCAGTGCCGTATTTATAACATTTGGGTTAGTGATATGTTTCTCAGCCATCTATATAACTTTATAAAAATCATATTAGAAAAATACTAATGGAGAATTAAAAGCTGTCTAAATGGCACATTCCATTTCTCTTACAGATAACTACATATAGGACTACTTCTTTTTGAATAATTGATGCTCTTGTTTTTAAGATATTAACAACTTATTCTTTGCCCTACTCAATCTACCCTCATAATGAAAAGCTCAGTGTTCTATGGGCCTTGTATCACTTCCACACTAATTGTGATGAAATGTTCAGTATAATGCACCAATAAATATTTGAAAATTGGGTGGAAAGAATGTGGGGAAAGCACTTTGTGCTTTTAATTGATATGCTGAACAACATTGGTTACAAATGGCACTAATGCATTTGATTTTTTTTCTCTTCTAGATGTGATTTAAAAATTGTGGTATCTGAAATAACCTAGGCTTGTTGTTCACTCTGGTTAGAATATCTGTTTCTATATCAATTATCCTTGCTTTTTCTCTCTTGCACTAGGAAACAATTTACTAGTAATATATTCAACATAGAGACTGAAGTTCATTCAGAATAGTATAAGGGTTTTCCTAAAATCTTATTCATCATGACTTCTTATGCCTTTTATATTTTTAAATTAAAGTCTCTTTTCTCATTTTTCCTGAGCTGAGTGTGTTTTTCTGTCTTGTTCTCAATACTGAGGATGGTCAAGTATCTTTCATGTTAATGTGATGTCAAATTATAGGCTTATTTTTAAGAGGTAGAATTAGGCTATGATTTGGCTACTGTATTTAGTTCTGTAAGTCTTTTCAGATTAATGAAGATCTTTTGGTGCTAACACTGTTATGTCTATCAAAATTTTCCTTGTTGGACTTTCAGTCAGTGTCTCTCTACTTACCTATTAAAGCCTTTTCATGTAGGTTATACTGTTCTACATAGATGCCTTGGGCTCTTCATGATTTCACTGTCTGCTTCTCTGGCTTCATCTACTGCCACTGAATCCTCTCCTAACTTCCTGTCTTTGGTATCTTATGACCATACCAACCCTCTCAAGTAGTTCTGTCTGTCCTTGTTTTAGATTGCCAAAATGTCCATTTCTTTTTTCACTGTTGCCTACGACATGTTACTTCCCAGTCTCCTTGCACATCAGCCCAGGGTAGAGTGTGGTTTCTTTATTCTCTGAGATCAGGGAGCCCTGAATCCATCTTTTGTTCTGTCTATTGCACTGTGCTTGAATGTCCTACTTGCTTGATGTAATTTCTGGAGAAATTATATCTGAGTTTTGCATCCTCTGTACACAGAGTGCTTGGAAATGGTAGTGTGTATTTTTTGGTTGAGTGAATTTATGAATGAGCAAGGTATAATTGAATGACTGGATTTCTAAACTAGTGTCACACCTCCAATATACTACTAGATAAGTAAGTCCATAGAATTCCCCACCCTGGAGATGTTTGCTCCCTTTTTTCATTTTCTTAGAATTGGAGGGGGGGAGGGAAATAAGCTAGTGAAAACTTTCTAGAACCTACTAAGAATTGTTAATGTTACTGAATATTAAAATAAAAAGAAATTGAAAAAAGAGTTTTTGCATTATTTTTCTTTACAGAGCATGGATTTCTAGAACTAATCAGAATGTTTGATTCTGTATCAAAACTATTAAAACTAGGACTGTTGGCTGAGTATTTGTTAGATGTTCATTGTTTAAGAACTTGCCTTAGTGACCAAGACAGACTAGGAGTCTTAAGAGTAAGTGTATATGAGGGCCAGAAGAGGCCTGAAATGGTATCCCTAGATGCTTTTATTTAAGAACATTGACAAAAATGCCCTGTCTGCTCTGGGCTCCTCTAATTTGTAACTCTGCCCCCTTTCTTCTCTGTAAACATAGGAACACTTCATATTTTTCTCTTGCCTGCTAGGAAATTCTGCACATGGAATTTTGGGAATTTTCTTAATGTTATAGCAATGTAGTACGGCTACCCCAGCTTTCTATCAGAAATGGCAGGCAGCCAAAAACTAGAATCATTGTTTGTAAACTCTAAATATAGAGTCAAGATTTATATGAAGAAAACAGATATGTCTTGTTATAAAACCATGAATAAGCATTGGCACAAACATAATAGTTTATTCTTCCTTGATATTGCTTATTTTAAATAGCTATCTATCTTTTACCAGGATTCTGTAGAAAGATACATTACAGGACTACCGGAGGGTTGCTCTTTTCTTCTTGTAGCTCAGACTTCATTATTTCTAGGAAGTGATGAGGGAAATAAGAGCCTGAAGGTGATTTGGTCTTTCTAAATTTCAGGTAGCCTGAGGGTTTGTTATTATTATTAATAATGCATTGTATTCATCTCTTGGTCAGTGTTGATGTGGTTTCTTTTTTCATTCTGCATTTGCTGTGATTTTGTACAAAGCATACCTTAATCTCGAGACTTCTTTGGCCTTGGCCTTTACAAGATGTCATATTCAGCAAAGAAAGAGCCCCTCGCCCCCCGCACCCACTCCCATCTGTGCCTCCTCTGACTTCCTTCCACCCTGTCCCTCTTCTCTCATTTCCAGGCCCCTTTAATCATTTCTGCCTTGTCCACAACAAAGGGACAGCAGTGGGATAAAAAGACTTTCGGAAAGAGTTAAAAAGGCGGGATGAATTTCATACAATGTACACCATATGGCTTGACATTTTCCAGATTAGGTAAACATTTCTATTGGGGATAAATAGTCGTGTACATTGATGTAAAGAAATTGCATGAGACAAGGGCATACTCAGCAGATTATCCTGTGGAGTAATGTTTGCTCAGTAAAGAAGAATCTAAAATCTCAAGGGCGAGCTCCAGAGGGGCCATGGTACAGTCTGACTTGCAGAAGAAAGGGTTAAAAAAGAGGCTGTGGTCAATACAAATATTATATGCTCTAAGTTGTGCACTAGTAATTGTTTTCAAATGTATTCACACACACACAGACTTTTGTTTGCAAGAAATACCTAGCAATCTATTGCCAAAACTCTCCTAAGCATCTGAAGTTTTAAAATGGCTCAGTCCATTTATACGTAGCCAATACTTACCAAAAGGCACTTACAACATGGAGCAAATTGATCCTACGTGAGTTAGTGCCTCTGTGTGTGTGCGTGTGTGTGTGTGTGTGTGTGTGAGTAAGGTATAGATCTCTCTGCTCCTTGGTGAACAGCCCCAGAGCCATAGATTTCATTTGATCTTTGCAAAGGCTAACATCTGTCTGCTGTCATTTTAGTAAGATTGATGGCAGGCAAGAAAGAAGAGAGGGGAGGGGGCAGATGAACAGAGCCAGAGAGAAGGAGCTCTGGGCAGCCCCCATGGTGATGACCAAGGCTGTCAGGGGTCACTGCTACAAACCCTTTGGCCAATGAGGGCTGCAGTGGGAGGCAGCCTAGGCCCCACACTGGCAGTAATTGCACTTGGTTGTTACAGCTGATAGCTAGAACTCCAAGATACAAAGGCAGTATTTAGCACCTTATATATCTTAATAGATTACTCACATTGCAGGCAGCACCAAGCTAAATGTTATGACAGCCATAAGAATATAGTTTACTGTTATCTTAATGTAGCTGGGCAGTACAGGGTAAAGCCATCAAAAATATTATATTTTTTTAAAGTTTCCAAGAGAAACTAACTGATGCAGACACAAAGCTATTTTTATACCAAAGCCCTGAATTTTGGCAAACGCTCTCCCAACCATAGTTTTAAATATACACACACATATTTCACATATGCATATGTATATGCATGGTTATGCACATTTATATGTTCATTTCCTCATTTGCTAAATATCATTTTTCTTTTACTACTTCCTTTAAGTTGTTATGTGAACACCATAGAGGGAAGATTCAATTTAGATATTTTTGAAAGATGATCCCATATTTGAAATTTTTCTAGGAAACCGTAAGCATTATTTTTGAAGGTACAAATGACCCACTTGGAAAATGCAGCATGAATGAATGAATAGATAGATGGGTGAATGAATGAATGAGCAAATGAATGAATGAATGAATAAATGAATGAATGGTGACATAGTTTTTTATGTGTACATGTCTTTTGTTTCTTTAAAATATTTGTGATAAAGGTGATGCATAGAGAGATTACAGTTAAAAGCATGGTTCAACTGTATTATTTGCATATAATTTTTTCCGGTGTACATGACTGGAAGGAACAAGCTTGGCCTGTCCTGTGAAACAAATGAAATTTGAGGGGATTAAATCCCACAGTGCAGGGAAAGTCCATCAGTAACAGTAAGACCTATTGCACAGGCTTGTTTTGGTCCTGGTGTGGTCGGATGTTTGAGTTGAACTTGTTGAAGCAGTGGCTGCAGGGAGTTTTAGACTAGCTTTGGCCTTTTATCAGCAGGAGGCAGATTCCAAGACGAGAATCTAATCCAGACACATGTAACACTTTCCAAATTTAGTTGGAAAGTTAAGCAATTTTGTTTTTTCAATGGGAACCCTCAGGGCCTTAGGATTTCTTGTGACATCAGGGTGATGACATGACAGAATGACTGCGTTCCTTGGACCAATTTATGTAAATTCCAAGACTTTCTAGAATGCAACCTTAAAGATCAAGTCAGATTTAACTCCACAAATGAGAAAACAGGCCTTTATTCCCCTAAAAACAAATCAACTCCTAAATTAAAATAATTGGCCAGAATTCTTTTTAATGCAGCAAATAAAGTTGAATGCAGTCATATATAGCTGTGCCAACAATGAAAGCACTAAAGTTTAAACATCAAAAAGAAATGAATGTACAAATGAGAGTCGACTGATTTTCCTATAGTATAAAAAATATAACATGACAAAGACCAATAGAATAGGTGGTTGATCTCCAAGTTTACAATCAATTTTACTCTAATTTTGTTAGATGAATGCTTTTATTATTTAGGGAAATTTTTACATATGTCTAAATCTGTCTAGAAGTTTTTATGCTTTAGCGTAAGGCAGGAAGTTTAATTATAAAGATTATCCTTTTCTTTCTATAAAATGCCAAAAATAGAAAATACAATGCTGTAACAGCACAAATGTAGGGAAGTAGGTATCGTGTCCCTTTGGCTTTTTAGTAATGTCTCAGTTTATTTTTATATTATTATTATTGTTATTATTTTCTGGAAATTGAATATGAAGCTTCATGTATGCTAAGTATGCAGTCTATCACTAAACCACATACCAAGCCTGTTTCTCAAATTTTAAGTGATAAATGCTGTTAGATTAATAAAAAAAATATGTATTCCATTGAGATAGGGTGATGATTTTTGATAGTGAGAATTACTGTCAGAATCTTAGTAAGATCATGCTACTTGTGTTTGTTTCTTTATTGTTAGGGTCCATGTACTCTTAAAGGGGAAGTTTAATGCAATATAAGAAAGTTCAAGGTTAGGATTCTTTCCACAGCTGTGAGCAGAGTTAAAGGGGATTATACATCAACAAGGGATGCTGAAGCATATAAGACAGAGAAAAGGGAGAAACAAAAATCCAGATTTATCAGAGCTGTAAGCCGTTTTTAATGTTAAAATGATAGTACTCTCAAAAGTTTTATCTATCCACCATCTGTGATTGTGACTTTATTTGGAAATAGTATTTCAAGATGTACATTAAGGATCCTAAGATGAGATCATCCTGGTTTATCTATGGTAGCCCTAAATCTTCCAATAAGTGTCCTGATAATATGAGACAAACATAAAGACAGAGAGTAGAACAGATAATTTGGAGCCTACTGTCTTTCCCACTTGGATCTTCTACTGTTTCCTCAATTGGCCAAACACAGAAAACATCCTATTGTAGTCCATGAACATATGCAACTCTATTATGTGTCAACAAGGAAAAATGCATTAAAACCTACAAATGCAAGAGATCCTCAAGAAGGTGCTTTGAGAATTAAGAATATGAAACAGAGAAGAAATTAACTTATATGGGAAATAGAATATTGAAACACCACAATTACATAATACAATTATATAATATGTTCTTTATACCTTCATTTCCAATATATGCCATTATTTCTTTTTAATTTTATTTTATAGTAAAGATGCTGTATAGAGGGGTTACAGTTACATGAGTAAGGTAATGAGTGCATTTCTTGTCGAGTGTTGTTACCCTCTCCTTTGTTTTTCTCCTACTATCCCTTTCATTCCCTATCCCCCCACACTTCCCCCCTCCCCGACAAAGTTGTTAAGTTCATTTCCAACATAGTGTCTTGTGTATATACGCCATTATTGTTAGACAGCATCAAAACTCAAGCTTCTAGTTTTTAATGATAGAAGAGAATACATCCCCAAAGGAAGGGATGATAGGTATGAATGCTGAGTGTGTGCTTAAAGCTATCTAAGCTCATCAAAAGCTACATGTTCTAAAAGGGTGAAGGAAAAAATGGGAATCGATGAGATATATTAAAAACTCTAGGGTACTGTGGAACTTAAAACATGATTTTAAAAATGGAGTTTTTCAAGTTGCTCTACTATATTTTTCCATGCTTTATTATACTATACTTGTGGTTAATTACCTATAAATTTAGGTACGTTCAGATTTCAAACAGTGTCAAGTGAGAATCTGAGCTGGTCTTATAAGAATCTAATATACCTTGATACTTTGAGAAGATTAGGGCTTTGATAACTTCCATCTGAATTTCAGAACTCTAGTCCATTGAAGGAATAAACATTCTCTAAAATGTGGTTTCCAAATTCTACACAAAAACTTGGTATTTAAGATAGAACAGTTAGTACTCATGAAGCAGACTCTACCGAAAGGTAATACTCCACACATTATTCTCTATTGCAAGTTTTTATTAGAGATTTCTTGCTAGCTAGGTGATTATATGTGTTACAATTTCTAATTTGTACAAGATACCCATTTTATACACTTAGCTTACATTTTTTGGATCTTTCTCCCCCTTGTATTGGGAATTAAGCCCAAGGTCCTCATGCTTGCTAGGCAACTGCTTTATCATGTCTCCAGTCCTTTAGCTTTTACTTTGTATTTCACATAAGGTCTTTTTGTTTTTTGAAAAGTCAAAATGGATACTACTTATATGAGCTAACTTCCCCCTGGGCTGGGCTTGGTTCAAACCCCAAGCCTCCTACTTCCTCCACCTTTTCCTGTGCTTTCATCTCAGAAGAATTTTCTCTAAATCAGTAATATATGGTTCTAGTACTAGTCTTTCTATTAAAGTATTTATTTTTAAAATATTCAATTGCTTTCAAGAGTGAATAAACCACTTGCTTACTATTTTTACTCTATGGCATCATAGGAAGTATGTGAGCTTTAGAGTCAGACAAACCTAGACTTGAATTATCACTTTGTGGTGGCAACATTTAGATTGTTGTAAAATTCAAACTCCTTAGATATGAAGTAGTGGATCACTCAGAATTGCTCCAGGGATTAAGCAAAATTGTATCAGTAAAGTGCTTGGCCCATGGTGTGTGATTGGTAAATCTTTAGTCATTATATGATCTGCAGATTGCTCTGAAATTAGCAAGCCCAGGAAAACAAGTTTGAACAAATAGATGCACCTTGTAATGTTGTTGTTAATACTATTACCTTGGGATTTCTGGCACTCTTCCTACCTCTTTCTCTCTGTTTTTGCCATCTGCTTTCTGAAGCTTTGTCTATCTTCCTAATTTATGCTCCTTACAGCCCCCATCATTGTGTTTGATTTTCCACCCATCCTTCCCCTCTTCTGGTTGCTTGGTGCCCAGGAGAGAACACAGCAGGAGGATTTGGCCAAGTATATTCTCCCCATTTCCCTCCCCAAATTAAATGCAAGCTCTGACTTGGCAGACCAGGTTCATTTTCTCCAGCTCCACAGGACCTGTGTGGGATAAGGAGCTGGTCTGTTGCTAATTAAAATCACTGACCCCGGCCTGATTCCAAGATTTCGAAAAAGACAGACTACTCCCCTCCCAAGCTTGCCTGGTGGTCAATATCATTACTTTCTTTCTGGCTCCCATTTCTCCCCAAATGAATGAATCCATTTGTTGAAGCCCCTAAAGTCCATCTAATCAACTGTCCACTAGGTACGATGGAACACACACTCTTGAGCTTTACAGTTGGCGCATGTTGGCAATAGCGATGCACAAAATGTGATGGATAAAAGCGTGAATGATGTGTAGCTTGGAGTCAGGCATTGAGCGAAAAAGCCAGATGAAAATATTTATCTGTGTCCTCCCTTTGGACAAGTGACAGAGTTTCTGTCTCTGTCAAATGCTTTTCCCAGGTAAATTGCTCAATCTTATTAAAGAATCACTTCTGGTGGGGGCATATCATCATGTCTAGGACATTTATATTAATCTGGATGCATTTGGTTGTTTATAATTCTGTCATACCGTCACTTCCTGAGAGAAATATCTTTCCTCGGGATTTTTTTTAACAAAATATATTAGAAAAAGAAACTTCTGATGAAAAATACATTTTATTACAGTAAAGAATTAGTTTAAAGAAATGAAAGAGCAAGATCCATCTATCCAGTGACACAGATAAGTGTGACATGAATATTATGGGTTATCATCCCTTAAATCCTTTTGGGAAAAGGTATAATGTTCAAGGAGCTTATGCTATGGTGTTATGAAGGGTGTTTCCTATTCTCTCTTACAGAAATATTTAAGAAGGAAGTTTTCCATTAAGAAATCAACTTTCTTCCATGAGCTGTGTATTCCTAGAGGGAATCTGTGTTGCAGAAAAAAGAATTTCTACTATATCATCACGAAAATTTCTACACTTTCCCATGGGAAAATCCTGCATATCATGACTAGAAAAGTTAAAACAAAAAGAAATGTAACTGATGTGTTAGCCAGTTGCCTAATATTGAAATGAGTACCTGAGACAATCAACTTATGAAGTGAAAGTATATATTTTAGCTCACTTTATATGTTTCATTTCATGGATGGTTGGCACCATGGCCAGTGGAGAGGCAAACACATCATGGCTGGCAAC
Source organism: Dipodomys spectabilis (assembly GCF_019054845.1). Classification (NCBI taxonomy): domain Eukaryota; kingdom Metazoa; phylum Chordata; class Mammalia; order Rodentia; family Heteromyidae; genus Dipodomys; species Dipodomys spectabilis. The sequence continues at coordinate 6,847,387 of NW_024870818.1, forward strand.
ATGTCATGGCCAGGATATGAAAGAAAGGAGAAAAATGGGGAAACTTCCTCAATATCAACTTCAAGCACACAATCCCAATAAGCAGAAAGCTACCTGCCCTTCAAAGTTCCCCACCTCATTCTAGCTCTACTCTGTGGACCTAGCCTTCATGGATGGTCTTATGGAGGCACATCCCAGATTGAAACTTTAGCAACTAATACATATAATATGGACCAAGAGCCTATGTTCAGCTAAGAAATGATGCTCCAGAAAGTAAAGAGACTGAACCAAATTTAAAACTAAGACTCTCTTCTTACTGAGAAATCCTACAAGTGCTCTGAATGATGTAAGAGACACTTGAAAGACTACACATAGAGCTCCCCTATGACTCAGCAATCCCACTTCTGGGCATTTACCCAAATGATGACAAACAAGAACATACTAAAGCTACCAGCACAACTATGTTTATCGAAGCATTATTCGCCATAGCTAAGATATGAAATGGACACAGATGCCCCTCAGTAGACGAATGGAACAAGAAAATGTGCTATATATACAATGGTATTCTATGCTTCTATCAGAAAGAAGGACACAACCCCATTTATTAGGAAATGGAAAGACTTGGAAAAAAATCATATTAAGTGAAGTAAGCGAGGCCCAAACAAATATAGGTCCTATAGTTTCCCTCATTTGCAATGATTAGTATGTGTCTAGGATAATTTTATCAGAATAGCAGAAAAGCTCAAAAGCTATGTACATATGACCATATAAGATGATGATGCTAAGTGAAATGAGCACCAAGATACAGACATAAGCAGCCTTTCTTTGTTTTTAATGTACTATATATATAGTTGCTTCCTTTGTATGTTCTTCCCCCTATGTTGTCACTATACTTGATTTTGGTACCCTACATCCTGTATATACATTTGTATAATTTGGGGGGGGGTGGAGAGGGGAAATACAAAATGCTGAAACAAGGACACAGGATAATCCATTGTAAATGGGAAGTTCATTGGAAGTGAACTTTACAACTTCAGGGGGAGAGGGGTGAAGGAAATGGGGGAGGGAAGAGATAGTGGGAGAACAACAAAAGAGAGATTAACAATTCTGAACAAAAATTGTACTCATTGCCTTACTCATGTAACTGTAACCCTTCTGTACAGCATCTTTACAGTAAAATAAAAATTAAAAAAGAGACCCTTAATATTTGGTTCATCTTTAGAGATTGCCTTCTTGAGGTAAATAGTTAAGATTATACTGGAAATGGAGGTTGATCAAGCTGTAAAGAGGAGAAGGTTTAGAATATGGGTACATGAGATGTGAAAAATGTGTGTACATGTTTCTAAAACTATGAAAACATTCAGTAACAACACAAAGTGTCAAGGAACTGATGACAATGAAATTCAAGTCATAACTCAACACATAATTGAATACGAAATCATAAATGTAACTTTCTCAGATCTAGCTCCCCCTTTCCCACTCCTATATTCCTATTACAAGAACAATCCTAGGACACTGAAGATGCATATGATTTTGCTACTTAAGAGTTAATGAATGAGAATATAGCAGTGTGTATTTTTTTATCTAATCCTCTGCAGTATTCTCCTGTAGATACGGTAACAAATTATCACAAACATTGTGGTTTCAAATAATAAAAAATATTATCACATAAATCTAGAGGACAAAATCAAAGTGGAAGCATGGAAAGGCTTCTTACAGAGGCTCCAGGGAAAAGAATTATTTCCTTACCTTTTCCAGGTGGAAGGTCATGTTTCTTGGTTTATCACTCTAATCTCTCTGTCTTCACATGGCTTTATCTGAGGATCAGTGCCTCCTCTTCTTCCTTTGGTCTCAAATCTCCTACTTTCTCTTTTAAGAACATTTATATTGGATTTAGGGTCTGTCTGATGATCATATTTTTAGATATTTAATTATAACTTCAAAGACTTTTTGTTTTGACATAACATCCACATTTTCCAAGAACCTACTGTGGGTAACTAACTTCGGGTGGAAGATGTTTTCAGCCTAGCATTCCATTCTGAAAGCTCCATGAAATAGTTCTAATGCTTTTCCCCTTTTAATGAATGAGGACTTCAGACAGAGATCTCAAATTATTTCAGTCTCCTGGACTCTAATAAAATTCTTTTTTTTCCAGAATATTTCAGTCTATCTTATTTTATTTTTATATATGTTTTTATTGTAAAAATACCGTACAGAGGGATTATGAGTACATTTCTTATTGAGCATTGTTACCTCTTCCTTAGTTTTTTCCCCAACCATACCTTCCCTCCTCACCTCACCATCTCCTCCCTCCCCCCTCACCCCAAAAGTTGTAAAGTTCATTTTCAACATAGTGTCTTGTACATCTCATTGTTACAATGGGTCAACCTGTATCCTTGTTTAAACATTTTGTTACTTTCCTTCCCCTCCCCAAATTATAAAAATGTATATACAAGATAAAATTCTTGATTTTTTTAAATAAAAATTTTTATTATTAGGTAGTTTTACAAAGAGATTACAATTCCATATGTCAGGTTATAAATATAGTGCATCCTGATCAATGTCACCCCTTCCATCATTCTTTTTGATTATCTATAATGCAAAGATTATCTATCTATCTAGCTATCTACCTGTCTGTCTGTCTGTCTGTCTGTCTGTCTATCAAAATTATCTAAGCAAAAGGACATTATATATAGTTTTCAATTTTTATTTTGTGTTATTAATATTAGTGTGTGGGTTATGTAAATTACTACCCTCTTCACAAATCTTTGATTTTTTAAATATCAAAAGCATTCTTCATAAAATGGTGATGAGGTATAAATATTTCATGTTCTGATTTATATTTCAAATAACATATGATTTGGGATCTTTCTTACTTGGTACATCAAAAATATTTACAAGTCATTGCATTTGGAAAAGTAGCTTCTGACAGTTGGGGACATTTGTGGTGCCCACTTGAACTAATGAGCTTTGATTTTACATGAAAGAATTTATTGGAAAATTTTATGTGTTTCAAACTAGAGAGTGCTAGATTCTTGCCTAATAGATCTAGTGCTTAAGTTCCATATATCCAGAATTGGGAGAGATTGGACTAAAGTTAGAAGAAAAGTAAATAATTTCAAAACTTCTATATTTCCATGGGAAAAGGGAAAAGGCTGCATAGCCCTCTAGAGAACAAATGTAATTTATTTAAAATGTTATATGTCGTTTGAGGTGGTAAAGAAACAAACTGGACATTGTTAACAATAAGTAACTGCAATGGCAATAAAGGTGTTTTTGTCTATGACTGTTGTCCAATATTCACTTCAAGCATGCTGCCAGTGGATAAATAGCAGCAATGTAGTTTGGAACATCAGGTTCTAGAAGTTTGGTGACATCAGCAGCACCAAGCAAGCCTAGAAAAAAATAAAATAAAATTAGCTAGGTTTAAGGTAACAAGCTTTTTTTCTTTGAAATTGATTTGTGTAGTATATGTTGAAATTCCACAGGTACCTTTATCATTGGATAGACTTAACCATAAAATTCTTACAAGGATTCAAAAACTCCTGAAATGCTCAGTGTGTCAAACCACAGGAGAGTGAACAGAGCCCATTAAAGAGGAAATAAGTGGCCAGAATCAGCTCAGCCACACTAACCAAATGCACATCCTCACATGGAGACCCACAGTCCGCTCTTTCAGATGCTATTTTCAAAATCTTCACAAAGGACTCAGCGGTGATTATATGCATTCATGATGTGCATATCGTGTGCTCAGCTCAAAGGATATTTGAATGATGCATTGAGAATTATTCCTAAAAAAAGGATTCAGCATCTGTAAACTGCTTCATCTTTGAGAATGGGAAGGGGAAAAAATATGGCTTGATTTTCTTTAAAAAAAAAAAAAAAAAAAAGAACTCATAAAGCAGAGAAGCTTATGCGAGTTCGTGTTAATGCCCCATTACACACAGACACACTGAGGCATAATCACACGCATTCATGTCCACACAATCACACTCACACATAAACAACTGTGTGTCATTGGTTCTCCCTGATTATTTCCTCGAGATATTCGCTTTTCAAATCAAGCGAGCCCTTAGCTCCGTCTCTCAGACTTTCCCCTTTCATGTAGCAATCTTGGCCTCCACAGTGAGGTCTGAGAAAAATGTCTCCAAGAAGAAACCTAAAGATAAGGACTATTCACAATGGACTTGATTCAACACAGTTATAAATGTAATGCACACACACACACATATTATATATAAATGTTATACTTACTCCTCTGTTGGCAATGAAGGGAGGATATAGCAGTCATACTGGAGCTCTGGCTACATTGACCAGAAAATTGAGGATCTGTGGATGCTGGCTGACTTTTGAGTGCTTGCCTTGATCTGGGTTGTCTTATTTCTGACAGGCTCCTACAGTCATAATAGTAGCTGCTGCCTTATAACTAGAAAAACTAGAAAGGTCCATGAATTGGTATTTTGGTGGTGCTAAATATGATATATCCCCTGTCTCTCTTAGATGGTAAAGAGGGGAGGGAAGGAGAGAGAGAGGAGGAGGAAAAGGGAAAAGAGTAAGCAGATAAATAGTTGTATATATATATATCTCACTTGATCACTTAAAAATTCTGCATTTTCTAGCATAGTCTCACTCAAGAGCAATATTAAAATGTCTAAGAGTTTTCAAAGAACTTTCTGTTGTGTGTGTATGTGTGTATTTTAGCATTTATCCTACTATTAACAAGCAAATATTTATCAACACCTATCATGATGTACAAAAAATCACCCAAGTGAGGCATGCTCAATGCAAATATGTAGATTGTGAACTACTGGAGAATAGGGCCTACATCTTAATCATATTTCTGTCCAATATGAAGCTGGAAATGTTATAGATCCTTGAAACATGTCTGTCATTAGTTTTCAGCATATTTACAATTGGTGGCCTTTTTCCTTTTTGTTTGTAACTACATTTTTCATTTGCCTGCATTTGTGTGGTGTTAACTGGGACAAAAGATAACTAATGCAAACATCTACAGGTTGCTGCCCTGCTGGTTTTTTCTTACTCTTCTGAGTCTACTAATCACATATTTCTTTTTCCAAAATCTGTTTTTGTTTTCAGTCAGAATTAATATAAATAGATGTTAATGCAATATGTTACTTGTGTCCTAGCAATTTCTGGATGAGGGTTTTTTCCTTCTGTGCTATCTAGACCTCTTTTAGAAATGCCTCTTCGGATAACAATAACCACAGGAGTTTAGAGCTCCTTTGGAGTTGTTTATGTTGGCATGTTTCCAAAATCCAGCTCTCATATAGGTTTTGTGGTTCTTAATTTTTCTGGCTTCTTCCTTGTGGTGTTTTATGTGTACATGTAGATTATAGCCAAATAGTTTAAAAGAGGATTGTGACCATTGGTTATTATTTGGTCCAGATTTCCATAGACTTGATTTTTTTCTATTATATTTTTTGTTTTCCCCAATATGTTTAGTTGTGAAGCCTTGTGTCTGAATTTATTTTAATTTGTTCAGCATATTTCCTATAGTTTTGTCCCTCTCTGGTGCCAAGCTAAATCAAATATGTTATTTACAGAGATTTACAGAGCCTTCCCATAGATTGGACCCTATTTCTTGTCCAGTGAGGCCTGCATTCTACGCTTTCCCAGAGGGTGCAAAGGATGCTTTCTTTGTCTTTCTAGCTACTTCAGAGGTTCAGATGATTATCGTTTAAAGCCAGAGTAGACAGAAAACTTTGTGAGACTCTATCTCTAATTAATTAGCAAAATGCTAGACTGGATGCATAATTAAGTGTTAGAGCACCAGCTATGAGGAGAATAGCTCAGCAAGGGTTCAAGCTGGGTTAGTACTAGCCTACATAAAGGACAGATCTGTGAACAAATCATATTGCAATGGACAATCAGACCACTGAATCCAAGTGAACATTTGTAGATGGGACTAGATAAAATATACTTTATAATTTAATTTCATATTATTCCACCATAATTTGAGGTCAACTTGTGTAGCAAGAATTTTTAGTATCCTACTTAACTCATCTTCATACTCACTTTCTGTCACATTGAAGGCTTTCTACTGTTAGCAACTCAGCATTCTGCCTGAAGTTTTTTCCTTTGGTTCTTGAGGATAGTCTGGTGTTCAGGCTCAAGAAGAGAGTCATTTAGTAAATCCCTGCAGGACTGAATTCCAGGTGACAAAAGTGGTCATTAACACAGTTGGTGTTAGCTTCCTTTCCTGTCTAATCCCTCACTCCACCTCAGGTTTTTTTGAGATCACCTAGTGAATACATACATCCTTATTGCTAAAGAACTTACCCTATGCATCTCTAAGTATGGCCTCTGTATCTGGAGATATTATAATTCAAACAAATCCTGGAACAATTTTAAAAATGTCATAATGGCCAGGTGCAATCTTAGCTACTCAGGAGGCTGAGATCTGAGGATTGCAGTTTGAAGACAGCCTGGGCAGAAAAGTTCTTGAGACTCTTATCTCCAATTAATCACCAGGAAACCCGAAAGTGACTCTGTGGCTGAAAGTAGTAGACCATTAACTTTGATTGGAAAAGCTGAGAGACAATGCCTCACGACCAACAAACACTACTTGCAATGATCATTTTTGTTTCCTTTTCTACATATTTAAATTAATAAGTCAACTATGATGATTCATAAAAAAAACATAATTTAAAATACTAAATAGTTCCTCCTTCTTCCCTTCCATTTTGTCTTCCTTCTTTCTTTTCATAATCCCTGTATTTAGTTAAGGGTTATCACCTCTAGAATGAATGTCTTACATGCTTGAAATGGACTCAGTACCATCTTCATTGACTGAGCAAACCATTTTTTTTTCCACGATGACAAGCTAAGATCACACCTCATAATGACGGCAGCAAGATTGTCTTGTTAGTAGAAGGGCTAAGGTGGGATCGTCTTTAATGACAGTGAAAGCACCTCATAAAACCTGACTCTTCAGTTTTACAGGCATGAGTCTGGAATTTTAGCAGATGTAGACTTACTAAATCAGTCAGTCAAAAATTATATTAGTTGAAGTGCAATGTCCCTCGCAGTCCAAAAAATCCGAACATGTAGGTGATTTGGAGGGCATTTCGTTAACTCTTTAATTGGTCGTTTCGGTGCTGGAGGCAGTAACTAATTGCCTGTAGGTCACTGTAGTCCTGAAGCTTAGGTAAATGTATATTGTCATATGTCACATTTTCATATGCTCCTTTCGTGCAGGTTGGTAAAAAATGATTGCTGCATAATTAAAATTAAGACAAGGTGGGAAAAGTGATTCAATTAAAGCCCCGAAGCCATTGCACAAATTATCTGATGTACCCAAAACTAATGAATAGTTATAACTAGTTATTTTTTTTTCTTTTGCCTCATTGTTCTTTAATCTTATGTGCCTCATGGAATGTAAAGCACTCCTTTTAGATTCTCTGTGCCTGGATAGGGATTGCAACTAAAGCCAGAAGTGAGAGCATCTGGAACAGGAGCTTTTAAAATACACACATCCAGAAAGTTTGTGGATGAGGATACAAATGGAAACTAACCAGATGAGAAATTCAGGAGGTCTCTCCACAGCCCAATATTATTCAGAAAACATCTGCAATATTTCAGTCTGTGTGGAGTAGTATTATGTAACAGGTTGAGTGATGACAGTGAAAATAAATGAGATTTGTCATACCCCAAACATCCCATGTTTTACTTCATTTATTTTACAAATCTTCCAAAGTGTCTCCGGAAGCATTAAATTGTAAGCAAGGGTGAGAACTTTGTGATGCCATGTTTACCAGCAACTTTAGTTACTTAATATTGATACACTAACATATTTAGCTTACACAAAATACAATGAAAAAGATGTCAAAAAGATAACAAAAATGTCATATATTTAAGATTGTATCCCCTAAATTCTATGTGTGTAGAGATGGCCATTCACTTTAAACTCTGACTTTATGCAGATACAAGGAAACAGGAGCTGTGGTCAAATATGAATAGCAACTTGGGGTAAGGTTTATGGTTGCCAGGATTCTTATTTGAAATAAAAAATCCTTGAATATAAGAAAATGAATAACTTCTAGCTAGCTATAATTATTACTATTTATTAATATCAAATACCAGGAATCATATTATTTCTGATGCTTACAGTAGCTTTGGGAAATAATATTGTCGTCTCTTTTTAGAGTTTAGAAAACTGAGCCTTATAAAGTATCAGTAATTTCACTAGAGTTATTCATATATAAATGTCAGAGAAAAGGTTCTCATGTAGTTTGGCTTTCCTTGGTGTGTAATGAAGTACTCTGGAACTCTATGATTCAAACAACAATCATTTCATTGTCTTCCATAGTTCTGTGAACTGTCTAGGTTGAGTTGAGCATCTTTGTTACTCCATGTTATACTGGATGAGTCTGCATTACTTGGGATTATGACTAAGCTAGAATATATCCAAGTATTTGATGCTTATGTATAGGGCTTGGGTGGACTTGGCCTTGAATGCAAAGATGACTTGATTGTCTCCATGTAATTTTAGAGCATCTCCCTGTCCACATGGCCTGTTCATGGAGTCCTTATAATTAAATGGGAGCTTAAAGCATGCTCTCACTCACTCCTCAAGTAGTACAGAGGAGATTCTGCCATTCTATCTTAGAGCTTAGGCCTAGAAGTGACATGATGTTATGTGTATGTATGCAAGTACACAAGCCTAAGGGCCTGGGCACTGTCCCTGAGATTATTTTTGCCCAAGGGTAGCACTTAAATTACAGCTTCATTTCTGGCTTTTTTGATACCTAATTGGAGATAAAAATCTCTTTGACTTTCCTGCCTGTTCTCGATTCGAACTATGATCCTCAGATCTCAGCCTCCTGACTAGCTAAGATTACCGTAGTGAGCTACTGGCACTCAGCTACAATGCGTCCTTTTGGGTAAGATGGGACATGGATTGGCCCAATTCCAGTGATTTTCATGCACAAAGGTATGAAAACTTTTATTTGTTGTTGACTGAGGTCCATTTCTGTCCATTTCTGGAGTTATACAACCATACTGTATAATTTCAAACCAGACAATAGTTTTACTAAGTTTCTCTATTATGCTTTTCTTTCCATGAGAGAAAGTATGAATCTGTACTTTCTTTCTTTTTACATGTGTATCTCTAGCCTCTAGCATAGGACCTAGAATATAACACATGATCTGTCAGTATTTTTTAGTGAACTATTATTACAGAATGTTTAAGACATATGATACTAAGAACCATCATAAGCATAGATAGGTGAGGTACTTCCCTAAAAGTGAATTTGGGTAGGCTTGAAACAAATTTGGTAAAACAATATTTCCATTGATGATTGGAGATAAACCAAGAGGGAAAGATTATTTCCTTGTTCTTTAGAGTGCATATATTATCAACAAAAGGATTTCATGTCTTTTCATGTACTTTGCTTTCATTAATCCATGTAACTCTCAAAAACACTGTAATGTAAGGGCAGTAGTTGTTTGATATCTTGTTGAGAGTGGGCATAGTATCCTGTTGATACCAAAATCATATGTAGATGCTGAAATCCCTTATATGAAATGGAGAAGTATTTGCATCTAAGCTGTGCCTATCCGCTCATATCAGCCAAACAATTTCTAGAATATTTATAATACTTAACACAATGCCAATGCCATGTAAAAGTTGTTATATTGTATACAAAGCAATGGCAAAAATTTAATGGTTCATATATATTCATTATAGATACCATGTTCTTGGTCATAATATTTTCAGTCCATGGTTGATTAGATTGGTAGATGGATGCAGAAACAGTGAACACAGAAGGGCAACTATTTTATTATTTTCCTCATTTTATAAATAAGGAAGCTGAGGTATAGAAAGGAAATAAAGCTCACATAACATAGCTAGTCAGTGGCATGGGTAGAAATTGATTCACCTCATTTTTCTATTGTGTATTATGACTGTCCTACATTTAATGCTGCCTTTTTTCCCAAGTGAAAATTGGCAATGGTTCATGTGACATTCTGATCAGGAAAATTAAACATGGGTCAATTGATTATTTGTAGGGTTTACAAACATGGGTAAATGCAACAGAATTTATAGGCAACAGATGTCTGAAAGGGAAGGAAAACTTCCGTCTGGTATGGGCCGAACAACTTCCAGATTCCATGCCTTTATCTAAGGAGGATTCCTTTTTTATTTACTCACTAAATAAGCTTCTCCTTTTATTGGAATGCTTAAAGTAAAAGCTTATTTGTCAAAATATGCCTTAAAAGGTTATCTGTTATTTCTTTCATCACTAAATTTTATATTTATCTTGTTTTTTCATTTCGTATTTTGATAAACTTTTTGCCAGCTTTTTAAATTTTGATATTTATTATGATATACAGAGGAGTTACAGTTACATAAGTCAAATATTGAGTACATTTCTTTTTGAACAGTGTCATTTCTTCGCTCATTTTCTCCCAGTTTTTCCTTCCCAATCCTCTCTTCTCCTATGTTGTATAGTTTATTTTCAACATAGTGTCTAGTGAATATCGCTGATGAATTAGGTCACCCTCTGGCGTAAGCCTCAAGCTACTTCTGTTGTGCTGAGGAATATTTGGCTATGCTTGGGTCAGAGGGAAATGACATTTACAGACTCCTGTGACAGAGAGAGCTGGGATGATTTAGGAATAGGGAGTGTGACAAAAGTCTAAATGGGAAAACAAAAGTGTAAGAAATTTCAAGAGAAGAATTTTATTTTTTCTCTCAGATCTTATTCTCAGAAATAAGAGAGGTCAGGTGTATGTTGTCTTTTCAAAGCAGCATCATCTTACATGAAGCAAACATAGTGACTAGCACAATCATATGCATTATATACATAGATGTGGTTTGGGGTCTGGAAGGGCAAGGTCCTCATCACTTTGGAGTCACTTCAACAATAAGAGATACTGAAATGAACAAAGTAGAGACACGAGAGTTGGAGGATTGAGAAACTCCACCTACCTCATGATTCTTTTTTTTAAATTTGCTTTAGTAGAATTCATCTAGTCTTAGCATTGAATGATATCCATTCATATATCTGAGGGGAAAAGACAAAAATACACATTTTAAACATACATACCTCTTTGAACATTGAGATGGCTGAATGGCAGTTGGATGTTTTATAATCATCGAATTGGGATTATTCTTACTGGGAAATTTCACTCAGAGAAGGGTAGATACATCAAGTCGGAAGCTGAGGACAGGAGTCTTTGTCCATTCAGACCAGAAGCATCTGTAAAATTGAAGTTATAGAAATATAAAATGAACTGCTAATAATGTTTTAAAAATACTTATGGATTGGTTTTCTTAATTCTTTCTGAAAGTCACCATGAGCCAACCTAGAAAGCTTGATCATGTACCATCAACAGGCAGAATCCACACAGGAGGCAGACACTCTGCTTGTCAGATATATCCCTTTGTGTCCTCCACCACTTCCAAGAATGTAACTTAATCTCCATCCATCCTTACCCGAGCTTTGTTCAATGTCTTTAGTAATATTCTACTGAATAGCCACATCCTCTTTTGTGTAACTTCTTTATATAATATATTGGTCATGAAAACAGAGCCGCTCGTATTAGGAAATTTTATCTTAAAAACCACTGAAACTTTTACTAAACATAAATAATATGGAAATTTACTTCAGTCAATCATGTTTACTGACAAAATCCTATGGGCTAAGCCAAATCTTAGACTTGTACACCTTAGCTCATATTATCAATAGGCAAGAACACTTTTCAGGGGGTTTTCTAAATGTGTCTTTTCCTTCCTTATTTCAAAAAAATAATAACAAAAAACCAAAGCATCCGTTTGAAAAATGAAGTTGATTCTTTTATTGCTGATGGCGACAACAGAAAAATAATCTACCCATCTATAGATATCTTTCCAAAATGAATCTCCCCAGAACATTGAGATGCCCTTCAGAAGTATTAAAGGTATATGGAGAAGGGCTAATTTAATTCTTTTTCACAGATTTGTCACTGAAGCTAAGGTGATGGAAAGAGATCAAGAGTTGCTCTGATGAGGGAATTCCAGATCTTTTGATTCATTGGGTAAAGATCTCTAAAGAATACATTTCAGTATATCAAAACTATTCAGAGAGAAATAAAAAAAAACTTATATATATATTTTTTTCTTGGCTACCCTTTCCTGAGGTGTCTAAAATTCAAGCATAGGAGCCTTTCTGAGCTTGATGCTTGTCCACTGTGATGTGATGTGAGGTATGGGAATGTATGCAGGTTTCAGCAGTGAGATACACAGCAACCGCAGCAGCTCTGCAACCTATCACAGGAGGCTGATGCAGAAGGTGAAAGACAACCAAGCAATTAACCCAGAATGAATGGGGAATCTTCAAGGATAACATTCTGTCATCTCAGAAGTATGACACACACTCTTGGAAGAAAGAGAGTGCAGGTGCTTTCAGCTGTGAAGACAAAATAAAAGCATGTGAACTAAATAATAGAAAAAATGAAAATAAAATAAATAGTATTATGAGACACATAAACATTTACCAAGTTTGAAGGCTGTAGAGACACTAAAAGGAGGAGACATTCATATTAGGTTTTAATTCTCAGTGTTCCTAGAGGAAAAGAAGAGAGACGATAATAGCCAACCAAAAAACAGGTGGCCTTTCTAGTCTTGATTATGTCTTTCTAAGTGGACCTCTTTTTTTTCTCATCCTCCATCATTTCTGCATACTCCTCTGTCTTTATTCATAACAAAGACTGTATGGGTTATTTTCTAAAACTCTGCATTTGCTCTTAGTACTCTGGTACTTTTTAAAAGAGTCCTGGAGCAAATCCAGCAGGAATTTTGAAGTCCTAATGGATGCCTGATGTTTGCGGTTGAAAACCAAGATTTTCATAGCTATTGTGCAAATTCTGTACTATGGAGTAATTGTGAGAGAGTGACTGCCCTTGACAGCTGCATTTCTGAAATGGGAAATTGGGGTTCCCAGAGTACACATATGATACAACTTCCTGGTGGTCATGATAATGAAGTTGCTGAGTACAAAGCTATCATTTGGCCCTGCTGTATCTGAGGCATTGACAGCTTAAAAGTTCCCAGGGATCATCAGGTACTCTTTTGGACCATGTTCCTTTTCGGAATCAGGAATCTTTGCCTGAAATTAGAGGTGATGTGATACTCTAATGGCAGTTCTTCTTAGCCACTCAGCTTGAAGCTTACTATTGAAGCTATACTTCGGCAGTGTCACTCTTTGCTCCCCTCTTTATTAAGCTTCTGTATTGTCTTTTATTGATAAATTGAGATGGAGAAAGGTTGAAAGCCTTGAAGTTGCCTGACACTTTCAGCCTCCAAGCTCTGGCTGCTAAAATGGAAGAGTTATTATGCTCAATTATAATATGATGTCATAATTAGATAGTTTTTGCAACTACATGTTCTATTTTCATATTTAGAGAAAGGAAGATATCATGATAACTTCAGGGGAACTAAGGCATCAGTATGGTCTCAAAAGGACTTCCTTCTTGATTAGTTAGAGAACTTTGATAGTCAATTTGCTCCATTAGATAGTATAGCTCCATTAAGCTTGATGTTTTATATGTCAAGAATTATATAAATTATTTATCGAAGGTTTAATATGGTTCTGCTGTCATTCTGTATTTCCTGAATATCTATACTTAAAAATTTACACATTTCTTTATGAATCATGATCCCATATCAGATCGTGATTAATGTTGGATCCAGTTTTCTGAATCCTGCAGCCCAGCTTTTTATATTTGAAAATGATAGCCCTAGATTTTAACATTTTCTGATGCTGAACATTTTATCATCAGCCTTTAGGTCAAAGAGCTTTTGAACTCATGTTACTTCATCATTTTTGTAGGAAGATAAAAAATACTCATGATAAATCTTGGTTTTGGTTTATTTACCAACATGTTTTCAAAATTTGACTTTTGAAGATTGAAGAAATCTTAACTTTATTAAAGGTCATGTACTATTTTAGGTCCCAAGGTCAGAAACAGAAGAGGAACTTATCCTGTTAGTACTATGCTCTCCTGTGGTGGAGGAGATAGAAAATAAACTCATAAATAAATAATCTTCATTATAAAAACAAGTGCTATAGAGTAAACAGGCCAATGGTACCAAGAGGTAGAGAACTAAGAGGGGTTGTGGTTTCCAAAGAAAAGCAGGGGGAGCTTCCTTATGCTTGGTCAAAAGTCTACTAGGTGAGAATCTGCAAATGATAATTTCAGAAAGACAATAAAGGTATGGCTAATATATGTTAGTACTGAATATTGTTCCATGGACTTTCCTTATTTTTTTTGTAAACAAAGGAGCTAGAAGCAGAAAGTAGAGATGTGGTGGGCCATCACAGCAGAGACTCTGAAGGAAATGATGGTTGATCTGAAGCAGAGAATATTAGGTAAGACTTGGCTAGGTGAGGTGAAGACATCCCTCAAGTCCATCCCCCAACCCCTCTCCTTTGCCTCTTTTAGCTGCAGAAGAAAACCAGTGCACAGTATGTCCTCTTAGCCTCCCTCACTATAGGAGTACCATATCTTTCACTTTCTGAAGTGTTTCAGTTTTTTCTTTTTTCTCTAAAATAACTTCCCTAGGTTTTGTGTTCCTATTTTTTTAAGTATAGAATCAGTCTCAGCTGAGGAGTTTCACCCATCTGCTTCCTTTCAAACATTCACTCAAAAATATGAAGCCAGGACCTACTCTGTGAAAAGAACTTTCTAGCGCTTGAGATAAAACAGTGGCCAAGACAAAGACTTGCTCTTAACGAACTTATATTCTGGTTGAGGGAGATTAAAATAAAATGAAACGTACCTCCACCAGTCCTTACCTAAGTGAAAATTAAATGCCATGAAAGATGAGATAGACAGCGGCTGCTATTTTATTATTTTACAAGGCAGTAAGAGAAGCCTTCTTCAACAGACAAAATTCAGAAAGAGAACATGAAACACCTAAAGAAAGTAAAAGGGGAAAAAAAGACAAGACATGTAGACATGTGGGCAGGGAGAGAGGAGGCATTCTAGGCTGAGAGACTAGCAAGTGCAAAACCTGAGGCAGCAAATCCATTGTACAGTAGCAATTATGTAAGAATTTTTGATGAGGCCATGAAGATGCTCTGAACCCAGTTTTAGAAAGCTTGCTTAGAGGAAATGTACACACTAAAATAGGGCCTATGGAAAAGAAGCAACTTTGGACAAAAAAACATGATGACTTAGATTTTGGATATATTGAGTTGAAGTTGTCTATGGGGACATCAGGTATTATTATTGACTAAATATCAAGTCATATATATATATATATATATATATATATATATATATTTGGGGATGGAGTTCTCAAAGAGAATACTTGGCAAAGCTTATGGATCTTCTAATCCTTAAAATGTCAATGGAAGTTGAAACCAGATGATGGGTAACGTTCTGGGAAAACACAAAGACAAGAGAGCTAAGACAGAACATGTTGTGATGTAAACTCTGCCTGTCTCCCCCAAACCACAAAAATGGCAAATTTAAATGAACTCCAGGAAATGAAACCAAGAGGTCTTTTCTTCGTTAAAAAATGGCAAATTTAGGCAGACCATAGCTAGAGATTTCCCTTCTATATATCTCTAGAACCTAACCAGAGTAGGGCCTTGGGAAATAAAGCCATGATAATGTTCTCACCAGGTTTTATATTGGATAAATTGTTGCTTCTACACATGGAAAGTTCTCTGGCCTTTAAAGGCTGCCTTTTGTTAATTTTGTTGTGAAATGGCAGGAAATGAAATATGCCTTTATCTTGTCCTAGCTGTGAGACCCTGTGATGTACAGGATATGAAAACCATGTAAGCTTTCATGCCAAGACACATGCCAAACACCTGGGTCATATATGGAAATTTTGTGAGGGTATGCATCTCTCAGTCTCTTATGCTCTAGCTTGGATGTCATTCACAAAATTTCCACACATGACCCATTGGCCAAGACTAGTCATCCAACAGGGATATAAATGGTGTAACTGCAATTTTCATTTATTGTTGATGAAAATATATGATGGTAAAATCACTTTGAAATGCTCTACAGATTTTACTTAAAATTAAATATACACATTCTTATAGTCCACCAATTTCACTCCAAGGTATTTGCACAAGAGAATTGCATATGTACATGCATTCACAAAAATATACACACCAACCTCATTCATTACTTATAAAACCAGAACACCCATCAGCTTTATAAACAATAAACTATGATGGACTTCCTCATTAGAGTACTACTTAGTAAAAATAAAACTATTCTAACAACAAGTAGATGAGTATTATATCAAACAAAAGAAGTCAAGCATAGAGTACATACTATATCACATACCATATTGTTGAGATCAGGTAAAATTAATGTAAGATAACAGGAATAAAATGGGCTCTTGTTCAGATTAATAACATTGGCTAGAAAGGGCCAGAAAACATTCTTTCAGTAGTGAGAGGAATATTCTCTAAATTTTATTGCATTATGAATGAAGTTTTGTTTTTTTACATGCAAATTATACCTTAATAAAAAGTAAAGCTTGAAAGTATATAATTGTTTAATAAAATTTCACTGATAGCAGGAAGATACATCTTGTAATCTCAGCATTTAGGAAACTAAGGCAAGAAGGTGGAGTTTGAGGACTTTATGAGCTATGTAACAAGATTCTATCTTTAAAAAACACAAAAATTTCATGCTAAAAATGTTCATTTTGTAAAATCCTATTTAGACTTTCAAGTCATGAATCTAAGGTACAAAGATTTTCACACTATTTCTTTTGCTTAATATCTCAAAGAGTTAGCCACCATGAGTGTACAAAGACAGATGCCACGAGATGGAAACAACTTGAAAAGAAAAAAAAAAAGCAAAGAAACACAAGTTTTTCTCCATTCCCCTTTTCTCTTTCAATTTGTGAAAAGAAGGAAGTCTCTTTTCAGCTGAATCTTATTAAGGCACCAAAGCATTGTGCAGCCAGATGAGAAAGCTGTGAATCAAAGGGTTCACGACACCTTCGCTGACAACCCTCTCTCCAGGGCTCCAAGTGGAAAGGGAAAGGTGGTAGAGCCCCGCCCCTGCATTGTACCCCATCACCTGGCCTTGCTTTCCAGCCTCCAGCCCCACCCACAGCAGCTCAGATGTACCTTAGAAGGTGAAGAATGTGACTTTGGGGAGAGTCCAGTCCATCTCAATTCAAAACCTCAAACTGAAGATAAAATTAGGAACTAAGATTTTTTTTTTTAAACTCTAGTGGGAGTTAGATAGACTGGAAATCCCATTCACTTTATATTGTTAACTAGTATCTTCAAACTAGAAAGGTGTCATGCATTTTGGACCTGACTTTTTCTTTCCTGTTTATTTATTCCAAGGTATAACAACTGGTCACCTACTATGAGCAAACCTCTGTGTTTGCTTTGGAGGATGAACTGGAAACATGTAGAAGAAATAATGTTAGAGGGTATTCTTAATGGGTAGCAGGTGCTTCAGTCTAAATCATACAGGACAATCTAGCAAGTGGATGAGTGACTTTTTTATCTAGTTAAAATAATCAAGAAATCTGGGTGACATTAGCAGTTTGATATGCAATTATGATGTTTATCCAAAATCGTTCACTGTTATACATTATATATCTTACATATTACCCCCTGGATAGATAACTTCAATGTCTAATAGACATATGTTAATTGGAGGTTTTACTGCTTTGGTGAAAGCCTGCTGTTTTTCAGGCTCAGAGTACTTACCCTTGTGTTGTATTGGAGACAGATATGTTACATAAAATGGCTATGAGTAGCAAGAGTCCAACCACTTGAACTTCATGCTCATTCAAATTCAGGTATACATAGACAACTTTACAGGAGTAATAATGCTTTTGCTTGTGTGGTGTTGATAACCTCTAGGGTGAATATGCATGGGCTAATCTTGGAACCAAGATGATTGGAACATGGGGAGTAAAACCCACCCCTGATATGGGTGAAAATATTAGAAGTTATGACATTGATTAAGATTCATTGCATTCATAAGCTGATTTGTTAAATGGAAGCTCCTTTGAACAACTGTCTACAGTAGCAGGATCTGGGGTAGAAAGGATACCCATAACGGGAGGGGGGGCACCCTTATACCTCCTGACTTTCTCTAATAGCACAACTGATAAGAGAGGAAACCTACCAGTGAGAAAGAAATCCAAATATTTGAACTTGTACAGAAGAGGGAGAGTAGCTATTAAAGGATAGGATTTGTTTGATTCCAGTATTGTGCCAAATCACCTGGGAACTCTGCTACCTTATGTAGTGGTGCCTGCTCAAAGCTGCCAAATGTACAGCTGTCTCTGTAAGGATCTGAGCAGCCTAGTAGCAGAATATGGCTGGGAGGGACCATGTTTCCCCTGAATTCAAGTATGCCACCAGTTGACACATAAAATAGGAGTACCAAACAATTAATAAACCCATGAATACTCTTTACATGTCTAAATAACAGGGTTACTGTGCATGAGGCCTTGGGAAGTGAGGTTGGTAAAGAAAATGGACAAACATTTGGGGAAGCCAAATGGCAACAAGGGAAGGACGCTGAAGATGAGCGTGAAAGAGCACCTACGAGGAACTTCATGAACTTTTTGATTTGAAGGTGCAGATTTGGGTTTTGAAAAATGTGATTGGTTCTGCTATTATGATTGGTCCTTGTGTAGTCTAAGAAAGGGAAACTCACCTGGGAGCCAGTATGAGCCCTGCATTGTTCTCAATTGCTTCTTCCCTCCGTTTCTCCAAGCTTAAGAAAAACAGCTCTGCTAAAAGCGCCTCAGGTCAGCTTTCATTTGTCTGCATTTTTACATCTGTGGAAGATATTCCATGTCCCTCCTATTGGTTGTTGTTTTAATTTAGCTTTTGCAGAATAAGGCAGAGGGAGTAAAAAAGGAAGAATGCAAAGGAAAAGACAGAAAAGAGAGAGAAAGAGGAAGGAGGAAGGAGCCAACAAAAAGTTATTTCTCAAATCAAGTAGTTCTTAGGACTAACAAAAAATGACATATTTGGTACCAGATATCATATGTAAGATATTTTCCCTGTTGAGTCATTTACAGAAACAGAAGGTTCCAGCTTCTAGGGTTGGAGATTTCATGGAAGGTTAACTTCAGAAGAACATTGACAAATGGGCATTGCTTAGATAAGGAGAGATGAGACATGGTCACTTCTGATTGAAGAAAAAGCAAAGCAAAACACACAAGTAAAAAAAAAGTGTGGGGCATTATGTAAAATAAAAGAAGAATCTTTTTAGCTAGAACAGAACAGATTTACTTGTGTACCTAATGGGCTGAGTTAGCAATGGACTAAGAGTGATTTCTTTGCCAGTTTTCTCATTATTTCAAAGGGACCTAGTAGAATGATCTAGCCTCCTAACCACTCCAAAACTACCCTGTTCTTCAGAATGTAAATTTCCCGTTAGAAATTTATAAATGATCCGACTCTATCTGAGGCTCTTTTATCGAGAGCAGTTACTATTGTTTACATTAATAATATTAGTACGTGGCAACTGAACTCAAAATACCAGAGTGACACCATAAAACAATGCCCAAATAGTTATGCCATTTTTTAAATCTGAGAACCTCAAAGTGCTTTGCAAACATTAATTAATTAAGGTTCAAAATTAATTAGCATGTATTAATTTTTCATTGTATAGAATAGAATTTGCAGCTTCATTGATTTTTACATGCTAATAAGCTTTGCTTGAGTCTCTTACTTCCTTTTCTTTTTTTCTCTTTTGCCCTCGGTGTGTAAGTGGGTATACAGAAGGGACAAAAAAAAAAGACTTATGGCATTTGGGAAAGTAGAATTTGATTTGAATTTGGACTTTTCAGCTGTCTGTGGCTGTGTTTTGTTTTTTAAAGGCTGACCCTACTGTACTGAAGACTGACTTCGTAGGGTCAGTGCTAACTTTGTTTGACACAGGAGAGCTGAACCAGGAGCTGAATTTTCATCTCCCATGGCTGCTTTTCCTCTCTCTTCTTGGCACACCATGCTTTTAACATTTTGCTATTGTCTTGACCTAGATTCATATGGAAATAGTGATACTGATGTCTGGACAAGATGTGGACAGTTTGTGATACGGTGTGGCTTAAATATCCATAAAAAATGACCTGAATGTCTAAAAGGAGGAAACTGCTGACAAATCAGATCTTTTCATGCTGGAGCTTGGCTTGAATAAATACACCCAAGGTTTTATAGCACTTTTTTTTGGAGACTAGATAGAAAAAAAATAAAGATAAAAATGAAAAAGCAAATAAAGAATATACATGGGAATTAGAAATCGGAACACCCATCTTGGTGGATTTGATGACTTGCTTTTCTTCTTTTGTTTTAATCCTACTAGCTTTCAGCAGCAAAGCAGGATTTGGGAGTTTGTTTGTATTTACAATTGGTGTCTTAAAAGATTCATTATGAAATGTGTTGCTGTTTTGAAAAAGGAAGCTGAAGCCCAAGCTTGTGCCTGTTGGCTGAGCACACACAGCGTTTCCCATCTGTATTCTGTTAGGAGATCCTGACCCTGTGTGTCAAGGAACAGGTTGGGGATGCTATTGCTTACACATGTGTCTAGGAGCTGAGCTGGGCCTTGGTTTTGGGAGGCTTCCTTCTTTCAGGGTCAGGCCTAGGCCAGTGCGGATTTAGCCTCCTGGCCCTGATACACTGCACATGGCTCACATTCTCTATCCATTCACCCTGGCTGTGCCTCAGCTGCCAAGTCCACGTTCAGTCCTGACTGTTCAACAAGCTGTTCCATCCTGCCACAGAGAGTGCAGTCCATAATTCTCAGTAGAGGAGTTTTTTTACATTGGAAAGAGACAAATTTTCAGAGATCTACTTGTCTGTTTGCATGGTACCATCAGTCTATGACACTGGGATAAATACTCCCTTGACTAAAGTGAAGTTAAATGCAGGCAGATAGAGGCAAGATTGGTGTAAGACTATCTTTTCTTAGGGTAGGGGTGCTAAAGAAGCTTTCAGTTTGAGAGAAAATTCTAAATTATTTGCTACAAACTAGAACATTCCTTGTTCTGATTTATGTCTATCAAGCATCTGGGCTCTACATTCCCCTACATGCCTACTTTTGTTAATGGTAGCATGGAAACAAGTTCTCACTCCTCTCCTGCTGGACACATTCTAACCATTCTTCAAGCTCCAACCTCTGTCCTCAATCCTTATTAAAGTTTACCTGTCCACCCAGCCCTCAGCTCTGTTCAGCCTCTGAACCCATGCAGCATTATTGTCTGAACTATTTGGCAATTAATCATGGGCAGCACTGTTGTGTGGCATCCTCTGTACTCTGTCATTATTAAATTCAAACAAACGAATCCTTCAGGTACCAAACAGCTTTTCTTTTTTAACTTTCTGCATCAGGGGCCAAATGTGTGCTCTGAATTTTTGGTATATATCAAGAGGTGGTGAACACAATCTTAGTATTTTTTGATTGTTTCAAAATACTAGGATAAGAAGAATCAATTATTTTAATCACTTATTAATGAAAAATATTATTGGCTGAGTTATACTTTTATAATATGGCATATATTATTCATATTTGCCATTTTTACTGAACCCAAGTTAGAAAAGCCCAGCAAATTAGAGTTGATTCAAGCAAACTAGATTTTGGAATGTGTCTAAAAAACCAAATGAATCTGTGATTCTGAGGTTGTTTTTTTTCCCCCAGAGAAACTGAATGAGGACTGTTTTTCTGTGCCTCTGTGATTTTTACTTTTGTGGTGTGTAAAATGAATGCCTATGTTGATTATTAGAAGGGACAATTCCACACTTTGAAAATTTATGTTACATAAATCCAGCTACACCCAGAGACTGACAGCTATGAATCAGTTGCTATTCTAAATTTTGCCAAATGAGATTGATTGGCTCAAACTGGATTACATAACCATACCAGATCCAACTGGCTATCACTAAGGGATAAAGCTATTTCAAAATATAGTCACTGAGGGCCCATCTTTGTGATGGGAGCCAAAACAGAGGCATAAAGATGATCAGAGTCTAGCCAGGAGCCGTCCTGTATTTGGAATACAGAGTATATTCATCATCTCCTAGATTTATTTCGTTTCAATCATCCATTCACTTGGTTAATAAATATTGATTAATATTTGGTAGGCACACATTATAAGCCAAATACTGCTTGAGAAGATAGAAAGAGAAAATTCAGAAACAAAATTTCCCAGGGTACATGGGATCTTAGGAGTGAGAGACATCATATTATAAACATTCTAGAACCAGGAATAACCCAAAAGAGAAAAATGGGAATAGGTTTTTATGAAAGAGTCTATGAGAGGAAAGAAGCCAACATGGACAAAATCTTCAACAAAGTATTTATGAGATAACATTTAGGATTTAAATGTCTTGGTCTGAGAAGAAGACATCTCTATCGAGGTATGGGGGAGGAGTCTTACAAGCAGAAGGATGGAACCAAATAAGATTGATTTTTCTCAAGAACAGAAAGGAGGGTCATATGCCTTAAGAACATTGAACATGAGACTAAGTAGCAAAAGAAGAGGTCATATTGGCCACAAGAGAGACCAGCAGTCCTTCCAGGGCCAATAGAGATCAAGTACAGGGGGAGGAATATCACGAAAAGACGAGCCACTTTGAAAAACTTCTTATATTTTTTATAATGGTACAACTATTTCTGTATACAGACATAATACACTTTGGTCCTATTCCCTCCCTCTATTGCACTTCCTTGTCTTTCCTCCTTTGGAAAATAATTTTCTTATATCATCCTACGTGGATTTCATTGTAACCCTTTTCGTAGACATCTGTAATATACTTCAATTTTATGTTCCCACTTGCTGTTACCCCTCACAATAGTCCTTTTGGAGAAGCCACACGTTTTTAGCACTTTCTACAGTTGCTTTGGAAGTGGACTGATGATTGTAAATAACTGATCAAGAGAAGTCACGTTAGGAGGTAAATGACATAGTGTAGGAAGAAGAGGACAGCATAAACCATCATAGGAGGATAGCCCAGACAGAGAAAATGTCAGATAGATGAGGCTAAGGATGTACTAAGGAGACTCTCAAATTAATTTGGCTTGCCATAACAAAAATTATATAAGCTGTGTAGCTTATAAACAACTTATTCTTTGGAGTCTGGGCCTACCATCAAGGCCCCCAGAGGATTTTATATCTGCAAAGGGCCCATTACCTCCTTAGAGGGAGGTTTTCCCCCAAGACTTCACATGGTAGAAGTAGCAAAGCAAAGCATCTCCTTTCATTCAGGATGGCATTACTCATAACTGAATCACCTCCCAAAGACCACATCCCTCAAGAAGCTAAGATGACTGTGAATTAGGGGTGGGAGTCACAAATCTTTGGTCTATAGCAGTACCTTGTCCTAGGAAAACTAGAGTAGTAATACTAGGGAAGGAAACAGTTAACACGTGAGAGTGAAAGGAGGAGGTGGGAGGAAATAAACATCTATGCTTAACTGTGCCCAATCCCTCTTCAGGAAGAGATATCAATCCAGAAGCCAAATATATCAATATTAATGTGGGTATAATAAGCAAAGATACGGCATTTCAAGCTTTGGTACTGGGTGATATCACAAATGATAAAACAAGAAAGCACAGGAAGATAAGTGCAAGGATTGTTAACAGAGGCCCAAGATTCTAGTATTTTTAGGTGATATAGGACACTAGCCTAGCCAGGGAGACTGAATGGGTCTATCCAAGGTACATGTCAGCATAAAAATTCAACAAGTTCATGAACCTGAGCAATATACTTTTGCTGCAGTGTCTCAAGATGAGGAGTCATCTTAGTTTCCTTCTCCCAAAGAATGCAAAAAATTGGCATTTGCACAAAAATGTGTGTTTGCAGAACAAGGATAATATAAAGCTGATATCCCCAGCAGTAAGCTTCCCAACCACCCCCCAAGACAATCTGAATGAAAAAATGATTATGTACTTAATGTCCACTGAGCACCCTGGAGAGTAAAAGAGCATACGATAATTGCAAAGTATTATTTTTACCATTATTAATACATGAATCATTCATTAGAAAAAAAAAGTAGGAATGGGAAAGTCAGGAGATAATAGGCTGTGTTTATAATATCACAAGCAAAGGAATTGCCCACATAAATCCCCTCCTACTTGCATGTGTAGCCAGACCCACACGCGCTGTGTTCTTATAGCAAATACACAAACCCTTTGCAAGAGCCCTAGCAAGCTAAGAATTTGTAGTCAACTGAGCATCTGTCTTATACATCTTATTTCTCCCTCTTCACCTTTGCCTGTCCAGCAGAGCTCCTTAGTGAAAGGTCCTAGGAGAGTATAAGATATCACCCTTTCAGTGAGGCAAATATTGTCAAATAGAGTGACTACATTTTAAAAGAATGAAGGAACTTATGAACGTTTGAAGGAATTTAAGCATACCTGGTATAAGACTCCAAATCTTCAATTATCTGCCAAAAATCACCTGTGACTTGAAGCCTAAAGATTTTATCATGGAGCAAGACAAACAAAAATAAATGAATTTACTAACCATTTATGTCGCTTTGTTTCTGGACTAGAACTAGTTTAGCAAGTTAGATTTGAATTTGTTTAATTTGATGACTGTTCTTTACATGGATCTGCGTATGTTCTATTGAGCTCAAGGAAATAAAGTTTTAGATGAGGATTCAGCACATAATAAATAAATAAATAAATAAATTTCTTGTACTCAACACCTGACTTATGTAACTATAACCTCTCTGTGCATCCCTTTTACAATATACATACATACATACATGCATACAAACATATACACATACATACATATGAGGATATCCATTTGAATCAATCTTTGGCAACACAAAACAATATGTTGAACTTTACTTGCAAGTCTTCTGGACTGAAATATTAAGATTCAAGACCAAATTTAAATATGTTGTCTTATTATTGTAAAGGTGATGTACAGAGGTATTACAGTTACATAAGCAAGTAAGTGGGTACATTTCTTTTCAAACAGTGTTACCCTCTCCCTTCTTTTCTCCTGCTTTCCCTCCCCCTCAAGTTGTAAGACTTACTTACAACATCGTGTCTACTAGATTTCACAGTTGCATTGGTTTACCCTTTGTTCTACCATTTCTATAATTCCCTTTCCCTTCCCTAAATCAAATAAACTTATGCTGTTTTTATCCTGATATTTTGTAAAGTGGGAAAATATACTTCACCATACATACCTTCTAGTTTTTAATTAGACAAATTCATAAATAGTCATTTAAAGGAAAAGTTCCGATTAATGGCCTCAAAATAAAGAGTACAAATGAGATATTGCATTTAAAGGGATTAATAATGAAACAGGCAAGCAGTAAAAGTTGAGACTAAGTTTGTAATCATGGCTGAGAGGTGACTAGTAAGCAACAATCTCTTCATTTCTAATTGGATTACAAGCCACACATGGAAACTAGTATCACATTTTTTTACCAAAAATATTATCATCAAGTTTTGGCTACATCAAGTAAAGAAATTCACTCTAAAAAAGAAAAAAATATGTTGCAGCTGGGTATGCTGACATAGAAGTGCTCTGGCTGTGAAGATAAATCTAAAGATAAGTTTAGAAAACATGAAAGGAAACTAGCATTGTTGGAATAAGAATAAAATCTCCCCAAACAATAACGTTTCTAGGAATAACATTGTTATTTTTAATAAATTTCATCCTATCATTTCTTTTTTTATTGTGAAAATACTGTACAGAGGGGTTACAATTACATAAGCAAGGAAATGAGTATATTTCTATGACATATATCAACTTCTTTCCAGGGTGGTGTGGGGAGAACAGGTACATTTAATGCAAGGCGTATAAAATCCCTGTTTGTTTTCCATTGTGTCTATACATTTTCAGCATAATCCCTGTTTTCACTGTATTTGATTCCAGTGCCCTGCATCTTGTATAAACATTTTTCTAATTTGGGGAGGGGAAGAGAAATACCAAAATGCTGATATAAAGATATAGGTTGACCTATTGTAACAATGAGATATACAAGACACTATGTTGAAAATGAACTTTATAATTTGGGTGGAAGGAGGGAGAAGTTGAGGAGGTAGGGAGGGAAGGGATGATAGGGGAAAAACAAAGGAGGGGGGTAACAATGCTCAATAGGAAATGTACTCATTACCTTACTGTAACTGTAACCCCTTTGTACAGTATCTTTACAATAAAAATATATTAAAAACAATAAAACAATCTTTTTGTCAGTAACAGGGCTTAAATTTAGAATCTTGTTCTTGCTAAGCAGATATACTTGGCACTGAGATATACCTCTATTCCTTAAGTTCATTCTTGATTTATGTATTGACTAATGAGTCCTTTAGTCTTAAGCTACCACTGTTTACTTCAACATTAAGATTGCTTCTGAAAATTTGAACTACTCTAAATGGATGTTTTTAAAAAACAACTTCTTGACTCTTTGGATATAAGAATACAAAACATCTTGGCTTGCCATTTGATTCCTACTTTCTGATGTGAACTCAGAGGCTCTGTAACTCTGTTCTTCCAAGATGGAATGGAACATACATATTCTACTCTAACCAAGGCCATACTCACCCACATACATGATGGCAGGTGTGCATGAAAAGTGGCAGATGGAGCTTGAAACATAATTTGGGTCAATCTTCGAGATTAGGAAATTTTTTGGTTTTTGTAATTAGTGCCTAATTCAATGATAAATAATATACAAATAAACAATTTATCTGGGACCAGAACTCAATAGTTTTAACCTCATGAGCATCACTATCTATGAATTCAGAAATCTGAGACTCCTTCAGATAACCCTCTTTTTATGTGTCAAATCCCAGTCTGGAAGATGATACACTAGAAATCCAGCTATAAAAGATGATATTCAATACATTAGGACAGATGAAAGAGCTGTTTGTCCTGTAATAAAACTTCTTCTGGCTGGGCACCAGTGGCTCATATCCATAATCTTAGCTACTAAGGAGACTGAGATCGGAGCATCATGGTTCAAAGCCAGCTGGGGCAGGAAAGGTCATGAGATTCTTATCTCCAATAAACTACCAGAAAACCAGAAGTGGTGCTATGGCTCAAGTGGTAGAAAGCTAGCCTTGAGCTGAATAGCTAAGGGACAGTACCCAGGCCGAGTTCAAGCCCCAGGACTGACAATAAAACCCACAAAAAATGAAAAAATAACCAAAAAACACTTGTTCTAGCCTCAACTGTCTCTAATTTCAAATTTTTAAGATAAAATGGAAAAAGAAATCTGTCTAAGAAGTTCTTTCTTTAGTTTCAGAGCTTGTTTCTTATATTTAGGGGGTATTGTGGTCTATCAGTTCCCATCTGCTAAATATCTTCCAGGTTTCTTAACTGATAACTCATCTAGGACCCCGGCGGGCTTCCTACAACTAATATAGATTTATTTTTATATTTCTTTTGTCATTTCGATGGGATTTGAGGATGGAAGAGAAGAAAGACGTTTGTTCAGTCAGCCATCTTGCTTCAGAGTTGATAACCTTTTATCAGAGCAGGCACTCAGGGACAGAACTCCTGCCCCAGATCCTTTAAAAAAGTAATTGTGAGAGACATTTAGCACTTTCAGAAGACTAGCAACCTGACCTACATTCTTTCACTGTATTGATTTGCAAAATCCAAGTCTTTCTTTACTTTCATATTTCCTGTGCTTCAATTATTCTTCTTAAAGACGAAAATAACAGCAACGGAGAGAAGGCTACTCATTGCATCAACTGTTAACTCTTTGAGCATTATAAACAAAGTATGGCATTTTTACTTGTGAGAGTAATGCGTAGGTACTTATTAGCTCCATAGTACAGAGTATAAAACCATGGTTTTCTCTGATCAGCGATGCTTTTATATCATTATATTAGTAATCTGAGATGCAGTACATCTTATTGTCATAAAATTTCACTTAATAACCAAAACCAACAAACAAAACTGGTTATAGTATATATGTTGAAAGATGAAAATACAAGACAAAGATATCATTCACTCGAGTTTTAGGAATTGGTGGTGGATTTGTGGTGATCATTGTGGAATGCATATGGACCTGTGTCTTGTAAGTGTATGCATATCTATCCATGGTATATTTAGCTTCTATAATGGACTTCAATGGTGGTCATGTCTTAACTGTCTCCTTCCTGAAACCCAATGTGAAAATATCTTGCAAGGTGGATGGAGGGATGGTGTCTTTGTTGTTGTTGTTGTTTGTTTTTTGCCTTTTTTTTTTGTTGGTTGCCTGGCATGAACTTTGGGCCTAGGTGCTATCGCTGTCCCTGAGCTCTTCAGCTCCAGGTGAGCACTCTACCACTTCAGCCACAGCACCACTTCTGGTTTTCTGGTAGTTAATTGGAGATGAGTCTCTTGGACTTTCCTGCCCAGGCTGGCTTTGAACTGAGATCCTCAGATCTCAGCCTCCTGAGTAGCTAGGATTATAGGTGTGAGCCACCAGCACCCTTCAGAGATGGTGGTTTCTAGGAATGTAAAAGAGCACCTTGAGTAGGAAGAAAGAGGATGGGGAAAACACAAGAGATTCTACGAAGCATGGACTATGTTCGCTATCTCATTCTCTGGAAGCCCACTTCTGGACACCCTTTCTAAGTACCCAGTAGCCTTTTATTGCTGAACTCCTGTTCAGAGATTCTAGATAATGTTTCTACTGACACACTCCTCCCAAGGGACTTATCTGTACTCCTGACTTTTCCCTATTTTCCCTTATTAACTTATTTGAATGTTTTTTGCTTAAAAAATGTCTCTAGCTTCCCTTTCTCCCCCCAAAATTCCTGTTTTATTCCTCATGCTGTTTGTTTCTTTCTCTACCTTATTTTACCACTTAGACTCCACTTCTTATAGTAAATGTACTTTCTAGTCATAGTAGGAGTGACAAGAAATATCATTATCCATACTTTGCAAATAAATGTACATTTCTTTGAAATAAATGTACATTGTGCTCTCATAGGTGAAATCTCACTGAGTTTAAGGGAAGAATTAGATATCTGTGTTAATGATAAGGAAATAGAAAGCAAAAAGTAATAAGGCAGGGCTGGGAAGGTGGCTCAGTGGTAGAGTGCTTGCCTTGCATGCATGAGGCCCTGGGTTTGATTCCTCAGCACCACATAAGCAGTAAAAGCCAGAACTGGTGCTATGGCTCAAGTGGTAGAGCGCTAGCCTTGAGCTGAAGAGCTGAGGGACAGCGCCCAGGCCCAGAGTTCAGGCCCCACAACTGACAAAAAACCATAACAAGGCATATTTTAGGCTGATTCACTTTTTATTAAGTAGCAGAGCTGAAGAAGGAAGGTGATAGAACTCTAAGGCTCAAGTGTAATAAAGTTGCATTCTAGACAGGTTATCAGGAGTAGGTAATGAAAAGTTCTTTTGACCCGGGTCCATGTATAGGCTTAAAACTTACTAGCTATGTGACTGAGAAAATCCTTCATCCACTTTGACCTTCTATAGTGTGTCTGAGTCTCAACAGCATCTGTCATAAAAGGAAAGGAGCTGTGAGGACAACATCATC
Organism: Dipodomys spectabilis; assembly: GCF_019054845.1. Classification (NCBI taxonomy): domain Eukaryota; kingdom Metazoa; phylum Chordata; class Mammalia; order Rodentia; family Heteromyidae; genus Dipodomys; species Dipodomys spectabilis. The sequence continues at coordinate 6,876,834 of NW_024870818.1, forward strand.
TGTTACAAAGCACAGCTCTGTAAAAATAGTAGGCTTGATGGGGCCCATGTGCCCACAACCTCTGAAGACATCTTTCACACAGAATGAAATGCTCCTGATATGATCACATGGGGTGATCACATGTTGGGACTTGTCCAAACAATTCTATCGCAGTTTTGCATTTTCTGTCGCTCCACAAATTGTGTTTTGTTTAAGTTTATTAACAGAAAGAAATGTTCTCCAAGAATAATTTGTTTGAAGTCCCCACCACCAGCTCAACTAGATAATGAGACTAGTTAGCTATGTTTTCTATTGTTTTACAACTTAAAACATCAACATATTGTTTGTCACGGGTGTGGGGACTGGTAGACTATCTTGGGTTCTCTTTGGCTGTTCCATGTTTTTGGTGGGAGAGCATCCTTGGCCTGATCAATGGGACCGTACTTTCTTCAGCACACTTGCTCAGTCAGAAAGAATAGATTTAGGCAATTTTTGTTGTTGGTGGCGGGTGTTGCTATCTCCAGCTAGCCTTTCCAAATGGAGAAACTTCAATTACACATCCCCATCTAAAGGTAGTTTTTTTTTTTATTTGGAGTTTGGTATCTTCTAGAAGAGTTATAAGAAATCTGGAGGAAACAAGGAAACTTTTTAAGATATAGACTTAGAATCCTGGAAATCTATTTTAGTTTGAGAATGGCTATAATCAAGAACTCTAACAACAGATACTGGAGGGGATGTGGACAGAAGGGAACCTTACTGCATTGTTGGTGGGAGTGTAAACTTGTTCAACCACTTTGGAAAATAGTATGGAGGTTCCTCAAAAGACTCCACGTAGAGCTCCCCTATGACCCAGCAATCCCACTTTTTGGCATTTACCCAAATCATCACAAACAGACCATACTAAAGCTACCAGCATACCTATGTTTATCGCAGCATTATTTACCATAGCTAAGATATGGAACCAACCCAGATGCCCCTCAGTAAATGAGTGGATCAAGAAAATGTAATATATATATATATATATATAATATATATAATAATATAATATATAATATATATAATAATATAATATATAATATATATAATAATATATATATAATATATATATTACATATATAATATATATATGTAATGTATATATATATATATTATATATATATATATGAGTTCTATGCCTCCATCAGAAAGAATGGCATGGCCCCATTTGTTAGGAAATGGAAAGACTTGGAAAAAATTCTATTAAGTGAAGTAAGCCAGGCCCAAAGAAACATAGGTCCCATGTTTTCCTTTATTTGCAATAACTAGTATATGTCTGAGACAAGCAGAAAAGGTCAGATAAGATGAAGTTAAGCAAAATGAACCCCAAGATAAAGACACGCGTTTTTTTCTTTTTTGCTATTTTTTCTAACTTATTTATAAGGTATCACGTGATATTTTTGTTTCTTTGTATGTCCCTCCCCCACGGTATAACCCCTACTTTCACTGTATTTGATGTTGGTATAATTTGGGGAGGGGAAGGGAAAAAAACAAATAGTTTAAATAGGGATACAGGTTGACCCATTGCAACAAGGAGATGTACAAGATGCTATGTCAAAAAACAAACTTTACAATTTAGGCGGGGGTAGGGGGAGTGTAGTTTTGGAGATGGGAGGGAAGGGATGGTAGGGGAAAATCAAAGAAGAAGGGAACAATTCTTGATAAGAAATGTACTCATTACCTTGCTCATGTAATTGTAACCCCTCTGTACAGTATTTTCACAATAAAAACTTATTTAAAAAAAACACAAGACATAAATGCCATCCTAGAGTAAAATGAAGAGAAGATGAGGTTCCATATGTGTGCATTATTATGTTGCCAACATCCTATCTGCAACACACTAAGACTCCATGTTTATCACTTTCCCTTGATCATCTGGGTTCTGGGTGTGCATTCACACATGTACATACACATACACAAGGATTTACTATTTGTTAATGACTATTATTCATGAACCTGTCCACCCTTTTGAACTTTATTTTCATTTTGAACTTCTTCCTACTGAAGATACAATTATTCATTCATCTTGCCTTTCTGACACTAGCAGTAATGACAAAATACATTTGATCATGAGACTACAAATAGGATAAAAGAATATAGATAACACTTGTACATACTATGCACCATATATATAGCCTATATGTAGAACACATGTGTACAATATATGTCTTCCCACATACATACACACACTCACACTCTCACACACACTTATACAAACACATACCAGACTGACCAAGGAATAGACAGAAAGAATAAATCCTCATATTCTGATACTATAATCCTTCCACAGGTCAATATTAATTTTCACTTAGCTTTAGATTGATAGATAATTTGCAATGGACTCTCTTCATGGGTCACATTAAAACTACTTTAAATTATTGCCTAGTTGCTTTAGTGTACATATCTAATTTTTTATAATGAAACAAGTGGGTTGCACTTTTATTCTATATACTGATGATAATAACCCTAATGAATTCAGGCTGCCTCCGTGTGTGTTTGGGAGAAATCAGTGACAGCTCCGAAGCTGCTAGGCATAACCTGCCAAGGAAGTGTACATAAGGAAAGTATATGGAACAACTGTTAGCAAAGCCAGAACTCTCCATATCTCCTATGGTATTATAATGATTTTAATTGTGTGCACACACCCACAGACCTCCAAGGGTTAACTGCACACAATGTAATGAATTCAATAATGATGAGTTAAAAAAGGTCTAATTAGCAAGTAACCACTTTATTATGAAAGAAAATGGTAATGAATTTAATAGCTCAAAATCATTAACAATATTTAGTTTGCTGGTACTTGTTCTCTATTATCCTCATTAATATGAACATTTAATATGTTTTAAAATGGATTTGTAATACTTTCTGTGCCATGAGGTTACACTGACAGAAAGAGTGTAATTATTCTGCTAATTGTTATCACTGTATGTTTGTGCTCCGAATAGAAGTATATTTAGGTGTTAATACCAAAAAAAAAGTAATTAAGAAAGGAAAGATTTAAAACCTAATTAAACAAAAACTAAAAAAAAAAATCTTAGGCCACCATAAGAAAAGAATTTCTGAAGTAATTGCTTTGGAAAGTTTTTTTTCTCCTTATTAACTCGTTTTTTTCTATTGTTATGGGTTTCTTGAAGGAGAAAATAAAGTTATCTAAATGAAAACTGGGAGAAAAAGAAACTGACACATTTCAAGATTCCCATTTGAGTAAAGAGAAGTTATCACTTCATGAGGAACTCTCCACATTGAAACACAAACTTTCTCTCACAAGTTCTTGATGGCTGAAACTCGCCTGTCACATGTGGGGTGGTAGGTACTATTGTCTTGCCTTTGAACTTATCCCCAGAAACATGCTCTATCTGTTGTCCTTCAGCGATTCTGACATGTACCCTGGTTGCTTTCCCACTGAGTCATTTCTTTGCAGATCTACTACAGTTTTCTCCTCTGAAAATCCCTTCATTTCTAAAGGTATAATAAAGTTTCAGCCCCAAATCCTCACAGATGGAAACATCACAGGGTAAAGAAGACAAATGTTTGAATGCCATTTAATGCTATCCGAAACGAAAGAGAGTGCTGGAAACAAGTAAAACCAACATGCATCCTCCTTCCAACCAGGTGTCTGAAATCTTTTGTTAAATGCCCAGTCAATATGACACTGAATGGGGATGCTAACACACTTTTCTTATTTTTGACTTGAAAGAGAAAGTTTGATAGTCTTCTATAACTATGAATCTAATTTATAGCCTGACTTACATGGTTCATTACAACCTTTCAACTTTTAAAATCATATTCTATTTAAGGCTTTTAGTTTTTGATCAGTTGTGGGGCTTGAATTCAGAGCCTTGGAGCTGTCCCTGAGCTCTTTTGGTCAAGGCTAGCACTCTACTATTTTGGGCCACAACACCGCTTATGGTTTACTGCGGGTTAATTGAAGACAAGAGTCTCACAGACTTCCTGCCCAGTCTGGCTTTGAACTATGATCCTCAGATGTCAGCCTCCTGAGTAGATAGGATTGCAGTTATGAGCCACCGGCACCAGGCTTAAGGATTGAATTTTTCCCCCCAGTTCTGGCTAGACATCATCTTGATTGTTTATTTTTGGCAACTTTCATTAAACAAGTATCATTTCTATCCCCTGCAAATTATTTCACTGTTTCAGTACTCTTATGATTGATTTAGTTTTTATGCTGAGGTGCTAGAAATTGTTACTGTGTTATGGTGTCTCTGACTAGTGATAAGTATATATGAGAGAGACCAGACTAACATTAGTATATAATATATGATATAACAAATACAATATACTAGAAATAATATTCTGGCTTCCATTGTGGATTCTTGATGCCTTGTATCACCTCCGAACTTGATGTAGCTCTTTGTTCAGCTTGTTTACTTCCATGGAGCATTGCTAGCTCCAGAATATTTGACACCTCAAATTGTTATCATCTTATTGGGTATCAGTTTAAAAATGCTAAAAGATATGGCAGACAGACATCTGATGTACTTGGATAAGACAGGACAGGAATAAGCTCACACAAGTCATTTCATTCCAGGCAAAAAAGACAAAACATATTAATAAAATGATGACTTTTCTGACCTACAAACATGGAGAGAATTAATATTCATGGACTGCCTGACAGAGGGTCTGTCATCTCAACAGCTTTCTTCCCTTTTTGTTTTGAGAAAATTTTCAGTGATGCTGTCTGATCGTAAGCACATTTGGATGACTAATGATTGCACTCAATTTGAAGATTTAATCATCAGTCAAAATAGTCACAAAGGAAAATCATTCCTAATTTTGGAAAGTGGTGATGGAAATTATCTAGGTATGTATAACAACTTTGCGGACCAGTAACACACTTTCAAATATGTTTCATATAAGGAAAGGGGCTAATCAGAAAACTACTGAAAAATTCATGTCATTTGAAATTAAGAATGTCTTTATTTCTTCAGTTATGGGCAAGAATATCAGTCAAGATAAACAAAGCCTTCTTTTCAAAATGATGAAAGTATCAGTACCTTTTATTGTACCTCTCCCCCTCTTGTTTCATTTTTCTTGACTGCTTCCATCAAAATGCACAGATGACTTTCATTGTGGAAACTTTCTCTTGCATTCTCTACGCTTACTGTCATATTGATAGTTCTTAAGCAACTTTGATAGTTCTTAAACAATGATAATCCTTCACTAAATTTTACATGAAACAGCCAAATCTAGAAATTTTAGAGGACCTCTCTGAATTCTACCTTCACAGTGCATATAGGGAATTTTGATTCCTAGAATTCACTGATTAATAAAAATAAATATTAGGTATTATTATATAAATACATACCACACAACATGCAATATATTATTATTTGTTGTATAAATCAATATACAAGCATGCATGCATATATATAAATACATACCACACACATACATATATATTTTTTCAACTTGAATGTGTGGAACTCATTATTAGGAGTATGGAGGCTCCAATGAAACCTGGCTCTTTCATTCTTTCTTTCAATTACTCTATTAATACTATCTTTTGTTTGGACAGAGCCTAGAAATGCATGAGCCCTCATTCCTGTGTTCAAGGAACAGATTTTGTCAATATGGAAGATTTAGTCAATGAACAAAGCAATTTGCAGTCTCCACTTGGAGTCATCAATTACCAGCTCTGGAATGTTCCATAGAAACACCTCTGAAGAAATATACAATTAAAAATATCCCAAAGACTTTGATGGTAGAAGTTAAAATGATATTACTCTGTAGTTTCTGAGATACAAGGTATACAGATTATCTGACCCCCTTAAGGGATGAATCTTTGGAAAAAAATTAAAAACACAGACCAAGAAGTAATGCAAGTATTGAGATAAGTTAAAATAGTACTGATAAACAGCAGCAAATAACTAAAGTGGCAAAAGAAAAAAAAATCCTATAAGAATGATCTGGTCAACCTGTGTAAATGGTTTTGCTTTACCAAAATATTGTCAGTGTCACAGGTACTTGTGCCATATATTTCTCTACTTTCTTTCAATTTTTTCAACAATTGTACATATTATCTGGATTCGAGTCTTTAAAAATAGAACAGTATACATTATTGTATAATCTAACTATTTTTACAAATTTTTGAACATAGCTCTATGCTAATAAATAAAACTAAGTGTTATCATTTAAAATGATTGAGGCTAAGCACCAGTGGCTCATGCCTATAATCCTAGCTACTTAGGAGGCTAAGATCTGAGGATTACAGTTCAAAGCCAGCCCCAAAGTCCACGGGACTCTTATCTCCAATTAAGCACCAGAAAACCAGAAGTGGTGCTGTTGCTCAAAGTGGTAGAGCACTGGCCTTTAGTGAAAAAGTATAGATACAGTGCCCAGGACCAGAGTTCATGCCCCATGACTGACAGAAAAAAAATAAATAAAATAAATATGTTTAAATGAATAAAATAAAATGATTGAGTAGTACTATACTGATTGTATAGTCACTGTGATCAAGATTTTAATACTGGTCATTAGGCTTTTCTCTTTGTTCACATCTAGGGCTTGGCATTCATTTCTGCACACTTGTCTGATCATTTTCTTAATATAAAATTCCTCAAGTAAATTAAATCCAAAGAAATCCCCACTTGAAAATACAAAATCACATTGTAAAATGGACCCCAGGAAGATTGGATTCGTGGCCACTCCACCAGTTTGTAAAAGAGAATGCTTGCTTCCTTATATTTTTATCAGCATGTGCTAAAACAGTGAGCACAGAAATTTAACCTTTTGAGGTGACCATTTTCATACTTTATATATACATTGTTGCTATAAACTTTTTATTTAGGTCATCTCCCCATGGTATTTCTTGTTTCTTTACTAAATAATTGAAAATGTAATTTGTCTATGTGTCACTCTCCTGATTATCACAGGTTCTTATATAATAAATTATTATTAATTATAAATATTTTACAATTTCTTATATAATACTTCCATTCTAGCAGTTATTTAGAACATGTCAGCATATTCCTAACTATCCAATACATAATGTTTTTTATTCTTTCATTGTTTCCCAGTCTAAGATTTTTGCATTACAAAAAAGTTTTGGGTACTACATATTTTTTTTAGAAATAACTTACTACTCTTCTAATAGTTTCTAATTGTTAGTAAGGAGTTTACAAAGGAGTTACAATTCCATAAATCAGGTAATAAGTACAATATCTCTTGGAAAATGTCACCTCTTCCTTCACTTTCCCCTATTTTATTCTCCTGTCTCTGCCCATAAGTTGTATAGTTCATTTTTACATAGTGTTTATTGAATATCATGACTGCATTTGTTTACCTTTCCTCCCTCCATTCTTGTGCCTTCCTTTTTGCCCCCATAAAAAGGCCAAACAAAAACACAAACAAGCAACAACATCAATGATAACAACAATCATGTTTTCATTTCCTGGAATGCATTTTTAAGTACTATTTTAGATATTCTGAGGAGTTATGCCGTTGGATTTCTCCCCTAGAAGTCCCCTCCCTTTGTCACACTATCGTTGTATAAATGCCTAGAGTCCATTCAGTATGTTTTTATAGTTTTTAACTTCTCTATTCAAATTCCATATCTATTTACATCTTCATTCACCTCTTCCATTGACGGTTTTCACTTACTCAGAATCATTATTGCAAAGTTGGTCTCCTGGCTATTGTATCCACAGGTCTGATTCTATCATCCATTCTGTCTTCTAGCTAAGATCTCATTATTAAGCCACTTTAAGGGTCTCATAAACATGGGTTATCCTCTAACTTTGTGTGTGGCAGAAAAGTGGAGTCTGAATTAAATCATGATTAGTTCTGGAGATGAGTACATGACTCTTTCTGTAGGAGTCCTCATTAATCTTACCCTCAGTTAATCTGGATCCAAGTGTTGTGGAAGCATTCGTTAGACTTAGTTCACTACTTGTTTCCCAGAATTTGAAAGCAGAGAAAGGATCATCCCCTTAAAGAACTTAGGATCTAGGCAATGACAGTTATCTAGAGATGTATTTATGCCTTACAATGGAGCTTCTCGCTTCATTTTATGACAGTTTTCCCTCCTTTTGAAGAACATCATTTCAGATTCCTGAGGAGTTTTCTCTCTTTCCATTCTAGAGGGAATGATCTTTCTACTTAGTCTCAGGTGGTTGGCTCTTTTGCTCTGCTGTCAGTGCTCACCCTTCAGAAACCCAACACAGTGCACTCTTCAAAAGTCTTGCAAGACTTGCCTAATTTCTCAGTGGCTATCCTGCCTTTTCTTAGCTTGTATTTTCATGGCATCTGCAGTCCTCATGTTGGGAGTGTAGAGAGCATTGGGAGGATCTTCTCCAATTGTCTTCTTCAGAAGGATAATAAACATGAGGAAAATGACCCAAGCAGTCAGGACTTATCTTACAGCTTGCCCTTCTCAAGAATAGATCTACAATTTCTTAGTACTCAAGTAAGATCTCTGGGGAAAAGCTCCTATTAGTTAATTTTATGTGTCAACTTGACAGGAACAAGGATGTGCAGACGTTTAGTTCAGCATTGTTTTGGGTGTATCTGTGAGGATTTTTCTGGATGAGTTAAAGTTAAATATATATCCTATAAATTTAAAAAAAATAGTGAGGAAAAGGTGGGTTGGGACAGATGGGAAAGAGATGACATTGATCAAGATATATTGTACTGGCTAGGTGCTAGTGGCTCACATTTATAATCCTAGCTATTCAAGAGGCTGAGGTCTGAGGATTGGGCAGGAAAAGCTACAAGACTCTTACCTCCAATTAACCACCAGAAAACTGGAAGTGGTGCTCTGGCTCAAAGTTGTAGAGCACTAGCCTTGAGTGAAAAAGCTCAGGGACAGTTTCCAGTCTCTAAGTTCTGCTCCATGACTGACCAAAGAAAAAAGGAAAAAAAGATATTGTATTCATAAATTGGTTTGTCAAATTGTAACTACTTTATACAACTACTTAAAGATAATCTTAAGGAAAGAAGGCAAAGTATGCAGGAAAACAAGCAGAAATATTAAAATGTAGTATAAAATTGCAATAATGTAAACAGTATGATGTAGGTCTATGAACTGATAAGGACAGTAAGTCTATGTTCCTTTAGGACAAAATAAAGGCTGTTTTCAAATCACTAGAGGAAAGAACAGATTACTTAATTACTTCGGTTGATACCTTTCCTAATTTCAAAGAGGATGAGTGAATAAAGTTAGAGACAATTCTTACCATGGAAAACTGTAACTATACATTGAGAAGATCGAAGAACATCAGGCTAATATCTGAAAAGAAACATTTCAAGTTAAAATTAGAAGACAAAGAGGAAAATGAATTTATATTAATAAAGGGAACTCCATTGGGAAGACAACAATTATTAATAACTATGCACAAACAGTATGTTTATAGACATAAACAATATAGTGAATTATATATATATTGTATGTACTCTATACACATTGAAATTTGTGATGTGATATTACTTGGTCTATATTAGGATGCTTTATGCTTTTTCATATTTTGGCATTTTTTGTTTTAATTTTTCAAAAGCTTATAATTTTATAAGACTCCAACTATAGTGTACTTTCCTTCGTGGATTTTATTTTTGTTTATGTTATCAAAATCTTTCAGGCTCTTTTTGGTGTATTAAATAGTTTATTAATTACAGACATTATTTGACTTGCAACATGTTTATTAACTTCTACTACAAACTGATACCATGGAGAAAAAAGATGTCAACTCTCAAGTTCAACCTAAAAGGTATTTTAACAAATATTATATATAATATATATATAAACATTACCAACTTGTAAGTGGATTTACACCTCCTGAAATTGCAACCTTATCTAGAACTTCCAGTTTTTCAACAACATACAACTCATAATGAGCCATGTGAAGGATTACCAGGAGAAATAGGAGCTAGCAGCTTAAGTTCCTTTGCAGGACCTTTCCTTTGGCAAAACTTCTTTGCATTTGGCTTACCCAGAAGGAAATTTGGTACACTCCAATATACCAATTCATCTGCTCAGAACTTGAAGAATTGCATTTGGATCCTAGGCTGAGTTAAAGTTGTATATATGTCTTTAAGCACTCACTAAACATTGATCAAGATTCATTGTATTATAAAGTGACAGGATGGATTGAAATCTCTTACTACAATTACTTAAACTTAATAAAATATGTATGAATAAATAAAACAAGAAAAAGAAAATGTCAACCTTTTTCCTTTTTTTCATTCCTCTCTTCCTCCTTCTTTTCCTCCCTCCCAATTTCTTTCCTCTCTTTAACCTTCCTTTCTCCTTCCTGTAATAAACTTTATTATTAGAGCATTTTGAGGTTTGCTGAAGATTAAGTAGAAGGTGGAGGGTTTTCTATACACTCTACAATGTGTCCTCTATACATACAGCTTTCCCCAGAGCAACATTCCTTCACATATTGATACATTTGCTATAATCCATGAACCCATATTAACACATAATTAGCACCCAATGTCGAGTCTGAAGAGGCTCACTTGATGTTGTGTAGTCTTTGAGTTTGGATAAATTTGTAACGGCATAGTCACTATTGCAGCATTCTGTGGAATAGTTCTACTTTCTTGGAAATCCTCTGTGTTCTGTATAGACCTTACTTAAAAACCAGTGAATGGATTCCAGGTTACAACTTTGGTACACTCCAGTCACATAGCAAGAAATTCAAAACTTTCAAAGGACTATAAGTTGTCAATCAGGAAGTTTACCCATTACAAATGAAGCATTTGCACAGAAAGCAAAAAATACTGCTCAAGGAATAAAAGAATGGGAGGTTTCAGAGTAAAGATAAAATAGATGAGAAGACTGTATTCTATGTATGGCTTGGCCTCAGACTTGTCTATTGGCAGAGTTCATCTCTTTTTTGTTTGTTTGTTTTCTGGAAAACTCCTGCACACATGGCCCGGAATAGATTTAGAAGAACTAGAGACTTTATCAAACACTTTCTCCTGGCTAATTGCAAACATTAACACATGACTGTGTGTCTAGACTTCTCTATGCATAGCTCAGACTTCTTTCAATGACTACATTTTTTTCCCTCAGCTTCAATTTAAATTCCCTTATTACTCCATTCTCTTAATGTATGTATATGAGGTTTTTGTTACTGTTGGCTTCCCCCACCCTTTGCTTTGTTTATTTTTTGTAGCAGAACTGTTATCTAACAGAATTGTTTTAGCAGGCTGTTAGGAAAGCCAGCTACCTTCTCCCACAAAGGGTGAGGGCCATTAATGTGCCTTCTAATCATTTGGTTCTATTGTTCTAAGCTGTTCTTTCAGGGGCTTTGGCAGGCTCAGGCTTCCGTGCTACCCTGGCCTTATTTTTATTATTGTGTCGAGGGGAGGGCAGTGTGATTATCCATTCTTCCTTCAGGCAGAACAAGCCATCTGGAATGTTTATGAAACCCAGCAGCTGATCAAGAGGCTGGAGCTTGGGTGATACACACAGATGCTGGTTATTCCACATCATCCTCTAGTGACGTAGCAAGCAGAAAGGCCCCACTAGTGGATTTAGAGCACTTTGTAATGGAGGTGCAGGGGGCTGAAGTGGGGAAAAAGGTATTTCTGGCCTCTGGGTAATTGACTGAAAGATGGTGGGAGAATGTTTCATGTAAAGCAAGAAGGCTTCAAAACTTTTAAATGTTTAATTTGGGGTGGAAGAAGGGCAGGTGATCAGCAAGAGGTTTGAGGAGCAGCCTTTGAAGCCCACATCTTCGCGATGAGGTCATGGCCTCGTAAGCCTGTCTGTCGCTCTGTGTAAAAAGATCAGTCGAGCTTGTCCAGAAATAAAATTGCTACTATTCTAATTTTAAAATTTAGGCATTTCCCAGCCTCCACTAAGCAGTACTTCTATTTCTTGCCTTTTATTAGTGTCACTGCAAAAGAAAGAGAAACAGTCTTTCTCTGCTATAAATTTGATCTGTAATTGTCAAATATATAGTATTTTTTTTTTTGCAGGAAGGCAAACTTTGTCTTTTTGCTGTTTGTAAAATGATTGTTTGTGGAGCTGGGAAGAATAATTTATAATGAGGCTTTGGGCTTCTTTTCAATTTAATTTGGGTTTTGCACTGAGTCAACTTTTCAGTCAATTATAGAACTATGATTAGTTACCACTCACTTAAATAAGCACCTTTTAAAAATAGACCTATAAAAATGATACAGGGGCTAATCACTGATGTGAGAAAAAACTTAAAGGGGGGGGCACTGCTCCATAATAAGAGGAAAGAAAAGATGGGTGAGCAAATAAAATCTGTGTTTAGCTAAATCACAAGATATGTTAGTTACCCAACCTACTGAATAAATCTGCTCTGGCCCAGCCTGTGCCAATGCACAAAGTAGCAATGAATAGCTCAGTTCCTAAATCCCACATGACAGAAATGAATAACTTACCTTTATATGAAGATGCACCTCTCAGATTAAACTGCTCTGATATCATAATATGTGTTCATTTATCTAGATTACAGGGAAATACATATGTTTGATTTTGTCATATATGTGACTATATATAGCTCATATATATCTATATTCATATACATAGATCCACATTTATGTAATGCATGTATATATTTATTTCTATTAATAGTCATATCTCTATATTTTTATTCAGAAGCACATTAGGGACATCTCATCCACTCTTCCAGAAGTCAGAGTCATATTAATATTATGGAGGAAAGCAATCTTTCCAGACACAAACATCTCTGAATCAGTTATCTAATGTTATGATAAGAAGCAATAACAAGCAGCACTCCCCAAATCCATGTGACTTAATACAAGAGCCACTTACTTTTGTAGATCATCTCATGCATCTGAGTTCAGCTACCAGTTAGCTGTGTGACTTTGAGGTCTAAACTGATTCTTTATCATGTCTCTGGAGCCTCTGCTGGGAAAACTTGGTTCCTTTGATATGTACCTTTGGTTTCTTGTCCTTCTCACTAACTATATTGGGCTTATTTTATGAAAAAGAGAAGAGAGAAGGGAGTGAAGTAGAGAGAAATGAAAGGAGAAAAGAAGGCAGACAGGAGGGAAAGAAGGAAGAGTGGTAGAGAAAGGGGAAGAAAGAAAGCAGGTGGGAGAGGAAGAAGAAAAGAAGAGGGAGAGGGAGGAGAGGGAAAATGGGAGAGAGATTGAAAAGTTTTGAATTGGCTTGCTGGCATCCTGCTGGGCAAGTGAAGTCACAGAGCCAAAGCCAGCACATAGTTAGGAGGCACCCCTTCATGATGGAAGAGCTTCAGAGTTCATATCATAATAGGGTCAGAGTTAGCACATTCCCATGTAGTTCAGAGAGACCGCAGAACATTCGTTTTGTTGTTGCTTCCTTTCTAACACACTCATTCCTGCCCCTTCTGAAATTAAGCAAGATAGTGCGGATTCCCGAGACTCTCTAAACTACCAATTGCAAAATTAATGGTCTCGCAACAGGAGCCAGTGTATGTATGGGCTAGTCTCCTTATACTACAAACCAAAGATTATTGACCAGTTGAAAATATTTTGTACGCTGTGTTCTGAAAATCTAGGAAACATCATTAAGTATAGTTCTTTCTTCTTGATATTTTCTTAAACTAATTGAGAAATTCCCTGAGGAATAACATTTTAGATTCATGTATAACCTCTCTTTAGTCCACGGAACTCAGTTCTACATCCAAGTGTGTCTGATGGTGTGATTTCAAGAAGTTAAGCCTTCTTACACTAAAACCTATTGTTTTCCTATAAAACTTAGTACCCTTCCCTGTTAGCAATTCTCTTCTGTGCTTTTATTCCAGGCCTTTGAAACTGTGCCCACCGCTCTTCCTCCTCGATGTAACATGTAGAAGGGTAATGATTAGAAATATTAATTAGTTGGATAAAAATAAACAATCTAGAAATGGGCTGTGAATTATTGAAACTTGGCTTAATCTGTGACTTTATATTTGGATTGACAGCAACATACCAATTATCCAATTAACAATTATATATTTGTTTCATACTCAGAGGTGAAGCTCAGCCAACTTTTACTTTATGTTGACTAAAATAAACCATTTAATTTCAGCATGAGTTTTGTGGAGAGGTGCTCATGTGGCTTACCTTTTCCTTACTTCTAATCTCTTGCTCTTGACTTACACTTTTTTTCCTTATCAGTAGTACATACTGAACATTTATGGAGCATTTTAACATTCACATGCCAAGCCAATTAGAAAAGAGTTCTGTAGTTCAAGAATGGAATTACGTCCAGCTATGGTGGCATAATCCTGTATTCCTAGGAAATTAGGAGGTAAAGATCAGGGGATCACAGTTTTAGGCCAGTTTGGCATAAAAGTTCATGAGATTCCATCTGAAAGCTGGGAAGAGTGGTGCACACTTGTTATCTCAATGGCTGGGTACGGTGGTGTGAGCATTTGTCATCCCCAGCATCACAAGGAAGCACAAGGAGGATCACAGTCCAGGCTGGCCCAGGCATCAAGAGAGCTGAGTAATTAACCAGTAATATTAACCAGTAATAAAAAAATGGCTGAGGATGTAGCTCCAGTGGAAGAGTGCCTGCCTGCTAAGCTTCTTACTATGAGTTCAATCCCCAGTACTTAAAAGAAAAAAGGAAAGGAAAGGAAAAGAAATGAAAATAAAATAATTAGAATCCACATCCACACGGCTTGTGTACACTGATTTTGTAGAAGTAGGACAACTCCTGAGATAGGAAAGACTTTGGAAAAAGAAGTAGAGAGAGACAGAGGGACAGAGAGACAGAGAGAGACAGAGACAGAGACAAAGATAGCAACAGAGACAGAGACAGAGAAGTTAGAGAGAGGAGAGAGATAATTCTTTTATAGGGGATTGTCTGACACAGAGAACAATCATTCTGGCTTTATGGAAGATGAAAATTGGAAACCTGGAAAAGAGAGAGAGACATAAAGACTTGAATATGTCTATGTAGAGGATGATTTGAAATGAATGTCAGGTCTGTGTGGAGGGCAAATCACATAGAGAAATGTTGTAGTCCATGAGCCACTGTATGGTAAACAAAGGTAACCAGAGGTCAATGACAAGCCTGGTATAACCCGTGATGGTCACTAGGTCTACATTGCTCCCAGATGCTTTAGAGCAGTGACCAAGACAAAGAGGGTATCATTTCTCATTGGAAAATGCTAAAATTGAATGCTATTAATACCTGAGGCTTCAAGCAGTTCTGTTGTGCACCCTAGCCTTCATACTCCAAGTTGAAAAATGCTGTGGGGAGGGCCCATTTGCTCCCCAACCTGTGGTGCTGCTCAGTGGTCTGACAGGTACCATGGCTTTTGCAGGGGAACACGGCTGAGTATCCTGGATCTTCCTTCACTCCCTGCTTCCTCCAAAGTGAGATGAGTTCTGCATTAGCCAGTACCTCCCCTCTGAACTGAGACAGAGGCGCAGGCTTCTGCCTGCAGCAGGACCTCATGCTGCACTTTCAGTCTGTCTGTGGAGTTTCAGCTGAGCTAATTGTAGCAGGGATGGAAAATTAGGGCACTTCAGTGGACAGACAAAAATGACCTGATGGTGGGAATATTTCAAAAGGAAAAAAAAAAAACTATGTCAGTCCAATCTTTCTAAAGAAATCAGGTTGGATATAGGGGTCAACAAGATTTGAACACCGATGTTAATGAGAGTGCATTTATTGGTATCTTGTAGCTTTTAAACCTTGACACTCTTGTGTTATCTGAGTTTCAATATAATTCAATTGATTCTATTATTTTGACTTCACAAGTAAAGCAACAGAGGCTCAGGGAGGTTACACGACTTACCCAAACCACACAGTTAGGATTTGAGGCCAGGTCTCTGTGACTTTGAAGGCTGGTACTCTTCATGGCCCCATGGAGCCGGAGTCCTCTTCCTAATGCTTTGGGTACATTGCTGTTGAATTCTGGGTCACATGTTTGGTGTCAGTCCTAGTGTTCTCTCTCCACACCAACGTATGTGTAGCCTGAACTCACTGACATTTTTTAACTTGATGGACAAAAACTATATCATCTACTGAATTGGGGATAGTGCCTGCACTTTGGCTTTCTGCTTGCAATGAAGAAGTCCCAGTATCCACAGTCTGTAAAGTCATCTTTTTACATCACATTGATTTTCTCTGAAGAATTGAAACCAATTACATAAACAATCTTAATATTTTGGTCTAGAATCATCCAGAAGCCATTACTGGGGAAATTTCTCCATGGTGACAACCTGGCAGGTGATTTTCCTCAGCCTACCATAGCTAAAACCTACTATTGACTAAGCATTGTGAAACATGCAAGAAACACATCCTTTGTCCTAAAAGAGTTGGTGGGGGGGCTGGGAAGGTGGCTCAGTGGTAGAGCGCTTGCCTTGCATGCCTGAGGCCTGGGTTCGATTCCTCAGCACCACATAAGCAAAAAGAAAAAAGCTGGAAGTGATGCTGTGGCTCAAGTGGTAGAGCGCTAGCCTTGAGCTGAGGCTGAGGGACAATGCCCAGGCCCAGAATTCAGGCCCCATGACTGGACCCACCCCCCAAAAAAAAGAGTTTGGGGGTCTCACTGGATACACTAGGATACAAGCACCAAGAGGTATTAAATGTTCAACTGCCTCACTATTCATGTAAATATTATTACTCTTCTGACATGAGAAGCATTTAGAAAATAGAACAGCGAAGCTAAGGTTTTTATAACAGTTTGTGTGGGAACTGGAGAGAACTTCAAAGAACTTAAAAAGAACCTGAGCGGTACATTGTCCTTCAGGTGAAAATCCTTTATAGAGGATTGTCTGACACAGAGAACAATCATTCTGGCCTGATGGAAGGTGAAAATTGGAAGGACACCAACTAGTATAAAAAAGAAGCTGTCTGTACCTGGGGCCTTCTTGGAAGGAAGTTATGGAACAGGGGGTAGGGTAGTCCTTAAGCACAAATTTTGTATGGTCACTGGACACTTCCATAGTTAGAATCCTAAATATCCCTCAAAGACAAGGTATTAAAGGTTTGGCTGACAGCCTGGTAGGGGCATTACAGTGTTTAAGAGGTAGGGCATTATGAGAGAGAGAGTTCGGTCATTGGAGGCATCCCCGTGGCAGTCTGTGAAAAGTGCACGCAGAAGCACATTGAGCACTCACTTTCTGCACCTCCATGTTTTAATTCAGGACACACTGCATTGATAGTTTTAGTTCCAAGAGCCCAGAATTTTACAATGAAATACTACTGACTAGAGGCTTAACTAATTAGGGGATCTTGTAACCTTGCTCTTGTTAAATAGCAAGAAGTGTGTTCTGCTTTTGAAAAGGTGAATCTACAGACTCGAAGCTGAAAGATGGCTGAAACACCAGGGTTTGACATTTGAGTTAAACATTTGCCTTCCTAACATCCCCCTGTGTGTCTACACTCCTCCATGAGTACTTGTCTCTGCAGTACTCCCTAAGCATTTATGCTGTATGTGTATGGAACTGCACTGGAACATTAAGAGGGACTGACTTAGTAATTATTGGAGAATGTGAAGCTTCCCTGGCTTATCCTGGTGGAGAAATTGGACAGGGAGCCTACATTCTATTTCAAGAGCCTCCAGAAAAATCATATTGACTTCCATTAGTCAGGGCGACGTGGTACCCACATGCCTGATAGAAAAACCCCAATGTTTATTCCTTCTAGCTATAGGGTTTGAGTTAATCCATGTTTTCTATGAAAAGGTGGTTATTAAACAGAAAATTAGTGATATCTAGTAGCTCATAAACTTTTCACTAGGAATTGTGAATCATTCCCTTTGGCTTGAGACCATCTGTGTCATGCAGGGGGAAAAATCAGTCTTGAAGCATTTCTGAACTGTGGTATTGGATTGTACCAGATAAAGCCATTTACTTCCATCTATCTATCTATCATCTATCTATCTATCTATCTATCTAAATCTAAAGAACAGAATTTGAGTGGAAGGATTTTGGAAGTAGTAGAGGCTGATTTGTTTGCACATCAAGTGATTGCCTCCACAATTTTCTGCATTTGGTAACTAACAAAATATTGAAAACAAAGACACAAGATGACCTCTTGCAACAATGATACCCACGGGACAGTATATTGGAAACGAACTTCACAACAACTTCAGCGGGGTAAGGTGGGGTGGAGAGGAGTGTGGGAGGTGGGGGAGGGAAGGGATAGTAGAACAACCACAAGGGAAGGGGTAACAATGATTGACAAGTAATGTAGTCATTGCCTTACTCATGTAACTGTAACCCCTCTGTACAGCATCTTTACAATGAAATAAAATTTAAAAAAATTCAAGAAATAAGCCCAGAAAAATGATCGTATTGGGGTTAAATTTGACCTGCTGGAAGTATGGTAGAGTAGATGGGGCCAATCCTATATTTGCAGAAGTAGGACGAACAGTGTTTCTGTGTAATGCCCTGACTGTGTTAGGACATTTTTGTAGTTTGTATTTCTATACAAAATTTCTGATGCTGAGTACTTGCTAAAGAAATTCAGGAGGACAGGGAAGGCTTTTGGAGAAAGCATCACTACGATGGCATTGCAAGTGAAAGCAGAGGGCAGTGTGGGAGGGAAAAAAATCCAAAGCAGATGCCAAGCTCACTCCTCAAAACCCAATCCCACAGGCCTTAATGTAATGCCATGAAGTGACCCACTCCTGACAGACAGCATTCACCTACTACCTGAACACTGGCATATTGGGGCCCAAACTCCCAGTTCACAAGACCTTGAGAAACAAAACATGTCCACACCACAACACTGACCAACTCTGCAAATACGAATATGTTAAAGATATCAAAGAAACGTGTTCTAAACTTGATTGAGGATGTGCCTACAGTCTTGGATTCCTCTCAGGGAGCAAATGGCTAAGGGTCAGAGATGCAAATCTCAGTGAAAGATGACTTCCTTCAAACCTCAAAAGGAATTCAAGTAAAGATGGAGATTGTGTGGCTAGACATGTCTCACTTTATCCATCCTCCAACAATTGTTCTAGCAGCCCTATGCAGACTAACTAAGACTATGTTGAGAATGATGAATATATATCCCCATTAGAGGAAAACAAAATAAAAAGCAACTAAGGATCTTTGAAGTGATCCTAGAGATAAATAGACATCACGGTGAGCTTCCTATATTTATTCTCTCCATAGTGTTGAACCCAGTGTGCTGTGAAAAATTTCCAGTCTCCAAGTCATCATGAAAACATTCTCAGCTAATTAAGACATTCCCAAACAATTAAGATAACCAGATGCGTCTGTTATTTGTAATTACCTGAACATACATTCCTTTCTTTGAGAATAGTTCCATCTTTTTTAGCTTTTTGAACTGCTCCAGATAATGGAAATGAAGATTACTGTGTGTGCATTTTTCACTTGGCCTAATTTTGACATGGAATTACCTCTTTCCAAAATTAAGCAGGAAAACTGGAAACATGTGTGCTAAACGGAACTTTTTTTTTCATTTTGCTCTCTTGTAAAATAATACTTTCACTCTCTTTACGAGTCACATCTCTGACAATGTCTTAAATTTATATAGAAAATGGAAACAAACAGTTAAAGGAAAAAATAAATAATTTATAATTTCCACTCAAAACCTGTCACATTTAATTTTATAGATTCCCGATGCATCTGAAGAACCCTTCACAATGAAGACAGTAGAATTTCTGTGCCACAATGACTTTTCTTACTACTACATTTTTACTATTCTATTTTTGTTATCTTCTATTAGTATCAATTAGTTGTATGAGAGGGCCACATATACATACAATGTACCTTTGATCAGACTCATCACCACACTCTTCCTCATCTCCATTGCTTCACCGGCTCAGAATAACCCCAACAAGCTTAATATTTCTATGTTCAAACATGTGCATGAAATATTTTGACCACAGTTATTACTATGATGTAAAATTTCTCTGATTAGAAATTATCATTAATACCTGGGATGAGATATAAGTACCTAGGTTCAAAACCAGCCAATGTATAAAAATCAGAGAGATTCTTAGCTCCAATTAACCACCACCACCACCAAAAACAAAACTGGGTGATGGTGGCTCATGCCTATAGTCCTAACTACTCAAGAGTCTGAGATATGAGAATTGAGGTCCAAGTCCAGCTTAGGCAGGAAAGTCTGTGAGACCCTTATCTGAACCACTAGGACACTGGAAGTAGAGAGGTAGCTCATAGTGGTAGAACACTAGCCTTGGGCAGAAGAGCTCAGGAACAGTGCCCAGGCTCTGAGCTCAAGCCTCATGACTGACAAAACAATAACAAGAAAAACAACCACACCAACCCTGAAGATGACATATGGCTGTATACACACACACACACACACACACACACAGAAATGAGAGAAGGAAGGAAGGAATCATTAATGCTTTCACATTTTGTCAGAGCATTTTGCTATTGATCTATCTATTATATCATTGATTGGAATAATTCACTGCTTAGCAATAACAGTTCTAACTGCATTTGCACTTTTCCAACTGTTCAAATCCTTGTTAAATTTTCTGGTGTAAGTCCAGATTTCCCACTGTCATCTAACAACTTGACATTTATCTCCTCTACTTACTTACAAATTAAGCTCCTGTTACTTTTTCACTTTTTACAATAATTTCCTTGAGCAATTATTTAGCTTGCATTATAATTTAAACTTTTTTTCCAATATGAGAAGGGCTATCCTGTCCCTATTTTATTCTCACTCTTCTAGCCAATGCACAATTTATATCTGATGGGCTTTATTTGAAAAGTTCTTATACATCAATTATTTCCAGAAAATATTTTCATTGGGAGTTAAACAATTTTGTCTTCTTGGGAGGCTTAGTGTTATAATTTGTTTGTAAACCCTTTTCCTTTAGGGCAATGGCACTGGTATCATACTACAAATTATTCTATAAAGACACATGTCCTACTTAGAAGATAGCACAGAAGAAATGTATCTGGAAATGGACAGATATCTGGAAACATGAAGAAGAAGAAAAGGGGAGATAAAAGAAAGAAACAGCAGATTGAGAATGAAGAGAGAAGGGTAGAGAAAAACACAAAAGATAATGAGGAAAAGGAGGAAGAGGAAGAGGTAGAAGACGAGAAAGGGGAAGAGAAGAAGGGGAAGAGGAGGAGAAGGAAGGGGAAAAGGGAGAAGAGGAAGACCTATTGAAAAGAAAAGCAATTGATCCCCCTATAAATTGTAATTCTTTTTCCTTTTCCTTAATTATTTATTTTTGGTGCTAGTCCTGGGGCTTGAACTCAGGGTCTATGCACTGTCTCTGAGCTTTTTCACTTGAGGTAAGTGTTCTGCCTCTTGAACCACAGCTTCACTTTTAGGATTTGGTAGCTCATTGAAGATCAGTCTCAAGGACTTTTCCTGCTTAGGATAGTTTTGAACCATAAACTCAGATCTTAGCCTCTTGAGTAGCTAGGATTACAGATACGAGCCACAGGTGCCAGCTAAATTGCCACTCTTAAAGATGAATATTGACATTTTAATACTATTAAAAGCAGAGAGTAGCTGGGCACTGGTAGCTCATGGCTGTAATCTTACCTATTCAGGAAGCTGAGATCTGAGAATAATGACTTGAAGCCAGCCCAGACAGAAAGTTCATGTGTCTATTATCTCCAACGAACCATCAAAAGTCAGAAGTACAGCTGTGGCTCAAGAGTGCAAGCCTTGAGGGAAAATAAAACCTCAGAGACAGCGCTCAGGTCCTGAGCTCAAGCCCCAGGATCAACACATATACACAGACACAGACACACACACACGTTCACACACAAAAAAGTGAAAAATAAATTTTATTTACACAGAACTTGTTAAAATATTTCCTTTGTTTTTTTTTGGAAATACTGAAGCTTGAACTCAGAGCCTCACATTTGCTAAGCAGGCAATCTCCTATTGATTCATGCCTCCTATTTCCATTTGCTTTTAGTTATTTTTCACATATTTGCCTGTAGCTGGCTTAAGACCGATCTTTCTTTTTTTTTTTTTTTTAATTTAATTTAATTTTATTTGTGAACATACTGTACAGAGGAGTTACAGTTACATGGGCAGGATAATGTGTACATTTCTTACCAAGCATTGCAGCCTCCTCCTTTGTTTACCCTTCACATCCCTTCCCAGCCTCCCCCCTCCTCCCCTAATCCCAATCCTTCTCCTTCCTCCTCCCCCAGACCCCCCCCCCCCCCCACCAACGTTGTAAAGTTCGTTTTGGACATGACAACTTGTACTTCTCATTGTTGCAACAGGTCCACCTGTATCCTTAAACAACTGGTTTTTCCCCATCTCCTCCACAAGTTATACTGACATCAAATATAGTGAAAGCAAGGGTTATACTGTGGGGGAGGGACATACAAAGCAACAAAGAGATAATCTTATAAATGTGTTAGAAACACATGCATGAAAGAAAAAAACATTAAAATACACATCTAAGGGTTCATTTTCCTGACATCACATTATCTGACCTTTTCCACTTGACTCATACATATACTAGATATTACAAATAAGGGAAACCATGGGACCTACGTTTCTTTGGGCCTGGCTTACTTCACTTAATATAATTTTTTCCAAGTTTTTCCATTTCCTAACAAATGGGGCAATGTCATTCTTTCTGATGGAGGCATAGAATTCCATTGTGTATATATACCACATTTTCTTGATCCATTCATCTACTGAGGGGCATCTGGGTTGGTTCCATATCTTAGCTATGGTAAATAATGCTGCAATAAACATAGTTGTGCTGGTAGCTTTAGTGTTTAAGACCGATCTTTCTATCCATACTTCCCAGGCAGAAGGAATTACTGGTATATGTCACCATGTTCACTCACTGGTTGAGATAGTTATTTCCCATCCTTGTGCCCAAGCCAGGCTCAAACTACAATGCCCCTGATCTTTGCCTCCCTACAGCTTGCACTAAAGAATTACATATAATTTCTGGCATAACAGTGTCATCAGACCTGCTATATTTTCTATATTTGGTTGGTACTTGCGAGCTAATATAGAATGCCTTTTATTTTTATACAAGTGATTTTTTTATCATCATGATTAACTGTAACTTCATTAGACTTCTAGCTCTACTATGTAATTACTGTCAAAGAATAAGGACCACAGGTTAATTTTTTCCACAACCAAACTCATTATTTTTGTTAACTGTCCCTCCGCATTCTAGTTTCTTTTAAAAATAAATATTATAATTGTGCATATCTTACTTCAAATCTTGTTTTGTGGCTTTTAGACAAGTCATTTAATCTCTCTATATATACAAATATATATTTGTATTTAAAGAGGGAATAGTAACTTCTAATGATATATTTATTCTGTTAGTGTTAAATATTATTATTAAAATTTAATCCACAAAATAACCTTATATAGTACTTGAAGAAAGTAAAGAAAACTTTTGTAGGAAAATAAACATCATCACAATGCTCGACAGGAAATGTACTCATTACCTTACTCATGTAACTGTAACCCCTCTATACAGCATCTTTACAATAAACATTATCATTAGCCCTCATTGTTGTCTTAAATTTTTTGTACTATACTTTACCTAATTATGTAAAAAACATATTTTTAATTCTTTCATCGTAAAATATCTAAACAAAGCTTCACATTAAATGCAAATAAAATATGAAACCACAACTACTCGAGATAATTTAACATGACAGATGATGCCTAGTTGTTTTGCTAAATGATCTATGTGGATATAATTGTATCAAAATGTACATATTGGCATTTATTTCATTGTCTGCCAACCAGTACATTTGGAATGCTGAGCCCAATGGATCATTCAATAAATCTTAGACATCATTGTAATCATTTTTTCCCCTTAAACAATAAATAACTAAAGCCACAACCTGTGGCTTTAGAGGATCTACTTGTGAGATAGGACATACATTCAAAAATTAAACTAAAAATAACTTTGACATATAATTTAATGAAAAAAGTGTCATTGTTGATTACTGTCTAATCCTTGTGAACTGTTGTTAAGTTGTGCTGTATAAAAACATATTTTCACAGCATGCCCAAGAGAAATGTAAAAAATAAGTTTGCTGCTCTGCCTGAGCTCCTGTGGGCTCAGTTTACCTAGATTACTGTGCCATATTCCTTATAAGAATTTAATTATTCAACTATACTTCTTTATCTGATTTATAAAACCTTTGTAAGATTTCACCATGTTCTATGATGTCATTTACTGTTCATTTGGTACAAGACCCCCATTTACTTATTAAGTCTGCCTCTGTTCTTTTCTCATTAGACTGTGACAATTAATGTAGAACATTATTCCACCACACTGTCATTTTCATGATGTCAAAACATTCTGGATTTATTAAATAAATTATGAAGCTAAAATCTAAGTCTGTGAAAATATATTTCAATTATAGCTGATCGCTGTAAAAGAGAAGTTTTGTCTTTATAATTAGCAAAAGAATCCAGCAAGAGTACAAAAGCAGACACATGATGATCGCTGTCTCATTAACATTAGGACATGATCACCTAATGCCACCCAGAAATACTCTGACTGGATGTGATCATTTGGTACCAACATATAAGCTCACATATAAACCTGGGGGGAGAAAGTTTGTGACAGCAGAGGTCATAATATGGTCTATTAGAAGGCTCTGATCAAGAGAATTAAAGTTCAGGGCAACCCCAGGGAAAAAGTTCATGAAATCCCATCTCAACCAATATCTGTGAGCAGTAGTACAATCCTGTCAACCCAACAATGAGAGAGGCTGAGATCAGGAGGATCCTGGTTCCAGGTCATTCCAAGCAAAAATATTCCTAAGACCTCATATTAACAGAAAAAGCTAGGCTTGTCAACTGATGGCATAGATCTGTCATCCCTGCTATGTTGGGAAACGTAAAATAGGGAGATGACAATCTAGGTAGACCCAGGTAACATATCTAAAAACTAACCAAAGCAAAAAAGGCTTGGAAGCATGGCTCAAGTGGTCAATTGCCTGTCTGGGAAGCACAAAGCTCTGTGTACAAAATCTAGTACAACCAAAGAAAAAAATCATAAGATGGTCTTGTAGCCTGTTCAAACTATATTCTTTCATATTGAAGCAACTTAAGTCAATTTGAAAACTGCATTGTAAACTTGAAATGTTCAATTTGGATCCCTTCCATAGTGAATCCCATTTATTTTGTAATGTTCTACATAATAATTTTGTGGGTGCGTAAACCCAGCAAATTAACACATTCAGCACCAATGTTCACTGGTCATTCAATGGAGAGTGCGCAGCAGGTTTGCAATATGGAGACTTTTGACATCTGTGCATGCTTTCTCTTTTGTGATCCTTATTAATTTTTATATTCTACTGACCTGGGCTTTTGGTTATATGGACTAAGGCTGTGATAAAACCCCCAATGTCTAGAACACCAAGGTTTATCTTGGAGTTACAAGTGACCCAACACTGTTCCAAGATGTTTGTCCCCATTGCAGATTCCTCTGACTTGCTACTATGGAAAAGAAAAGATGGCCTTGAGTTCAACCAAATGCCCTAAAAGAGATTTTGTTGTCTTGAGAGGTGCTAGGTCTTACGTCTCTATACAAACCTTGACACAGAAGAGTCAGACACTGGGTAATTGTCAGGAATCCTAAATGTGAGTTTGCTGCTTCTCTGGACATACCAGAATTGCAGATGTAAAAAATATCAACGGTGGATTTTTTGAAGGGCTGGAATCTATCCACTCCTTAAGATTGACTATTCTCAACCACTTTCTCTTGCCATGCAAGCAAAATTTTTGTTTACTTTCATATCATAATACCCTGAGTAAATGCAGAGTTTAATGAAATCAAGAAAAAAATAACAACCAGCATAGCAAAGAAAACATTGCAACAATAATTCATAGTCTTAATAACTCCATAGAAAGTGCACAAAGTGAAAGATGATTCTGTCTGTTCTCCCAGAAGGAAAACTGAATCTGAGAGAAGCTAGGTAAGAATGACAAGAGTAGATGTCTGCTTTAATCAGGAGTTGTCTTTTGCTCTGATCAGGCCATGTTGAGGATGAACTGCATCATCTTGTGTAAAGGAAATGATCAGAGAAGAATCCAGCACTGGATTCTTAAGCATCATGGAAGAGCAAGAATTGCACAAGGAAATTTGGCTAGAATATGCCTCTCAGGGAAACAGATATGAATTTGCTTACTTATTTCCTGGGATTCTAGACCCTAAAGGCAAAAACTCTTGATGGAGTCGAGATTGAGATAGTCTATTTATGCAATGGCAGGCTGAAATTTGTTCATCTGTTTTTGCTTTTCTAAAGGTAATAGTAATATTGAGATGACATTGAAAAACAATAGTAGAAACAAAATACAAACAAGGACCAAAAAATATGTAAGACTGTTGGATCATTATTTAAGGAAAACAAAACTCAGATTGATAAATACAGTTGACATATCTTACATATCAACGGAATTCAAGAAAAACTGCTAATAGGGTTGCTTTTCATTCAACAGTAGAGTGTCATCCATTTTTCTATCCCTTTCAAAAGTACTTGCTATATGTCAAGTATATTCTACATCATTTAATACACATTCACTGTTTTAATACTCATATCAACCTTAGAAAGAAGTACTGTCTTCTGTTTAAAGACAGAGAAGGTGAGACTTTGAGAATCTATGTCAGTCCCAGGATTGTACACTTATAAAATGGTGGACAATTGGGGCCCAGTGTTCATTCTGTCACCATTACACTACACTATTTCATTCCCTGTACCCTGGCTCATGGTCATAAATTTGCATAAATTCTGAAGTTGGGTTTAGACAAGTCAGTGACTGTAATCATAAGAGCAAAGAAAAATGTCCACTGCTTTCACTCTTTCATCTTGTACTGGGAGCGTTTAACTGTTGTTATAAACATACTGCAGATGTGGGGGTGGTGAAGGGAGAGGGGGCTACCTCCTCACATCTCCCTTGCTCAGGAGATCCTTGTAGAAACAGAAACTTTTCTAATGCCTTTGATAAAACTGCAAAAGTTATCCAGAATCCATGTAACTCTGAAGCATAACAAGAGGAAAATAGCAACAAGAAGAGAAATTTCTGGGTACTTAGCCAATGGTAATATGTAGGATAAGCCTATTATAAATAATGGATCCATGCATCCTCTGAACTGCGCTTTGAGTTCAGTATTATTGTTACTTTTACTGTACAAATTATTAAAGAAAATGGCATAACACTTATGAACCACACCATTTTAATCCAGAGCCCCATCCCTGCTGTAACTCTGTGGGGGAAATCTTGATATGCATTAGAAGTTTAGATATAAATAACATTAAACTAAGAATATATATATATATATATATGAATAACTTAATAATACTCAATATCAAATGTAAGTCCTCTGTATAGGCTGTGTGTCATGACTTGGATAGGTTATACCTACACAGTAATACTGACCCTAAGGAATGGCTCAGAGGGTGCATGGATCAATGTATTTAGTGTACAATTGTGGAGTTAAAAAGACACTTGACAAGAGCAGTGTGGGAATAGGACAAGATAAAAATCTGTTTTGGTTCATCTAATCTTGATGCATGAGGATGAATAAAATAAAAACTCAGCCCAACCTTAGGTATGTATATGTGTTTGTCTCAGGAATGGAACGTGGAGAAGAAGCCCTGGGTCTCTCTCCTGATACTCAAAGATTCTTTGGGGACAAAAGGAAATTTGAAGCCACAGGTGACAATAGAAGAAAGGAGAAGGAGAAATTCAATGCAGGACTGGGGAGAATAATTGGTTCTCATGGGTGAGCAGCACTTTACCTATCAGGAGTCTCTACCTTTACCTTTAATTTCTACTGTCAGTGCCTGTTTTCTCTTCTCTGTAAGGGCCCTTTCTGGTTCTCATAATCTCAGACTGTTTAGAGCCTTCTCCCCAGGATATAAACTCTCATTTGGCTGCTGGACATTAAAATCCTGATGATCCTGATTTATGACAATGATTGATGTTGGGGTTTGGAATTATGACCTAGACATCACCTGACACTAAGCTATGTTATTTTATTCATTTTGTTACTTAGTCAGAGAAGTATCAGGATAGCTATTACTAAACAGCAGGAATCTGCAGCCAGAATTCTACAGGTAGACTTAAACTCTTAACTTCATTGGCAAGACTATTCCCTTCCTCATAAGTACATCCATTCAAAATCCAGGAAATCCTTTGAAAGAAAACCTGTTTATAATTAGCCCAGCATATCATCAGCGAATGCTCAGTGCTCTGTGTTCTGTTGCATTGTCACTAGATTGTAGTGATACTTAGCCTCTTACCATAACAGATCACAGGACTACGGACTCAACCTGAGTTTCTTGTCCCATCTTCAGCAGGGCTCTCTGAAAAGGAAAACATGCACCAAGCTCCACAGCCCTAGCTGTTTCTCTCCCTCCCTTTGACAGTTGCAAAACAATCAGATCAAACTAAGTATACAATAAGGGTTTGAGACTGAGGATAAAGTTTACCATAATGTTTTATTATATATGCAGTATCTGAAGCTAGAATTGGCTTCTCTAAACAACAGCTGCAATGGAGGAGGCAGCTGCTCTGGAGCAGAAATGGATTTGGAGCCAAGGCTGAATCCTGGATCTGCCCCAGCTTCATAAAACAGCTATTAGGCTCGTCTGGTGGTCGGTTTCATCATCCATGAAATGGGAATCATTCGGCCCAGCAGGATTAAATGGATTAGATGTTACTCATCTATACATATATTGAAATAACTATGTACTTGTCTATTAAGGAATACTTTATAAACTGCAAGTTCTTAAAATTGTTCAGGAAAAGTGGGAAAACATAAACTTTAATAGACTGTGTCAAAGAAATGTTTTCTCTAGTTAAAAGGTATAAATGAATTTGATGGTATTGTGGTTTAGACTTAGGACTTCACACCTGTAAAGAAGATACTCTTCCACTTGAGCCCATAGTCCTTTGGGGGATTTTTAGTTGTTTTTCAGATAGTATCTTCCCTAGGCCTGGCATCAGAACTTGATTTTTTTACCTCTACACCTGTCATATGGTTTGTTAGTTGAGATGGGGGGATCTTACTAATATTTTGGGGGAGGGAGATGGGGGTCCTGGAGCTGGCCTTGAACTATGAGCCTTGAAATCTCCCTAGCCCAAGTTTTACCCATGTGTGAACTATACCTAACACCTCTTCTGCCCCTTTTTTCTCTGATGTTAATGCGGATTGAATTCAGGGCCTTACTCCACCTCTGCAGTCATGCCCTCAACCCCTTTATGCTTTGGTTGTCTTTGAGAAGTGATCTTGCTTTATGTCTGGGTTGACCTGGGAGAAGGTCCTTGTAACTCCCTAAGTCACTATGAATGACAGATATTTAGTACTTTACTCAGACTTCATGCTTCTCTTATAAGCCTATAGAAGGAATAATAGGCATGCATCACAGCCCACAACCATTGGTTGAGATGTAATCTTGTAAACTTCATTTTCCAACATAAGTTGGATTCTCCAATCTCTGCCTCCCAAAGATCTAGGATTAGAGGTTTGAACTATTGCCCAACTGTTTCTTCTGTCTTCTACCCTATACACATTTCTTGCCCCACCCCTTCTCACCCTCTTCTGAAAATTTATATAAAAATGAATACCTGAAAGAATAAGCAAAGCTTTGTGAAGGTTTTGGCACAAGTCGGGAGAAAACACAAATTGCTGGTTGTTGATGATGCCATGAAAAGTCACCTAGCAACAACAAAATTGATTCATGAGGATACCAAGAAAACATCTGCTTCTTAAAATTCTCACCAGCGGAAAGGGTTCAATCTAAGGCAACTCCTTTCAAAATAAACGGACAGAACCAGAAAGAGAGGAACTCCAGGCAAGAGCAGCAAGATGATTAGATTAGGTTCATAGAAGAATGCAGTTATCTGGTTGGATTAAAGAGAATGGGTAATTCATTGAAGTTATTACCAAGATGGTGAATAACTATAGGCTGCAGATATTTCAAAGGTAGCAAAGAAAAAGAAAAAGAACTACTTAGCATGATTCAGAAGATGATACATTACAATATTCAGATATGAGAGAAAAGAAAAGTTGGGAAAATAATTTTTTGGTAATTAGAAATCTAGAGTCAAGTGTTCTAAAAGGACCATGAAATTCTCAAGAATCTTGGGGGTATCTGTGCAACAGTGGCATAAAGTCTTATTTAAATGTCTTCAACTCCTAATCATGGAAGAGCCCTCTTTGTTCTAGAAAACTTATTGGCTATCAAAGTCATTGGACTTAATTATTTTTGTAAATCTATACATATAATGAGAAGCCAATGGTTAGAGAGAAAATGATTGGAAATCCTTAAATCTCACACTTGCCAATGGACATACAAATAGCTGACAACTGGAAGGTATCAGGTTCAGCTACAGAAAATATTTATTGAGTCATTAAACCAATAGTTGTTGAGTACCTATTAGGAATAAGGCATATGCTGGCTTCATTATTTTTATCATGATATATAACACTCTAACTTCTCTACTAATTTCCTTTAGCTTCTCTAATTAAATCTTATCTTTAGCCTCTGTCCTATCCATCTACTATCCAAAAGTGATCTTGAATTCTGTGATGGCATTGTACAGATAGGAGGAAAGAAGAATCTTTCCCTAGCAACAGCCAGCCCCCCTACATGGCTCCTATAAATGTGAGTGCTAAGCAACATTCCTTCTACCCAGCATGATGCCCCAAATAGGGACAGGTGGCAAGATATACGGGTTCTAGAATTCGTTTACTCTTAATAATCTACAGTATCACAAAGTCCTTCTGCTCTGAGACTCACAAACATGTCTTGAAATAAGATTAAGTTTAAAAATGGATGTGTAAAAAGCCAAACCCTAAAAGAGAATAGTTTCAAGGTCAAATAAGTACATCTGAGACTATCCCGGAGCATTTCAGGTACAGACATATCTAAATAATGGAAGACAGAGTCATTAGCCAAGCTGACACCAAGCACGTTAGTTAAATCCTGATGACATCCTAAGTAAGGATGGAAAATGATGATGGATCTCTCTGGTCCTCCTTCTCTTGTCTGATGTACATGAAACTTCTTTATTTCTAACAGTTGTTCAGCCGTAAGCATCTGTAATATGGTAAATATCAGAAAGGAGACACCATTAATTCTGTCTTTTAGTCTGGAAAAGGCCAGCTAAAGAGAAGTTATTTTATTAGCACTTCCCTTTCTGTGCCAAATGCCCACACATGTTCTCTACAGTGTGTGCTTTAAATTACTTACTGAAATGGATATTTGTCTTTACAAAGAAATAATGGTTTCCTCGTGTCTCTCTGTAACGGGAAAAATTTCCATCCTTACCGAGCGAAGATTAAAAAGCTAATCAGCACTGCGGTGGCTCAGAGGCTGCAGATGTGTGCTCCCTGAAGCCACCGTGGATTTGGGTTACCTGGCGATATTTGAACTGGCCCCTCTGCTCTGCTTGGATGTTTGTTTAACACTTTGTTCAGCTTTATTTTTAAGTGACTCTGGCAGCTCCTAACTATAGGACATGCTCTGGCTAGCTGCTTGGGCCAAGGGTTGTAATGATTTTAAAAATAATCTCATATTCACTTTGGTATTAGGGCAGACATCTCTACAGAAGTGAACGAACTCCAACTAAGAGCAAAGGGGAGCCAATGGTGGAAAAGGGGGTCCACAGAGAAAGAGAACTGTTGTTTTCCTATGGGTGAACTTCACAAAGCAAAGAGGGGTGACATTTGAGCTGCAGTGGCATCTATTCCAGAAGGGAATTCTCCAGGCAAAACGAAACCATGTCCCATTGCACTTTCCAATTCCTAGGTGTTCACCGTCATGCTTGGCACACAGTAGGTATGTAGGAAAAAAATTACAAATCCAATTGTTTTCCTCGCCGCAATGATGATAAGTGGCTAGAGGTTAAATCTGGAGCAGGACCTGGTGTCCTAAGCATTGCTGTAGGTCCTCAACCAAGAGTTGCTGAATGATTGAAAAACCAACCTGTTTTTCATTCTCCTGCATGCCAAGCCACCACCACCACCCGGAAAAGGAGTAAACAGAGCTAACAAGAGATGAAAAGAAGGGTTGCTGAGCCACAGTGAAGGGTTAGAGAACACGAATTTGTGGCAGAGCCAATCAGCATGTTTTCAAAGATATCTCTAACAAAACTTGGCAGCCTGGAAGACAGAGAAAGTGAGAGCGTGCATGCGCACACACACACACACACACACACACACACACACACACACACACACACACACACACACACACACACACACATCCCTCTACAACAATGAAAAAAGATTTGTGGGGGTAAGGGAGTTCTTGGGTGAGGCTTTGTGCAGTTGTTGGAGTCATGGTTTCCAGTCCTTTCTCTTATTGATCCTTTTGCTGTTCTGACTAACAAAGTGACTTCTCTTAGAATAATTCTTGAAGTATTCAAGAGACATCCCAGGGCTGGACCATCTCATGGAGTGTGGGTAAAAGTAACCATCAGCTTGTGTTTGTCTGTATTTTACTTTAGGATTGAGCTTTTCTGTTTCCCCATATCTCTTTTCTTTCTCATGTTCATGGTCATTATATAATTCTGGAATTAAAACACTTCTTTGGGGGGAGGGGAAGAAGGAAATTATTAATGGATAGAGCTGCCTTTTGACTTTATAGACTTTCATTTGTGTGAGTCTCTTTCAGGACAAGAAGAAATATACATATATATATATATATATATATATATATATATAAATTTTTTTACAGGCTAGATTCATTATAACATAGTATGTTCATTCTATGTCTTTATTTTCCATCAGATATTAAAGAGTTAAAACCACAACATTTTTCTCATGTATCCCTGAAGTTATGACACATCCTTCCCTCAGATTCATAGTCCACCATTCCAGTTGGGGAAACCAGCCCTGGTTGAATGAGGAGGACAGAAATGAAAAGGATCTGTCCTGGGTGTGGTCATTCTACTGGTCTAGGAATTCTATGAATAAAAGTCACATTCATCAGGACCCCAAATCACCTGGAGCTGGGCTTCTGGTTCAAATGGAATGTGATGAATTGTGAATTTTTATAATCACCCTAATGGGGTAGATAAAAGTGATGTGTGATGATGACCAGTGAGTCTAGTAAGTCTATGTCAGGATTCCACAAGACAGATGCCAGAAGGATTTGAGGGAAACACTGATGGTAGCAGCTGTGGTAGGGGATGCTGATAATTAAGCTGTGCCTATCTCTCTGCATGGAGTCTCCACCCTTAGGGTGAGGCAGGCTGCTCACTGAGAGGCAAACTGCAAGCTGGCTGGGAAGCCTTAATCGGCAGCAATGACATTAGGTGATGCAGATTCTTGTTAAAGATCTGTGAGTGTAAGGGAAAGGTGGTAACCCAGCATGGAGATCTTTCCTTGAAACTCTTCTGGAGCAAGAATAGTCCTGCCACTCACTCATTTCTCACTGAAGCACAGTCTTATATAGTTCATTTTCCATGGGTATCTAGTTTACCTCCCAATCTTCTGTGTAAACTTCCGTGAAACTCTTCATCTTGATCTAGCAATATTCCATCACAGAATCCATTCCTTTCAATGTTGTCTTTCCTATTCAAAATTTACCTTTAATTGATCAATAATAACTACATATATGTGAGGGGCACAGTGTAAGT
The DNA here is from genome assembly GCF_019054845.1 of Dipodomys spectabilis. Classification (NCBI taxonomy): domain Eukaryota; kingdom Metazoa; phylum Chordata; class Mammalia; order Rodentia; family Heteromyidae; genus Dipodomys; species Dipodomys spectabilis. Next base: position 6,910,366 of record NW_024870818.1, read on the forward strand.
TTGTTTGATGTGTACACATTGAATCAAGCAAATTAGCATCAACTTCTATAGTTACTTTTGTGAAATGAATATTAAAATAGACCAGCAATTTTGAAATACATATTTTATTAAATTGGACTATTGTCACCATTTTATTTGTCCTCTATAACTGAAGCTATGTACCCTCTAAACATCCCTTTATTGATCCTCTCTTGTTCTACTTCCTAGGGATCACCATTTGGTTTATTCTAAGTACTTCCCAAAATAGATGTAGGAAAAACTGTCCCTCAATGGGCAATTAAAAGAGAGGACAGCCCTTGCCTTATTTCTATTGGTTTGACTTCTAAAATTTCCTATGGAAGTGACATTACATGTAGAGAACTGAACAGCTAGTTCAGAGATACTGGAATCATATTCTTTGGACCCCCCATGGCTAATTCTAAAATTTTATGCTTAATTTTCCCTTTGAAATTTCAAGTTTTTATCTTGGAAAGGCCTCTGCAGAGCCTTAGAACGAGCACATCCATACTCCCTCTTCCATGAAGTTCTACTGCTGTTACTGTATGGTGTGTTTCTTCCTTCAGTTTTCTATCAACTCAATAATTTGAGAACACTTATTGAAGTCCAAAATCTTATCAGTTACCACCTTCTATTGTTATGGACTTCTGCTCACTTTCTACTTGGATCACTAGAGACTTACCTCTGCTAGAATCTTATTTTACTTAAGTAATATGTAGTTAAGTGTTTATATATTCAAGGGGTTATCTCTTTTGCCCCAAGAATCATTTCTTCTAACTTCTCTATTCCATCCCATTTTTAAAAAATTTGCCTTTATTAGGACCTCTGATTCCTCCTCCTCCGAACTTCAGGTATCCATTCTCTTATTCTACCTTCATGGGCTTCTCCAGGTTCCAAGACTCCAAGGTAGTCATTATCAACCTGTCCTTTCATTCACACTACAACCACCCTTTATAGTGGCCCCAAGTCATTCCAGGCCCCCTCTTTGTTCTGTCAGTGAATCCCCACACAAGTTGCTTGCAAACTAATCATCCACTCCTCTTGCCATGCATGATTGGATCAGTTCATGAGAAAGTTGCTATAGAATCTGCTAAACCCTTGTTTCCTAATCTCACTTATAGGAACGTTACTGCTCAAGATCTCAGCATTTTATGCCTCTCTCACTTCATATCCATTTCCTCTCAAAAAATTATTTTACCCTTTTTTTTCTACATTTCAGTCTCAACTGTGCCGTCCTCACTTTGAACAGATGACCTTCCTTCCTACTTCACTGAGAAAGCAGAGGCCATCTGCTGCAACCTCCCTAATCTTTCCTCTGTTCCATCTGTTACCAGGCTTCACTTTTTGAAACTTTCTCTGCTTTCTTTCTTTCTTCTCTTTCCTCCTGCTTCTATCTCCTTTCCAAAAAAATTCTAAAAATCCTAGGTTTTAAAAGATAATAGCATTAAACTAGACTTGAAACACAAGATATGTCTAGGTCTCTCATTGACACTGTGAAGTAGGTGTTACATTATGTTACATTATCCTCTTATAGTACCATCTGAGGAAATTAAGAATTGCAGAATTATCCATCTCCCCTCACTGCACACACACATCAATGGCACCGCTAGACTGCTAATGCCATACTACTTGGTTTCTCCAAAAGTTACATGGCAAACCTCTTCCTTCTTTAGTATTTGTCAAGCTTTACCTCAGTTGTCGCTGCTCACGCAAAAGATACACAAGAGCTACTTATTTTCCAAACAAAATTATTTCCATCATGTTTAACCATGAGTATGATAATTTCACTGTTTTAACCTTTCACCACTAAATTCATCAAGAAATGTACTCTACTTCTCCTTATTGATGTTTGTAATTCAAAGGAAATTATTTCCCATCTTTAAATTCCCATGATAAAGTTAAAAAGAGATTTGCTGAGTCTTCTTTAACTTGGCCCTCTCTATAATACTTTAACTATCTTTAATGATCCTTGTTCCTTTGGTATTCTCTTCTGCAGGTCCCTGTCTGGAAGTATCATCTTTTAATGTTCCTTATCTGGCTCTTTGATGTTTCCTTAAATTCTGAAAAGCAACCATTCCTCAGGGCCATAAAGTTGTCATTCTTCTTACTCCACCTTCTAAGAGCTGGTATTACAGACATAGGTTACAAGGTCTGACACTTTTATTTCCTTTTAAAGACAAATCCATCTAAAAATGAAACAACCCTTACTTGTATCATTGAGAAGCATTAGTTACATACAAAAAAACCTACCATGTTTGAAGTCATAAATTCATATATCAAAATACCTTTACTTTCTATTTACTTGGGCATATTGCACAAAAGATTTAGTAATTCTTATATTAATTTTCATGAACACAAGGGTTAATAAAATACCCCATTGGTTCTAGTTCAATTTCCAGTTCGAGTGTCTATCTCTAAATAGCCTTCATTCCTTAAAGTTAAAAATGTTTTTTGTTTATTATATATTTTAAATTACTTATTTATTTTTGCTTTCTGAGAGTCTTGTTGCATAGGCCTTTCTGGTCTAGAACTCATGGTCCTTTTGCCTCATCTTCTTGAATATTAGCATTCAGGCATGAACTACCACAATAATATCAAAAATCTTTCTAAGCCTAATTTTGAGTGCTGGATTTATTAGTATTTAAATTTAATTTGACTTTATCAGTTGATACGTAATTTAGTTTTACTAAATGTGTATATTTGTATGACTTCTATCACTGGGAAGGCATAGAACAATTTCATTACCCCAGAAAAATCTCTTTCTTTAATGTTTTTTGTACAGTTATATGAGCAAGATAATGAGTACATTTCTTATCAATCATCTTTGATATCTCAATTTCTCTCCCCAGGTAATCTCACCAACCCAGTTAGTCAACCAATCTAATCTGACTTCGGATACTTTATGTTTTCTACATTCCAACATTTCATTGGAAGGAATTTTTCAGTATGTAATTTTTTTCTTTATTATTTTGGCAGTACTGAGGTTTTAACTTGAGGCCTCGTATTAGGCCAACTCTCTGTCACTGGAACAATGCCTCCAGCCCTACTTTTGGAAAATGAATCGAGTAAACTTTTCTACCTGGGCGAGCATTGACGTATGACCCCTCAGATCTCAGTATCTTGAATAGCTGAGATTACATGCATTAGCCACTAGCACTTGTACTAACTGTAAGGCAGTTCTTCTTATCTTTGCCCCTTCAGACAGCATGATAGAGAACTTATTAGTCTTACATTGTTGCATAGTATTCCTGGATACTCTACACTAGTTTACATATTACTCCTGAGTGGACCTTTGCGTTGTTTATAACTTTGAGATGCTATGAAGGAAGTGGTTGAGGCTATTCATTTACAAAGCCTTTTCTAGAGATCAGATTTGTTCCTCCATGTAAACAATTTTAAGTAGAATTAAAGATTAAAAAGTAATTGTATGCCTAATTTTACAAATAATTGTGAAATTACTTTCACAAGCAGTTGCACTTTTCCCATTACCACCAGCAACATAAAACCTCCAATTCTAGTTACTTCATAATTTTCACAGACAGCTGCTCATCAATCTTCTTAATTTTAGGAATGTAGAGTTGACTAATTATGATTTTAGTTTGCATTTCCTTGATGGCAAACGTCATTAATCATTGTTCAAGTGCTTATTGGCTGTTTGTACCTCTTCTTTTGTGAAGTTTTCCATTAAACTCTTTTGACCATGTTTATATTGTATTATCTTCCTATAACTGAGATGAAAGATCATTTTTATTCAAAATATAAATTATTAGATATAGATTTCAAATGTTATTTTCCAATGTGTTTTGCATGTCCATATTATTGTGTTTTTCCAACAAAAGTTTAAATTTTTAGAAATAACATTATTCAATCTTATTTTACTTTGTGATTAAGTAGGCTGGGTGTATTGCATATGTGTGCATGTGTGTTTGTGCATATGCATGTGTGAGCATGCATGTGAGTGTATACTCCAACCAGGAAACCTTTAGAAGGTCTATATCAGTCCCAAGATTACAAAACTTTTCTGACACTTTAGATTCTTCTAAAAGATTCAGCTTTTTGCATTTATGCGTCATCCATTTAGAATTAATTGTCTTATCCATTTAGAGTTAATTTCTATGTATGATGTGACAAAGTAAGAACTGAGATTAGTTACAATTTAATACAGAATTTAATTGAAATAAATCTTCAGTCAAGTAGTATGTCTTGTCCATATTTGTACTTTTCCTTCAATATTGCTTTGACCATTATAGCTTTGTTGGATCTCCATTTAAATTTCTCATATAAATGTTTAATTTGCGTATCAGCTTTTGTAAGAAGCCCTATCAAATGTAAAGATTCTTATTAGGTTTATTCAGAATTTGTAAATCAATTTAAGAATAACTAATTTTATTTTGTTATGGCCAATATTTGTGCGTTTTATTTTTTACTGGCTAATTTTATTTACTAAGACTTTCAGTTGAAGTACAGTAAAAAGCACTAATCAAACTTCTGTTACTTAAATACTGTGGGAAATACTTTTGTATATAAACACGATTGCTCTATTTTTATTACACATGCTTTGTGTGAGAAAATTCTCATTACTTATCTAAAAGTTGATTTAGTGTGAGTGAGTCTTAAAAATTGTGTAATGTTATTCTGCATCTATCAAGATAAACATGTTTTTATTGTCTTTGGTTGCTCATATTATGAAATATATTAATTTATATCGAAATATTTAACTTCACAAAGTTATGATAATTTCTTTCTTAAATGCTTCTTGATTTTATTTATCAATATTGTATCAGGAATCTGATCATGAGGTAGATCATTCAATTATTTTCTTATTAATTTGTTTAGTTATTTGAGGTATAGTTGGACTGGAAGTCACTATATTGTCTATGATGGCCTCAAACTTCCAATTCTTATGCTATAACTTTCCAAATGTTAAAATTATGTTTATCTGCCCATATTATTAGAGTAATTCTTACCCAATATGATGAATTAGGGAGTATGATTTTCTCTAGTATCCAAAAGAATTTTTAGAATATTGGCCTTATTTATTATAGAAATGTTTTATAGAAATCACTATTAAAGCCATCTGACCTCTAAGAATTACAAATAGAATAATACGTCTTCAACTTTTCTATTCCTTCCTGTAGTTGTTTTAGCAATTTGTTTCATATAATTTATTTTCTTTTTTAAAATTTTTTATTTTTTAATTAAGTATTTTATTGTGAAAATACTGTACAAAGTGGTTACAGTTACATGAGCAAGGTATGAGTACATTTCTTATCCAGCATTGTTGCCTCCTCCTTTGTTTTTCCCCTACCATTCCTTCCCTCCCACCTCCTCAGCTACACACTCCATCCCCCACACCCTCCACATAAATTGTAAAGTTCATTTTTCCACATAGTGTCTTGTACATCTCATTGTTGCAATGGGTCAATCTGTATGCATAGTTAAACAATTTGTTTTTTTTCCTTCCCCTCCCCAAATTATACCAACATCAAATGCAGTGAAAACAGGGGGTATACCGTGGGGGAGGGACATACAAAGCAACAAAAAAATCACATGGTACTTTATAAATATGTTAGAAACAATAGCAAGGAAGAAAAAAACCACTTGTGTCCCTATCTTAGGGTTCATTTCATTTGTTGAATTGGTGGCCTAGAGTTGTTTATAATTATAATATCTCCATATATTATACTAATGTTTGAAAGATCTCTAGTATAGCCAAATCACTTATTATTTTTCTTTTCTAGGTCTTCTATTAAGAGAGAGAAAGAAAGAGAATAAATCTATGTCTCAGATAATTTCTAATTGTGTCTACCATAATGAAAGAAAATATCATAGATGCAAAATTGTTATTATCTTGATGATCACCTTATTATTCCTTTAATGCCTAAATTTCCTAGGAAGGAATAGCTGAGTATCTTCATGACTTTGTGATCTTTTTCTAACCTTAATCTTCAGATAACTTGACTCCTTCATTTGTCCACTCAAAACCTTCCAGGCCACAACAACTTAATTACTACCTATGCAGAAAGTAAATTATAAATACAATTAGCTCCATAATGTCCTACCCCACATTACTCAAGAATTTTGATAGAGAAATTGAGCTATATTTTGACTCAAATTCTTTGTTTTCTTCATGCATTTAACATTCTCTTACAGATGATGCGAGCAAATAGCAGAGTATCCTGTAGCTAATAGTTAATAATATATTTGGAGTCTCTAACATACTTATACTTGAGACCAAATAATAATAATAGCAATAATAATAATAAATCCTGCAATAATATTACAAATATTTGTTGGGAATATACTCTAGTCCAGGCATTGTGTTAAGGCTTTTCCATCCATAAATCCTTTTAATTCTCCAAGAACAATGGTTGCCCTTTGACCCTTTTTCTTTCGTAACAAAATCAGGGCTTAGAGATGTTAAGTAGTGTGCTCAAGATCAGACTTTCAACCCTGGCTGCACATTAGACTCAATTTAGGAGCTTTTCGTGAATTCCATAGTCATTTGCACGCTACACCATTCAAACTGGAATCTTGCGGGGTATGGCCTAGGCATCAGCATTTAACAATCTTTCCAGGTGATTCTAACATGCAACTGGAGTTGAGAACTACCATTCTAGGGTGCTTCCTTTATCCTTAAAAAGAGTTACGAGCATTTCTACCCAATATGAGCTAATGAATTACCTGGATATTCATACATAGATGAAACAGCACAGAACTGGCATAGAGTAAGCAGGAGGTTACAGGAGTAAACACTGAATTACATAGCCTACTGTCAGAGCTGCAGAATTTGAGAGAATGTACTTCAATTATAATTCCTAAGTGTAAAAGGATTTGAATATAAAGGACCACCAAATGCTTTCTCCTGAATACAACAGGAGATGCTTTTAAATTGCAGACAGATCATGCCTTGTCTAAGAAAAACAGCTTCAACCTCCAGTGGAACTGAGGGGCATAGGTTGTCTTGAAGACTCTTAACATAAGGTCTTTTTAAAAAATGATTCTTCATCACAAGAAGGGCAGGCATTGGACTGAGTGACCCTTCACCGGTGCTCTCAGCCCAGGAATTCTGTGGCATGCATTGGAATGCAGACAGCTCATCACTGGGAGACAAATGAGACATCCATTGTGTCTTACCTGGCTAGACCGATTGCCTTCTCCAGCCTTCCTCCAGAGTCACCCAAAGACATTAAAGTATGTTTCATTGCTTGGCTCCCAACAGTAACATACTGAGGCACAATTGGGCTGTATTTGAGCCTAGCACAGTAACTATTAGGCGCTCATCAAAGCAAAGCCATCTGTCTAAACACTGCACATTATTACAAGTTTGCACCCCATCAGAATAAGTAAGATAAGCCTAAGAGGCTGAGCAATCAGAACCTCAGAAATAAAGTAATATAAAATGTTTGAAGATTTGTACATGCTGAAAATGCAACCAATCTACTGGGGGAGGTGCAGCACCTGAAAAGGTGTGCTGTGAATAAACAGAACAAATGTGTAGGACATGCTGGAAATAGCAAGAAAGAGTGTGGGGCTTTGTGATTCTTTCCCTTTCCCCCCAGCATTGACCCTTATTGTTAGGGAAAGACATTAAGTCCTTGGCATGCTTCTCTTTCTACCATCCTCCCCTCCTGTAAGAGCTGGCCTCCTCATGCCAAATATGCTAAGAACACACAGGAAGGGTGGTAAGGACTGCGGAGAGAGAGCGTGGGAGGAAGAAGATGAGGAATATGTATAGGAAATGACTGTAGACACATCTGATCAAAATGTAAAATCTGACATTTATCTGTTTGCAATGCTGCAGAAAGGTGGGCTCGCCAACCATGGATGGGCAGGAAGCAGTGGTTTTTCTATTAAGGGTAAATAAAATGAGGGTAAAAATTTTAAGTTGAGGAATTTTTCTGTTGCTAGAAGGCAAATTACTACATGCAGAAGTACAAAAGAACAGGGGTAAACAATACAATATGCTGTGAATTGTGAATGCATGTGTGGTAATGTCATGAATATATTAACTTCCCTCATTGTCAAGGCAAGTGACAGAGGCTGCCTGAAATTCAGAAAGGAGCGGGCTGTCACTCTGCAGCTCAGACACTTGGAGTCACATCTCTCCTAATAACAAAGTCTATTCTGTTTACATTTGACATGGTAAGCAAGGAAGTGGTGTGTTGCTTTTTCATACATATGTGTTTATATATAGAAGGAAATGAATATAGGTCTGAATGAATGAAGGAGTGAATGACTAGTGGAGTCTCTCCACCTGGTCCATCTTGAAGCCACCAGTATTTCCCTGCTTGGATAAAAAAACAAATCAGCAATGACAGGAGCACATTTAGATAAATTTTTTAATATTTCTGGCAGTGGGTTGTATTTATTTATTTTAACTATGTCAACATACTGCATATTTCTGACTCCAGGTCCCAGTGGTGTTTAATAAAAGAAACTGGGCAGTCATTATTATGTCAGAATCAGGAAGGGAAGAGACTCTAGAGGAACTAATGGAGAGACGGGAAATTAAGGATACTACCAGTGAGAGCTGGTGACAGGTTAACATTAGTTCTGCTTGGACTGGGGAGGGGTGGTAGGGAGAGGGTCGAGTTATCTGGCTGTTTTCCCATAGTAATGCAGAACTGAGACAAGGAGGTAAATATCCCATTGTGCTTAATAGCAGGATCCTGAGAAATGTCCTCAGAATGAAGGAGGGAAAAGAGCCGGAGGCAGATTATTAGGTTGGAATTAAAATGCAGACAAGATTCATTAAATTGTTGACCCTCCTCCCCACTCCAAAAAAAATGGAAAAGGAAAAGAGAGAAAAAAAATCAGGTTGCCATCTAAAATTGACAGCATTAGAGAAGAATTATGTGCACTGATTAGTAAGTGAATGTTTTTACCATTATGGTCTCAGCACCTGCTAGTTATGTCGACATTGAAGAGGCTCTCAAACTACAGTGTTTCCAATAATAGAGGTAACCATGAGCTGAAAGTTGGGCACAAGTGTCAGTACAGGGACACATCATTTTTTTACACAGTTGTGATGTTTAAAAATATTGCTATGATTCTTTATGCCAGTATTTCTGATACTCTAGCCTCCTACCTGTGTGTTGGGTGCACAGTAATACCAGTCACTAAAATCAGTAAAGCAAAGGGAATGGACAGTCAAATCAGAAGATGCCAAAGAGTTGAATTCCAGAGCAAGCGAAACATAGCTCACCATTTTGAACCATGTGATATAAAGTGATTTCAAAACATGTGTTGTTCTTTCCAGGTTCCAAGAAAAAAAAATGGCAATTTTATCCAATTTGGGTGTTTGCCAAAGGTGCCATTTCACCAAATGTAGCTATGGTCATAAAAAAGGAAGCTTCAGAGTAGATTAACTGGCTTTGCTGTACTATAATGGTGCTTTAAATGAGCAATTTGAGACAATTAACCTGGAACAGGCACTTCTGAGTGCTTTATCCCTTTAACAGTTTTGGTTCTTCAAACAAGAACAGAGAAAATGAAAATTGGCTCCTTCCCATCGTAGGATCTTCTGTGTAACTTTGTGAATCTGCATCTGATCCATAAGGAGCGTGTAATGGGAAAGCTAAACTATGTAATTTGGAGATGTAATACTCCATCAACCAAATAAAATCATTTAAAACATTAATGAGTATTTATGTGGCTGACTTAAGATAAAACTCTGCTCCATCTTTTAGTAATACTAGCTCTTCCCTCAGATACTAAACACATATTTTTTGTCTATGTACTTATAATTTACTGTAAAGCATGAGAGGGAAGAGATCATTTGGAATTATTAAAGTATTAAAAAGCTTTCATACACTGTCTGGAGATACTATTCTCTCATTATATTTTAAAATAACTAGGCAAAGGAAAACAAAAATAAATGAGTCCTGCTAATCAAAAGGAAGCCATCCAAGAATGTACTTAGGATAATTAGGTAATTTCAAACCACAGAACAAATATTTTGAGTGCCTACTATGTGCATGTGAGTGTGACAGATAATATGGAACTGATTAACAATATTATAATACTTATTAATATTAATTTAATTATCTTTAAGTCGTTATATGAAGGCATTTCAGTTCAACAAACTAGTTTATAAGTACAATGCATCTTGGTCAATGTCACCCCTTTCATCAACATCCTCTGTCTTTCCCAAACCCACCCATACCCTCAAGTTAAGTGGTTCCATTTCATATTGAATATAATGACTGTATCTTTCCACACATCTTTTCAAGGGACCTCCTGCCCCTTGAAGACCACAGACAAAATTAATATTATTATGAATGTATTACTTTGGAATGGTTGATCTAGTTTATAGGATGGACTGAGTCAGAGAGATAAGACTTTTACATTTTAAAAAAAAGACTTTTCCAGTAATGGAAGTGGGCCTGACTATCTAGTAAGAGTAAAACAAGTCAAAGAGAATAGTCTTAGAACACACCAGTGTTAAAAATAAATAAATTACAGCTGGGAAATTTAGAATTCTTGATAGTAACTCCTGGAAGCCAGAGACATCTTTATAATATGAAAATGAGAGAGGGGGGAAACACCTGGGAATTGATCTTTCTGGAAGATAGGAAAGTCTCTGCAGTGCATAGACCTGAGAGCTGCAAACACAAGTATAGAAAGATGATTTATTTGGAGAAAGAAAAGGCAAAAACGCCATGCAGTTAGAAAGAAGGAAATGAAAAAGTAATCTAAATTTCAAAATTGTTTTTCTTCCACATTATGAACTCCAGAGTTTCATTCTTCAGCTACTCATTTGTTAACACTGTAATAGTTGACAAAGTGGATCACGCCTTCCTTCTTGGAACTTTTCACTCTTGGATCTTTGAATATCACTTTCTGTTGCCTTCATGGTTGATAGTTTAAAGATTTCTCTTCTGAATTTCCTCTTCTTCTTAATCTCTAAATTTTCAGTGCTCCAGGCCAGTCTTCCATTTCTCCTTTGTTTTCATATATTCCCCTCAATTGTCACATCTAGCTCCAATCTGATGTTGACTTCTCAGTTTGCATCTCTGGTTTTGACCTGTCTATTAACCGTCATGATTACAGTTGCCTACTCAGCATCTCCCTTTGAATGCCTAACAGAGGTCTAAACTTCCAGATCCTTTTCATTCAGTTGACTAAGATGGAAACCTCCAAGTTAGATTTTCTCCTGAGGAGGTACCATTTTTGTTCTGAATTGGGAAAGAATAATAAGCTATGATTATTACTTGAATGAAAAGAATCTGAAATATAACCCCTACCTATGGGTTACTTTTGTTCCTTCTTCTCATAGTGTGTTGACAACCTCATTTGACAACAGCTCTTGGATATGATGCACATGGTATGTTCCAACATGGCTGACTTACAGACAGATATTGATCTTACAGGTGTGTATAGTAGTGTACCTGAAGAACAAGAGAATCCCTTGCAAATTCAATGGCTAGCAGGAAAACTCATATATCTTCCAACTAGCTTGCTAAAATCCACCCCAAATGTAGTATTTCAAAGTTAAGGTTGATTCCATTCCTCATCCAATCAGATTTTATAGTATCTGCCCCAAGGGCTCATTTTCAGATCTGTAAATCACCTGGAGGAAAGGAAGGGCAGAACAAAGCTTAGACCTATAAGTGCTTACTTTATGTAGGCACTGAGTATGATGGCTCAATCGACTTACAATTTTCAGACAAAGAGGTCAGTGACATTCAGTTGAGTTTTCTCTCTCCTTTTATCTCTTGGGACCCTTATACGTTTTAATTTCTATTTTTTTTTTTACATTTAGAGAGTTTTTCTTTTCATGATCCTAGATTCTGGAATAAAATAGCCTTTAAGGCAAAGTACCTATGCTAAGGAAGTTTAAATGTCTTATCAAGGGAGAAAACCAAGGACACAACTTGTAAAACCAAGACTCAGATGCAATGTATAAAGTTTCGGCACACATGTGGGTATTGTGGACTGAGCAACCTGGTAGGCTCTGGCAAGTCTATGAAGAAAAGGCCTCTTTTCAATTCTGGATAGAGAGGAAAGAGTAGGTGAGGCAACAAGGCCTATTCTTTACCAGCTTGAAAGGAGATAGTGAGGAAGGTATGTAAGAAGAGGATTAGGTCAGAGGGATGGGGTATGCCAAGCTAAAGAAATGAGCCTTTATCCTATACAAATGGAAAAAAACCGGAAGGCCTTGATAGAAAATCTGATATAATTAGATGGACACTTTTCTATCATTGTGACAGCCATGTACAGGTGAACTGGACATGAGCAGAAAAGGTAGTCCTCCTCATTAGATGACAGTATGGTCCCACTGGCACTGTGTTGCATTTTAACAAGCAAAATAAGCCTCAGTGCCTCTCTATTTGCTTTGGGACCTTTATATGTTTCACTTATTAGTTGACTCATGAGATTTAAAAATCTGTGGTCACTTGTATAGCATTTGACATTAAGCACAATTGCTTCATGTCTCTGCTTTGGCTTACTTATCTATTAAATGAAGAAAAGATTAATTCCCAAAGAAGATACTTGGGAGGGCTGAAGAGGTTTTAGCATATAAAGCACTTAAACGTAGCATGTCTACCTGGTACAATTAATTGTAAATTATTATTAATAATATCGAAGCTAAACAATGAAGCTAGTAAATACGTATACTTTTCACTCTACCTAGGGCTGGGAATTTGACTATCCTTGCCATTTTTTTGATATTTTAGTACTATAGTAGATTGTAGGTTATTTGAAGGATAAAAAAATGTCTAAATGTCTAATTTCTATTGCTAAATCTCAGCCCCTGAGCTGAGAAAGAAAAATTACTACTAAAGTTTTAAAATGTTGTTAATGGCAAAGGACATCTGTGGATCAGGGAAAACGTAACTTTGGCTGTGAGAACACCCAGAGATATTAAATACCCAAGACATGGGATTCTTATAGGTATCTGCCCTCTTATAAGACTTTTTGTCATATCTTCCTTTTTTGGAGCTTGAGAAGTTCATTCTGAAGGCAGCCTTCTATGAAAAGAGAAAACAGTCACTGTGTGCCATGTTTTATAACTTCATTTAAACCTCATTCCAAACCAATGGTAATAATTTTATAGGTAGATGCCTTTATTATTCCCATTCTACAGATGAAGAGACTGAGATAAATGCAGTCTCTGATAGTTGGTCCTCTGCCTCCAAAAACTCTAGGGATTGTAATCACTTCTTTCATTAAAATAGAACTAGCCATATCTACTAGATGCTCAAGAGCTATGGGTGATTTCACTTATGAGTTAACTAGAGAATTGTTGATTCCTTTTGTTTTAACGTGGAGACAACCATTTGTTTCTTATTTTAAACAACTCACTTTGTTTTAAAAAAAATGTGTACTTTGAAAATACTCAGAGTCTAACCAAATATAAAAATTAGAGGTATTTGTATGCTAAGTTGAACCATCTCTTAACCTATTGATTACTAAAACAGAAGAAAACAGCACCTTTTCAAGTTTTTTTTAAAATTCTTTTTGAGTAATTAGATTCAATTTCACATCTGTAGCACGAAACCAGTGTTTTCAACCTTTTTTTCCCTCCCAATTGTTTAACCTCCATCTCCATCTCTGGCATAAATTTAGGCCTTTATTTGTGAATACTCGGATAAGCACTTTGCCTCTAACGGTATTGTTCAAGGCCTGGCATCATTGTTACAGCTGTAATTGTAACTATCAAGACACAGTTCTTTGTAATTAGAAAGTCAAGATGGTATTCAGCAGTATGGCAGCACAGACTTACATTTGTTAGGCTATTAGAAAAAAAATGTTTACAGAGAAAACAGTGTCATTGTTTAGTGCTCTTAATTGACCATCTGCCTGGTAAAGAAATGTCCAAGGAAGGATAAATAAGACTATAGTACACTTATTTATTTATTTTCTTTGTGCAGTGAGGAAATTAGGAAATGCAACAGCAGAGGCAAACTAGATAAGGCATTTGCTAAATCAGGCTGCAAGTGAAATCACACCACACGTGATTTCTTTTTTTCTTTCTTTTTCTTTTCTTTTTAAAATTTCTTTCAGTGTCAAGATAAGACCTATGTTTGCCTCTCAGTATATTGAAGAAACGTTTTGTATTGTTCCTGGAGTTTCTTGACAGTACGGCTCTAGCCTCCCTTCTTGTCTTTTTCTCCTTCTGATCCAGTGGCCTCAGCTCAAAACACCTTGCTTTGTTCTCTAATGCACATGCTCCTTCCTCTGTGCTGTTGCCTAAGCCAATTAATTCTATTCTACCCTCTACTCTCTCTTGCAGTTACAGAAATTTCACCCCTTTCTATAAGAGCTGGGTCCTATATTTTTCGCATACCCATATCATGTTTCTTTTTGGATATCCAAGAAGGCAAAAACCTCCCCCCTGCTCTGAATTTCTGTAACATTGATTATTTTTTCCATTCATTTGGCATTGGAAGGTGACCTGTCTGGTGATGTTCTTCTGTCGTACTGCAAGGGTTCTTCAAATGAAGCCTTGCCATTTGCATCCTCATATGCTTCTGTTTTGACTCTCTCCTTAGATTGTATATTTATCTTCCTCAAGTTGTATCTCATTCTCCTTTGAATTCCCCCCAAAATGTCCATCACTTTTTCCTATATTTTTTTAATTTCATTCCAAATCTGGACTAGTACTTGGGGTCCTGTGAGATGTCTATCACTCATCCTTTGACAAAGCTAAGTAAATCTAGGCTAATTTGACCCTCAAGTCATGTTATAACTCTCTTCCACAAATATACTGGACACCAAATATTTGCCAGTTTTCTGCTAGGACTGAGGATTCGGGGAAGAATCAGCTTTGATCCTTTGTCTGCCAGGCTCACATCTGGGAAATGGTCTCTGGTGGAATTACATGTCAGGGAAAATCACTAAAGACATTGAGATCAGAAGGTATGTTTCTTAGAATTTGATTCAAATTAACAAGAGTTAATTTTGACAGGAGGTTTTTTTTTATCTCTAGAAACATCCAATCCCTAAGTTTCCACTGATGGGCCTGTTCTGTTGTGAGACACTGGTGCATAACTTGTAGAAAAGGCTCCATCAATCATTCTTGCCAGCAGGGAAACAATATGCAGTACCCTGGACAAAGCTGGTCCCAGATTCTCTAATTTGGGTTCTATTCCATGTCCAAAAAGCAAGGAGCAGCTGGTCTTGAGGAGATTATCTGTTGTGCTATATGGATGTCCTTCTGTCCAGGGTCTGAACTGAGTTTTCTCCAAAGACAGTGAGTGACCAGACTTATGCTCAGAGACCTGTCTCTTCCAGGACCACAGATGGAAGCCCTCATTACAGCCATGTGCAGATTCACTACAATATGGAAATCCTTCAAGCAGGAAATGGAACAAAAATACAAAATATGACCTGACCCAATACCAGCCTCAAATGGTAGTGAATGACATGACTGATTATTTCTTCTCTGGTACTTTGGAGACAACAGAAGCCTAGTTCCCTGGACTTCCTCAAGACTCATGCATGTATACCTTTTGTAACATTTTCTCTGACTTCATTTCTCAGTCTTGAATTCAGCTATCCCTGGACCATTGAATGTATACTATCCAGTGTTTTGGGGCCAATGTTCCCATCAGTGACTAGTCTCCTAGTTGAACTGGCCACACCTTGTACATAGAAATTGTTACTGAATAGGTTTATGTTTTCTGGATGGTCTGTTATCTTAAGCTGATCAAGGCCATAGGGATTTTATTCCTTTTGTTGATGTTTGTCCCAAGATCTTCTTATAGCACATTTCCCTTATTTATCTTAGATCTCTGCTTAAACTGTGCCTGATCATTTAGTTCTTCTTCACTTTCTTATATATAAAGGCAACCCTTGTACCAAATCAACCTTGCCATATCTGAAAGCCCATTCTTAAACTTGTCTAAATTTTCTTCACTTGTGAGCTCATGGAGCTAGAATTTCACCTTCCCCATGTGCTGGTTTATTTTCAAGATACGTTGTAGGGACTCAATAAATATTTGCCTAATTATACCTAGTTTTCAGAGCCTCACTAGCAGTGACCTTTTAGTGGTTGTACAAAGGTAGTAAGTTCTATTGGCTTTGGAGCTATATTGACCTGAGATTGGGCCATTTAGCAACTGAGACCATAAGAAAAATTTTTATTTGCTGAATCTGTTCCCTTACCTTCAGAAGAGAGACACATTAACACTGGCTTTTGAGTCATGATAAGAATATGACAAGATGAGCTTCAAGAATGCATAATAATCTGACATAGAAGATTCCAGCACCTGTAGAATAGTTTTCTTTTGCTTTGTCCCAGTTTGCCTCCTTCTATTCCCTCATAAATACATTCTCCCATATTGCACTAAATTTTTTCCTGCCCTGCTTTACTTTTAAAAATCTCTCCTTCTTTTTTATTTCCATCCTATCACTTCTTACTAGAATTGAGGTAAGTCAAGGATTTTCCATCTGCAAGTGCTTCCACAGCCGTGTTAAAACACATGTCCAAAAGCGTATACTTGTCACACTTCTGTTATTAAATTCACAAAAGATTTGTGATGCACCTTATCCCATTCATTCAGCATACCTGGACAAATGTATTTGCCTTTATTGTCACCTCTTTCTCCACTGAAACTTTTTACCAACCCATATTTTTTTCTTAGCTAGCTAAAAATCATGATATGGAAGACTTCTTTAGAGGCCTTTGCAATTGACACTGTTCTCATCTTTTTCCTTTTGTACCATGGAAAGAGTGCAAAGTCTAAAGGGATATGTTAAAGCAGAGTCCAGACATGCATTCAGATAGAGAAGGCCATTGCTGTCTTTTTAATAAGTTTTTATTGTGATAATACTGTACAGAGGGGTTACAGGTTATGTGAGCAAGGTAATGAGTACATTTCTTATCAAGCATTCTTGCCTCCACCTGTGTTTTTAGGCCCTTGCTTTTGACATTAGGGAACTCTTAACACAAGAAATTTTCTGTATGATAGTCATCTTAGCCCAGGTGGAAGTTCTTACATTATTGGACTATGAAAAGGTACACTTTCTAATATTTTATTGTTAGATAACTGGAGTAAATTTAGGCAGCAGATTGGCCTACTGAAATACAACCGTAGATGTCCTTGTACTTAGAATAATGCCTGGAAAGTAGCAGATGCTGGCCTCTGTGAGTGCTTTGTAGGAAATCAGCTTCACTGCTCATTCTTAACTATGTAGTAGGAGACTGAGGGTCTCAGATAACAAGAAGTACCTTGATGGATCCTCCAGAGCTAGTTCTGTGCCTTAATGCATCTTACTCTTGTAGCCCAGGCAGAAGGAAGGAAGGAAGGAAGGAAGGAAGGAAGGAAGGAAGGAAGGAAGAAAGGAAGGAAGGAAGGAAGGGAGGAAGGAAGGAAGGAAGGAAGGAAGGAAGGAAGGAAGGAAAGGGAAATATAGTGTGAACTGATTTCTGCATAGAAAACTTTGATCAGGACAGGGGGCTTGACTCAGGTGACAAAGCACCAGCCATGAATGAGAACACTTTGAGCAGATTGGAATCCAGTGGCTATGCCAGTGATAGAATCAGGGAAAGAGGCTGGCTGTTGGACCCCTGACTCTGTCATCAACATTTGTATCAATATTAAAACATTTCTTTTATGTTTATAGACCCATATTATTTATTTTAAGCCTATTATCATTTCACTTTCTTGGAATCACTCTCCCTAAGTAACTAAAAGAGTTATAAAAGTAACACCACGTTGGGCAGCAAATATTCCTTTTTGTTTATTTCCTTCAGAGTCAAATGAAATAAATGATATATTTGTAGACTTGGATCTATTTGTTCCCTTTTACCCTTACCATACTCCCATCATATCAGTAATGGAAAGAAGAGTCAAGGTCATATATAAAGATACTAAATCCAAAAATAGATTGAATTCCACTGTAGGGCCTCTCAAATTCCAGGAGGTTGGGGGAAGAGTTTTAAATGTGATTTTTTTTACTGGTTTCCAGCTGATGCTAATGCTGCTGGTCCCAGCACCACACTTTGAGTAGCAAAGGTCAAGTATGAAACACCATTCTGGGACTCAAGCTTGAACCTTTGACATCTCTAGAGTGGCTAGTGCCTTATCTTCCACCACCACCACTGCTGGTGGTGAGATCTAGTCCAGGACTCACTTGTGAGATCGATTTCACATTGGGTGCATTTGAATTGATCCTGCTAACTGTGTCCAGTGTGACATTTCTGTTCATTTAACCATCTATTGTTCACATCAAGTGGTCACAAATGTTCCTTTAGCAAAATGATGAGTGAAATGAACATGATGATTGCAAACAAAGAAAAAGTTATGCTTCAGATATTAGACTAAAAGAAAAGAATGAGCCAGTTTTAGAGAACTCATGCCAAATATCCAGAGATCTACCAAGTGGGTGAAATGGAGAGTTCCTGAGAGTAAGGCCCAAACTAGCACATTCTTCTACTGCTATCCCTAAAGTGCACAAGGAATATGTATTGAGTTCTTCTTTCAGTGGTCTCATGTCAGGTCTAATGGTTTATCTATCCCCACCAACACAAATTTTCCTCCCTGAAATATTAATCCACATCTTGATCTTATCCATATCTTTTCTATGCTAAATCAGATTCCAACTATTTCCAAAATCCTTAATTCCTCAGTTGTTTGCTATTAAACCCATAACAGTAGCACAAAATTATCTAGTACTTATTTGTGGAATAAATGAACAAATTCAAAACAAAGAAGTATAATGCTCTTGTATCCATAACATTTAAACCAGCTTACTCTTAATTCTCCGCTGAGGCCTGTCAAGAGTTTTACTAAATTGAAGAAAATGGAGTTAAAATTCACCATGGAACTCCAGTTGCCACTGATTTTTGTGCCTGTAATCCTAGCATTTTGGCGCTGAGGCTTAGGGCATTAAAGTTCAAGGCCAGCCTGCTCAAAACCTAAAAATTTCTCCAATTCACCAGGCTGGCATTTTGCCAGAGGTGTGTTTCAAGTAGTAGAGTGCCAAACATGAACAAACTAAGTGAGAGTGCAAAGCTTTGTGTTCAAACACTGGGGCATACACACATGTACACACACACACACAATAAATAAATAAATGAAAATTTCAGCACACATACGGAATAATTTAACCACATGTTTCACTGGAATAAATTATCTCACTTTGGTCATTATATGAAACATGAGCATCACCTCCTTGGTTCCTCCCAAATCTTTATAAAGCAAGTGTTATAATGCCATGAATATACAGGTGAAGAATCTGGAGGCCTTACAGAACCTTTGAAATCTATATACATATTCCAACCACCCAAGGCCATCTCAGTGCAAGCTCCAAGTGCTTTACATTGAGGTATTTATTGTCCCTGCTTAGTATCCTCACCACACCCTGTATGCCAATTGCATTGCATTTGTAGGTAGATAATATTCAAAAGAGGAATGAAAGAGAGATAGAGTGAATGGATAAATGGCTTTCTAGAGTGCTCTTGTATAAGTTATACCTTACAATTTAATGTCCTATTAAGGGCATCTTGTCCTACTCACTTTGGGATTTCAATAGAAGCTGACATTTCTGTCCCTTTGACCATCAAGTGCTCACAAATCCCCAAAGAGTGTTAAGACTTGGCAATTATTGAAAATAGTCAGAGTTGTTTTGGCTGTCAGGGATTTTTATGCCCCTTCTGAGGAAATCAAAATAATCTATGACCATGCCAGAAATTAGACCAAGGAGATACTGGAATCATCAATGACTAAAGAGGTCTGATGTCTCACAGATCTTTATTACTGCTTTCTTGAAGGCTGATGAGAGTCTGCAGAAAATACCAAACCCTGTCATAAAGCCTTTGCTGTTTGTTCTCTTCTCTCTGCCAGGACCATTTTTTTTCTCTTAGAGTCCCAGCAAGACCTGAAGGACCTTTCTACATTCAGGTGACTGCTCCAATGTCACCTCACCCAACAGCACTTCCTCCACCTGAAAGCTCCCTCTGGCACTTTCCACTCTATGACTTCCATATTTTGTCTTCAAAGCCCTCAAGGGCCCCAGAGATACTGCATATGGATATGTGAATTTGCTTCCCAACTCACTACAATGTCAGAACTCCAAAGCAGAGCCCCATTCACTCTTGTTTGCCTTTTCAGCATCCAGACTGATGGTTACTTTACATAAAATGCCTCTAAAATATCCACTGTGTAAACAAATTAATGTGCAACCAATGCTTTATTCAGAAAGCAAACCATTCTACTTTTGAGTACATGTAGATTCCAATCATAACAACCACTCCACCTACCTACTGATGGCTAACAGCTTCATTCTATGCAAGAGGTATTGTGACAGGCCTTGCTTCTCCTCACTCCATCTTCCTACTTCCTATTTAAGTTAGTCTAGATTCCGCCAGTCATGGAAGAGATTCTGGAAATGTTCTGATATGTGCAACACAGTGTCTTCAAATGGGAAAAGGGTCTTTCTTATTTTTCCCTGGGTGATGGCATAGATCTTTATTAGGTCAGTGTCTGGCATCCACTGCAAGCCTCTTAGGAAGCTAATCTACCCAGCTTATCCTGTCACCCTTCAACTTAGTGCCACTTCGTAATGATGTGCTGCGTTGTCATCTCTCTTACTGTTGTGCAGTCAGGGCAGCTAGCTTCTTCTATCTTCAGTGTGTTTGGAGTCCATTTAGCACACCTTCACTTGGAAATGTTTGGTAATTACATCTGCAAGTCCTCGGAGGGTAACCATTCACCTAGTTCAGGTAGAGCTTGCAGGGGCAAACATTACATTTGGTTTTCCCGTGACATCAAAATGACAAAAAAGCTTGTTGGATCATTTGGAAAAAGGTCGTGACATCGGCACACTTGTGTAGTCAAAGCCACATGCATACGATGAGATGCTGCCCTCCAGATAATCTCTTTTTATTCTACAATAGATCTTGTTTTAAAGGTACCTGCCCATTTATTGTAGATGACAGACTAATAAAATGAAGTCATTTTAATAAATGCTGTATCAGAATATCCCATCTTCTTCTGTGGCAATGTGAAATTTCACCACTGGAGGAAGCATTTAACATTCTGACTATTTTAATACTTTTAATAAATATTTGCAATTCCTATGATAAAGCATCCCAGTAGAAAATACATTTCCTCCAAAATTTATGTGGCTGCTGGCAGGTGGCCATTTTCTAATTTTCTGTCTCACTTACATACATTTATTACAGATTTCTAACTACTCCCGTTTGCTCTTTGGTTATGAGAATGTTGTTTCTTCTCTGAGTAGGAATGTGTGTGGTTAAAATTGAGGGTGGTAAACAAGAGCTTTCTGGTTTGCAAATTGAAAGGTTGGTCATATTCCCTTGGGGAGGGTCCTTCAACATTTATTTTACTCAGCCCTGCAACACATTTTAACCAAGCCTTCAAGATTTATCTGGAACTCGAGACTCTTTTCTCAATTTCTCAACATGGTGAAAGGCTGAGGACAGGTACACTTTGATTAAGTTTTGAGCTTACTAATGGCATTCTGCAGAATGTGAAATAATTGTTAGAGTAATAAGATTTAGAGAGAAAGAATAATACTCAGGTTAAGTAGCCCATGTTTCAAATACCAAGTAAAGCTAGTTAAGGTATTTCTGCTGTAAATCTTTTTTGTAGAATAAAAATATAACTGTTTTAAAAGTGTCATCTCTCATGTATATTTCCAATACTGGCTTGACTTTTCCAAATATCCCAAACAAAGCTATCTTTCTGTTATTTCTGATTTCCTTCCTTTTTCAAAATCGGATCCTTTATCTGCTTTCTGGATTTCACTTAAACTTATTGTCATTCTCTAATCAGACAGAGGTTGGGAAGGTGGCTCAGTGGTAGAGCGCTTGCCTTGCATGCATGAGGCCCTGGGTTCCATTCCTCAGCACCACATAAGCAGAAGAAAAAAGCCAGAGGTGGAGCTGTGGCTCAAGTGGTAGAGCGCTAGCCTTGAGCTGAAGAGCTGAGGGACAACGCCCAGGCCCTGAGTTCAGGCCCCAGGACCGCCCCCCCACCAAAAAAAATGTCTAATCAGACAGAACAGAAATCTGCCTATTTGGGGAATTTCCTTTCTACATTATTTCAAGACCTTCTTTTCTTATCTCTTTGATGTCTTTTGACTATTTCCTCCTTTAATTCCTACTAATACTTGGCAAGAATATTTGCTAATTATCACTAAAGACAATACTAATTTATGAATTATCAAATCTGTGAACTTTGTTATTTAAATCATGCAGTAACCCTACTGGTCAGATTGATACCACCATCCTCATTTTATATACACAAAGTGAATTGGCAAGTCAAGTCACAGTGACTTGGTTGAGATTATTCATCAAGGTAGTCTTAGTGTTAGGATTTGAACCCTGAAAATCCAACAGCAGAGATGAGGCTCTGAACCACTCTTTACTCCTCTGGTGATGAGTAAATCCAGCAGCCTTTATATAATTTTCACAACTGTTCCCTCTACTTGTTTTACTTGTATTGGCAAGTCTTCACATTTCTGTTATAGCTTACTTACCAAAACTATAGGCTCTTATTGAAACCTATAATGTGTCTAATGGGAATTTATATCCATCATTTATTCACTTAGTCATTCATTTATCATTATGCAGCAGATGTTCACAGACTACATGTTACTGGTGAGTAAAGTCCATGCACTGTGGCTAAAGTAAAGATAAAAGTCATCCCAAGGTCTTTTTCAGTATATTGTAAATAAGGAAATAATAATACTACATAAACTGGAGTTACGGTAAATATGTTCAGAAAGATAAAGCAGAGGAAAAGAGTCTCTCCTGTTCCAGACAAGGTAATTAGGAAAGACCCCTGCAATAAATAACATTTAAATGTAGACCAAATATTAGGAGATAGGTTGCTATCTAAAACAAGGGGAAAGTGTTTCATAAAATAAAGAGGAGAAGCCAATTCATAGTGCTTAAAACAGAACTATGCAGAGTTAGCTCAGAAGCATACAAGGAGGCCCAGGGCTCATGGAGGCAGAAAAGAGTGTAAAAGAAGGAAGGCTTGAAAGTCTGGAAGTCCAGCACCATGAGAGGATCATTGCAATGATGTTCCTTTCCTTCTCACTCACGTGTCCTATTTCTAAAGAGGAACAAACTTTCAACCATGCTCTATTTGCTGTATCCAAAACAGAGAATTTCCCTTCTTATCACCCGGCTATTTCACATCTTTGAAACACTTTGATCTGACCTCTGAAATCCTCCCATCTTGGAAGGACCCTTTCCAAAGTCACATCCTGAGTCAATGCTCCTCAACGAAAGGACAAGAAAGCATTCTGTGGTGTTGGGCTTCTGAGGTCAGGCAGTCTGTCTAATTTCACTACAAATCTTTCTGGCTGGGCTCTCCTTAGTGAAGGAGGATATCTATCCAGATTTTAATTAGGTCATGCTATTTTTTAATATTTTTAATTGTAAAGATACTGTTCAGAGGGGGTTATAGTTACATGAGTAAGGTAATGAGTACATTTCCTGTCAAGCACTGTTACAACTTCCTTTGTTTTTCCCCTACTATCCCTTCCCTCCCTCCCTCCCCAACTTTTCCCTTCCCCTCCCCTGAAGTTGTAAAGTTCGTTTTCAACATAATGTCTTATATGTCTCATTCTTACAATGGGTCAACCTGTATCCTTGTTTCAACATTTTGTTATTTCCCTTCCGATCCACAAATTAGAAAAACTTTATATTCAAGATCAAATATTCAAGAATCAAATACAGTGACAACAGGAGTTATACCATGGGGGAAGAACATACAAAAGAAACAAAAAACATCACATAGTACATTAAAAACAGTGACGAAGAAAAAAATCTCTTATGTTCATATCTTGGGGTTCATTTTGCTTAGCATCATCTTATTTGGTCATATATACGTAGCTTTTGATCATTTCTGCTTGTCTGGTAAGATTATCCCAGATGTATACTAGTTATTGCAAATAAGGGAAAACATGGGACTTATGTTTCTTTGGGTCAGGCTTACTTCACTTAATATAATTTTTCCAAGTCTTTCCATTTCCTAACAAATGGAGAATTATCATTCTTTCTGATGGAAGCATAGAATTCCATTGTATTTTTATATATACACCACATTTTCTTGATCCATTCATCTATTGAGGGACATCTGGGTTGGTTCCATATCTTAGCTATGGTGAATAATGCTGCAATAAACCTAAACAATCACAAACAAGACCATACTAAAGCTACCAGCACAACTAGGTTATGCTATTTTTAAGTGCAGAAGTACAGGAACAATAACGTTTGCAGGGGAATAAATGAGATCATCTATGCACATAGTACAATTCTATTAAATTGTGGCTTCAAATTATTTTGAAGATGTTTGAATCTGGGCTGAAGGTATGGCTCATCAATAGATTGCTGACCTAACAAGCTCAAGGTCCTGAGTTAAAACCCCATGTGTCTAACGTCTCTGAACTCTTCTTAATAACCCTATTAATAGGCTCTAATATCAAGAGTCTACCTCATTGCTTTCCTGGATTAGATTTCAAGCATCTTCAGAGAAAGGACCACATCCAATTTTCACTGATGCTAATAAAATGAGGTGTTAAAACCCTTCCTTATTTCCTGAGACTCAGTTCATCTATGTAGCCCAGGCTTGCCTTTTATTTAACATCCTCCTGTCTCTACCTCATGAGTACTGGGATTACAAATGTGTGTCACTTTGCCTGGCTTAAAAAAACTCTTTTCAACAGTTTCTATGCTTTGCCTAAAATGTTTACCAATCACTAATTTCTAAGCTTCACCTAAAATATTTAGTACATAAATGAAGGAAAGGTTTCTGAAAAGTCTTAAAAAATGTGTTTTCTTTATGGTGATGTTGAGATTAAAGGATTAGTAACTATAACCCAGAGAGAAAATCTTTATGACCCTAGGGCAGGAAGATTTTTGAACAATACACATACAAAGTACCAAACTTAGAGAAAACTTGATTATTTCAACAGCATTAAAATTTAAATCTTGGTCCATCTAAATGGAAAGATACATAGTACTAGAAGGTATTTGTGCCAAGTGCCAGTGGCTCACGCCTGTAATCCTAGCTACTCAGGAGGCTGAGATCTAAGGATCATGGTTCAAAGCTAGTCTGGGCAGGAAAGTCTGTGAGACTCTTTTATCTCCAATAAACCACTAGAAAACCAGAAGTGGTGCTGTGGCTCAAGCGGTAGAGCACTCGTCTTGAGCTGAAGAGCACAGAGACAGCGCCCAGGCCCAGAGTTCAAGCCCCATGACTGACAAAAAAAAAAAAGAAGATATTTGTAAGATACTAATCAGCAAAGATTTTGAATCTACGTTGCCCATAAAATGTCCATTAATAGGATAAGAATTAATATCTGGAATATACAAAGAGCTCCAAAAATTAAATACCAAATCATCCAATTAGCATTTAGGCAAATGAATTACAGGGGGCAGTTCTTGAAAGAAGTACATGTGTTCAGTAAATCCAAGAAGAAATGTTTAACATCCTTAGGCATAAAGCATATGCAAATCAAAATGACATTGAGATTTGATCTCATCTCTGTCAGAATGGCTATCAATGAAACAAATATCAGCAAATGCTGACAAGGGTATGGGTAAAGGGAACTCTCATACACTGCTGGTGGCAGTGTAAATTGTTGCAGCCACTATGGAATTCAATATGGAGTTGCCTTCAGAAACTAAAAATAGAATCATCATATGACCCTGTCATACCACTTCTAGGCATTCCCTTGACCAATTTGCCTTCCAAAGATGTCTTCACCTCTTCACACTATCATCTTGGGGCTTAGGATTTTGCACAAATCGTTTTTGAGGAAGATACATTTAAACCATAACAACATATACATATGTATATATATATATACATACATACATACATATATCCACCATTAAAAACAGTGAGCTATTTTCTTCACCTATTCCTTACATCTTTTATCTTCTTTCCTTACAACTTTATTCTTCATAAACTTTAATATTGGAAAGTAGCCAATTTCATCCTTCTTTAAAATGGAAGAAAAATATCCCACTAATATAACAGGTGTAAGAGAGTGCAATACTCAGGATTGATTTCAGCATAAAATTAATTCCCAGTTACTTATAATATTTAATTTGTATATGCAAAGTATCCCAATCACTGAGAAGATAATTGACTTTTCTCTGAAGTCTCTCAGTCTACATATTAATTCCTTCTTCTTTTTTCTCAGACCATTGTCCTTGTTGGAACTCATTGGCATTATCAGTGTGTACTTAGAGGAGTTGCAATATCAATAAATTTGTCAAACATCATCATATGTGGTCCATCGGGCAGGATTTGTTTTTGCTATTCCAATTCTATAACCATACAACATCGAACAACTGCTTTCTAACACCTTATGGAGTCATTTTTATTTTGCAAGTCAGTTTAAGTATTCCTGCAAAATAAATATGTTAAGATGCTGTAGCACAATAGCTGAGTACAGTGGCTCCTACCTGTTATTCTAGCTTTATAAGAGGCAGATCTGGCCTATGCAACACAGATCACAAGACCCTGTTTCAACCAAAAACTGCTGGGAAGGGTTGGGTGTCAACTGGAATATATTAAAAAGCATATATAAGAGGATAGCAGTTCAGGCCAGCTCAGAAGAAAGTAAAATCCTACAAATAATATACTAGAAAAATAATCAGAACAAAAAAATTAGAGGCATGCATCAAGCCTACTTAGCAATTACATAGCCCTGCATTCAAATACCTGTATTGACAAAGGAAAAAAAGAAGGAAAGAAAAAAGAAAATAAAAGAGAAAGAAACCAAAAATAAAACTATACAAATAATAGCTAAATGGAAATTTTTTCATATATATATATATAACTGATAATTCAAAAAACCCTTCATGCTAAAAATATGGATTAATAATCTGTTGTATAACTAATTAGTTGGAAGACCACAGCATATGTACAGAATATGCAGAGTAATTAGTTATTTTAAAGGAATTTCCAAAATGATGCATGTGTTGATAAGAATACATTGCTGGGCTAGGTTGTGATGTTTTCACCCATTGAATCACTACATGCATATTGGTGATAATTTATTGCCACTTTTCCAAACTGTCATTCTTACAACATGGATGTCTTATGACAATTACTGACATGTTTGGCTCTAATCAGAAACTTTTATATAAAATATCATCCCCACAGCAGGTTGATCTGTGGTGTTATTATTACTATTTTATCTTTTCTTCAGGAAGTATGATAAATGTGAAACATTCTTTCAACACTGCAATTTCAGAGTGATGTGCATCAACACTATCATAACTCACTTGGAAAGTTTGATAATTTAAGTTTCTCTTCCTAGACAATAACCCATTTTTATACCCTGGCAGTATCTAAGCAGGAAACACTGAGAAATGAATGTTTGTATTAGAAGAGAGAACATAATAATAAGATTTCCTTTGCAGATGATTCTAAAACTTAAGTTGCATTTCTCTTTCAAAATAGTTTCCTCTCTTCTCTCATTCAGTGAAGCTCATTTTTCTTCTGACGCTCAATCAGTACCTCCCAAAAGACACGACGACCACAGTAGACTTCCAGTCTCTAATTACCGTTGTTGGAATTAGTATCATCAAAAGAAAATCTCAATGAAATCAACTGGCACAGGTAAGAGAGTAAGAAACTTCACGTCCTTTAAAAAATTATCTGCTGTGCCAGGCACCGGTGACTCACGCCTTTAATCCTAGCTACTCGGTAGGCTGAGATTTGAGGATTACAGTTCAAAGCCAGCCCGGGCAGGAAAATCTGTGAGATTTCTATCTCCAATTAAGCACCAGAAAACTGGAAGTGCACTGTGGCTTAAGTGGTAGAGTGCTAGCCTTGAGCTGAAGAGCACAGGGACAGTGCCCAGGCCCAGAATTCAAGCCTCACAACTGAAAAAAAAGTCTGCTGTTGAAGCCCACATGCAGGAGCATCATGGATGAAACAAGATCCTTCTCCTGGAAACCACATGCTAGGAAGATGGGTCCAGAGGATGGGTGATAGTTCCTCTAATTGCCTTCGTGATTGTGTTATTGCTGGAGGCCCAGGATGCAGGGAGAATTCTGTGGTGCTATGGATGGTAGCTGGGATTGTTCTGTCTCTGCTCCCAGAATCACCATATTCCCTGTCAGCTTTACAAGTGTTGGTATTTGCAGTTCATTCCTGTTTACCTTTGTACAACGCTGTACTAGTCATTGGAGTTGCTCTTTCCCTGAGAATTGACCATCACTTTGGGAATCCCATCCAGCCTTTTATGTCCTGTCCTAATGAATTTTCATTTAATTGTTACTTTTGCTGAACTGGAATCCATAAATATAAGTGGTAAGCCTGCTGGCCATTATGGAAGTAGTTATTCACTCCACAGGAGGCTCGGATAAAATGTATACTGGCTGGAACCCGATTAATACAGCTTATGTTTATCAGAAACTATTGAGTTACAATTTGGTAATGTCTATTTTCTCCTGCATTATTCTATCTGCAATGATAACAAAATCATGCTAATCTATTCTTTTTTTTTTGGTGACACTGAAGCTGAATAGCCCCTCCAGCCAGCCTCTTACATCAAAGTGCTTCTTTCCTATCATGCCTCTTAAGAACAAAACTGTATTCCACTCTTTGGCACACTCTAATCTTTCCATTTCTATTACAATGCTTCATTAATTTGCCTACCTCATTGCTTTGTAGCTTTGAAGAAGGGTAGAAGTGGAAAACACTTGAAATCATAGTAACCTCTGCCAGGGAGGGTCTGGTCTTCCAAATATTTCAACTATTTCCTCCCTGCTGGCTTACTATCATGTTTGAGTTCCTGTGAGCAGCAGATATGAATCCATGCCCTCCCACCTTAGGCATCATAAATATCTTTCAGATAATAGATAATTCGCCCGATCTTAGGTGTTCCTGTGCACTTAAGAGATACTCTGTGTGAAGAGAAAAATGCATTTTGATTTGAGGTATTTCCTCAGTTTTATAGGGATGCTAAATTATACCTTATAATGGTGGGGGAATCTAAAAACTTCTCCCATTACCAAATGCCTGCTTTATCTCTTTCTTTTCCCTTCTCTAACCTCAAAGAAACATCTGAAAACCCATTCAACCTTATAAACAGCAATATTTCCCTGGATGTAGTCCTGTGTTTGCAATATTAACTGAATGTGTGGGAGAAGCATAGATTGATTACCTGTGCATGTATAAAATACAGATATATATTTTTTCAAGTCCCTAAAAGGAAAGGCAAACCTGTGCAAAGCCAGTCTAGTATCTTTTGGTTTGCTCTTAAGATTAAAAACAAATCTACCCTTATATTAGACCTACATTTGCCTGGCTCAAATTTACTAGACTGAATCTTGCTCTCTGAAGCTGACCTGTCAGTTGTGCTTTTTCCTACAGGATAGTTTTTTTTGTCAAACTTGATTTTTTATTAGAATTATCTTATAATCCCTGTTTCCTTCAATGGCAGTAATTCTGGATTTCTCTTGACCTTGGCCAACCATTCTCATAGCATCTAGTAGAATAGCTTCATAGTAGAATACATTTAAACATTGCCATAGATTGGCCTCCCCTGAAAGGAACTGAGCCAAAGGCTGGGTGCACATGGTTTATTGGGGAGGTAATCCCAGGAAACTCCAGTGAGGAAGGGTACAATGAAAGTTAGGGAAGGGAGAAAAGCTAATAAAGTATGTGTTAATGAGCTGATTATTGCTATGGGTAATGGGGCTCCATTGTGTTGGGGATCCCCAGAGAAGCCATGAGGAACAGTCCTAAAAATGAATCCATGGGTGTTGGAGAGGCTGAGGTGTGCATCCACTAATGTTCATCCCCCAACTGGGAGACAGCTATACCAGTAGTCATTAACACCTGGTGTGCTGTTTTGTGTATCTTGGTGCAGTATAAACATAAGGGTGCTGGGGAAAGGAGAGTCTTTCAAGGTGGACACTTGAGAGCCTGTTGCAAAACTACCTTGGCACTTGGCATCAGGAGAATTCTGGGGAGCTGAAGGGTTCCAGGGCTGCACAGATGCCAGGCTGATAATAGAAATGGCTTACTCCAGCCAGATAAAGAACAATGGTTAATGCTGAACCTTAGAACTGCAGAGTTAAAATCCTAACTGAACCGAAAAGAATAATTTCAATAATTTGGGGATTGTGCCAGTCAAATAAAAAATGTCTGCCTGCTTTTTTTTTTAACTGGGGGTGGGTAGTAGTTAAGGCTATACAGTCTTGCTTAGCTTTTTTTTTTTTTTTTTTTTTTTTGGGTCCGGTCGTGGGGCCTGAACTCTGGGCCTGGGCGCTGTCCCTCAGCTCTTCAGCTCAAGGCTAGTGCTCTACCACTTGAGCCACAACGCCACTTCCGGCTTTTTTCTTTTTGCTTATGTGGTGCTGAGGAATCGAACCCAGGGCCTCAGGCATGCAAGGCAAGCGCTCTACCACTGAGCCATCTTCCCAGCCCCATTGCTTAGCTTTTTAAAGGCTGGCACTATACACTTGAGTCATACCTCCACTTTCCAGCTTTTTTTTTTTTTTTCTGGTTAAAATAAGAATCTCGAAGATTTGTGTTTCCCAGGCTCGCCTGAAACTGAGATCCTCAGAACTCAGCCTCCTGAGAAGCTAGGCTTACAGGCATAAGCCAGCAGTGCTCAACTTATCTGCCAGCTTCTAACCCTTGCAACAATAAGCAGGAGAAAGAGTGGCAAATTTGAATGCGTGCTTCCAGTCTAAGACATGTCTAGATGAGGTTGTCACAATTCAGCTCAAGTCAGTTGTTGGCATGAAGAATATGAATGATCTCAAGATAGACTGCTTTCTTGGTTGCTTAATTCCTCCATTCTCTGAATAAAATAGAAAACAATAGCGTATGTAGATCTTCCAATATTTTGTCAGAAGATTCTAAAAGTCAAAATTTAATAGAAAATATAACAATATTTATATATTATTGTGTTTTTTGGGGGGGTCCAGTAGTGGGGCCTGAACGCTGGGCCTGGGCATTGTCCCTCAGCTCTTCAGCTCAACACTAGCGCTCTACCACTTGAGCCACAGCGCCACTTCTGGCTTTTTTTCTTTTTGCTTTTGTGGTGCTAAGGAATTGAACCCAGGGCCTCAGGCATGCAAGGCAAGGGCTCTACCACTGAGCCACCTTCCCAGCCCCTATTATTGTGTTTTATAACATTATTAAAAACTAAATACATATTGGACCTGTGAAGCCCATCTGACTCATCCATTTCCCATGTCCAGACTCTGTTTCCATAGAGTTGGCAACAGGACAGAAATGGTGGACCACTGCAGGACCTCAGAATGATGCTAAGTGCTTTTGTGCATCTCTGGGTAAGCTGGTTTCACGGATACAAGTTTATTTTGTAGAATTCACATTCCTAAAAGAGCTACAAACAATAAAGGATTAAGGCCATGAAATAAGAATAAAGGTTGGGTGGTCTTTGTCATTGAACAAGCTTTATTCCTTTTGAGCCTAACACCATCTTTGGTGCAGCCAGGTGGGAGAGGGGGAAGTCCAACATAGGTAAATAGTGTTTCACCCTCAGTAATGCATCCCAGGTTAAAGCAGTATTGCTTTACATCAGGAAAATTTAAAGTAGAGCTTTGATCTCCTTCCTATTAAAATAAAGTAATGCATTATCCTGACCTCAAAAAAGTAGTCTTAATTAGAGGCCTTGAATGAGCTAATTGACCTTGACATTGCCTTCAGCTCAGGGCAGAAAGCTGTTATCGAAATGACTTATTGAGAAGTAAGACATGCTGCCATAAGGAATACTTATTTAAGGAACTCTACATTTTAGAATTTTAAGCTTCGAGAATCTTTATTTCACAAGGACAAACACTAGCTTTGTAATGTCCAATAAGGTGATTGCATTATATTGGAGTAAAATCTTATGCTGAGATTATGCATCAGTAAGAAGTAGACTTTACTGAAAAATATTTCAATAGGAGTGCTTTTTGAAAAAATGTTTTTGACCTAGGTTTTCAGCATCTTATTAATTGTGAAATATCTCTTCAGTATTTTCAGGGTATCATTTCAAGTATCAGCATAAAGACTAAAAATAAAGAAGTACAGAAAGGATGCTAAAATAGATGGCAAGATTTCATTCTCTGTGTGTGTGTGTGTGTGTGTGTTTGTGTGTGTGTGTGTGTGTGTGTGTGTGTGTGTGTGTGTGTGTGTGTGTACGGGGGCTTAAATTCAGGGCCTGAGTACGTTCCCTGAGTTTTTTTCCTAATAGCTAGCAATCTACTACTTGAGCCATGCCTCCACATCTAGCTTTTTGCTGATTAATTGGAGACAGCAATCTTTGAACTTCCCTGCCCGGCTGGCTTTGAACCTCAGTCTTCAGATTTCAGTCTCCAAAGTAGCTAGGATTCCAGGAATGAGCAATAGACACTCAACTTAAGCTGGTATGTATGTATGTGTATATGTATGTATGTATGTGTATAGTTATGTATATATGTGTATATATATGCATATTTGGAAAAGAAAGAAATTGCTTTGCAAAACAAAGTGTTAGCAATAACCTTCCTTTGTGTGTGTGTGTGTGTGTGTGTGTGTGTGTGTGTGTGTGTGTGTCGTGCACACGCATGGTCATGTATAAGCATGCTAGTTAGCAGTGGGGCTTGAACTCAAAGTCTGACCCTGTGCTTCTTTGGTACAAGTGCTCTATCACTTGAGTCACAGCTCTACTTCTGACTTAATTTTGAGTAGTTTATTGGTGGAGAGAGTCTCATAGACTTTCTTGCCCAGGATAAACTGCAATCCTCAGATCTCAGCCTCCTGAATAGGTAGGATTACAGGTGTGAGCCACTGGCTTTTGGCCTAACTTGATAGGAACCAATATATTAGTTACTGGTTGAAATAACAATGTAACTATCTAGACCCTCCAACATTTCTGTTTTTGAGCCCCAAATCTAGCACACATGCACATTCACAAACACATGCACATGGGTTCACAAACTCACACTCACATATGTACCCACGCACTTCCACTTCCACAACCTATACCTACCTCCCAGCATGCCCCACTCTCCACAAACTTCTCCTTTTGCATTTCCTCTGAGATTCTTCTTTTCACAATGGGTAGGGCCCATCTTTCTGACTTTAATTTTTCCCCACCAGGAGGTAGAGGTTTATCTTGACAAACCCTTTGGAATTGCTAGGAAAATATTAATAAAATGTGAACGTTGATCCTGTTGTAGTGAAGAGACTCCTCTACAAGTTGGAAAGCTTTGGTGGGAGAATGGAGGCAGCTGGCAGAAAATGCGCTCCCTCCTTTGTAGTGAGCTCCCGGCCCCGATCTCTCACTATCCAGGAATCTCTAATTACTAATACAGTACAGGAACAGTATGATATGTCCTTACAATTGCAGACGCCTTTTCAAAGATAATCTTTAATAGTTTATTTGACAACCTGTAAAATTATAGAAAATTATTAGTCTTGGGAATTACAAAAATCCCTGTAGTACAGTCAAACAATAAAATTATAATTACCTGTGGGTAATTGAAATTTAACTGTTTTTTTATTGTATATTACACATCAATAGCAACATAAGTTCAAGAGGGTTTTTTTTATTTCTTTCCTTTTTTGTTACAAAACCTGAGAAAATGGACAGCATTGTTGGGGGCTTGTGAGTTCCTGTCACAGTGCTGAGCTTGAACAATTTCGATTAAAGCTCCATGTTTGAGACTGTCATTAGACCTGCATTAAATTACATATCTGGAGTGTTAAAAAATAAAGAGTACAGTAGCTTTTTCTCTGCTACCCATGGTAGGTAGTTAAGGCCCTGATTATCTTTAAAGGTCTATTTTTTCCCCTCCACTGAAAGTCATTGTTTCTTTCATTAAACATAAAACACATTTAAGAACACTAAACTGTGCAGACAGGAATATTAGGATGGCGTATTCCAAAGTACCTTTGTTCTGTATTCATTGCTCTGGGTCGACTTCTGCATTGTATAATGTGATTTTATTATTTAGCCTTCACTCAGGTGAACTGAACAGGATTGGCATTTCTGGGAACTTCTAATTCCCTAAGCCTTGGATAAAGTGGGTACTTGCTTTCTTCTGTTCCCCCCCCCTCCCACTACCCCTCCACTACACTACAAGGAAAAGAAAGATTTAAAAAGAAAATCTAGAAGTATGCCTTCAGTTCAAAGCAAAGTGATGACATTTCAATTGGAATCTTTTGCCTCTCTCTCTCTGTCTCTCTCTCTCTGTCTCTCTGTCTGTCTCTCTCTCTCTCTTTATCTCTTTCTTCTGTCTGTCTCTCTTGTTTCTCTGTCTCTCTCTCTCTCCTTTGTGCAGATCCCTGAGCACTGTCCTTTATTTTTCTTTGCTCAAAGCTAATGTCACTACCATTTGAGCCACAGCTCCACTTCAGGATTTTTTAATTGGAGATAAAAGTCTTAGGGATTAGGGACTTTTCTGCAAGCTGGCTTTGAACCAGTCCTCAATCTCAGCCTCCTGAGTACCTATAATTATACACCTGAGCTACCACTACCCAACAATTGTTTCTCTTTCTAAGTAACAGATTTCCAAACATCTCCAGTCCCCATTCTTCTGTTTCTTTTGTTTAAAAGAAATTTTTGGCCTTTGCCAGGTAAAATAGTTATTTAACCAAGTAGAAAGAAAGTAATGGACCTATACGTGGTTTTTAGAGAAAAAAAAAAAAAAGGTCACCAGAGGAAAGATGTGACTCCTTTAAAGAAATCAGAAATCAACTCCACCCTCACTGTCTCTGTTCACTCAGCTTCCTTCCTCCATCACTGTCTCTGATTCCTTCCATTTCCTGTCCGCTACTACAAGAACTTTGGAGAATCTGGACCTCAGAACAGCCCTTTGAAATCTTTATCCAGGGGTAACAGCTTCAGGCCAATTGGTCTGACCCAATTCCATTGTTGTGGTTTGGAGAGCAATGGGAATTCAAATCTGTTTTTATTTCACCTGGCACAGTCTGATTTTCACCTCTTTGTCTGGAAATAAAAAAATAAGGTCAAAGGATATGGAATGTTCAGGACTGATATAAGAAATTAGCCAGCAGGCTAGTACCATCCTTTCTTCTGTAAATAGTCTGAGGGTCCAGTGGCTGTCACTGAGAAATTTGTGACACAGGAGCCAAAAGAATGACAAGCTGTTTTCACTTAGCCTTTGCCTTAATTATATCAAGTGAACCAAGAGAAAGAAGATAAAAGGAAATGAAATTCAGAAACAGCAGCATCAGCTCATTTCTTCTCCTGTCTTCCATCATTGAATCATTCAAGTATGTGTTGGCAAACACTGAAATGAACGTACAACAATTTTTTATATATGATAATATATCACCAAGATTTCTCACTTGCCATAGATTGAATTATATTCTTCTACAACTCAAACACTGAAGCCCTAACTCCCTAATATTAGGGAGATAGTACCTCTAGGAGATAATGAGGATTATATGAGGTAGTAAGGGTGGAGTCTAATGATAAGACTAGTGTTCTTAACAGAAGAGACATCAACAGTCTTGTTCTACTCTCCACACCATGTGCATACAAGAAGAGGTGATGGGTAATGTGACACACAGCAAGATGGTTTGCCATGTTTATGTGCAGAAAGAGCCCTTAGAAGACCTTGACTGTGTTGACACTCAGATCTCAGCTTTTAGACACACAAGAAAATGAATCATGGTTGTTTTACCTGCTCAATCCACCATACTTGCTTATGGTAGCCTAAGATGACTAATGTGTAACTTTGTTACTCATAAGGGCCATGGTTGAAAATAATTACACATAAGATATTTCTTTGAGAGAAGGTAATCCTCTTAAAATTAGTTTTATATAGTGCTTTATTGAAACTTCCTAAAGCATAAAACGTTATCTTCTACCCAAAGGTAGATTTGAAAATATGTTCTCCATTAAGTCTGTGCTATGAAGTGATGAAATCCTTAGACATTGTCCTCCTGTATGTGAAAGTTTGATGTGGATAAAAGCCCACTACAGATTGGAGAAACTTCTCAGTTTAAGTTATCATGAACTCAGGATTTCATATAATATGAAGTTGATGTGATAGTTTAACACAGGAACCAACTTGCTTCTGATTTACTCATTCACTGCCGTTCTTTCTTCACTGAAACACAAGTCCCCTTGTCTCATGCTCATCACCATTCTCCCAACTCTCTGCTCTCAAACTTAAATTTCAACTCTGTACATTCAGTCCCAAACCCGCTCTGCTGCCCTTCTCCCTCCTCTCCACCTTCCTCTTGCTTCTCTGCCACCACTAGGTCCCTTACTACTCGAGGGGGCTGAAGGATCTTGCCTTTTTTCTATATTTCTTTTTAAAGAAGTTATTATTCAGTTCTCTTCTTGCCTTTAAAATTCACATCTCATTCACACCTCATTCCATTTCTCTCCAGTCTGCTTTATTTTTCCACATAGTATTTACTACCATTTAGAAAGAGATTTCATCACTGATAAATGCTCCATTTTGGTTGAATGGATAGACTTTAAGTGAAGAACATTCTAGAATGCATTGGGTATTGAGGTCAAATTAACTCCAGTGATTCCCTGAAGTCATTACCAGAAACAGACGCTGCAGGAGGGGTTTGTAGAAAAGGGAATAATGAATCACTGATGAACTATTTTGATTTTTATATAGGCATTTGTCATTTCTCATTTGTAAAATAGAAACAGGTGATCTATGCAGCGTTAAATATTCTGCATTGGGTCCAACAGTTCAGCATTACACTGAGGAGATAAATGTGGAAACTATCAAATCTATAATAAGGTAAAAACCTGGTTTCCACCAATTTAATCTCTATTAAAAGCCTCATAAACCACATTTTGGTAAAAGGAACTAATATCTAACTCACAGCCATGCCTAGCTTCTAACTCAATTGGCATATGTTTCTTCATATTCCTCTTTAAAAAGTCAATGGTTTATGAAATTATCCAAATATCTGAATCCCTCCCTAGCCAGAAAGAGTCACTAAATGCAAAAGAATTTAAATTGCATGCATTCCATAATCTTCTCAGACTCTTCCCTCCCTCGATTGCTAACGCTAGTTTTAAGAAAAGAAACACATGCAGAAATTAGTGAATTTGGGCTGGGTGACTCCATAGTTTTGACTCAGTCTTCTGATTTTAATTCAAGCTGTTGAAAGATAAAGCTTAAAAGTACTGAAATGCTAGTCTCCCCACACACACTACCCAAATTTTTTGTAATTCTTTCCCTACTTTCAGAAGTATGAACATGGAAGTGTTTTGGCTTTTTTTATTCTCTCACTCAGCAGAGCCTGTGTTTTATAGGAGGAAAAGAGAGAGTACCTCCAAACCAAAACTCTAGAAAACCTTTCCTGGAGCCTTTTCAGAACAATTCTCATGCTGAGGATGCCAACTTTAGAGGGGCATATGAGTATCTAGGATCACCTGAGGGGCTAGTAGATTTATTACTATGAACAGTGGACTCTGCAATTCAGACAAAGGCTCTTTGATTTAATCTTAGGTGAGGTCTAAAAAGTTTTAATATAAAGATAATATTCCAACTTCTGGCTTTCTGGAATATGCTTGTCTCTTGCCATTTACCTTAAAATGGCCATCATCTTTCAACAATGTACACCATTTGGGAATTTCTACAAAAGCTTAGCAATGTGTACCCATAAAGGGCCATTGTGTCTCATCCCACTGGTAACTGATTTTTATAGATTCTAGATTACAAAAGGAGTGGATTTTCTCTGCTCTGGAGGGGACTTTACCCTGTTCTACATTCTCACTGTCTTGTAATTGCTCCTGGCTGCAATCAGAGGCCTAATTGAGAAAGTTTTGCACAACTCTTCCAGCTCTTGGAGTCCAGGTTTTAGTTCAGTCCCAGATAAGTGAAAAAGTGAAACTTCTGTTCTAGCTAATTCAGTCTTTAGCACATTTGCTACTGTTTTTTCGAAGCCAGAGGCGATTTACAAGAGAACTTGCAAAGCCATTTTGCTTGAACAAATTCTCCATCTGGTGATTCAGTGAGCATCATCTCTTTTTCTTACAGGAAGAAACAGGAAAAGGTCTTAGAAGGCCTCATGTTGATGTTTACCTGCCAAGAGACCTTACTCTGTTCACTCTCTAGGAAATTTTGTAAGTTTACACTTAAAAATTTTCTATTATGCCTTTAAATATAGTGTTCTTAGGTCAGTGTCATTGCAAGTTGGAACCATATATACACACATACATACACATACAGACCCATACACACACACATATGCGCACACACACACACGTGCAACCAGAATAGCTAAAATTAAGAGAAATTCAAAAGATAGAGAGGGAAAGACACAGAGAGAGAGAGAAAGACAAAGGCAGAGAGAGAGACTGATTTTTACTTTAGAAGACACACAAATGAGCAATATTTTTAGTTAGTCATTCTTTGGTATCTAAGCCCAATGCTGTTTCAAAGGCATTCCATGCTTTCTTTTATGAAATAAATGCCACATGGAGATTCTGATTATGCAAAAGGAAAAACAGGGTCTGTAATGGTAAAGAGATAGCTAAGAGATCACACGTGGACTCAGTTGTTCTTTCTGAGTACTTGGCATTTCCCAGTCACTGGGTTACTGATGGCAGTCCACTGGCACTTGGCAGAACTTGTTTTGGCCATTCTTCCCCTGACTTCCTAGATCTAGATATGCCCTTTGTGTGTAGCCTGTTCCTCCTCGCACAGTGGTTGCATCATTTCTGTCTCTGGCTCTCTCCAGAGAACCTATCAGGTTGGTGTACTTTCTACCCTGATAGTGCCTAGAAAAAGAGAACAGCTCTGACTCCTACAACTTCTTGGACATGGCTTTTTTTTTCCTTTTTTTAAAAATTTTTATTTATTTTTTATTGTGAAAATACTGTACAGAGGGGTTACAATTAGATGGGCAAGATAATGAGTACATTTCTTATCAAGCATTGCAGCCTCCTCCTTTGTTTTCCCTTCCCATCCCTTCCCAGCCTCCCTCCACCCCCCACCCAATACTTCCCCCCCTCCCCCCACCAAAGTTTTAAAGTTTGTTTTTCGACATGACAACTTGTACTTCTCATTGTTGCAACGGGTCCACCTGTATCCTTATTTAAACGACTTGTTTTTCCCCTTCCCCTCCACAAATTATACCAACATCAAATACAGTGAAAGCAGGGGTTATACTGTGGGGGAGGGACATACAAAGCAACAAAGAAATAATCTTATAAATGTGTTAGAAACAAATGCATGAAAGAAAAAAACATTTGAATACATATCTTAGGGTTCATTTCACCTAACATCAACTCATCTGACTTTTTCTGCTTGTCTCAGACATATACTAGTTATTGCAAGTAAGGGAAACCATGGTACCTATGTTTCTTTGGGCCTGGCTTACTTCACTTATTATAATTTTTTCCAAGTCTTTCCATTTCCTAACAAATGGGGCAATGTCATTCTTTCCGATGGAGGCATAGAATTCCATTGTGTATATATACCACATTTTCTTGATCCATTCATCTACTGAGGGGCATCTGGGTTGGTTCCAGATCTTAGCTATAGTAAATAATGCTGCAATAAACATAGTTGTGCTGGCAGCTTTAGTATGGTCTCGTTTGTAAACATTTGGGTAAATGCCCAAAAGTGGGATTGCTGGGTCATAGGGAAGCTCTATGTGGAGTCTTTTGAGGAACCTCCATACTACTTTCCAAAGTAGTTGAACAAGTTTACACTCCTACCAACAATGAAGTAAGGTTCCCTTCTGTCCACATCCCCTCCAGCATTTGTTGTTATTAAAGTTCTTGATTTTTGCCATTCTAACTGGGGTGAGGTGGTATCTTAATGTTGTTTTGATTTGCATTTCGTTTATGGCTAGGGAGGTTGAGCATTTCTTCATGTGTCTATTGGCCATCCTTCTTTCTTCTTCAGAGAAGTTTCTCTTTAAGTCTTTAGCGCACTTATTTATTGGGCAGTTGTTTCTTTGAGGATTTGTTGTTGGGGGATTTAATTTTTTGAGTTCCAAGTATATTTTAGATATGAGACCCTTGTCTGTTGTATGGCTATTGAAGATCTTCTCCCAATCCGTGGACTTTCTATTGATCTTGCTAGCTAGGAGATGGCTTTCTTAAGGCCACATTCTTGTCCTCATTTGGCTGATTCTCTTTGTGAGTCCACTCTTTAATTTGTAATCCTGTCCCTGTAACCCTTGCTGCTATTTGGCTTTGGATCTTATCTTCTTTTTTGTCTCATTCCTACACTGTTAACTCTAGGCACACATATCTGGGCCAGACTAATGTCAAAAGAAAAAAGAAAAGTGCTCACTGGATTATCAAAAGGTATAAACCTCACATGTATTCGGAAAATGGAAATCTTGTGCAGAACCTTCCCAAAAGAAACAGACCACAAGGGAATTTTACTCATTTTCTTATATATGCATGTATTTGCTCAACAGCTCAATACCTAGTTGGAAGAAATACTCTGTTTCTTAGTTTATTCTTTTACAAAGTAGTTCATATAAAAGGATCCTAAACGTTCACAGCCATCCTCCAATACAGACATCCTTTCTTGAGAAACACAAGCAATTCAGCAATTTATTCACATCATCCCTGGCAAAACAGAGAACATTGAACTAAGGGAGAGCATGACAGATTCGAGAGTTTCACGTAAGGGATCAGAAAACGCTCATCCATTCATTGATTCATTGATTCCTTCAATCCATCATTTAACTGATATTTATTTAGTAAGACCCTAGTATATACTAGATACTGTTCTTATGCACTCAGGAGATAGCAAAGAATAAAACAAATTCCTTGGTTCATATAACCTACTTATTAGAGAAATAGATTAAGGGCTGATATACCTATTCTTTCATATGTTGATGAATCTATGAAGGCAAATCTAACAGAAAGCAATGAAGATAGAACTTGTATCATTAGGTATAGTGGCAAGAGAAACCTCTATGTCTAAAGTGTCATTTGAATAATAAAATAGAGTAGATCACTCAGATATCTAGAAAAGGAGTGCCTTAGATAAAGTGAGCAAGAAATCAAAATCTCTCCAAAAGAAGAGTGCTTGCCATACTAAGGAAGTAATGAAACTTGGAATCAGCTAAGAGTATCATCTCCTGAGTATCCATAGATTTTGCATTTTCTAAAACACATAACTCTGATCACTTATTTAATGCTTATCTTTCTCCCAAAGCTACACATTTCACAACACAAGGAATATGACTGCTCTATTTACTCCAACATTCCAATACTTTCTCAATATCTACTCTATCAGAGGAGCTCCATAAATAGTAATCAAATGAATAAGTGGATGTCTGAATAAAGTGTCCTATAAAATGAGATAATGCACATAAATCTTTTAGCTCAGTGTCAGACATTTACAATACATTGAATGGATTTCAGAGACAATATGCTGCTGCTGATGTGGGTAATGATGATGCAGTCCAGGGAAAGATGCTCATCTTCCTGGAGATGGACAGACTGCTTTAGTTCAGGAGTTAGCCTGGCCTGTGCAGCAAGATAGTCACTTTAGCTTCTTCTGCTTAATATACTTTCTTGTGGTTTGTGGTCTATGTAACTCAAATCATAGCAGTAAATGCACCTACAAAGACAAATGCACGTAGTATGGGGTGTGGGTGAGGGTGTTCAGGATTCCTGAAGATACTAAAATCCATGGATGCTCAAGTTTTTTCTTTAACGTAGAATGATATAATATTTGGATTCAACATGCTCCTGCATATTTTATATCATTTCTAGATTTCTTCTTTCTTTTTTTTGTCAGTCATAGGGCTTGAACTCTGGGCCTGGGTGCTGTCCCTCAGCTCTTCAGCTTAAGCTGAGCACTCTACCACTTGAGCCAAAGCTACACTTCTGGTTTTCTGAGTGGTTTATTGGAGATAAGTGTCTCATAGACTTGCCTGCCCGGGTTAGCTTTGAACTATGATCCTCAGATCTCAGCCTTCTGAGTAGCTTGGATTACAGGCATGAACCACCAGCGCCCAGCTTCTGGATTTCTTAGAATGCTACAAATACTAACAATATTTGTTGCTTAACAATGATAAGAAAATAGTCCTTAAGCTAGTAGTGGTATAATTTTTTAAACATATTTTCAACTTAAGGATGTAGAAACCAAAGGCATGGAGGACCAACCATAATAGCAACAGATGAAGACATCATTATTTAGCTATTAATTTTCTATGACTTTCTGAACACAGAACCAAGATTTCAGAGAGCATATAGTTGAATGCTGTAAAATGAAGATTATTGTTCAGTTGAGGCAGTAATATCACCAATGTTAATTCAGAAGTTTAATCTGCACAGTTTTGGAAGAATCCCAACTAAATTCTGGTCCATGAAAGAAAACACACACTCACACACACACACACACACATGAATTTCAGAAAATGTCACAAACCATTCTGGGCTTCACAAGAACAAAATCAACTAGCAATGATCAAATGACAGACTCATGGAATGGTGAAGCTATTGAGTATATCAAGGCTATTTTACAAAGCTCCTTTAATCCTTTATCTCATAGACAGAGAATCCTTGCCCTTGGGATGAAATGTCTCTCAAACCATTCATGGCAAAATGAAAGGTAGAAGCTACAGGTTCTGTCCCTAATAGCCTGAATCTTTCATTAATCTCCTAATTTCATAACTGGTCTTTCTATTTCTGTTTTAATCCATTTCATATATAATTTCAAAATTATAAACTTAAAGCTTGACTCTTGTATCTTTTTAATATACCCGATAAGCCTTCTAATCTTTTTTCCATAAAATTAAGATCTACATTCCTTATAGTAATCTACAATATATCTCGGCACACACTGATGCCTGACACATGATAAGCACTAAAAAGAAATGTTGGGTAATAAATCACCAAATAAATGTTTCTTCTGCTAATAAGGTTATAAAGTTGACTAAGTACACAGGAAAATCTTGATTTTGATGAAACAGTCAATAGTATTTTCTCTAAGGTTAATATGTATATGTGCACATGCAAGTTGAGTGAAACTAAGTTAATTGAATCCAAAACTCACCCCCAAATACTATTTATTTGTCTTATTTTTTTAAAGTTGCACAAAGAAGTTGCCATTCAAGAAGGAAGTTTATGAATATAATGTACCTCAATCAATGTCACCGTTCTCATCATTTTCTTTCACCCCTCCCAGTCTTACCTCTTTCCCTCAATTTTCTTAATTTTGTAGGATAGGAATTTCATAAAACCCAAAATGCACAAATCTGGAAAGGATAATAAATAGCATTATCAACTTTCAAAATCATTCTAATAGGCTGGAATTCTGAGCAAATGCCAATATGATGTAATTTCCTAGGGAAAATACAATGACTTGCATAAAAGTTAAAATAATTAATTGTATGTACACAGTATGAAGATGCTACTTGGAAGAAATTCATGTGATAAAGAACTCGAGTATTTAGCTAACTAAAATGTTAATAAGACCCATCAGTGTGAGGTAGATGCAATAAAAAAATCATACTCATAGGTTGCATTAATGGAAGCCCTTTTGTTAAATTATAGTCAATAATAGTCTTCTTATCCTCAATAACTAAGACCACATGTAGACTATTTTGTTTAATTCAGGGGGCCACTGAACTCAAGGTGAGGGAACAAAACTAAGAAAGGGAATATTTGTAAAGCAAGCAATGGTTGGAAGAATTGAAATCTAAAATAGTACTGCTGTTTTAAGTTTGTCAAGGTGCTGGAATTAGGCTACGTTTGTTGTTTGGAAAGAGAATCAGAACCTGAAACAATGGCTATACCTGGATAGTAAATAAATTGGAAAAATGTTTGAATAGGTTTTTAAGTGTTGTAAGGAGAAAAATAGTGTGTTTCTGAAGTGATTTGTCAATAGAAGAAGCCACTGAACAAACTGGAAGAAACTGTTTGCCATTGGGAGTGGCTGAAGCAAGCTAGGAACGTGTCACTAAACCATGATATTTAGAAGCATGGGGTAATTATATAGGCTCTGTTTCTTTGTCTTGTACAGAAAGCATGATGCTCCTCCCCACCTCCCTAACTCCAAAATGATGGACTCAATTGATCATCCCTTGAAAGGTTCCCTTTCCACAGTCAACAATTCCCTGTATGTGTAATCATTGGGCTTGAAATTGAAATCACTTTCCAAAGCACTTCTCTTACTGTAAACAAATAAGATGTTATTCTGGGCCTGCAAAACTGACAAAGGAAACATCGCATCTTTGATTGTAATATATGAATCTTAACAACCCAAATAAGAAAAATAAAAATGGTAAGTTGCTCTGCAAGCCATAGCCTTCTCATAGCCTCACGACTCATGCCTAGAACCTTCTAGATTATTGGAGGTACCAATGTCAAACCTAGGGGATGGAGGTTTCTTTGCTAGGTATACTTATACTCTACTGCTTTGGCAAGTCTATGGAGAAAAAAAGAGGCCATATCTTAGGAAAATGTTTCCTCTCCCTGCCACACTCCCATGTTTAGGAAATACCAATCAAATATTCATAAGAAGTAAAGAAACAAAAAAAAAAAGAGAAGAAGGGAAGTATAGAAATGAAGAAAGGACACATCCTGAAGACAAATGGGTCATGTACATAAATAAGCTGTAACCAAGTAATTTCATCTCTGTTCAAACATGATGAGAATTAGTCCTTTCCTCCTTCTGCTGCCCATGGTGTTCCCAACTATAAAATTTTCAGCTGAAGAATCCAACGCTCAACTTCTCCTCCTATCAATGTTAAGAAGCACCAGCTAGAATCATGCTGAACAAAATTTGGCCTTGAGAACATTGAATTAAACTGTAACCCAAATTAAACTCTAGCTGAACCCCCAAAAGTAGATCATCTTTTTTTCTGGACAAATGCTGAAATGAATTATAAAATGTTTTCATCATATTGAAGACTATAGTAGTATATTTAGTCTGACTTACCGGCTTTTATTCTTGTCCAACCTTATGTCTCATGGAATTGCTCCACCCAGGGCATAAATGTCATAGACTCTCTCTTTGCTTTAGCAAGAAAAGCTGGTGAAT
This sequence comes from Dipodomys spectabilis, assembly GCF_019054845.1. NCBI lineage: Eukaryota > Metazoa > Chordata > Mammalia > Rodentia > Heteromyidae > Dipodomys > Dipodomys spectabilis. Next base: position 6,955,289 of record NW_024870818.1, read on the forward strand.
TGAAGGTGATGGAGTGAGTCATTCAACTGGACTAGCATATTCAATGTTGTTCCTTCTCTCTAAAATGTTCCTCTCTTGTCTACCACATCCAGGAAGCTATTTCATCTTTTAGTAACCTCTGAACTCCTAGCACACTTAAATCATTGATTTAATATGCATTCACTACTTTTTAAAAAAGAAAATATTTTACTGTAGGTGATTCATGCATGTAAACTTAGCTATTCAAAAGGCTGTGATATGAGAATCAAAGTTTGAAACCAGTCTAGATAATAAAAAAATATGAGAACTCTTATCTTCAAGGAACCAGCAAAAAGCCAGAAGTGGATACGGTGGCTCAAGTGTTCAAGTGCCAACCTTGTGGGAAAAAGCCAAGTGAGATTGTGAAGCGCTGAGTTCAACCTCAGTGCTGGCACATAAATAAATTCAGTAGTATAGGCTGGCCTCAAATTCACAGTCCTCTTGTTTTAGTTTCCTGAAAGCTCAAATGATCAACATGTGCCACTATTCCTGACATCCAGTTAACTCTTGATTTACATGTATTGTCCTTATAGTTGGAGCGGTTTTGCATATCAACTGGTCCTTGTGATGGGGAAGAGGTCAGAGATATTGTTTTTTCTACTTAATTTTGTTGACTCAAGTACATGCTCTACCTGCACCCTCTTCCCTCCCAAAGTGTACAAATCAGAAACCTATTCAACCTTGGTTTATTTCTTAAAAGGTGAAAAATGACAAAGATTCAAGAAGCAATTTTTTAATTCATTGTATGAGTTTCAGTATCCTTAAGGCTTTTTTCCCATAGCAGTTAACAAAATTATTATTACTCTAAAATAATTTTAAGCTCCAACTTTTACATATAACACTTTTGTCTTTGTTTCCATTTCTGAAAATGCAGTAAAACAATAGATTTTTCCCCAAAACCTTCTACTTTACAACCTGTCCTTATTCATGACTTGATATAATTTATCAAGTCATGAAGTATACATGGATCTCTCTCTGAACACCAAATTCTGTTACAGAATTATATTTGTACATTCCTTTCAGAAGATAGAGCTTTTTATTTCAATGACTTTGAATTCTTGATAGCTAATTGACAAGTCTCTATTTTTATGCCTTTTTCAAAGTTGATCTCTTTATGGATTTTTGCTATTTGTTCTTACATTTAATTTTATAGTATTTGTCAAGTTTCTCAAAATCCAGCTAATATTTTATAGAATGGCTTAAAACTCATAGCTGACCAAATTCAGAACATCTTGCCTTAAATTTGATGTACTTTATCTAGTTTTTCTTTATGTCCTTTTATGTTTAAAATTATGTTCATAGTGGTCTTACATGTTTTATCAAAATAATGTACAAATATTGTAGAGTTTTTCTTTGTATTTCCAATAAGCTTTTCTTTTTTCTCTCTCATATATCTAATTGATGTTGTAGACAGGTAAGGAATACCACTTACTTTGGGGGAGAATGTTCTTCACATGGACGAATTGAATGCTTTCATTACAGTACTTTTATAATTTATTTTGCTTTGCTTAAGGTTCTAGGAAAATTAATGAAGTTTTGTCTTTTCTAATCTTACATGTCTTTTGCTTATTGTCTATGGAATTGCTAAAGACCTAGAGTATTATTTTATACAATATATTGTGGGAACCTTACTTCTTTCTTATTTTAAACCAAATTCTTCTGATTTTTTTCTTTAAATATATGTCTTCTGTAAATTTTCATTATATAACATATGTTAGTAAAGGAAATAATCTCCCTAGTTTTATAGGTTTTGCCATTAAACATCAGTAGTGATTTATTCTATAAAGTTGGAGATATTCCTCCTTTTGTGTATCAATAAATTACAGATTATCTAGTATTGAATTTTCCTTGAATTCCTCTCCTTAACCATTTCTGTTCATACTTTTTATGTTTGTTTTGTCAGTCGTGGGGCTTGAATTCAGGGCTTGAGCACTTTCCTGAGCTCTTTTGCTCAAGGTTAGTGCTCTACTACTTTCTGCCACAGTGTCATTTCCAGTTTTCTGGTGATTAATTAGAGATAAGAGTCTCATGGACTTTCCTGCCTGGGCTGGCTTTGAACCCAGTTCTCAAATCTCAGCCTCCTGAGTAGCTAGGATTACAGATGTGAGCCACCAGTGCCTGTCTGATCATACATATTTTTAATCCAATATTACATAAGGTTAGTTGCTATTATAGTTAAAATTTTCTCACTTATGCATAAAAATCAATTGGGAATATACTTTCTTGAAATAATTATAATTGACTTATTTCTCTTTCCTAGTCTCATGAGCTAGACTTTTTCCTAACTTCTGAAACAATTATTATATGACAGAATGAACATTTTAGTGTACAGTACGTTAAATTACTCTAACATAATGAATATTTGCTTATCAAAATAAATCACAGAGTAAAGTAATCGACTATTTAAAGATAAAGCAAATAAGGTAAACTTGGGCTTATATCTTGAATATACAAAGAATGTATATAAAAATAATGATTGAGAAAAGACCCAAGTGTGGAATAAGAAGGTAATAAATATAAATACATCACTTTTGGAAGAAAACTTGAAATTTAGCATTTAAAGGAAAAGATACTCACACTAGTGATAAAATGAACAAAAGTCAAAACAATCATAAGATATACAAGCATAAGATACTACATATATAGCTATGACATTTTAAAATATTTTATTATCTATTAACCTCTTGGAGAACCATCTAGCTGGTCTTGACCCTTTACACACTGTATCATTCAGAATTGGGATGCAGTGAAATATCTTAAATATATGCTTGGAAATTAACTGTAACTGTAAACTTATGTCTGTTAGTAGAAAGTGGAAGACTAATTTTCAGTTACATATTTAGAAAGTAGGCATAAAATATAAAATATTCATGCTATGGAATTCTAAGCAACAGTAACAAACTGGTGGACAGATAAATTAATAGTAACCTGAATGGATCTTAAATTCATAGAAAGGAAAGAAAATCATAAACACAGTGATCGCACAATGCTGCTCACATGAAAAAAACAAATGAATATGAAACAAAACATACCAGATACATTACAATGATAAGTACAGCTTCAATCTTATATATATGTAATATTTGCTTATATATAATATATTATATATATGAGGAATTATACAATAGGAGAAACTGAATAGAGAATAGTTATGAGTGGATATATACATTTTGCTTTATGTATAATTTTATATATAATTATATATTTATATATGTATATTACATAGATATGTTTGTTTTAGGATTTTAACTCAGGGCCTCCAAGTTACATGGCTGATACTCTATTACTTGAGCTTTATCCCAGGCTCGTATTTTGCTGGTTATTATTTTTGGAAATGGGGCCTCTTGGGCTTGACTTCCTGGGGTTGTCTTGAACTGCAGTCTTGGAGATCTCAGCATTCTAAGTAGCCAACATAAATTTGTTAAAACCAACAGAGCTCCCATGAGTCTGTTAGAAGAGGGCCACAAATCTTTGGTACTAGAACCAAAAGGAAAACTCATAGATTTCAGGACTTCAAAAAATAGGAACTAAGAGTATTGCAAGATTGACTGAGTTCTTCTTCACTCACCTTTCTTGTCTATGCATTGGCTTTTCTAATCTCTCTCAGCAGAACTATTGGTTTGTTTCCCTAATCACACAACATTTCTCATATTTTTTTTATCTTCTCTTTCAAAAGACTATCCCAGACAGACTGTGAAGGGGAAAAAGAATTCATATTTACGACTGATAAATATGGTACAAAACACATTTTACTTATTGTGAAGCTGAGTATAAGGCTATTTTTTGAGAAATAAATTCTCTAAAAGATATTTTTCAAAGATGAATTCCTACTAATTTGTACAAAATCATACAGAGACTGAAAAAAACAGATTTTGAAGTTGTGTTTTCCTAATTATAAAATTCTGAGCAGGGCCTTGTGGCTTATGCCTGTAATTCTAGCTATTCAGGAGGCTGGGATCTGAGGTTCAAAACCAGCCTGGACAAGAAAGTTCATGAGACTGTTATTTCCAAATAAACACCAAGACTGGAAGTAGAAATGTGGCTCAAGTGGTAGAGCAATAGTCTTGCAAAAATGCTCAGGGACAGTGCCTAATAGTTCAAGCCCTAAGATTAATCTAGATTTCATTTTTTATTCATTTTGTCCCCCCTCTTTTGTCTGTTGCGGGGCTTGAACTCTGGACCTGGGTACTGCCCCTCAGCTCTTCAGCTCAAGGACAACACTCTACCATTGAGCCACAGCGTCATTTCTGGTTTTCTGGTGGTTATTTGGAGATAAGAGTCTCATGGACTTTCCTGCCCAGGCTGGCTTTGAATGGCGATCTCAGATTTTAGCCTCTTTAGTAGTTAGGATTATAGATGTGAGCTACTGAAGCTCAGCTCCATTCCTTTTTTTATGTCCTCTTTCTTCCTCTTCCTCTTCTTCCCCCAACCTCGCAACTTCTCCTTCATCCATAGTTTTGAGAATCCAAAATTATGAAAGAAGTTAGCTCATAGAACCACTTTTACTTCATTGGCTTTTAGAGAAAGGGGAATTTTTTTACCAGAACTTTTTTTTAGCAACTTAATATTCCGTTTTCATTATTTACATAATTTTTTTACTTAGGCTTCACTTTTTCAAGATTAAAAAAACATCTTTAAGTAGTTATACAAAAGAATTGGCTCTTAACAAAGAAGTTTATGAATACAATATATCTTGATTAATGTTACCGCTTTCAGCATTCTCACCCATCTCTCCCTGACCCAACCCTTCCCTTACTTTTCTTAATTTTGTAGAATATACATTGGATTCTTGACTGCATTCTCCCTTCCTCTTCCCTTTATTTGTCCACAATTTTCCCTGGACTCCACCCTACTTCTTTCAGCTATCCTCTTCCTGGTATTTATATTGTTGAACTTTGCCTTTGCCTTTTAAGAAATTATACAATTTGAGTTCTCCCTTGAATCCACCATATGTCAATTAATATATTTGTTGGTACTTGCATACCATCAAATATATTATAAGTTAATAAGTTAAATCTAGCTTGCACATATAAGGGAAAACATGAATCCTTGGTTTCTCTGGACCTGAGTTACTTTACTTAACATTATTTTTTCCAGGCCTTTTCATTTCTTTACAAATGATGCAATATTATTCCTTCTAATAGATGAGTAAAATTCCCTTGCATACTTATACCACATTTTCTTGATCCACTCATTCATTGAAGGGCATCTGAGCTCATTCTATACTTTGGCTGTGGTGAACTGTGCTGTAATGAACATGGTGGTTTATAATCTTGCGGGTAAATGCCCACGAATAGAATTGCTGGATCATAGAGTAGTTCTGTGTTTAATTTTTTGAGGAACCTCCATACTGCTTTGCAGAGTAGTTGCACCAGTTTACATTCCCACTAACAGTGTATTGATGTTCCCTTTTGGCAGTATCCTTATTTATTGTTTGACACCAATCCTACACCAAGTCAAAGAGATTTTGTGGTCCAAAAGACTACTTGTGACTTTCAACTCTTCATCTCTATTAACTAAAGAAATTAAGAGAATGTATCCCTCTGCTATGTCTTAATCTCCTGATTTGAAATAAATGTGTTGAGCTAAGCATGGTCTTCAAGTAGAAATATAATAGTAAAGATTGTTGCAGTACTTATCATCTTCCTCCCCTCTCCAGCAGGGGAAAAATGAACAAAAGTTCAAAACAGGATACTTGGGGTTCATTTTGCCTAACATCAACTTGTCTGACAGTTTCTGTTTGTCTCAGACATATACTAGCTATTGCAAATAAGGGAAACCATGGGACCTATATTTCTTTGGGCCTGGCTTACTTCACTATATAATTTTTTCCAAGTCTAAAAAGAAAAAATAAACAGGATACTTTCTGATTGTGGATTGTGTTGATTTCAATTTCACTTCATTGAGTACTTCAAGTGAGGTGTAGAGGTAATGGATACATAGGATGAACACATAAAATTCAACAAGCCATTCAAAAATAATCACTATGTAATTAAGCTGTTTTTATACTTTGTTTAGCTTATTAAAATTGGAATATTTTTCTTTGTCACCAGGATGTCAGAGAGGACCATAGAGTAGTGTTGTAGGGTTTTTTTCCTCCACCAGAACTTGCTGCCTATTCTATAGTCACAAAATTAGATAAATTGTTCTTTACATCTTTGATTTCCCAAAGACAATGAATTGTTCACTGGCTACAGATTCATCTCCTCTGCCTCCATTCTCCTAGTGGGTGCTTAAAAGTTGAGTTTTGTTTCCTGTAAATTGTCTTATTAAATCATAGCAAAAGCTAATTTTCCAGAGCTTGTTGGGTACTTGTAAAGACAGCCCTAGGGCTCTCTCTGTGAGTTCCAGAAAAGAAGTGGTGAGAGGTTTCACAGTTAGTTGCTTTTTCCTTCCTTAAAATACACTGTTACATTAAAAACTAAATGTGTTTAGTTATGTATGTATTTGCTCTGAAAGAAACCCTGCCATGTTCAAATTCCATCCGTATCTCCTCCTCCATCTGATGGCTCAAGGTACAAATTCAAGCATTCTATGGATAGGAAAATAAAGAATTCATTCCCTTTTTTCTGATATTAAAAGCCAAACTACTTCCTACTAAGAGTTCTTAGAACCAACTCTATCTGAAGTCACCTTCAAAGAAACCTTTCAATTTCCATGAAGTGTAATTGTTAACTTGCTTATGTAACACAGGTTTTTACACCTTTGGGTCAAGGCCTGTTTTTTCAACAAACAGATATTCCTCCTTTAGGGTAAAGTTTATTCTGGATTCTAAATCTATCCTCAAAAACTTTCTCTTCTCACTTTTTAAAACAAAGCAGTCTTCTCTGATTACTTGTACCAAATGCCCTTTGATAAGGAGGTTAAATAAAATATGGCATTTACATAATTTCTGGCTTGTTCACTGGTTAGTTTCTTTGTGAGCATATTCTATATGCTGAACAAGGGCAGGGGATATGTTGACTATTGCTTGATTTTTTATTTTTACCTTGCCAACTACCTTTGGAAGAGATGATGAAGCAAAAGACATTTGACAAACACCTTTATAATTAGCCACTTGGTATGACCATTGGCATAATGATTAGTTCATGTATTCCCTAATTAACTGTTACTCCAGGGAAATTGACTATCTGGACTATACAATAGATACTGATCGCTTTTGCCCAGTGTATCCTTGTGGGCCATCTTGTCTTACCTTTTTTCTTCATGCAAATTGTGATAGTTTAAAGAATATTAGCATTTTTGTAGTGAGATATTTCAAGCACATACAGGCTTAATTATGTTTCAACAAATCAAAACATCAAACATTCACTACAGGCTGTGCATTCTTCTATAAATGTTTACACATAATGACTCATCAAATCCTCAGGACATCCCCATGATGTGGTCTGATTACTACAACCTTTGTTTTCCAAGTTTTCTGAATTAACAAGGAGATAAATGCTTTGAATAAAATCACACCATGGTGGGTGGTAGAGAGCAGACTTGAATCATAGCTGTCTGGTTTAGAAGCTATATCTCTCTGTCTCAGTTATGCTACCTTTTCACTTTACCTTCCCACCAAACCTGACATTATGACATCTATCTTCAACCGTAAATGCCAGGCTGGTCCTTCAGTGATTCTGCTCAGGTATCTCTACAGAGTTTCCTAGAAAAATATACATAAACATGAGAATGGTATGGGAACTTTATAATTGGACCCTGACACCAGGAAAATGCTTGGCTTTTGATATTAGCTTGAGGTAAACCAGGTATGTTCCAGCTTTGGACCTGACTATCTATCTATCTATCTATCTATCTATCTATATATCTATCTATCTATCTATCTATCTATCTATCTATCTATATCTATCTATCTATCTATCTATCTATCTATCTATCTATCTATCTATCTATCTATCTATTTATCTATCTATCTATCTGTATCTATGACTCAAATTACAGAGGGATCCATTGAGTCAGCTGCTACACAGGGCCAGGCTTTTGACTATAAGTCCTTCATATATTTGTTGCCATGTGCGCCTTTCTTGGCAAAAATATATACTCAGAAATTTTATGATATTTTAATTGGATTATTCATTATTGAATTGTGTTATTTTAAAGAAACTGTGGGTTCACATCTCTTATCAAATAAGTGTTGTGCAAATATTCTTTTTCTATGAGGCATTACTTTTTGTTGGATCTTTAGTGTACAAAAAAAACATTGTTTAATGAAGTCTAATTTATGCTTTGTTTTCCTTTTGTTGCTTGAGGGTTTGTTGTAATATCTAAGACTCTTTTTTGTCAGATCCAAGATCAGGAAGATTATAATTCTTACAATTCTTCTGTGTTTTATAGTTGTTTCTCTTAAACCTAGATATTGAATCCATGTTGAGTTAAAGTCTGAGTGAATTTTTGGATATAGTAGGAACTAAAAGTCTAACTGACTTCCTTTGTATATTGCTCTCAGTTATCCCAGCATCATTATTGGAAAGACTAGAGGAGGATCTTAGCCTATGCTTTATATTTTGAGTTGACTGAAGAAGTTCAGGGTTCTCTCCATTCTCTGAATTACATTCAATTAATGTATATGTCCACACATGTGACAGTACCATACTCTATTGATTTCTATTATTGTAGTAGATTTGAAATTAAAAATGTATATTCTTCTGCTTTGCTTTGCTTTTTCAAAATTATTTAAGGCTTATGTCTCTTGAAATTCTATATGAATTTGAGAATTAGCCCACTGATATCCAGAAATTAGTCGGTTGTGATTCATGGTGGGGCTTGTGTTGAAGCATTAATCAATTTGGGGAGCATTATCATTGTGCTATGGCAAACATATCATGCATACGGTAAATTTTATATGTCTTAAGTCTAACAATGCACATTATATATACTATACTCCATGGCTACTTTTAATGGCTTAAGAAAAGAAGGAAATATGCATTTATATTATGTCCCATTATTAGCCTATAATTTTTTTTGTTCTGTATTCTATTTTTCACATGAACCTTTTTATTTTCTTTTTAACTGAACAACTTCCTGGGTATTTCTTTAAAGGTGGTCCAGCCAGCAAAATTTTTTCAGTTTTTGTGTTTCTGGTAAGACACCTACATTTTTTAAAAGATAATTTTGTTAGATCTAAGGTCTTGATGGACAATATGTTATTTTTTAAACACTTTGAACATATCTCATTTTATTCTGGTCGCCATTGTTTCTGTTGAGACTATTGCTGTTAACTTTACTAAAGAAACTAGTAAGTAATACATCATTATTATTTTTCCTGTGTGGGTGGGTCATAGGGCTTGAATTCTGGGCCTAGGTGCTGTCCCTCAGCTCTTCAACTCAAGGCAAACACTCTACTGCTTGAGCCACAGTGCTGCTTCCAGTTTCCTAGTGGTTTATTGGAGATAAGAGACTCACGGACTTTCCTGCCCCGGCTGGCTTTGAACTGTGTTCCTCAGATCTCAGCCTTCCGAGTAGCTAGGATTCCAGGCATGAGCCACTGGCACCTGGCAAAATATCATTTTTACTTTCAATGTTTTTCATTGTCTTTCTTTCACTTTCCCTATTCTTATTTGTTTATACATCTCTTTATCCTATTTTTTTTTACTTTTCAAGCTCTCATAAATGTACATTAATTTTTTATTAAAGTATGTGGGAACTTTTTAGCCGTTAATTCTTTTAAACATCTCTCCCCTCCTGATAATCCATTATCTATGTGTTGGTATGTTAAATGTTCCCATTTTCAAGAGTCTCTTCCTTTTCTTCTTTCCTTTTTTCTCTTCATTTTTTGGCTTGCAAGTTTACCATCAGTCTTTTGGCTTTGAGATCAAGCATTCTTTTTTTTACAGTTCATTTGAATTGTTGTGCAACTCTTGTAGCTTTAGGCTTTCTACTTTATGAAAGAATAAGACTTCTTCATACCTTTGTTGAACAAGGAGCTTGAGTGTATATAGGTTCAGACATCAAGGACACAAAATCAAGAATATTATAAACAGTATTCAGAGAGAAGACAAAAGCATAGATCAAGTCAGTGGTTCAAACTGGTCCGTGCCCATAAAGTAAGACAGATTAGAAAGTCTATGTGAATCTTCTTTCAGGAAATAAAGGAAAATGCAGAGGAATCTCAACAGAAACAACCTTGAGAGATTCCTTGAGGGAAATAATTTTGAGCCAAACACCATTTCCTATGTATTTATGACTATATCCAGACTTACCCCTGGTAAATATTGAGCTAAGGCAAGAAGACATATGGAAGGCCATATATGATATATCTAGTATTTAAAACTTACAAATTGGTCTTATTAACAGTTGAATTCTCTTAGTGTAATCTTCTTCCTTGAAAAAGCAGTAATCTAAAAATCCAAGTCTGAATGTAGAATTCTTGGCTATTTGGAAGTCCGAAACGCGTGAAAGAGAGGTCTGGCATCCAGTTCCTGGTTCAGACCTTCTTCATATTTGCCCTTGCTTACTTCAACTCTATCCAAAACATGAGGAATTACTAAGAGACACTCCAGTGCAACCATCTAAGTGCTAGCTACACTCTGTAACAGCAGTGTACCCTAATCATATGCAGGTTAGGTGATTCTATGGGGAAACTTGGAAATCTGGTACCTGATGTGCCTCCTAAAAGGGGACCTTGTTTCCTTGGCTTCACAAATTATCCTGTGAAGAGAGAAATATGAACTGAGAATATTTGATCAAGGTCTTCTCAAGGGCAGGGCAAAGTTAAAATCTTCTTGGTAATTGCTACTCCAAGTTGTATGGGAATCCTTAATTCTTCATATCCTTTCAAATATATTAATACTGAGCGAGGGCTCTTCAACTCTGCACAAACTGAAAAAAAAGAGTATAGAAGCTGGACACTGGTGGCTGACACCTGTAATCCTAGCTACTCAAGAGACTGAGACTAGAAGATTGCAGTTGGAATCCAGCTTGGGAAGAAAAGTCTGGTTGGCTCCAATTCTAATTAACCAACAAACTACCAGGTTAGAGGTGTATTTCAAGTGGTTAAGCACCAGCTTCAAGCAAACAAACTAAGTGAATGTAAGGCCTCTGAGTTCAAGCCTTCAGTTCAGAGGAGAACAAGTAGAAAAGGAAAAGAGAGAATGAGGATTAGAATAATTCTAGCAAAAATGGTTTTTGGTTTACTCCCTCATTCTAAGATTTTCCCTCCAAGAATAATGTTAGTATTTATACAGATTTTAATTCACTGTGCTTTTTTGTGCATATGGCTTTCCAACATCCTTTTCTTTTGATTTTTTTTACCAAATTTTTACTATGTAGCACACACTAGATTCAAACTTATGATCCTTACACTTCAATCTCACAAGTGTTAGATGAATTACAGGCAATGTACCACCATGCCTGGTTTCCCAATATGTCTTTTCAGAGAGTTTATTTTAACAAACAACCATAGAGCTTTTTCCACAGAATGGTCTGAAGGTAAAGACTTACTTGTTCATCTTTAATCTTTCTTTCTCTTTTTCTTATCTTTTTTTGGCCTCATCCCCTTCTCAGAGCTTTATGTATTACATGTGCTTTTTTAAAATTAAGTTTTTTATTGAGAGGTTACAGTTACATGAGCAAGGTAATGAGTACATTTCTTATCAAGCATTGTTGCCTCCTCCTTGTTTTTCTCCTACCATCCCTTCCCTCCTATCTCCTCAGCTACACCCCCTCCTGCCCCCATCTTGTACATGTCATTGTTACAATAGGTCAATTTTTATCACTCTTTAAGCATTTTGTTTTTTCCCTTCCCCTCCCCAAATTATTCCAACATCAAATACAGTGAAAACAGGGGTTATACTGTGGGGGAGGGACATACAAAACAAAAAAAAAATCATATGGTACCTTATAAATAAGTTAGAAACAATAGAAAGGAAGAAAAAAACACTTGTGTCCCTATTTTGGGGTACATTTCACTTAACATCTCCTTACCTGAGCTTTTCTGCTTGTCCCAGACATATACTAGTTACTGCAAATAAGGGAAAAAATGGGACCTGGCTCACTTTACTTAATGTGATTTTTTCCAAGTCTTTCCATTTCCTAACAAATGGGCCCATGACATTCTTTCTGATGGAGGCATAGAATTCCATTATATAATTTAGATACATACATATATTTGTATATATATACACATATATACCACATTTTCTTGATCCATTCATTTACTGAGGGGCATTTGGGTTGGTTCCATATCTTATCTATGGTAAATAATTCTGTGATAAACATAGTTATACTGGTAGCTTTAGTATGGTCTTGTTTGTGATCATTTGGGCAAATGCCCAAAAGTGGGATTGCTGGCTCATAGGAGAGCTCTATGTGGAGTCTTTTGAGGAACCTCCATACTACTTTCCAAAGTGGTTGAACAAGTTTACACTCCTACCAACAATGCTGTAGGGTTGCCTTCTGTCCACATCCACTCCAGAATCTGTTGTTATGAGAGTTCTTGAGTATAGCCATTCTAACTGGGGTGGAATGTCAATGTTGAGCATTACTTCACGTGTCTATTGGCCATACTTGTTTGCTCTTCAGAGAAGTTTCTCTCTAAGTCTTTAGCTTACTTATTTATTGGGCAGTTGTTTCTTTGAGGATTTGTTGTTGGGGGATTTAATTTTTTGAGTTCCAAGTATATTTTAGATATGAGACACTTGTCTGTTGTATGGCTAGTGAAGATCTTCTCCCAATCTGTGGGCTTTCTATTGATCTTGCTAGCTATGTCCTTTGCCATGCAGAAGCTCTGCAGTCATGCAATCCCATTTGTCCACCTTTCTTTGATTTGTTGTGTTTCTGGGTCTCTATTAAGAAAATTTTGGCCTGTGCCAAGGAGATCTAGGGTTTCTCCTATTCTGTCCTGTAATGTTTTCAGAGTGTTTGCTTTGAGTTCAAGGTCTTTGATCCATTTGGAGTTGATTTTGGTGCAGGGTGATGTATAAGGATCTAGCTTTAGTTTTCTACATGTGTTTAACCAATTTTTCCAGCACCATTTAACGAAGAGGCTGTCTTCCTTCCATTCGATTTTTTTAGTCCCTTATTAAAGATTATGTGGCTATAGGTTTGTGGATTCATTTCTGGGTTTTTAATTCTATTCCATTGGTCCTGAGGTCTCTTCTTGTGCCAGTACCAAGCTGTTTTGATTACTAAGGCTTTGTAGTAGCGTATGAAATTTCGTATTTTTATGCCTCTAGCACTGGTGTTTCTGTTAAGGATCGTTCTTGCTATTTGGGTCTTTTATTGTTCCATATGAATTTTTGGATTGCCTCTTCTATTTCCTTGAAGAATGAGGTTGGAATATTGGTAAGTTTTGCTTTGAATTTGTAGATAGCCTTGGGAAGTATTGAGATTTTCACCATGTTGATCCTTCCAATCCAGGAGCATGGGAGGTTTTGCTACTTTCTAAGTTCTGTTTTCATTTCCTTTTTCAGGTTTTTACAGTTTTCATCATAGAGGTCATTCACTTCTTTGTTAAGTTAATTCCTAGGTATTTTATTTTTTGTGGGGCTATTAGGAATGGAGTTGCTTTCCTGATTTCAGCCACGCTCTTTCCATTGTTGGCATACAAAAAAGCCATTGATTTTTGAGGGTTAATTTTATACCCTCCTACTTTGCCAGTTTCGAATCAGCTTGAGTAATTTGAGAGTGGAGTCCATGGGATTCTTTAAATACAAGATCATGTCATCTGTTTAACTTCATCTTTCCCTATTTAGATCCCTTTTATGTTTGCATCTTGTCTTATTGCTGTAGCTAGACATGCTAATACTAAATTGAAGAAAAGTGGAGAGAGTGGACATTCTTGTCTCATTCCTGAGTTAAGAGGAAATGGCTTTAGTTTTTAAAAAATAAGTATAATCTTGGCTGTAGGTTTGTCATATACAGCTTTTATTGTATTGAGAAATGTTCCATGGATTACTAATTTTTACAGAGCCTTCATCATAAAGGGGTGTTGGATCTTGTCAAATGCCTTTTCTGCATCTATTGAGATAACCATGTGGTTCTTATCCTTGCTCTTGTTGATGATGAATTATATTAATTGATTTGCATATATTGAACCAGATTTGCATCCCTGAAATTACTCTTGTTTGATCATGGTGTATGATTTTTTTGGATGAATTGTTGAAGTCGATTGGCCAAATTTTGTTGACAAGTTTTGCATCAATGTTCTTCAAAGAAATGGGTCTATAGTTCTCTTTCTTTGATGAGTCCCTGCCTGGTTTTGGGATGAGGGTTATGATGGCTTCATAGAAAGAGTTCGGTAGTAAACTTTCTCTTTCAACTTCATTGAAGATTTGGAGGAGTATTGGAATGAGTTCTGCTTTGAAGGCCTTGTAGAATTCTGCTGTAAATCCATCTGCTCATTGGCTTTTCTTAGATGAGAGGTCTCTTATTGCTGTTTCTATTTCAATGCTTGATATGGGCCTGCTAAATTGTTTTAACTCATCTTGGTTTAGTTTTGGCATGTTAATATTTTCTAGGAAACTTATTAGCATAAAGGTTAGAGAAGTATTACCTTATAATGTTCTGAATCTTGGTTGTTTCTGTGGTGATGTTTCCATTCTCATCTTTGAGTTTGTTTATTTGGGTGTGCTCTCTTCTTTTTCTGATAAGTTTTGCTAAGGGTCTGTCAGTTTTGTTAATTTTTTCAAAGAACCAACTCTTTGTTTTGTTGATTCTTTCTTTTTGGGAGGAATTCTAATTCATTGAATTCTGTTTTAATTTTAATTATTTGTTTCCATCTACTGGATTGGGGTTTAGCTTTCTGCTCTTCTTCAAGGAGGTTCAGCTGCCTCATTGAATGGCTGGTTTCAGATCTCTCTACTTTGTTGATGTAGGAACTCAGAGCTATAAACTTGCCTCTGAATACTGCCTTTGCTGTGTCCCAGAGGAACTGGTAATTTGTGTGTTCATTTTTGTTGAATTTCTTGAACATTTGAATTTCCTTTCTAATCTCTTCCATGACCTACTGGTGATTCAACAGTGTGTTGTTCTGCCTCCATGTGTTACAGGATTTTCTTTGGTGGCTTTTGGTGTTGAATTCTAATTTTATTCCCTTGTGGTCTGAAAGAATGCGTGGCATAACTTCAATGTTTCTGAATTTGGACAAGTTTGCTTTGTGACCTAAAATGTGGTCTATTTTGGAAAATGTTCCATGTGCTGCTGAGAAAAAAGTGTATTCTGATGCTGCTGGGTGAAATATTCGGTAGATGTCTGTTAAATCTATTTGAACTATGCAGTTGTTTAGATCTGAGGTTTCTCTGTTGAGTTTTAGCTGAGTTGATCTATCTAATGGGGATAGTGGTGTGTTAAAGTCCCCAACAATTAATGTCTTTGGATCTCTGTGAGATTTGAGGGAACGTAGTGTTTCTTGGAGAAATTTGGGTGCTCCACTGTTTGGTGAATAGATATTTAGAATTTAATATCCTCCTGAAAGAGAAATCTCTTAATTAGTATGTGGCGACATTCTTTATCTCTTCACACTAATTTTAATTTGAAGTCTTTTTTATATGATATTAAGATTGCAACTCCTGCTTGTTTATGGAGGCTGTTTGCTTGGTAGATTTTATTCTAGCCTTTCACTTTCAAAATATGTTTATTTTTATAGGCAACGTAAAGGCAGATAATAGAAGGATCTTGCTTTTTAATCAAACTAGACAGTCTATGTCACTTATTGGAGAGTTAAGTCCATTAATGTTGAGAGTTAGTTCTGAGAGGTGTTTGGTAGTTCCTGCCATGTTATCCACCTTCTTGGGAGCTGCGATGACTGGCTTCTTCCTATCTTTCTTGTATTGTCTGTTTGGGTGTGTTTCTTCATCTTTATTGTGGTCTTATTGATTTTCTAGGTGTAGCACATCTTTATGTATCTTTTGTAGGGCTGGTTTGGTGGAGATATATTGTTTTAGTTTTTCTTTGCTATGGAAGGTTTTTATTTGACCTTTGGTTATGAAGGAGAGTTTAGCTGGGTACAGTATCCTTGGTTTTTCTTTAGGGCATAGCACACATCATTCCAGGCTTTAATTGTCTCTGCTGAGAAATATGAGTTTATTCTAATTGATTTCCCTTTACAGGTGATTGATCTTTTCTCCTTGACAGCTTTAAAGATCCTTTCCTTGGTCTGAATTGATCCTGTGCAGAGTATAATGTGATGGTGGAATGTCCTATTCTGTTCTGGTCTATTTGGAGTTCTAAAAGCTTCTTGTATCTCAATAGGCCTATCTTTTTGCATGTTTGGGAACTTCTCTGCTAGGATCCTGTTAAATAAATTTCCTAGAGCATTAACTTCTGTTTCTAGGTACTCCTCTACACCCACTATCCTCAGATTAGGCCTTCTGATGGTGTCTTCCAAATGTTGAACTGATCTATCATATTTCTTGGATTTGTCTTGCATAGTTGTATATTCTTTCTCTATAATATCTAGGCTGTCTTCAATCCCCAAGATTCGATCTTCTGCATGGTCTAACCTACTGTCAAGACTTTGTACTTTTTTATTTCTTTTCCTTCTAATTGGTCGGCTTTCATTGCTTCAAATTCTTTGTTGGAGCTTTGTTTAAGATCTTGTAGGAACTCCTTTACTTCCTTAATTTGGTGTTCAGTGTTCTTTCTTAAATCACTCAGTTGATTGGTTATGGTTTCCTTGGATTCCCTTTTCTTCTGACAGGTTCCATTCAGCATTCCCTTTGTGGTCTCCCTGGATTCCTTCAGCTATCTGTTTATGGATTCCATGAATGCCTCTATTGAACTTTGTCTATTCTTATCCTGCTCCCTCAATTCCTATATTACTCTTTGATTAGTTTCCTCGTGCTCACACAATTCCTGTATTTGTCTTTGACTGTTCTCAGCTTGCTCAAGCAATTCCTGTCTTTCTCTTTGACTGTTCTCAGTCTGCTCACGCAATTCCTGTCACTCTTTGACTGTTCTCAGCCTGCTCACACAATTCTGTGTTTCTCTTTGACTGTTCTCAGCCTGTTCACACAATTCCTCTATTTATCTTTGAGTACCTTCCTCATGCTCATGAGATACTTGTATTAATTTTTGGTTAGCCTCATCATGCTCATGAAGTTCCTGTATTAATCTTTGGTTTGCCTCATCTAGCTCCCTATCACGCTCACACTCAGTCTTTGAAGGTTTTCAATCTTTTCATCCACCATGTTTACCAGTAGTGTTTGTAGAGTTTTTTGGGAACTCTCCTGTGGATTATTCATTAACTGTTCTGTCACCTTATTATCATGAGTAGGAGTTGAGCTACTCGGACTTGCTATTTTTCTTGTGTTTCTCCAGCTTGCTCTGCCAATTTGGTATGAAAGTAACACCAATTTTGTGCTAGAACATTATTTTAAGGCAAGCATCAACCACAGTCCTATTGTTGCAGAGTCAAAATGGCTGTAGATTCAATCTAGTTCATTAGATACAATCTATTCAGTATCAAACAACAATGGATTAATGGGATAAGAATCTCAAAGGGGGATTCAGCAAACCAGAAATTATTAGGTATAGGGAGAATTGTGGGGAAAAATAGGATTAGAGGGATGTGGAGAGTTAAAAGAAGAGTGAATTTAAGCAAGTCCTAATCTCAGAGAGGGAAATGGATAGGACAGAATGATATGAGAGAGATTTAAAAAAAAAAAAAAAAACAAGAAAAAATGGAAAAACAAAAATTTGATTTAAAAAATGAAACACTTAAAATTATGTAAGTATAAAGAAATGATATTGAGAGAAGAAAAGGATAAGATGAGAGGAGAGATAAAAACGAAAAATGAAAAAATAAAAAATAAAAATTCTTAAAATTGGAATACTTGAAAATTATGTAGGTATAAAGAAATAATACTACTATTAAAGACTTAAGACTAAAAAGTTGTGAATTGAGCAATAAGTTTTTGGATTAAGTCTGTACACAATGAGGGATAAGGTCTAATATTCAAAGTTGGGTATATATCTGGGGATGAGCAGAATAGCAATTAAGTCATACAAAAAAGAAAGAAAGAGGAAAAAAAAAAAGGATAAAAAGGACCAAAAGGTCAAAAGAGATTTTTTTAAAAATAAATAAAACACACACACACACACACACACACACACACACACACACACACACACACACACACACACCCCTAAAATAAAAAATATGAAATAAAAAATAGAAAACAATTTTTAAAAAATAATTAAATAATAGGTAGAAAAAAGAGCTCTTTGATTTTTTTTTTGGTGGGGGTGGGAGATCTTGTGTCTTCCTTTTGTCCATAACCAGCCTCTGGCCTGCTTCTGATGTTTGGCTTTCCTGTGGCTTGATTGGTTTCTTTAGTCAGTTTGTTTGAGCAGGCAGAATAATGCTCTGTGTTACCCAGAACTTTGTGATCCTCCTCCCAGGGTAGTTCAGTGGGAGGGAGATCTGATTTGAGTATCACAAAAGAGGGAGATGGCTGTTCTGTTTCCTCTAGCTTGGAGTTGCTGTGATGAGGCTAGGTTCTGGGTCGGGTTGAGTCCTATCAGCAATCAGACACTCCAAACACTCACAGAGTCCAGCCTGGAGCCATTCTCAGGGTTTATGTTTACTGAATTTCAATTGTTTGTCTAGGCTGCAGTAGGAAGGGGCAGCCTCTGGCTCTGTTTAACCAGTGAAGAAAGTCACTCTTCTGGTGGCGGAGCTCTCTCTGCCTGGGCGGGATGTTTTTACCCTGGGTGGAGCTGAGCCTGGCAGTTTCTGTGACATGCTGAATGGCTCCTCCAAGGCCTGAGTTGGAGCTAGCTGCTGGGCCTGGCCTTTGTCACTATCAAAGATTGAGATCTTCTCTGGTGGTGGGGGAGGGGCTGCCCTCTCACTGCTGCTCCATGAGAAGGAGTGAGGATGTAAGAGTTCTACTCACACCAGACTCATGGTTCCTGGGCTATCTCTGGTCTGCAATCAGTGGGATGAAGATTTCTGCTCCTTGTCATTTCTTGCTGATGGTGAGTAGAATCTACTCACATGCCACATCTGCACCTTTGTCCCAGACTCTCTCTGTTGGTTTAGTGGCCATGGCCACCACCACCGCCACCACCATTGCTGCAGCCATGGCTACCAGCAAGTGCTCAGATCTGTCTCCTTCACCAAGCTGTCTGGATTTTCCCTCTCTGGCCAAATTCTCTGTACTGTGATGGCACACTTGGTGTGATTCTCTAGTCTAGGACTGTTCACTGGAACAGTAAAACTGCTTTCTATGTGAGAGCTGGTTTAGCCTCTAGCTTCTCCTCTGCCATCTTCCTCTGGTTTCATATTACATGTTCTACAAACACTTATCAAATATTATATCTATTAGGAGTCAAATATTAACAATAGAAAAGTTTCCCAAAAAAGTACAACCAAAAGTAAGAAAGAATGCACAGCTCTATTTCCCTTCTGTGACAGAGTAGCAACTGGGAATTAAGTAAAACAGGTATTTATTGCCAATTAATTTCACTTTTTCTTTTTTTTCTTGAGCATACAGGGTACATGGACAGCAGTCAGGAATAGAGAGTAGGGTGAGGAGGCTGTTCATCACAAGCATTGAGCCATCCACAGAGGGCCTTCATGATTAGAAAGCTCATCCACAGTGGTGAAACAAGGAGGGCTCACAGATTGAGTTGTCAGAGAGCTTGGGCCTCAGCTATGTAGAGAAATGAGAATGAAGGAGGTCAGCTCTCCCCAGGGTAAACAGGGAAATAAGATATCATTTTGAATGTCAGCTCTTTTGTGGCTTCATTATTGAGCACTTTCTATGTGTCTAGCATTCAGATGAATGGTGTTTTATACCATAAACATATTGTTATTTAAAAAAATAAAGCAGAGCCAATCAATGTAGATCCAGTTGATGAGAGCTAGTTTATGAAGGAAATTGAATCTAGGACTTGAAAGTTAAATAAAATTTAATGAGATAGTGGAGAGACAAAGGACTAATGCAAATGGAACAAGTGAAGGACATAAAAATGAGTTTCTAGAAAGCATTTTAAGTAATGAAGAGAGCTAATATCCTAGGCCACCTAGAGCAGAAATTGTTGTCAGTAGTATACGTTGATAGAAGGGACTAGAATCACACCATGTCTTGAACTCAGTGTTCAAACTTAGTCCAGTATTTCAAACTAGTACCTTGACACATCTATTCACTTCTATGATGTTAATGTCCTAAGGATGTAACAAACACTAGGCCATGTATACTTCATAACAACTACATAAACCCTTACAAAGTTCTCTTTTAATGTTCTAGAATCTTGAATGCAGACAGACCAAGTAACCAGCCTTACATCTCACACCATACTCCCTCACAAACTGGAAGGTGCAAATGGTCCCCACATTTTCCTCTCCATGCTGACTGGAAGTGGAAAGTCTTCTCATTGTGCCATAGTTTTAGTTTGAAAGTGACCCCTTGGCCTTTGGGGATCCCCCAGTAGGACAGTAGCAGTCCAAAATCATGTGTCATGGGTTAGTGCAGTAGGTGATGCATGGGACATTCATTCACTTCTCTTGAATTGACTTTCTGCTCTGATCCTGCTGTCTGTACAACCAGACAGATAGGCAGGATAACTTCTCCATAGAACACTTTGATTCTTCCTGGGCTGTGGGCTCCATTCAAGTCATTTTGTTTGCAGGTAATAGTTATAGCAAACTTGCTAAAGCACTTCATTAACAAGCCTAGAGTACCTCTTGATTCTAATACATTTTAAATAAATATTTATTAAATTTGTGCAGTAATTTAAAATTCTCCAATTCATTTGGAAAGCCTAAAGAGATTTTTTCCCTGCCTATTTTTCAATTAGCCCTAAATATTTCACCCATTTTCCTTTCCTTTTCACATTGAATAGCAAAATCTCCTTTGCAAAGGTTAAATAGTGAAATCAGCTTTTGTGGGTCTTAGGTCATGCCTTTGCAAATAACCTAGCATTCCTCAAATAAAGGAGAACATTAGCTTTTATGTTTCCAAAGTAAATTCTAGATCATAGATGGTGCTCTTGGCATCCAGTCTATGTATAACTTTTACAAAAAAAGAAAGAAACATCACCTTGGCACTGCTGGCTCATGCTTATAATCCCAGCTACTCAGAAGGCTGAGCTCTGAGGACCGAGGTTCAAAGCCAGCCTGGGCAAGAAAGACCATGAGACACCAGAAGTGGTACTGAAGCCCAAAGTGGTAGAGCACTAGCCTTGAGCAAAAAGAACCCAGGGACAGTGCCGAGGCCTGAGTTTAAGCCCCATGACAGATAATAATAATAATAATAATAATAATAATAATAATAATAATAATAATAATAATTTTAAAAAGAAACATCAGATTGATATTTTTGCTCTATTCAGTCTCTGCTTGAATTTGTAGCTAAAATTCCTATTCTAAAGTGGACCCCTGAATCCTCATATTCTCTACCTGTTAGTCTAATAACATCAACACTACAAAAAGTCAGCTTATATGTACATAATGCTCCAGGCTCTCTCATCATTCCTCCAGGTAGCGATTATAGATATCTGTTTCTTTGAAAATCAAGAATTGTTTTTAATCTGAATATATATATATATATATATATATATATATATATATATATATATATATATTCACTTCTGCAAGAGAAAGTTTGTGCATCATTTTCTGTCCCTCCATACCCTAGTAATGCCACTTTGCATGGATGAATAGTAGTGGGAAAACAACTTGGAGCCTACATTGTTTGTACACAAGCTGTATTCCTTCTCCTCCTTTAGCACTAAGTGCTTATTAACAAAAGGGCTAGTTGATGGTAGATTATATTTCTGTAAGAATTCTTCAGAGAGAGAGAGAGAGACCAAGCTAATAATTGCCAGGGGCATCTTTCCCCAGATGGTTCTATGCACAAATTGTTTTGCTGGAATCCCATTTTTTTAATTGGTTGAAAAATCAGTTGTTTAACCATGTTATCAGGACTGAAAGTTTCAGAGTGAAAAAAATCTGTCTGAAAAGAATTTTAATTTTGAAGATGAGAGGGTATTTGCCCCAAATAGTGTTAATTGGCTTTGTCACCCACATATTGGAATAACTATAACATGATTTCTAAAAATTATCTTTGGTTTTCAAGAAGTCATCGAATGGAAAAGTAGCTGCAGCTCAGTGGCAAATTTTCCATGCTTTGACCAGTAAAATTATAATTTAGGGTTATACTGGTGATAACTACAGATAAATATCACTTCTGCTAACAAATATCAACTTTTCCTAACAAATACCTGTATGTCTTTTAGAATAATTGTATACGCAAAGCATTAAGTTCCTTTTCTTTTTTTGAAATTCTGATAACATTTGCTGTAGAGACAAGATTCAGAGGGTTTCATCACATATGGATGTCAGTTGGTATAATGTAGTACTGAGAACAGCTCACCTTCATACAGTGACGTCCCCAACATTAAACATTATTCTCTCCTTGGGATCCCTGAAAACCCTGGTAGCATAATAATCCTAAAATGTATTAGATATTAGGACATAAACAGGGACTCTACAGCAGGATTAACAAGACCTTTTAGAGTAACTCAAAAGCTCTAACATGCTCAAGGCAGAAAGGAGTTTGTTAAATTTATTCTAGGCTAGAATCCTTTTTTGGAGGGATATTTTGAAGGCCCACTCTCCCATGAAGCATACTTTGTTAAATGTTGACTTTTGTGATTTTTTTTTTCCCTTCTTGATAGGAGAGAAAGAAGTGCATGGAAAAAAAGTGGGAGAACAGTCAGAATGTCAGGAAAACACATCAGAAAAGGTTAGTGAAGGGTTTGGGTAACTAACTTCACTTGTTTTCTATTTTTGCCCAGAGCCATTTCTGCAATTAGACTCAAAGAGTTATCCACAAAGGCCACTTCTTATCATCAGAGCTCATGCGAACCAGAACCATGGATATTGTTCACGGAGGCTCTTTTCCATTTGTAGTAGAGGAAGCAATGGGATGTGGGCCAGATTCCATTTCCCTGCACTCATAAGCCATTTTCCCTAAGGCTGCAAGAACAGCTCATGAATAGCTGGGAGCCAAATTTGGCCCATTTAAAATATTATTGCATTGTCCACCATAATGATGGTAATAACCTTGTAATGAGTGTGCATAGAGCTGGTCCCTGAGCAAAACCCACAGCAAACCACCGTCCTTGCCTGTGCATAGTGAATACCAAGGAGGCCTTCCAATCCCCATCCAGGGCAGTCACTGTTGAAAAAGTAGGTGATCACTTTCTTTCTGACATTCTGGCCTCTGGCCATGAATATTGAGAGCTGTTATCCTCTGAAGCTACTCATTTCCTTCTCCAAATGACTTTAATGCTTACGGTAAGTATACTACCTTGTAACCCATGTGACCCTAAATAATATCAGCTGCCCATTCCATCAAGTATTCCTCAAAAAAGGTCAGATTCCGTACCTAATATTGATGCAAGAGCTTCAGCTAATTCCACTGAATATAGAAATCCATCTACAGATTTCTTTTCCCACATATAGAGGGATTTGCATTCATTCACTAAACTCTCCTGACATCTGCCAGACATACCTCAGTAGCCATTTTCTTCATTTTTCAAAGCCTCTGCTGTTTTATTTTAATTTATTGATCATCTTCATTTTGTATGAAAGGTTTAGGACAACTTTTATGAGATAAAACCTATATAAAATAATATCTAGTTACAAAATGGAGTGAATGGAAAATGAAAGGAAGGATGGAAAAGGAGACACAGAACTGAGACATAAATAACACAATGAGAAAGGGCAATCATTTGGCTTCAGAGGTAGGGAATTTATTAAGTTGATGCCATGACAAGATAGTGTTGTTTTGTTTTGTTTTTATTTTTAAAAATCTCTTTATTGAGTAACATGAGCTGTAAAGCAGCTATGAACAAATTGATTGGCTTTATTTGAATTTCACAGAAATCCCAAGTCCAGACTCCTTAACATTGTGTAACTAGGAAGTTTGTTCTGCATTCTTAGTGGTATTCCTTCATCCAATTGCTATGAAATGGCAGAAAAGAGTTAAGCTGTTATAGCAGAGGGTAACCAAACAATCATATTATCTCTCTGTCTTTTGAAAAAAATTGCTGTTGTTGACATTCACTTACAGAACTGAAGAAATGACCAAAAAAAACCCCCAAAAGATTTGATAGATATAAAAATCAATCACTTAGATACTTCCTTATATCGCAGGCTAACTTTGTTTCAGAATGCCATGCCTGCTCAGACACAGTCTGAATGATAGAAACAGCAATCACAAAGTGCCTGTGTTTAAATGCATGAAAATTTCTGAATCCCTGCAAACTTCTTACCCAATCAGGATAAGGAAAAAGATGTTCTCAGGTTGGAGACAGTAGGACAAAAGCCTAGATCCTAAGGTCATTTCAAAATTACAAGTGGTCCTTAAATTTGTATAAGATGCTTTAGTAACTTTTGCTGAATGCTTCAGCAGGTTGGTGTCAATAATTTACGTTAGCAGGTTGAGTTTACAGTAGCCTGCTTTGTGAAGACAGGGCAGTCCAATTATAAATGATAGCATCTCATAGCAGAAGGATGAAGCAATGTTCAGATTTTTCCTTCATTCAGTGCCTTGCTGATCTACTGTCTTGTATCCCTGGGACCTGCAATATGTGCCTAATTAACCAATGGCAATCTACTTTCTGAACTTCCTGGTAGTCTGCTTTTACTTAGGGCTAGTCTAATGACAGAGAAGTCACTGCAACAAACTCACACACCCAGAGCAAAGGAAAAGTTGCTGAAGGGAAATAAAACCTCCAGCCTTATGCCCTATATTTTTTCACAAGCTTAGCCAGTATCCCAAACAGAGAAGAATGAACTAAATGGACATCATTCAAAAAGTTTATTGAGGAGGGATTTTTCTACATTTTTCCCCCAGGAAAGAACAGCATGAAATTGCCTGTCAGTATATATTTTTTAATGTGGCATGTCGCCTTCCTACTGCTTGTAAGGGCCTTGTTTGTCCTCCTGGATGCTCTAGGACGCTACTTCTTTCAGCTCTCCTAGAGTTGATCTCATTAATAAAAGAATGACTTTACAGAAAAGAGCTTCTAAAATTATACTCCAACTCAGAATTGCAAGTTGGCTTTTTCAGCCCGAAGATAAATTTCTTAAGCATTAAGCTTACTTTATCAAGCATTACACCTGACACTCTCTCATAAATGTTGCATACACTTTAACTTATTTTAATATCGTGTAGGCTTGGTTTATAATATTTTTTTACACAGTTACTGGAGTTGAATTTTCTCAGGCATATATAGTCACAAAAATGCTTACCCCCTGCTAAGATATCACTCAACTTTAAATAACAGTAGCTAAGTTTCTTTTCCAGATTTTTTTGTTGTTGTTGTTTGGGATTTTTTTTTTTTGGCTATTTATCATGTGCTTTGTGTATGTTGGAAGCAGCCATGCAATCATTGTAGTACATTGATCAGAGCGAAAACATCTTGACAAGGGACTTATTGGAAATACTTCTTTAAAAACTCATATGCCATATCATAATCCACATCATGAACTAGTCAGGTAAATTGATTTCAGGTAATGTAGAGTACACTGCTTCCTGGGGTCACAGACATCCAGGTTGGGGAACAACTCTCACAGGTATCACTTTGTGACGACACAAAGAGTAATGTGATTGAAGGAGGCCAGCCTTTAGCTAGCTAGATTTTCTAACATAGCCTCACAATACAAGCCTTCGAGCTAATACAAGATCTGCACAAGTACCTGGCTCAATTGCCATGATTGAATTGGCAGGTCGATCAACTCAAACCAATTATGGATTTGGTGTTGGATGTCATTGACCAAACTCCTAAATCCAAATGACACGTTTGACAAAAATGCTACTAACAAAAGGCAGAAATTAAGGTTTTTGAACAGTGACTATCATGTTTACATAATACATGAAGGGTCCAAAAATGGCTTAATATGATGTTTGGTTGTTTTAAGTTTATAGACTAAGAGATAATGCCAACATATTAGGAAGATTTCCTCAAGAAATGTTTAAAAATATATGATTTTATACATATACTTTCATTAAAAATAATGTTAAAAAGAACAAAACATGGTGGCATACTCTTACAATTCCAAGTAAGAAGAAGTAAGAGGATTGCAAATTTGAGGCCAGCTTGGGCTAAAGATTAAGACCACGTTTCAAGAACAATGTCAATAACAATAGTTCTTAGCTAGCCTGCTAGCTATTGTGTATTTGTATGTGTGTGTGTGTGTGTGTGTGTGTGTGTGTACATACGTACATATATATGTGCTAGGAGTACTCTGAAGGACTTGACATTAATTCATTTTATGCTCACAGCATCATATAATCTAGACAGAGCCAGAATCATGCAAGGTAAGAGCACAAAACATGAGTGGATACCCAAACCCCATTCATCAAGATAAACAATATCTTTATGCTTTTAATGTTTTTAAAAGTTAAAAAAAAGAAAAAATCCATGAGAAACCCAAACATCTGAATTTTAAATAAAAATGTGGTATTTTTTGTTGTTTTCTGATCCCACATTACTGTGAAATGGGACAATAATATACAACTAGCCCAAATTTCCAGGTCTAGGGAGATTTACTAGGGTTGACAATGGCTTATAAACAGGTAGGAGGACAATGTAAGTTTTTACAATTGCCAGGATTTTTCTTTTTGATTGTAGAACTTTCATTAGCCTTTCCTCTTCTACTCATTTACAAAGATGGGAGAATGTTATAAATGTGTTTGGGGGTTCAGTTTTCTTTTTTGCTTCAGGCTTAAATGTGATTTGGCAACACACTGGAGAAAATGAGGACCTTTGTTTAATGACATTGCCTAAGCTCACTCAACTAGGGAGTCACAGAGCCTCATTTTGAAACCAGGATTGAATCCAAGTTGTCTGACACCAAGGCCCACCCTCCTAATCACTAATTACCTTGGATATTCTAACAATCAGCCAGAAAAACCAAGTATCATTCTCTTGGCACTGCACTTATTAATATGGTATTGCTCACCAACATTGCCAACACTTTTGGTTTTCAACAGAAATAGCTCTCGGAAGGAAACTGTACCCTGTGCAAACAGGATGTTATATGTCTGCTGATATGATTGTGGGATAGATAGGATACTCCCTGAGGATATCCCCACTAAATAAATATTCACCTAAGTAGTACTTCAAAATGACGTCATACATAAGCTGGTAATGAGGGTGCAGATGAGCATCAGGAAACACTAGCACATTCTGATCTTCAGGTAGAAGAACACTGCTTTTGGCAGTGTTTTACAAATTGACACCTTCACCACTTGAGCCACAGCGCCACTTCCGGCTCTTTCTGTTTATGTGGTGCTGAGGAATCAAACCCAGGGCCTCATGCACTGAGCAATGAGCCAGGGTACTCTAGCACTGAGCCTCCTTAGGGTCTTAGGGACCCAAATATTAAGACACTATATGAGAAGAGTATGGTGCTTAGTTGTAAAGCTGAGTATGTATCTGAACATACACATTTCTTAGGCTCCATCCTAAGGCTAATACTGATTTTGCTGCTGTATGATGGTTCTTGACTTGGATATCTTTGAGTCATGAATGCTTATGTGTGTGTTTCCTCTACTTTGTTTGAGCAAATGGGCTGATTCATAACATGAGAGTATAATCTGAGTGATGCGTATATGATGAGGATAACGAAGAGGGAGAAGAAGAAATCTGTACTTCGGAGAAAACTCGTTTGGCTCATGGTATGAAGAAGCCATCATATCAGTATCTCCCAGCTGCACCTCTGAGCTTCTCCATACTGTAGCCCAAATCACTAAAAGAGAAAATTTTAGTGCCTCCCTTTGCTTTTATAATCTCTTGTTTGTTTTTGCTGCTTTGTACTTGAAACCAAATTAATTTTGCCTACAGCTACTTTCATTTATTGACTTATCTATTCATTTATACATTCAAGAAAAAGTTTTAAGATTGTACACATGCCTGACAGGGTCAGGTGGTGGTTTACTCTTATAATCTCAGCTACACAGCTGGCAGAGGCAGGAGGATTGCATTTGAGTTTCATACCCAGCGAAATTATGAGACTCTGTATCTCAAAAAGAACTAAAGCAAAAAGGATTAGAAATGTTGGCTCCAGTGGTAGTCAAGTGGCAGGTTGCCTATGTATCAAGCCTCAAGCTCTGAGTTCAAACTCCAGGACTACCAAAACAAACCCCCAAAATATTGTGTATGTGGCAGATACTCTATGAACTGCTAGAAAAATACAAAATTGTATCATCTCTGCCCTAGTCATTTTAGAATCCTGACCTCTGGACACAGCTCATTGACAGGTCTGTGCATTGACCATACAAAATGAGTCATCTTACACTAGAAAGAGAATCTGCTGTATATGAGGAAGGCTTCCAAGTGGGAGCAACATTTAAGTGTGAGAGTTAAAAAGTAAATCGAACTATGGTAACTGAGTATTGTCAGGTTCTAGACTTATGTAAAAACACAGAAACCAGAGGCATGATGTTTTTAGAATAAACAATTTAATTATGTTGGGCCATAATAGTTAATAGCAAAAGATCTGGGAATTAGATGGAAAGGCTAGATAAAGGACAGAGCCCCAGGCTCTATGCACTATGCAATAGTGCCATCCACCCAAGCTTAGCTTTCATACTGATGGAAAAGAATAACAACTAAACAATAGTCCATGAGAGTTATAAGAACAACTCTGAATGGTAAATGACTACTCAGATGTTATACAGCGCATGAATCAGAGGGCTTAGTACAACATTGCTCATCTAGGATTTTTCTTTTTTTCTCCAATGTCTTAATTTTCCTTAAATTAAAAGCTCATCATTAAAGAATCTGGAATAGATTGTTTCAAAGTACATTCAATATAATAGGACATATCAAAATATATACTTATTAATCATATTTCTGATGATCTTACAAATATTTTCAAATTTAAATCTATTTTACCATATGCAGAAAAGCTCAGTAAGACTGAGGCCATTTTGGCTTTTTGACTGTCTCAACAAAATATATGAACCTACCAGCAAAAGGTCAGCCCTATGCATTTGTAGCTACAGAAAGGGGATTTGTTTGGTACTGTAAACATGAGCATTTTCTATTATATTCATAATTCTGCTTGACTCCACATTAGAATCTGTACCTTTTAAACCATGTTTATTTTAAGGTAGAAACACTCAATTGGCAGTAAATAACCTTGATATACTTCTAGGTAGCATTTGGTCCTGTTAGCCGATTGCCTCAAACAACTTGTGTCATTTCAAAGAGGCTCTGATAGTTTCCAGCATACTTATTCTCACAGGTTTGAAGTATGACTTCTCCTGATTTATTTACAGTATGGTAAGATGAGATGGCACAGCAAAGACAATTCACTTCTATTCTAGCCATTTAAACACTTTACTTAAAAGCAAAAACGTCTGATCTCTTTGTAAAACAATAATATTCTACAAGTCTATGCTAGAATAAAACCGTAATAATAAAGGGTATCTTAAAATGCTGAACCCAGAAGAATTTGGCATAAATAAGACATAGAGCTAGCTGACATGAGATATTACATTTATCCCATTGTTGGCAAGGATAAAACTGGGCTGCTATTGTCACAGGTGAAAAGTGTTTTCAAAAGTCTGCTCTGGTGCTTGTTAGATAAGGGGCTGCCTCGTCTGAATATCCTGAACAAGATTTATCCACATCACTGAAATGGACTCGTGTATATAGTTCATCCTTGTTCACCAGAATTAACAGTGCAAGGTCAGCCCAAGAGACAGCCCAAGAGGAAACCTTCAACCTTTCCAGCAAAAGCTTAGAAACTTTTCAGAACACAGAATCCCTCAATCTGCTCTTTGTCTTGTGGAAGGTCACAAGCTCTGTCTGTGCCCATTCCTCCAACTGTTAAGCCCTGTATAGGGAACTTATTTCAGTTAAGGAAACTTCGTATAAAAATTATTTCCTGTGGTCACCGTTTCTGTTTCCATGCCCTTTGTCTTGTATATAAGTTTATCTGATTTAGGGAAAGGAAAGACAGTCACAGAAACCTTGGGACAAAGCGTGAACCAATGCCACAGCCATAGTCACTAGACACTATGTTGAAAATGAGCTTTAGGGGATGGAAAGTGGAAGAAAATGGGGGGTGGGGTAACACTGTTGTAAAAGAAATGCATTCATTACCTTATTTATGTAACTATAACCCCTCTGTACATCACCTTTATAACCAAATAAAAAATTTTTAAATGACTAAAATATATTTCAGAAACCAGAGGTCTTCTGTCCTCTCTACAAAGAATAAGATGCTTTACAAAACAAAACAAAAGGCACAGAATCAAATGAGGGTCCTTAGAATGGAGTTTTAGAATACACCAAAGTGCCACAATCACAATGAAAAAACGCCTTTTTTGGAAAGCTGGACTTCATTCCTGCTTAGTATGTTTATGCTGCACAGGGTTCTTGTCTTGCATGCTTCCACTAGGGGACAATTCAGATTGAGCCTGAGCTCCCAGGGACTGAGACATTTTCAAGTCCCTTTATGATCTATGCAGAAATTATCTCTTCTTCCAAACCATCAAATGCCGTGTGTGGGTGCAATGACTGTCTTCCAGTGAGCTGAAAAGCTCTCATGACTTGGCATATAGTCTTTCCCTGGGCCCTTCAGTAATGGCATTTCACTTAATACAATATGCCCCTAACTGAGTTTTAGTGATTTCAAATGAATTTAGGCTCCTTATCAATATCCTCTATTTGGTAGTGTGTTTGCTCTTCAGTGTGCTATGCCAATAAATCCTGCCCAAGTGCTGCCTCCTTCCCTCTCAATTGTCTGGCAGCGCTCTAGGAAAGCAAACACCAGGCAGCAGAAAAGGAGCCTCTTAAAAATCTTGTCTGTATCATAAATGTAAATATCAATAAACTCAGGGGGTTGACAAGGGCATGCTCTAATGGATTTGGCCATGTTGTTGGCTGTTTTACAAGCAAGAAGCCGGGAAAGTAAGAAGCTCACGTAGCTTGTGTGCGTCCTAAAAAAAGACATGTCAAAATTCAATCCAGAAATACTGTTGGTCTGTTTTGAGACAGAAGTCAGTGGATCCTATGACAAGGCATAACAACACAATCTTAGACAAAAAAAGAATAAAATGTACAACGTTGTCTTTAGATTCTCTGAAATCAAACACAGGAAGAAGGTTGTAATGGATAGAAAAGATTTTAGTATTTTGTAAGCCGGAAGACCAAAGAAAACATTTTTTTTATTTTTGCTTTTTCTACATTTCAAGATGCTTTTCCTACATTTCCACATTTAAACTTTTTATTTTGAGATTATGATAGATGCATGCAGAAACAA
The DNA here is from genome assembly GCF_019054845.1 of Dipodomys spectabilis. Taxonomy (NCBI): domain Eukaryota; kingdom Metazoa; phylum Chordata; class Mammalia; order Rodentia; family Heteromyidae; genus Dipodomys; species Dipodomys spectabilis. The sequence continues at coordinate 6,986,544 of NW_024870818.1, forward strand.
TATATGGAAGAAATAATAGGCCAATAGCGTATACACCTCTTATCCAATTTTCCTTGATAGCATGTACCATCCTCAACTGTATCACACTATATAAAACCAGGATTTTGACACTGATTTGGTCAAGAACGAGATGTTCCCATTAGGAAAGGATTCTCCCTATTCTCTCATAACCACACCCCCTCATCCCCCATCTCTATCTTAATCCCTAGAAACAATCTTTTCCCATTTCTATAATTTTGTCATTTCCAGAATATTATGCCCAGGATATCATTGCATGGGAATTTTTCTCCCTTTACAAAATTCTCGTGAGAATCATCCACATTTTTCATATATCAAGTGTTTGTTCCTTTCAGTTAATAACTGGTATTTTAGTTATTAACTGGTATTAACTGTGTCATATGCCACAGGTTTTGTAAACCATTTATCTCATCAAGGGCATTAAGTTTGTGTCTAGTTTGGGGTTATTACAAGTGAAGCTATTTAACATTTGTGTATCAAGTTCTTGGTAGCGATTTTTGCATTACTGTGGAACAAGTATATAGGTAAATAGTTGGTGAGTCATATGGTATTTAAGAAATTGCCAGAATAACTTTCATGATAGCTGTAGCATTTTACATTCCCACCAGCAAATTTATGAGCATTAGTTTTCCCCACATCTTCTCTCTCATTCGTTATTGTCATAGTTTTCTTTTAATTCTTTATAGGGATGTACAGAAATATCTCAATTTGGTTTAATTTTCATTTCCTTGATGGCTAGTGACGTTGGATATCTTTGCACTTACTCTCTATCTACACTTCTATTTAATGGGATCACTTTTTAAAATATTGAGCTTTTAGAGATCTTCAAATACTCTAGATGATAGTGCTTTACTGGATAGGTGTTTTACAGATATTTTATCCTACACTTTAATTTGTATTTTAATCCACTCATAGGTTCTTTCACAGAAGAAAATGCTTTTATTTTTTATACAGTCTAACTAGTCAATATTTACTTACACAGTTCATGATTTTATTGTTAAGCCAAGAAAAAGAAAAAAGAAAACTCTACACTTACAGTTAGAGCCTACCAATTTTCTATTATGTTTTTTCCTATGGTTTTATAATTTTGTGTTTTTCTTGTTCTTCTTTTTTGTTTTTTATTATTAATCAGTTTTTTTATTGTGAAAATACCATACAGAGGGGTTAAAATTACATGAGCAAGGTAATGAGTACATTTCTTATCAAGCATTGTTGCCTCCTCCTTTGTTTCCCCTTCCCATCCCTGCCCTCCCATCCCGCCCCCCACCAAAGTTGTAAAGTTCGTTTTCAACATAACATCTTGTACATCTCATTGTTGCAATGGGTCCACTTGTATCCCTATTTAAAAAATTTGTTTTTTTTCCCTTCCCCTCCACAAATTATACCAACATCAAATACAGTGAAAACGGGGAAGGGACATACAAAGCAACAAAGAAATCATAAATATGTTAGAAACAATAGCAAGAAAGAAAAAAACATTTGAGTCCTTATCTTGGGGTTCATTTCACCTAACATCAACTTATCTGACCATTTCTGCTTGTCTCAGACATATACTAGATATTGCAAATAAGGGAAACCATGGGACCTATGTTTCTTTGGGCCTGGCTTACTTCACTTAATATAATTTTTTCCAAGTCTTCCCATTTCCTACCAAATGGGGCTATGCCATTCTTTCTGATGGAGGCATAGAATTCCATTGTGTGTATATATCACATTTTCTTGATCCATTCATCTACTGATGGCCATCTGGGTTGGTTCCATATCTTAGCTATAGTAAATAATGCTGCAATAAACATAGACCATCCTAAAGCTACCCGCATAACTATGTTTATTGCAGCAATATTTACCATAGCTAAGATAGCTGCTTTAGTTGTAAAATTTCCTTCAAGGTTCCATGGTTTCCGATTCCTGCCATCCAAATATTTTTGCTTCACAAATAAGGTATGATTTCACTCTTCATGCTGTCAATATTTTTATCTTTATCTTTAATGTTCAGAAGTTCTATTATAATATGTCTTAATGAGAGTCCCTTTGCATTTATTATTGAAAGGTTTGCTTAGCTTTTTAAAATTTGTTATTGTCATTGTAAAGGTCAAGTAATGAGTAGATTTCTGTTTGAGCAGTGTCACTCCCTCTTTCATTTTCTCCCAGCTTTTCCCTTCTATCCCTCCACCCACAAACACAAGTGGTATAGTTCACTTTCAACATAGTGTCCAGTGAGTCTCACTCCTACATTTAAATCATCGGATTACCAAATTTGGCAAATTCTTAATATTTCTTTGAGAAATTTTCAACTATATCTTCCTTCTCTTGTTTTAAAATTGATGACAGAAATATGAATGTTTTGTTCTGGTACTACTTCTCAGTTTGTGGGGCTTTCTGTATTGTTGGTTATCAGTTTTCTCACTGCAGTTTAGCCTACATGATTCATATTTTTCTCTCTTTTTCAGGAATATTTTTTTTGTTTTGCTACTTCTAGTGCATTGTCAAATGAACTCACAAAGTTTTTAAATTTCAAGTATATTTTTCAGTCCTAAAATTTCCATCTGGTTTTTCTGTCTAGTTTCTACTTATTTGCTGGGAGTCTAAGTTTATTATTATATTTACTTATTTCTGGTATGAATTTCATATGTACTTATAATTATCCCTCATGGCATGTTGAATAGTAATTGTCTTAAAGTCTTTGTCAACTATCCCTAACATCTTTTCCACCCTAGTGTGAATGTCTAGTCATTACCTCTTTTTCTTTAATTTTGCTTTCTAATAAATTCTTAATTTGATAAGTGATTTTCACTAGAATCTGACATTATGATTACTGTGAGATGGGTATACATTTTATTTGAACATTTTGTTGTTTCTGCTGTTTTTCTCTGACACTGATGTAGCAGGAGAATGAAAGTGTAGATATCCAGGTTCCCCACCACTTTCTCTTGACACCCATCATGGACATTATACATCACAAACTGTGGGTAGGAGTTCTGGCTTTCCATGGTCCTCCACTGCTACCTTTTTGCATGGAAGAGACTGGCATATCTTCTTGCTGTCTCCCATATGGAATCCACTGGCACAAAGTACATGGGAACATCTCTTTACTCCTGGATGAAAAGCATGACGTTCTATCAGTCAAGCTCTGAAAACTCTACAGCGAGCAAATGGGCAGTGGTTGGAAGCCATTTTGCTTCTGGTAAGTTGTAGAGTTCTGGACTATGAAGACTTCATTAGTATTGCTTTGGGAGAGACTGGGTAGTGCCAATTATCAAGAATGGCTCTCCCAATCTAGCTATTGTTAGCATGGTTGAGGTGCAGCCATGGTTTAATTTTTTACATCATTCTCTAAGCATCTTTTTATCTTCATTTCATACATGCCTTCGGGGGTTTTATAAACACTTAATGGAAAGTATAGGGAAAAACATCTCTAATTCTTAGAAACTATAGCTCTTCTACTTGATTGTGCACTACTGACTTCTCAAAATTGGACTTAAGCATGGCTTCACCAGTCCATGAATAATGGTGTATTTCACAAAAAAAGGAAAATTTATGACCAAAAGTTTTTAGGATATCAGAACTTTTAAAATATATTTTTATTGTAAAGATACTGTACAGAAGTGTTACACTTACATGAGTAAGGTAATGAGTACATTTGCTATCGAGCATTGTTAACGCCACCTTTGTTTTTCCCCTACCATCCTTCCCTCCCCACCTCCCCAAGTCCTCCCTCCTACCCCAAGTTGTAAAGTTTGTTTTCAACAGAGTGTCTTCTACATCTCATTGTTACAATGGGTCAACTTGTATCCTTACCATTTTGTTATTTCCCTTCCCCTCCCTAAATTAGAAAAATGTATATACAAGATATAGGGCACCGGAATCAAATACAGTGACAACAGGGGTTACACCATAGGGAAGAACATACAAAGGAAACAAAAGAAAATCACATAGTACATTATAAATACATTAAAAACAACAGCAAGAAAGATAAAACCACTTATGTGCCTATCTTGGAGTTCATTTTGCTAAGCATCATCTTATATGGTCAGATATACATAGCTTTTGACTTTTTCTGCTTGTCCTAGACATATACTAGTTATTGCAAATAAGGGAAACCATGGGCCTTATATTTCTTTGGGCCTGGCTTAGTTTACTTAATATAATTTTTCTAAGTCTTTCCATTTTCTAACAAATGGGGCAGTGTCATTGTTTCTGATGGAGGCATAGAATTCATATATATATATACATATATATATATGAATATGTGATATATATATATATATACATATATATATATATAAAACATTTTCTTGAGGGGCATCTGGGTTGGTTCCATATCTTAGCTATGGTGAATAATACTGCAATAAACATAGTTGTGCTGGTAGCTTTAATATGTCCTTGTTTGTGATTGCTTGGGTAAATGCCCAAAAGTGGGAATGCTGCGTCAGAGGGGAGCTCTATTTGGAGTCTTTTGAGGAACCTCCATACTGCTTTCCAGAGTGGTTGAACAACTTTACCACCAAAAATACAGTAGGATTCCCTTTTGGCCACATCCCCTTCAGCATCTGTTGTTATTAGATTTCTTGATTATGGCCATTCTAACTGGGGTGAGATGGAATCTCAATGTTGTCTTAATTTGCATTCCTTTTATGGCTAGAGAAGCTGAGCATTTCTTCATGTGTCTATTAGCCATTCTTATTTCCTCTTCAGAGAAGTTTCTATTTAAGTCTTTAGCCCACTTATTAATTGGGTAGTTGTTTCTTTGAGGATTTGTTTTTTGGGGATTTAAGTTTTTGAGTTCTAAGTATATTTTGGATATGAAACCCTTGTCTGTTGTATGGCTAGTGATGATCTTTTCCCAATCTGTGGGCTTTCTATTGATCTTGCTAGCTATGTCCTTTTCTATGCAGAAGCTCTGCAGTTTAATGCAATCCCATTTGTCCAACTTTTTTGATTTGTTGTGTTTCTAGATCATTATTAAGAAAATTTTGGCCTGTGCCAAAGAGAGCTAGAATTTCTCATATTCCTTCTTGTATTATTTTCAGGGTGTCTACTTTGACTTTGAGGTCTTTGATCCATTTGGAGTTGATTCTGGTGCAGGGTGATATATAAGGATCTAACTTTAGTTTCCTACAGGTGTTTAACCAATTTTGCCAGCATCATTTATTGAAGAGGCTGTCTTTCTTTCATTCTATTTTTTTAGCTCCCTTATCAAAGATTAGGTGGATATAGGTCTGTGGGTGAGATACCAGAATCTTCTGAAAGTTGAAGTTTAATTGTTCTTCCTTTTCTGTCATGTAAACCATGTGTCAAGTACTCTATCACATTAGTACATTTTTTTAAATTACTGTAATTTAGTAAATATCAGAGGCTGGGAAACTTTATTTTAAAATAAACATATTTTGGCTCATAATTCTGGGTTCAAAGTCAAGGGCCTATAACTTGTCTTGGCCTTCTTACTGGCAGAGTCCAGTGATGTACAGGACATCGTCTGGAAAAGAAAATGCATGAATACATGACTTCTGGTATCTCTGTTCTTAAAAGACCACCCAGTATTCAATCACAGAACCTTCAGTCTAATGGTATTATCTAATCCTAATCACTTCCCCCCAAACCTACCTCTGAACATCACAGTCTGATTAAATTTCCATTCTCTTAATACCTCACAGTGGGGATTAAACCATGTTCAGACCACAGCATCTAGAAAAGGTAGTAATTCAACCACTAGGAGCTATTCACACCTAATGACTAACTAATTGATGATCAGTTAATAGTGCTCAAAACAGTTTTGAACTGTAGGCTCTAAGTAGGGAACCGGCCTAGCTAATAAGATATTAGTTTTTGAATGCAAAAATTACAATATGCAATGAAACCAGTAAGTATTTTAACTTGAAATTAAAACATAATTAAAAACAATTTAATGATAAAAGTGTTTACATTGGAGAGGAACTTTTATAGTTTCTTAATTTCCTGCCTTTGGATGTAAAGTTTGGAATAGCCTTAGTTTACTTTGGTGTAAGGAGAAGTACTCAGGAAATTTCACTTCATTAAGAAGCCTTTTGCAGTTAGTGACATCATTACCCTTTATAAACCATGCTGAACAGGAAGTATGTGTTAAAGACATACAGTTTTAGAAGGAACTATTATATGCCCACAAGAGGAATTTGAAAAGTTTTAAAGTATAAAAGTAACAAGATCAATACAATAGCAGCACTGAAAACATAAATAATAGGTCATCCAATTGAAGAGTCAAAATACCACCCCCCCCCCCCATTTTCCATGGCTTGCAAACTACTGAAAACTTTCAGCAACAAAAGCAACAGCAACAAAAAGGCTAATTTACTCTTTTTATATACCAGACTCATCTGCGTAACTCAAAGAAAATGATATCCCAAGTCATGCATTAGCATTCTTACCACTTTGAATGCCCCAAACTAGAAAGTTTTAGAAGTGGTCTTACAATGAATATCTTTCTCCCTTTATTTTGTTTTATCTTTTCCAAATCACAGGGAAACTTAAGAGAAAAATCCCTTGATCTAAAGCTTCCTCATCTGACTGAAGAAAGTTCTTCCCAAAGAAATGCAATTGTCTTGAACTTCTCCCTAAAGTCTCATTAATTGGGAAAGATTCTCTCACAGAAAGAAAACAAAAATACCTTTACCTATTTGTACTAAGAACACCATCTACTTTTCTGAAGTCTGACCCAGGAGATTTTATCTACAGATGAGACAGAATATAATGCATTTCTACCAATTACCTTCCCATAACTTGTTACCATCTTTCCCAAAGCCCATATCTTTATCCTGGACAATGTCTATTCTTCAAGCACATTCATTTCTCCTGAAAATCATTTAATACCCCTCTAAAAATGCCCACAGTACTCGCCACTACCTTACACTGCTTTCTTCTTCTCTGCATAGAGGTTATTTAATCATCATTCATGTGGTCTTCCTATGAGTTGCATATTTTGTATGGCTCTATTTACATTTGCAGGTTAATACATGTATGCTTCCTCTCCTCTTAGTCTCTCTATTGACAACTAGTTTCCCCAGCTGAAATACTCAAATCTTTGTGAAAGGGGTTTACACCAAGTCCAAGAATATTCTGGTCAGTTTGTAGTTATCAACCACAATATAAGCCAACTAGATTTGAATTTGGAGAAAGAAGCCGATTCTTTTCATATTTCGTTTTCTTTTTTGTTGGTATTGTAAAGGTGATGTACAGAGGTGATAAAGTTACTTAAGTCAGGTAATGAGTACATTTTGAACAGTTTCACCTCTTCTCTCCTTTTCTCCCAGTTTCTCCCCCCCTCCATGGTCCCTTCCCCTACAAGTTGGATAGTTCATTTTCAACTAGTGAGTATCACTGCTGATTTGTTTGCCCTTTGTTCCACCATTTCTCTGCTTCCTGTTACTCTCCCCACAAAGCAGATAAACTTATATCCAGGACAAAAGGTACAGAGATTTAAAAAAATAAACAGCAACAAAGGAAAAAAAGAAGTAAAATAACAAAAAATCTTCTTTCATTTATTGGAGTTCATTTCAACAAACATCATTTTATATGGTCATATGAACATAGCTATAGAGCCTTTGTGATCCTCTTCTAAGAATATACTCCTTTAGTCTCACTGTATGAATATTTAGAAACAAAATAATTCATCATGTCCAAGTGTAAATTTTTGTCTTTTCCCATCAGTGTGTTTATTTGTAGATTTACAGACACATTCTATATTTACCGCAAATGAGGGAAAACATGCAACCTATGTTTCTTTGGCTTACTTTGCTTAATTTTTTCCAAGTCTTTCCATTTCCTTACCAATGGTGCAATACCATTCTTTCTGATGGAAGCATAGAATTCCATTGTATATATAAATGTTTTCTTGATCCATTTATCCACTGAGGGTTATCTGGGTTGATTTCATGTCTTGGTTGTGATAAACAATGCAGCAATGAATCTGATTGTGCTGGTGGCTTTCATGTGGCCTGCTTTCTGATCAGTTGGATAAATGCCCAGGAATGGGATTGCTGGGTCATAGGGAATCTCTATGTTTAGTCTTTTGAGGAACCTCCATACTGCTTTCCAGGGTAGTGGAACAAGTTTACAATCTCACCAAGAGGGTAGTAGCATTCCCTTTTGGCTACATTCTCACTAGCATCTGTTATTGCAAGTTTTCTTGATTATAGCCATTCTAACAGGGGTGAAGTGGAATCTCAATGTTGTTTTCATTTGCATTTCTTTCATGGCCAGCAATGTTGAACATTTCTTCATATGTCTACTGATCATTCTTACTTCTTTTCAGAAGTCTCTCTTTAGCCTTTAGCCCATTTATTAATAGGGTTGTTGTTTCTTTTAGGATTTGTTTTGGAGAGAGTTTAATTTTTTGAGCTTTAAGTATATTTTAAATATGAGACCTTTGTCTGATGCACAACTAGTAAAAATATTATCCCATATTGTAGGCTTTCTATTTAGATTGCTAGATCCTTATATATCACCCTGCACCAGAATAAATTCCAAATGTATCAAATACCTTAATGTAAGGCCAGATACCATGAAAATATTACAGAAACGGGTAGGGTGACACTAGGGCTCCTAGACGCAGGTCAAAATTTCATAAGTTAAGATACAGCATCACGAGTGGTGCTATGGCTCAAGCTGTAGAGTACTTACCTTGAGCTAAAGAGCACTGGGACAGTGCTCAAGCTCAGAGGTCAAGTCCCCCAACTGACAAAAAAAAAAAAAGATTCATCATCACAACAAATCAAAGAAAGACTGGGTAAATTTGATCACATCAAACTGAAGAGTCTCTGCATGGCAACAAAGATAACCCTGGTAAGAGAATTGCTTGTTTGCTTTGTTTCCTATTACAGTAGATGTTGGGTTATGATTCCAATATGAGCATAAGTGTTGCATGCATGTGTGCTGGTACTAGGGCTTGAATTTAGGACTTCACTCTTTGTCTTTTTCTTGCAACTGGCATTCCCTCACTTGAGTTATTATTCCAGTTCTGGCTTTGTGCTACGTAATTGGCAATAAGAATCTCTAGGATTTGTCTGCCTGGGAGTAGCTTTGAACTTCCAAGCCTCTTGAAAGAAGCTAAGATTATAGGTAAGAGCAACAAGCATCTGGCTCAAGATGGACAATTCTGATTGCAACAAAATTACCACAAGGAACAAGTAGGCTGTCCATATGTTTAATAATAGCTTCCTTCAATTACAGAGAATCAGTGGAACTAACAGGTTGTCAGTGGTAATGAATTAATGGCCACATGTTTCTAGTAATTCTAACATTATACAACTATATATGAAGGAAAAGTTTTAAAAAGTCATCTAAAAATGGGGAAATAGAATAATATTAAGGAATCTTAAAATACTTGCTTTTGTTCAATTAAAAAATAAACAGATCTTAAATTATATCATGTGATGAAATCAAGCAAAGGGCATATGCATGATAAATGAACATGTAAGTACAAAATCATGTACTTCAGTATTTTAATAAATAATTATTTACTTTTGGCCGACTGATCATAGCTCATGGTATACTTCATATAAAATTATTGATATCTCCTTTACCCTAGCAGTACAAATAACCACAGATTATATGTTAGATGCTGGGTAAAAATATGACACTAAATCAGTTTCTAGGTAGGCTGGATACAATGAAGGAAAACAATAGTACCACAATTTTATAGCAGTAATGCTTGGCAAGCCAGTCATAATTTGCTTGAGTTACTACCATATACAATAGATTTAGAGTATTATGGGAATATATGTTTTTTTAAGTATGGTGAGTTATGCTGAATAATTCTGAACATATCTTTTATCAAACTAATGAATCAAAGTGGAACTTCCCACATTCTCCATAATCAGCATGTGGGGGAAATGTAGGTACAGGCAGAGATTCAGAGTATGTGCTACACCATGAGGGGATAATGACTGAAAGGCAATGTTCAATTTAATGGATAAAGAACCTTAATTTTGCAGTTCAAGACCATTTCTAATTTGGTAAGGGGCCTAAAAACATGATTTGGAAGAATTAGGACTGGGCTGGACTGGAAATGCTATTTAAATGGAATTTATAAGCTGTTTAGGGTCTACAAGATGAAGCTAATTGCATGAATTCTACAGGAATTAATCTTTTGAACAGCATTCTCATTTAGACTTTTTCCTTTCTATTTTCCTGGACAACATCAGGCAGAATGTTGCAGATATGAGTTCTTTCTTGTTTACCTTGGAAGAACTGAAACATGGTTTGATTAATTCTTGTTGAAGAGTACACAGTAGTGGTAGAAAATTGGTGGAATAGTAGAAAAATGCATGAGATAATACAAGTTATCTTCAAGTAGTTAAAAAAATTATACATACTTGAAAAATAGATATGAACAAACATGTATATATAGATATATATGTAATAGATTTAATATAATTAGGATCAGATAATAAATAATTTATTTCTAATTCATTTAAAATGCTATAATTTTCACATAACATGCTAGGAACACATCATTTTCTGCTATTTACTTCTGTGGTGTCCAGGGGGAATGATGTGTAATGATAAGCTACAATGTGTCTTTGAGTAGTTCCATGTTAAAAGTGATCCTGGTGGGGACTGGGAAGGTGGCTCAGTGGTAGAGTGCTTGCCTCAAATGCATGAGGCGCTGGGTTCGATTCCTCAGCATCACATAAGCAGAAAAAGCCAGAGTGGCTCTGTGGCTGTAGAGCACTAGCCTTTACCTGAAAAGCTGAGGGACAGTGCCCAAGCCCAGAGTTCAAGCCCCAACCTACCCCTTCTCCCCCCCCCCAAAAAAAATAAAATTGGCCCTGGTGGCATCCTTTTATAACATCAATACACCAAGCCCTATGAAGCAAGCCAGATGATTATTTGGTTGATTATGATGACACAACAAAGCAAGGAAGAAAATATTAATTCAAGTTTGCTTTGAAACTGTACTATGAATATAGTGATGACATTATGATTAGTATTCAACATCGAGCAAATAATTCTTTTACTCCTCAAGAAACCAATTACTGCCAGTAATGAAGAGGTTGCTTATCTTAATGAGTGACACTTTGACTTGTCTTTCCTAAAACTTTATCTTCTTCATTAATATGCGATGTAATCTATAAGATTTGTTGCTAAAGTGTACCAACATCGCAGTGCTCACTTCTCACATTTCCCACACTCACTATCTTTGCTTTTTACTTATTTTAAAAATCATTCACTCGATGGCCAATTAAAAGCTTAATATTGGGCCAGGCCTAGTGGCTCATGTCTATAATCCTAGCTAAAAATAAAGCAGAATTCAGAGAATCCCTGTTGAGGTTAACATGTACAGAAAAGTTACCAAGCCCCAATCTCATAAACAAGTCAGATGTTGTGGTACACACTTGTAATCACAGCAACCTAGGAAGTAAAAGTAGAAGGATTCCAGTCTTAGATCAACCTGGGCAAAACTACAACACCCTATCTGAAAAACAAACTAAACAAAAAAAGATCTGGTAATGTGACTCAACAGTAGAATGCCTGCCTAGCCAATAGAACTAAATCCAAACTCTCAGTATTGCCCAAATAAAAGGATGACCAAAACAATTCATAGATGCTTTTGTACAATGTAGAAAGTCAGCAAAGGCAATGGTATTTTCTTAACAAGATGGGTAGATGAAAGATTAACACAAGCCAGGTGCTGGTGGCCCATGCCTATAATCCTAGCTACTCAGGAGGCTGAGATCTGAGGATCACGGTTCAAAGCCAGCCTGGGCAGGAAAGTCTGTGAGACTCTTTTATCTCCAATAAACCACTAGAAAACTGGAAGTGGCACTGTCGCTCAAGTGGTAGAGCACTCACCTTGAGCGGAAGAGTGCAGGGATAGCACCCAAGCCCAGAGTTCAAGCCCCACGGCTGACAAAAAAAAAAAAAAAAAAACAAAAAGAGATTAACACAGAGGGCTGGAAATGTGGCTTAGTAGTAGAGTGCTCACCTAGCATGCATAAAGCCTGGGTTCAATTCCTCAGTACCACATAAACAGAAAAAGCTAGAAGTGACATTGTGGTTCAAGTGGTAGAGCTCTAGTTTTGAGCAGAGAGTTTCAGGATTAGAGTTCAAACTCTGAGTTCAAGGCATAGGACCAGTAAAAAATAAAAATAAAGGGAGTGGTGCTGTGGCTCAAGTGATAGAGTACTTGCCTTCATCTCAGGGACAGCACCTAGGTCCAGAGTTCAAGCCCCACAACCGGCAAAAAAAAAAAAAAGATCAACACAGAAAGTTTCAATCAAGATAGTGGTAAAGCAATAGGGAATAACCCTAGTTCTCTCTCTAATCAAACAGAGACATAGGGTCCTAACATGCACTTCTCCCCAAAAGATCAACAAGAAAAATATAAACAGATAGAAAATTGCAAGAATTAAGAGGAACTTATACCTACAACATAAAAGGACAGAAAACTGCCAAGTACCTTTTTCCCACCCCTCATCCCATGTCTGCTACGGCCACAAGAGTGCCTCTGGTGGTGCCTAGGACCTTAGCAAGCACAGACAGTGACACAGATAAGCAATGTGAAACTCCTCAAGCCAGATGCAGAAAAGTTTCACAGCACTGGGACCCCAACCATGGCAGACAGTGACACGGATCAGCAATGCAAGACCTCAGCATCCCAATGCAGAAACCCTTTACAATGTTGCTGATATCCCAGAACCAACACAAGGAACTGTGAGTGCTATGGACCTTTGCCACAGGAGACCAGCACTGATAGTGACCCAGAGTGCTTGTCTGGTACCCCTCGCTCCTGCCTGAGAAGGGACATCATCCTTAAAGAGGGCAAAGAGGCCAGAATTCTTCCTCATTCCCCTCTCTCCCCATCTGCTCTCAGTGGAAGACCACTGGGACAAGTACTAGTTGGGCACTGGGGACCTGCATCCTACACAGCCATGGCTGCCAGTGGAAAAACCCGATCTGCTGTAAGATAGCTGGGCAATCGTCCTACACTGCTTTGTGGGAGCCCACCCCTCTGAGGCACAAGCTTGTCCTAATTCAGGACTCAGGTGGTGAACAAGTGGGCTCTAGGACTAGAGTGGGGATGATTCCCCCCCCCAAGACTCTTACCAGTCCCAGAGACCTGAGTGTAGCCCCTCATGCTATGGAAGATAGGACCCCCTGCAGGACAATCTCTCGCATGGCCCTTTGTCAGTCTACTCCTCTGAGGCCCAAGCCTGTCCCAATCCAGGACTCTGGGCAGGCACAACCTCCCATTGAAGCCTCCTGTTTTCAAATGAGATTCAGGTACTGAATCACTGCTCCCAGTCCCTCTGGAAATAGATACCAATACAGGACTTGGAATAGTTCAACCATCCCACTATAACTAGTAGGAATCCACCTACATAGACACAGAACTGAGCCAGGACACTAGACTGCTGTGTGCCACGTAAGGGAACCTGCCTTTGGTCCTAAACCTAGGCCAGGACTTCACTGACTAACACACATTACACTATTTGTACAACTCAGAGCTAAAAGTTGCCAATTCTAAGTCTGACAGAGATCCATCCATCAAACCACACTCCACCACCATACTCTACCACAACCTGAGCAACCCTGACAATCTTTGAATCCCGTTGGATAAAACAGAAGGAAAGATTACAAAGTTCAAGATAAGGAAATGAACCAAATCTAAAAATCCAAAAACAAACCAGTGAAGGACCCTAGTAAGAGCGAAGAAGCGGATATGGAAGACAAAAGAACCATTAAAGTAGTGATGAAAGAATTTACTAAATAAAAGGAGGAATACGGAAAAACAAGTAAAAGAATGCAAGAAGGAAATGACAAAAATATACAGGTCACCCAAAAAGATATGGAGACAAAAGTAGAAACACTACACACACATCATTAAAATAAAATTAAGGCCATCAGGATGCAGCTCAAGAAAGTACTTAAATGTATCAAAGCTTCAATTTCCCTATTGCAAACCATAGTTAAATGCCTAGGCAGCAAAAAAAGTGAAATGGAAAACAGTATATCAGGGTTTGAGGAGAAAACAGAGGAACTGAAACAAAAAAATCAAAGGCATGAAAGAAAAAAAAAACCATTTAGAACATGGCAAAAGGAAATCCAAGCCGGACCACGGTGGCACACATCTAATCCCAGCTACTCAGAAGGCTGAGCCCCGAGGATCGTTTGAGTCCAGGAGTTCTGGGCTATAGGTCAGAAATCTAAGATTTGGCAGACTGAGCCAAAAGATCAAATGTACACCTAGTTGGGCTCAAAGAAGGGGAAGAATTTAAAACTAAAGGCATTGAAAACTGATTCAATAAAATAATAACAGAAACTTCACCAAGCTTCAGATATAAATTATCACCCACCTGACAGAGGCATACAGAACTCCCAGTAGGCACGATCCAAGAAGAAATACTTCTAGACACATTGTGGTAAACATACTAGACTAGGAACTAATTTTAAATACAGCATAATCAAAGGTTTATATTACAATGGAAAGATCAGAATCATTGCAGATCTCACCACACAATCTCCCAATGCAAGGAGAACATGGAATGGTATAAATTCAAGTTTTGAAGATCAACAACTTCCAACCCAAACTGTTGTTCTCAATAAAGCTATCATTTACAATTGATGGTAGAACTAAAAACCTTCCATGACAAATAAAAATTAAAAGAATTCATGAACACTAAACAAGAATTACAAAGAATATTGAAGGGAAGCATACAATCTGAGGAAAATAATCAAAGTCGAGTAAAAATGTTAGACCAAAATCACTAGAAGACTAGTAAGCACAGGAAGAGAAAAGAAGCAAAATACAGGAAATCAAGTAAATAGCAGTAAACATGACACACTTCTCCATAATAACCTTAAACATTAATGAACTCAATCCCCCAATCAAAAGAAGTAGGGCAGCAGATTGGTTCAAAAAAAAAAAAAAACAAGATCAATCCATTTGTTGTCTCCAGGAGACCCATCTCACGGTGAGAGATAAAACAAATTTTGAGTGAGTGGATGGAAAAAGATCTTTCATGAAAATGCATTCTGCAAGAAGGCAGGAAAAGCCATATTGGTATCTGATAAAAGAGATTTTTCATTAAAATCAGTATGAAGAGATAAGAAATGTCATTACATATTAATAAAGGGAATGATCCATGAAGAGGAAATCACAGTAGTTAATATTTATTCACCAAACAGTTGAATACCTAAATACATTAAGCAAACACTATTGGACTTACTGAATATGATAGACCACAACACAATAATAGTGGAAGATTTTAATACTCAACTCTCACCAAAGGACAGTTCAACCAACCAAAAATAAAGTAGCCTCTAAATTAAATGATATCATAACCCAAGTGGACTTAACAGATCTCTAGAGTATTCCACCCAACAATGATTCAATTCACATTCTTCTCTGCAGCCCATGGAACATTCTCCGAAATTGATCATCTCATAGGACCCATAAAGAACCTAAGCAAATACAAGAGGCTTGAGATAACTCTTTACATCCTATTTGACCACAGTGGAATCAAACTAGTTCTCAACAACAAAACATATTGTAGAAAACAATCGAACACATGGGGACAGAACACCACACTACTGAATAACACCTGGGTCACAGAAGAACTTAAGGAAGAAATTAGAAAGTTCTTACAGTTCAATGAAAATGAAAACACATCACAAAAGAACCTCTGGGATACAGCAAAAGCAGTGCTGAGGGGAAAGTTTATGCCTTTGAGCATACACAAAAAGAAAACAGAAACAGCTAAAGTAAATAACCTCATGATGCAACTAAAACTGCTATATAAACAAGAACAAACCAAACCCAAAAACTACTAAATGTAGAGAGATACAAAAGATTAGAGCGAAATTAATTAATGTACTTTTTTATGCTGGTCCTGGAGCTTGAACTGAGGGCCTGTCCTTGAGCCCCTCTGTGATCAAGGCTACCATTCTACCACTTGAGTCACAGTACCACTTCTCGCTTTTTCTGTTTATGTGGTACTGAGGAATAGAACCTAGGGCTTCATGCATGCTAAGTGAGCACTCTACCACTAAGCCACATTCCCAGCCCCCAGAAATTAATTAAATCCAGACTGAAAATCCTATACCTAAAATCAGTGAAACAAAAAGTTGTTTTTCTGAAAAAATTAACAAAATTAAGAGACCACTAATGAGATTGATGAATAAAAGAAGAGATGAGATTCAAATCAATCAAATTAGAGATGCCATAGGAAACATTACAACCATCCAAGAAAGCCAAATGATTATAAAAGACTACTTTCAAAAGCTATACTCAAAAAAGAAGGAAAACCTAGCAGGAATGGACAAATTCGTAGATATCCAAACTGCCTAAACTGAACCAGGAAGATAAACCAGTTAAACACCAATAACATGCAAGGAGACTGAAGAAGTAGCAGAAGTCCTCCAATAAGGAAAAGCCCTGGCCCAGATGGATTCACTACTGAATTCTATCAGACTTTTAAAGGTGAACTAACACCAAAACTCCTCAAACTTTTCCATGAAATAAACAGAGTTAGCAATTCTAAACTCTTTCTATGAAACCTGTATCACACTTACCTCACAACCAGGGAAGAATCCAACAACAAGAATTATAGACTAATTTCTCTTATGAACACAGATACAAAGCTCTTCAAAAATACTAGCTAACAGAATCCAGAAACAAAAATCATACATTATGACCAAGTAGGCTTCATACCACGGATTCAAGGTTGGCTTAACATACACAACTCACCATGTCAACATAGCCAAAGACAATAATCACATGATCATCTCCATAGATTCAGGAAAAGCCTTTGACAAAATACAACATCCATTCATGTTAATAGCTTTGGAGAAGCTAGAAATAGGAGAGATATTCCCTAAATAATAAAGGCTTTATATGACAGACAGAGCAACAGCCAACATCATATTGAATGGGGAAAAACTAAAACCTTTTTCCTAAAATCAGGAATAAGGCAAGGATGTCCACTCTCTCCACTCCTCTTCAATGTAGTTCTGGAATTCTCAGCCAGAGCAATAAAGCAAGAAGAAGACATAAAAAGGATGCACTTAGATTAAGAAGAAATCAAACTATCCCTGTTTGCAGCTTAGATGACCTTATACCTAAAAGACTCCCAAAAAACTCCATCTCCAAGCTCCTAGAGCTGATCAACCACATTTACAAAGTATCAGGATACAAAATTAACCCACAAAAATCAGTAGACTTTCTGTATGCCAACAAAGTACAAGCAGAAAGGGAAATCATGCAAACAACTTCATTTGCAAGGGTCTCAAAAAAAACTCAAAAAGTACCTAAGAATTAACCTAATCAAAGATGTGAAAGATTTTTGTAGTGAATGCTATAAAAATCTGAAGAGGAAAATCAATGAGGACACCAGGGAATTGAAAGACATTCCATGTTCACCGATAGGTCGAATCACTGTTGTGAAAATGGCCATACTGCTAGAAATGATATCCAAATTCATTGCAATTCCCATCAAAATCCCAATGATGTCCTTTACAAAGATAAAGAAAGCAATCCAAAAATTCTGGAACAACAAAAGACATAGAATAGCCAAAGCAGTTCTAGGAAAAAAAAATGGTGTGAGGGTAGGGAGGAGTTGTGGAGGTGAGGAAGAAAGGGATTGTAGGGGCAAAACAAAGGAGAAAGTAACAATGCTCAATAGGAAATGTACTCATTACCTTTCTCATGTAACTGTAACCCCTCTGTACAGTATCTTTACAATAAAAAGGCAATTAAAAAAAAAGCAGGGTGGGTGGTATCACAATATCAGACCTCAAACTCTATTACAAAGCCATAATAACAAAAACAGCTTGGTAGTGACACAAAAAATAGACCTGAAGGTTAATCAAATAGATTAGAAGACCTAAAATAAAGCCATTCACAAAGTTTTCTGCTATTTGATAAGGGAGGCAAAGACATACAGTGGGGAGAAAAATAGCCTCCTCAATAATTGGCATTCATATGTAGAAAACTAAATGTGGGTCCCTGTTTGTCACCATGCACTGATAGCAATTCAAAATGGGTCAAAGACCTGAACATCAGACCTGAAACTTTGAAACTACTGTAAGAGGAAGTAGGAGAAACATTGAAATTATAGATATGGCTAGACACTTCTTGAATAGAGTCCCAAGGACTTAACATATAGGAGAGAGATTTGACAAGTAGGACTACATCAAAATAAAAAGGTTTTACACAGTTAAGGATATAGTAAACTAGAAAGACAGCCAACAAACTGGGAAACGATCTTTCTTTAAAAGTAATATATTAGAACAAAGCCTAATATCAAATGTATACAAGGAGCTTAAGAAACTAACCCCTCACAAACCTAATAAACCAATTGCTAAACGGCAAAGGTAGCTAAGGGGAGACTTCTCGGAAGACTTAAGAATAGCATGAAGAAAGTGCAAATCAAAACAGCTCTGAGATTCTATCCCTCCCAAGTAATCATGGCTAATGTTGTGAATTCAAACAATTACAAATGTTGACAGGGATGTGAGGAAAATGGAACCCTACTCCACTGTTGTTGGGAATATACACCATTCTGGACAGCAGTCTCGAGGTTCCTCAATAAATTAAGCATAGACTTTCCTTATACCCAGCTACACCACTTTTGGGCATCTACCCTGAACATCATGATTCAGGATCTGATAAGGACATCTGCATATCCATGTTCATTGGTGCACTATTCACAATAGTCAAGATGTCCCACACAACAGATGAATGGGTCCAAAAACTGTGGTACCTATACACAATGGAATTTTAGCAGCCATTAGAAAGAATAAAATAATGTCATTTGCAGGGAAATGAATGGAACCAATCATGTTAAGTGAAGTAAGCCAAGCTCAGAGAGACAAATGGCTCATAGTCTCTCTGATATGCAAAAATTAGATCTAAAACATTGAGATATGGGGCTGGAGGTGGCTCAGTGGTAGAGCGCTTGCCTTGCATGCCTGAGGCCCTGGGTTCTATTCCTCAGCACCACATAAGCAAAAAGAAAAAAAGCCAGAAGTGGCGCTGTGGCTCAAGTGGTAGAGCACTAGCCTTGAGCTGAAGAGCTGAGGGACAGCGCCCAGGCCCAGAGTTCAGGCCCCACGACCGGACCCCCCCAAGATAAATAAATAAACATTGAGATATGATAATTTATACAGGATTCTAGATACTCACATACATAGACATCAAAAGAGGACAGCCTTAGGAAAGAAACACAAAGGATCAATGCCTAAGTGCTTCTTTCTATTTATATAAAATAATATACATACTGAAATGAACTCTAAGTTATGGAAACAAGAGCCTTTTCCTGCTTTCTTTTTTTTTCAGTTTTTAACTTTGATGATTCTGTCTTCTTTACCTTATGTATGGTGCATTCAAGAATACCTCTTTGGAAGGGTTGGGGGGAGGGTACAGAAAAAGGATGAAAAAGTGCAGTAACGCTCCCCGACATTGATGGAGATGGTAGGGAGGGACTGGGAGAGAATGAAGGAACAGAATACACTGTGTGAAAGGAAATGTACTCATTATCTGACTCATGTAATTGTAATCCTCCTGCACATCACCTCTATAATAACAATAAAGTAAAAAGTAAAATTTACAAAAGATAATTAACACAAAGAGAAATACAATTTCCTGCAAAGTCACTTACCAATTGCAAAATATGGTAAGTTTTCTTCTATAAAGAAAGATGTCTCAGTATATATGTGTATGTATATATATGTTCATACATGCATGTGCTTTTGTACATGTGCAGAATTCATACTCAATTCCTTTTCTCAAAATCATATATTAGCCAATAGTCCCTAACATATTTTGAGTGCTAAAAATTCTTCTTCTTTTTTTTTTTTTTTTTTGTCAGTCATGGGGCTTGAACTCTGGGCTTGGGCCCTGTCCTTGTGCCCTTCAGCTCAAGGCTAGCGCTCTACCGCTTGAGCCACAGCACCACTGCCAGTTTTCTAGTGGTTTATTGGAGATAAGAGTCTCATGGACTTTCCTGCCCGGGCTGGCTTTGAACTGCAATCCTCAGATCTCAGCCTCCTGAGTAGCTAGGATTACAGGTGTGAACCACCAGTACTCTTCCTTCCTGAGAGTCATGGAAGCCACTGAGAGAGTCCTAGGAGTTCTTTGCTCAGGAAGCATGATGAGAAAATTCACTTTGTTTTGAAAGCCAGTCTAAGAGCTCTAGTTTGGGATAATGGTGGTTTCCTTGAAAAAGGTCCAAATTCTGTAGTTCAAAACAACAACTATGTATATTCATTCAAACAAGTATTGTACTTCTAGAATATCTTTCCCAAACACTGAAACAGGAATGCAGGGATAGATGCTTAGTGAATAATCAGTAATGGGGAGGGAGGAGGGAGATGAGAAGGGATGGGAAGGGGAAACAAAGGAGGAGGCAACAATGCTTGATAAGAAATGTACTCATTACCTAAGGATAAAAAAGAATCAGTAATTGGAAAACAATCTAGAACTCATTATAGCAAAAAAGATAATCACACATTTTCACATATTGTTTGAATAATAAACATTTAAGTGTTTTCTATTGGTGATACAGTCTCATTATATATATTTCCATGTGCCTGTAGCTTATGTTAGCACCATTTATTCTTTAATGATCACTGACTTTTCATCTCTGGCTATGTCTGTAGATAGATTTGAAGCACATCTCTATAAGTTGAACTAGATTAGTCACTTACATCCATTGCATAATACACTGACATAGAATCAGTCAAGTTTAACAGCCTGTAATATTAGATTGGCCCACAAACCAACACACTCTAGTTGGTGCTTCAGCTACAGCATGGAAATGTTTAAGGTTCTACTTCAAAGATCAGATTCAGATGGGTTGCTGTCAGCACGTCCATATTTCCTTCCCCCTTTGTTTACTGAATTCTGGGAAGAAGGAAGAAAGGAGGCAAAATTTAACTATGCTAAATTCCCAGGTAACAAATTTTTTTCAGAGTGGCAATAAAACCACCTCTTTTTCAAAAGTAGGAAAAAACAGAGAGACAGAGAGACAGAGAGAAATCTCTCTCCTTTCTTTCTTGCCAGTAATACCCTTGTTCTAGTACCATATACAAAATTGCTAATTGTGTGATGTCATGCTAATGAGTTTCCGTAGTCAGTGTGATAATCTCTCATTCTTTGTCATGAGCAAAAATTGAATTCGGCAGTTTTGAATTTACCAAAGCTTTTGTAACTTTTCATCTTTCTGTGAAACTTTATGGGTAATTACCTGTGATTTAGGGAGAGACAGTATAAGAAATTTTGGATACAATCTGTCCTCTAGTCTGCTTCATATTAATCTGAAATATTCAATAATTATTTTCAAGGTAAAAAATGAAATAAAATTAATATCTTTTTCTCCTTTTCTGTACAAAAGTGACAAAATCAAATAATTTTCATTAGCACTCTCTCTCTCTCTCTCTCTCTCTCTCTCTCTCTCATCAGACTTTCTTTTACCAGACTTTGACTACACAGGTGCCAGAATATAAAATTATATTGTTAACTTTTCTGGTCTTTTTTACACTTCAAAAGAATATACTTAAGTTGCCTAGTTTAATATATTGATAACTAAATATATACCCCTGTCAATCTGCAATACTGCACAGTGTATTTTTTTAATATTTTTATTATTTTTAAGTAGTTGTACAAAAGAGTTTCCATTCACTGAAACAATTTATGAATACAGTGCATCATCTTGATCAATGTCACCAAATTCAACATTCTCACCCACCCCTTCCAACTTACCCTTTTTATTATTTATCTTAATTTTAGGTTATTTATTTATTTTTTCCATTTAACAAAGCAATTTATGTGCATAATGCATCCTGATCTGTATCATTTCTTCAACATCTTTACCCCTCACCCTTCAACCCACCCCTTCCCTTACATTTCTCAATTCTGTGGTATATACAATGAATTCTTACCCACATTCACCCTTTTCCCCATTCATTCTTCTACCTCTTTCCTTGTGGCCCCACCTTCCCCTGGTATTTATTTTGTTAGGCTTTGACATCATCTTTTTTAAAGGATTACACAATTTGTGCTCTCCATAGAGTTTATTAGATTTCAGTTAACTCATTAGTAACCCCTTGCTTACCAACCAGTGTGTTTACTTATAGATTTATAGGCACATTCTAGGCTACCAAAAATGAGAGAAACTATGTAACCTATGTTTCTCTGTGTCTGGCTTACTTTACTTAGTATATGTTTTTCCAAGCCTTTCCATTTCATTAAAAATGGTACAAAGTCATTCTTTCTGATCATCAGAGAATTCTATGAATTCTCTCTTATCTCTCTCTCTATATATATATGTTTATATATGCACACACAAGAGAATACATGTATATGTGTATTGTAGAATACATGTTACACAATTGAATACACATACACATGTACACAATAGAATATATGCACATGATATCTCTCATTTTCTTGACCCAATGATCTGTTGAGCTGATTCCAAATCTTGGTACGATGAATAATGCTTCAATGAATACAATTATGCTGGTAGCTTTATTATGTTAAGCATAATGATTAAGGTTCTCAATAAAAGTTTTGAATATAATTTATGGGAGAATGTTGTTTTAGATTTCTTGGTAAAATGCTATTCTGGAGTTTTTTTTAAAGAGGATGTTATTTTAGATTTTTGAAGAGAATGTCACTTGAGTTTTTTCCTCTTATATTTTCAAAATTGAGCTAATTTAAATATCTCAAATAAATAAGTTAATTACCTCAATCTAGGAATTACTGAAAGATGATAACAGTGCAAGTACACATGATGTAAATAAAGTAACTATTCTTTCTTTCAAAGTATGACTTATATTTATGTAAATAGCCACTGTTCAAGTAAAATTGCCAGCATAGCAGTGTGGATACCCATTATGAAAGAAATCGCATGTTTGTTTGGGTGTGCAACCACAGGCGTAGTGTACCAACGACTGTGATCTGTGTCTTTCTGGTCTTGTGAACTTCAACCATCCAATGTCTCTCATTCTTTATTTCTTTATGATAAAGTAGTAATAATAGTACATGAGCTATATTGTGAAAAAAATAAGGTATTACCAATGTGCTATACATAGCAAAACCCCATACCAATACACAGTAAAATTCTAGCCATGTAGTAATTGTTAGGCATGTGGTTAGTAATTCTACCAGAAACATGATTTTCAACTCTGAAGGACAACCAATGTAGAAATAATTGTACATATATTTATTATGGGCCATTGCAATTGTTGATAGTTCTTAAGCTATTCAAATGGTGCTTAATGTTCAGTTAGTAAACCAAGTAAACTCAGTTTCGGGAATTAAATGGACTGTGAATGAAGGTATAAAGAATGGTTTCACTTACACATTTAAATAATTGCAGGACTTCAGTTAGATGGAAAATACTTTGGGCTCATTAATAAGGGCTGGTTCAAATTATATTATGAAAGAATTCCTGAAACACTAGTTGAATTTCATTTTTTTCTCAAGCACACATTATCATGGTCTGCTGAAGAAAAATCATGTTCTAGAAAGCTCCAGTGCAGACAGGAAAAAAGAATACGAAGAGGAGTGGAGTGACTTCCCATCCCTTAGCCTTCTTTGAAAAAGTGCAAACATTTTATCACCTACATGCTCAGCTGTGCTGTAGGCTATGGCGGTAGAAAACAGTGTCCTGAACTGGTCCTGAGCTGGTCCTGTAGCTTAGCTACAAATGGACCAGCTCAGGACACTGCTAATCCCATTCAGAATTAAACCACAAACTCAGACAGTGAGGCTTCTTCTTAGGCACATAATAACTGACCCTTGAAAAAGTCTTTTACTCAAATATCTGCTCAATGCCCACCAGCTTACCCACTGGTGCCCAAGGGGCATCTAGAAAGAGTGTACTCTAGAATCATAGATATAAGTGAGTAAGAGTAAATAAATAATCAGACTCTCCAGAGGAAATAGTTTTCCAGAGCAACATGTACATATGTGTGACAGAGAAAGATTGCTGTATATTAATCTGTGCCTATGATGCCTTAAAACAACCACTTACAATATGAGAGGTCTATTTATGATTGCATTTTGTTTTCTAACTAAGGGGCTTTTGTCCAATAGCAGAGATTATTTTGGGTGTCCTAAAGCTAAACTCTCAGCAGTAGATATTGTCTGTATTAGCATTTATATGTGGTGTGTGTGTGTGTGTGTGTGTGTGTGTGCATGTGTGCGTGTGTATGTGTGTGTGTGTGTGTGTGTGTGTGTGCAGTATTTCCTTCGAATTGCATAATGGGGAGACTATTGGGACTACATTAGCTTGCCTGGACTAAACATGTTGGTCCTGTCATTATCAGACATTTTCACTTTTGGCCTCACAAAGACTCAATTTTTCTGGTCTTTAAAATGACAATTATGCCCCTCTGTACATCATCCTTATAATACCAATAAAAAATGGGAAAATTACCATTATGTTATCTTCCCCCAATGTAATGATGCCTCAGAACATAGAAAATTGTCATTAGAAGCAAACTTTGCATCTTTGTGATACTAAAAATGATTGTTGTGTGGACAGGGCCCAGAGGGTTTATACTTCTGTCATAAGAATGGGGTTTCCAATATTAGTGACACCAAATTTAGCCCAAGAAGATATATGAAAAAAACATGCATAGGAAATTCACAAAATTCCCTTTATTCCACAATAGCAGTTCTTAAAATATAATTAGAGGGAGAGGTTATCATGTTGAAAAAGAATTAAAAAAATAAACTGGAGGTAAAGTCAATGGTTTCTGGATTACTTAAGCTAGGACATATTTAGAATATTTAGTACCATGTAACTTTTATCAAAAAAATTCTATTCTCCTCTTATATTTGTATGCTATACCTAGAGCAGCCTTTAGCTGCTTAGACCTCAAAAAAACACAAAAAACTAATAATCTTCTTGTTTTCTTTGCTTGAAATAGTTGGAACAGTTTTCTTTGAACTGCTGGACAGAGAGTTTGCTATTCTATGCTACTCAAATAAAGGCCACTAGGCCACAACTCCTTGCTCTGCTAGGTTTTTTTTTTTCAGTAAAAATAAACACAGGTCTGTGACTGGAGGCCCTGAACACATCTGACCAAAGCACTTCACATCAGCTGCCAAAAAACATTCTCCTTGACTTGCAATGAGCCAGTGAGGAGATCATATCCAAACACCCACTCTATGAGCAAAGCAATGACCACAGAGCCTTTTGTTTGTGGAGGTGATAGCCAAATAACTATGGGTGGACATTCAGATGTGGTCCCAGAGGAGAGGCAGCTAGGACCCTCAGCTACTGCAAGCACTGTGGGGGGTCCAGGCAGCAGTGGCATGTACTGAAATAGATAGGCCAGTCTCTTCTTATAAAAACTTGCCTTCTGAACATGTTGTTGCAAAGTATATTGCATTGGGTAATCCTCACAGCAACTCAGAGGGGCTGATAGATTAAGCCTTTAATAGTTTACAAAAAGAGGTCAATAATGTGCTGAAGGTCACATAAGTAATGCAAAGCTAGATGAGTGCCAGTGTGTCTTGGATTTTCATAGTTAATTATTTGGAGTGGGAAAAATACATCTGTTTAAAAGATGGATGAGGGTTTGGGAGACACAAAATAGAAAGTTTTTTTTTCTTTTTCATATATCTGACAGAGTAGATGTTGAGAAGAAATTGATACTTGTAGTTATATCACTTACTAACATTCATTAAATACTTCTTTAGTTTCTGCTATATTTAAGCAACTGGTCACACAGCACACAATAACACAGCAAAAACTTTAGCCAAAGGAAGTGAGGCATTTCTAATGTAATTTTTAAAGTTAGAAGCACTG
This sequence comes from Dipodomys spectabilis, assembly GCF_019054845.1. Taxonomy (NCBI): domain Eukaryota; kingdom Metazoa; phylum Chordata; class Mammalia; order Rodentia; family Heteromyidae; genus Dipodomys; species Dipodomys spectabilis. Next base: position 7,012,361 of record NW_024870818.1, read on the forward strand.
TATTTTCAGAAAAGAATAAACTGAGGTCCCCCAATGCAGAGTCTTTCTGGGTGTTGTAGAAAATATATAAAGAAGTATTTCAGTCAGCAGCATCATTGAAACTTGACTGGTGAGCCGACGTCAGAGCAGTCTTGGCAGGGTGCAAGGGCAGGATTGAACTCAGATCCTCACTGTAACAGAAAACAAACAATACAAGATCTGAGAAGATTATTTGGGGCAACTGTTAAGAGAGAACCATGCACTGGGCAATGGAATTAGAGAAGAAAGGAAAAGAAGATGTACTGAGGATAAGGCTCTGAAGAGCTGTTATGGGAAAAGAGGAGAAAAAGAAGATACATTATAACAAACATGAACCATGCTATGTTTTATAAGAATTACATAAATGTATGATCATGTAAATTATATGTATATCATTGGAACATTTGTAGATTACTTTTAGTAGGCCTCAATTCTATCATAAAGATATATATATGTACATATTACATTAAGTAAATTGAACATTTGCTCTTCATATTGATATATAGATTAGATACAAATACAGAGATAGATATAATAATGAATGGTGCTCGGAGTATAGCTCTGTGGTACTAAGAATATAGCTCAGTGCATCTACTTAGCATGGAAAGGTCCTAAGTTCAATTTGGAGATGCTCCAAAAAAACAAAAAATTTCTTCCTAAAATATACTGTTTAATTCACATATGCACATGATTCTTTCCATTTGACATAGAAAAAATGGTTGTTCAAAGTATGCTCTGTGCGTACAGAAAGAACACCTTTAAAGGCTTGAATTCACAGGTAAACCAAAATATTATTGCATTTTTATATTCTTGTATACATATGCAAATTATTAATGGAATTTATCATACCTAAATTAATTTTTTATAATTAATAATTTTTTATTGTGGAAATACCGTACAGAGGAGTTACAATTACATGAGCAAGGTAATGAGTACATTTCTTATCAAGCATTGTTGCCTCCTCCTTTCCCTGCCCTCCCAGCTCCCTTCACCCCCTCCCCCCCGCCAAAGTTGTAAAGTTCAATTTTGACAGAACATCTTGTACATGTCAGTGTTGTGATGGGTCCACCTGTATCCCTATTTAAACAATTTGCTTTTTCCCTTTGCCTCCACAAATTATACCGACATCAAATACAGTGAAAACAGGGGTTATACTGTGGGGGAGGGACATACAAAGCAACAAAAAAATCATCCTATAAATATGTTATTAATGGAATTTATCATACCTAAATTAATTATTTTTAACTCTGCAGATCAAAGCTATGTCAAGTGGTCAAACTTTTATTGCAAGTTGATTTGCATATCCAAGCAAGACTAATGAGCTAAAATCACTTGAGTTAGGTGGTTCTATAATGAGACCAGAAATATCGGACTGACCACTGGGCAAGCAGGTTGTTTCTTCATTGTAATGCCTTTATTATTTTTTTTCCTCTAAGTAATTTTGTCTGTGGTAAGTGATGGGTTACTGAACTAATAGCTAAGAAACATATTTAGATTAAAAATCTTCTCAAGTATCTCCCCATTTATGATATTCTCTCCTGTGACATAGTTTAAAGTATGATATAACAGACCTATAGAAACGAAAGGAAATGCAGAATAATTGTCATTAGATAATGTGGTTCTAAGTAAAAATTACATATTCAAGGTGATATTTAAGCTTTAAACTTCTAATTTCATTTCTTCAATGTAATTTTTACATGTAGATTTAAGGCAGTAAAAAACTAAAAAAAATAATAATCTTTGTTCTTTCATCCAAAAAACCAGACTTATCTAGGCCAGGAAGCAATCAAAAGAATTTATTTCTCAATGAAATCTAGACTAGTCATTGCAATTTTCATCTTCTTAAAAACAAAAACAAATGAAAATAATAAAGTCATGATAAATTATGTTAAATTCTCTATAATTTTGTTTGCTGCTAGACTATCTGAATTGTTTCTAAGGACTGGACTAATTGCTGTGACATGGCTAAGTAATTCCCAAAACATGTTACAGTCAATACTCAGCATTTTCAAAAAGTTGGCTCCAAGAGTAAGCCTTCATAGAGGTTCAGGTCTCTTGTGTAAAATGACATAGCACTTTTATGTAACTTATACATGTCTCTGAGTTGCTTTAAATCATGTTTAGGTCACTCTCAATACCTAATACAATATAAATGTTATATACAGTTCTAAAAGATAAACAATAACTATTTAGAAGAAGTAAAAATGGCCAATAAACACATAAAGAAATACTCAACATCTCCAGCCATAAAGGAAATGCAAATTAAAACAACAGTGAGATTCCATCTCATTCCAGTAAGAATGGCCATAATCAAGAATTTGGCTAGAGATGTAGGGAAAAAGAAACACTGTTAAACTGTTGGTGAGGATATAAACTAATGTAACCACTCTGGAAAGCAGTTTGAAGAGTCCTCAAGAAACTAAACCTAAAACTATCCAAGGATCCATCAATACCACTCTTGGGTCTTTATCAAAATATTATGAGTCAGGCATGGCACTGGTGGCTCACACCTGTAATCTTAGCTACTCAGGAAGCTGAGATCTAGGATCGTAGTTCAAAGCCAGCTCGGGCAGGAAAGTCTGTGAGACTCTTATCTACAATGAACCATTCAGAAAACTGGAAGTGGCACTGTGGTTCAAGTGGTAGAGAGAGCACTTGCCTTGAGCTGAAGAGCTCAGGGACAGTGCCCAGGCCCAGAGTTCAAGGCCCACGACTGACCCACCCCCCCCCTCCAAAAAAGATTATAAGTCAGATTACAATATGGACACTTACACACACCTATTTATTTATTGATACGCTATAGCCAAGTTATGGAGAAGCCCAGAAACATTACATATATAAATATAAGCACACATATATAAACATAAATATATATATATATATATATATATATATATATATATAATTTGTCAGTTGTGGGGCTTGAAGTCTAGGCATGGGCACTGTCCTTAAGCTCTTCAACTCTATCACTTGAGCCACAGTACCAGTTCCAGCCTTTTCTGTTTATGTGGTACTGAGGAATTGAACTCAGGGCCTCATGTATAAGGGACAAGCACTCTACCGCTGAGCCACCTTCCCAGCCTTAGTATATATATATATATATATATATATATAAATACATATTTATATATAAATATATACACATACACATGTATATTTGTATGTTTGTGTATATGTGTGTACATATGTATTAGATATATTTATGTGGGGAGGAATTTCATTCACCAGGAAAATAATACATATGTCATTTCAGAGAAATGAATGGACCTGGAAAAAATTACGTTAAGTGAAGCAGATCACATTCAGAAGATAAAGGTTTCATGTTTTCTCTTTTATATGGAAGGTAAATCTAAATTGCAAGCATACATGAAAATACATACAGGATCATATGCATTATAGTCACAAACAAATTAAAGTATGGAAAATATGAGGAAGAATTACTGTAATATAATTCTTCTAAATAAATAACATATAGTTTAATAAAATGAATACTAGAAAGCTGTTTAGTCAAGGGTGTGGGATCAAGGGAAGGCTAGGTAGACAAATGAAGAGAGAAAGAATAGGCAACTACAGTCACAGTATTCTCTCTGTCTCTCTGTGTCTCTGTCTCTCTTATGTGAAATGGAACTAGGTAACTTTGGGAGATGTCAGTGTTCAGAGTAATGGGGAAGAATGATGGACAGGATGGCATAGTCATAAATGGACATGTTGAGTTAAGAAGTCTTTTTTAACTGCTTAATGATCATTAAGTGTGCTGTGTTGTTTAAGGAAGAAAATATAAGTAAAACAGTTCTGAACATCAGTATAGGAGTATTGTTTTCCTGAATATTGTTTGATCTATATGTGGTTGGTTCAGTCCAAAGATAACATGTGCTAACCTTATTTGGAAATATAACTTAGAACAATCCAAATGAATTAATGTGATTAGTATGCTTAAATAGACTTTTAATTTTTTAAATACATACACACATAGACACACACACACACACACACACACACACACATAGTGAGGTGCACACAGTGAGCTAAATTAATGGGCTTTATCTTTATGACTTCTTTCTCTGACCACAAAATGCTTTGGTGACCATCTGATTTGGGTCAATTTCATGTTCTCTCTTGATTTCATCTTTGGACTGTCTTTATCATTGACCACTCCCAGGCTTTCCGTTTGTGTCATTTCTTTCAGTCGTAAAATCTATAAACCTTATCTATTCTCACATTTGTTTTCAGGCTATAGGGAGATGGATTTATTCAGGGCAAACCAATAGTATAAAAATTACAGACTGTTATAAAAGTTTCTTTGCAAATAGCTGTTTAACACCACAAAGAAGTTAGGTTAAAATTGTTTCAAAGTCTAAAATTAGTTACATTTTAAGCTAACTGCATATGCTTTTATTGTCTCTGATCTAAAATATAATCCCAGGAGGCTGTGAAAAGCATGCAAATTACAGAAAGCTAATTTGCTCCAACAGCGTTGCCTCCCATGCAGTTGGGAGGTCTATTAGAAATAGTGTATTCTCTGTTATTTGCATATTAATAGCACCTGCTGAAATACTTTGGGATTTACTTCCACTGCCAGCAGAGGGACAGGACTAAAATATATGAAATTCCTTTCATTTCACTATGTTAGATATAAAACATGCATGACGGACTAAGAACCCTGAATTAATAGCAGGAACTGGTGTGTCCACGTTGCATATAGTATCAGAATATGCTTTCCTTTATGATAAATAATCACTTGTTTAAGAGACTGCTGTAAGGTGACTACAAGCCTTCTGATAAAAGTATCTATTCGAAGGAAACAAAACAAGCCTTTCAAAATGCACTGAATAAGAATGTAGTCCCTTATGCTTTTCCTCTGAGTAACTATAAAGTTTAACAAAGGGAATTCAGATACACTGATTTAAAAATAATGTGCAAAGACTTAGATACACAAGATAATCCAGACTCTGAGTGCTGTTTGTTTGTGAGCAATTTTATAAAGTATATCCTATGGCAACTTGAAGATTTTCAACAAAACTTTTTTCTTTTGATGAATTTCCTTCTTGTATATTTTCTTTCAAGTCAATATGAGATGAGGCCTTATGGAAACCTGGAGTTTACAGTTTTTTTAATAGGATAG